>NC_053037.3:359163293-359834170 GCF_002575655.3 Aegilops tauschii subsp. strangulata
TAAAATTGGATTGATGAAATGTACTGCACAGTAAATAATTGCACATATAGAGCATCACATTGTGAACAACTGAAATAAACAAGGCATACTGCAAACAACCAGATATAGCAATTAAAACTGGACATATTCTCACTACACTACAAAAGGTACTCGACAGAACAAATCATGGGTTCCCCCCTATGAAGAGGCACGGCAAAACAAATCATGGGTTTCCTCACTTGTCACAGATGGGCTCGTTCCCGTGGGAAGAGCATGGACCCTGGATGCGCTTCATGTTGTCGCAGATGGGCTCCTTCCCCTTGGAAGAGCACGACTGTAGGGTGCCCTCCCTGATGTCGCAGACGGAAGTTTCCCCTTGGAAGAGCAGATAGGCTCTTTCCCCTTGGAAGAGCCGGAGAGGGTGCCCTCCTCGTGGTCACCGTCGATAAGGTCTGACTTGGAAGCTGTGGATCCCAAGCCAGCGTCGCAGAATGTGTCCTTCAGAAATGACAAAAGGGGCTCGATGGCGATGTAGAACGGCAAATTGTTGACAGCGAGCCAGAGGAGATCAGCGGTGGGGCCATGGATGAGATCGACGGCGGTTGAACCCGAGGGGTTGGGCGTGGGCCACTTAACCTGTGACATAGCCCGCCTCAGGTCGTCGCTGTCAATGACCTCGATGTCGTAGCTGGTGGCCGAGACATGCCCGCATACTCTAGCCCACTGCTTGAGTGCCTGCCACCAGTAATGGTCGTCAGCTTCCTCGGCGACGTCGGGTGAAGAGACCGCTATACACCTCTTTTGGGCCAGTCGCTCCTCGAGCTCCACGGGAAGCGTAACCGGGCTTAGGCTGCGACGCTCTGGAGTGGGGGATGGGGATGGGGATGGGGATCTGTGGGAAAGGGGGCGTTTGGCAGGCGTCATCTAAGAAACTCAGGGCGGCCTGGGTATGGAGATCGGTGGGTAAGCTGCACGGGCAAACCGGCAGATGTTGACAATGGAGGCCTTGCGGCGGCGGCGGCGGCGGGGACCTTGCTAGGGTTTTGAGCGATGGAGGGGGGTGTGTGTGTGCGCGCGTACACCCGAGGAGGTTTTGGTGTCTGTGTGTTGTGTGTGTGTGTGTGTGGAGGGGGGCGCGGGGTGTTTGAGGAAATGGCGCGGGTACTGAAAATTTTACTACGCGGGAGTGAAATGCCGGGCTATTGAAAATTTTGATGATAGTGCATCGCACATGGTCTGGAGATAACAACTATGTGTTATGAAACAGAAAAACCCTCGAGGCGAGAAGATATTTTCTAGGGATGCAGGCGGGATTAGGAACAAGAAACATCGCACACGGTCCAGAGATAACAACCGTGTGTTATGAAACAGAAAAGCACTCAAGGCGGGTAGATATTTTCTAGGCATGCACGCGGGATTGGGAACAAGAAACATCGCACGCGGTCTGGAGATAACAACCGTGTGTTATGAAATAGAAAAACCCTCGAGGCGGGCAGATATTTTTGACAGGGGGAGCCTCGTGGAGCCCAATGTACTATTCGGATGTGTGCGTGACAGGGGCACCGGCGTGGCACACGGTTAGTTTGAATGAACCGTGTCTATTGCGTCATCCGACTTGTCTAATGTTCATAAATTTGGCGAAAATGACGCGGGAGAGGGCTAGAACATGAACACACTTGCATGTGGACCAAATTTATGCATCAAAAGGGTGGTCTGATTTTCAAATACCAAATGCAACTTCGATGTGGCACCTCTCTCGCAAAGCGCATGATATTTCTTGCCCCCACACCCGCCCCCTCGTGTCGGCACAAAGGGAATCCTAAGCTATGAATGCATGCCCCCTCCCCCCCCCAACTGAGGTTCACCTAGAAAAGTGCGAAGTAGGTAGCAGCCCCCCTCCTCCTTTGTGTCGGCACGAAGGGAATCCTAAGCTATGAATGCATGCCCCCCAATCGAGGTTCATTCACCTAGTAAAGTGCGAAGTAGCTAGCAGCCCACCCCCCTCCCTCGTGTTGGCACGAAGGGAATCCTAAGCTATGAATGCATGCCCCCCCAACCGAGGTTCACCTAGCAAAGTGCGAAGTAGCTAGCAGCCCCCCCTCGTGTCGACACGAAGGGAATCCTAAGCTATGAATGCATGCCCCCCCCCAACCGAGGTTCACCTAGCAAAGTGCGAAGTAGCTAGCAGCCCCCCTCATGTCGCCACGAAGGGAATCCTAAGTTATGAATGCATGCCCCCCAACCGAGGTTCACCTAGCAAAGTGCGAAGTAGCAACCCCCCCTACACACACTTTCAGTCGGCGGGCCAAAGAGGCATATCTCACCAAGATGGATCGCAAAACGAACGAAGAATAATCCACCTTGGTCGTACAACCTCTCTCTTGTTGTTGGTCAAAGTGATGGCCATCCATGCGACCCCGGAGATGGGCCAGCTCGCCAATAATCACGCAAGTAGCTAGTCCCCGAAGACAACCACTGCATGCGTGTGGCCCAAACATACGTAGGAGAGGTGTGTTTTTGAGTAACAATGGAACAACTTTGATGTGGCACCGTGATTTCGAACTATAAATCCCCACACTGAGTGAGGGTTAGGTTGATGATGCATATGTATGTTACACCACACTTCAAGCGAATGACGGGGATTCATGCATGCATGCGTGCATAGTAGATGCACTCAAACTTAAGGTCTGAATCTCACCATGACCTATACTACGATAACACGAACCAAATGAAGAATCTGCCATGGTAACCTATCTTGTTGTTGGTCAAGGTGATCATGTATGTCCACACGGGCCCACAAATATATAGGCTTGTCGCCGATAACCACGCGAGGGAGTGTACCGTTCGAAGGCAACCACTACATGCATATGTATGGAGGTGATGCGTGCATGCATGTTTAAATACACAACATTGACATGGCGCGTGCGTCAAAAATCGTACACTAGCTCCCCACACAGGCGAGATCGGTTCATGATGTGTCGTTGTACTAGCCACTTCGACTCGATGGGAGGGATTCATGCGTACACATGCATGTGTGTGTGCTCAAACTGTATCATGCATGTCATCGAAGAGCAAAAATAATAATCCCCTCCTAAGTCAAATTAACCTCTCTTGTTGTCAGGCAAAAAGTAGTGATGGACCAAGCGGGCCCATAGATTGAAAGCATCGATATCACTAATAACCGCTTAAGTGGGTGCGAGAGGACAACCACCACCGCTTTGCATGTGGGCCAAACATATATATGTTGAATACCCAAAACGCACAACTTTGATGTGCCACATGCCTCAAAAACCATAAACCATGCACCCACACAGAGCGAGGTTCATCAAGCGTACTACATATGATGGTCCCCTTCCCCCCTCTTCACTGCATACTATATGCTCCTGCCGTAATATATGTACTACCCAAAAGAATCCTCGTCGATGGTGAAATTAATTAACCTCTCTCGATGTAGGTAAGTGATGCATGCATGCATCGACGATGGCCTCGTGGGCCCACAGATGGAAGCGTCACACGTGAGTATCCTAGCTAGGATATGCATGTGGCCCAAAAAGGTGTTGTGTGATGTTTGAATAGCCAATTTCACAATATTGATGTGGCACGTGCCTCGGAAACCAAAAAGTCCCGACACTGAGTGAGGGGTGCTTGTTCACGGACGTGTACGTATAGTATATATGCTAGTCCCCTCCCACCTCTTCGACGCGTACTATATACCACCATAACACAAACAAAAAGATTCTACCTTGCTAGTCAAATTAACCTCACTGACGGCTGTTCGTCAAAGTGATGGACGACGACCTCGCGGGCCACAGAAAGTGTCACACGCGAGTATCGAGTGTCGTGTAGGACAACCATCGACTGCATGTGGCCAAAACATGTATGTATGAAAGGGTTGTGTAATGTTTTAAATAACGATTTCACGACTCTGATGTGGCACCGGCCTGCCTAACAAAACGGCCAACCCACACGGTGGCTCACAACTCGTAGTGTACTGCGAGCCACCCGCCACCCCCAGATGCACACACCCACACACACACTGCGAATCCACCGCAACTACGATGCATGTTAAATTAATTATCCCGCGGTGAACATATATGTTACTGATACGTCTCCAGCGTATCTATAATTTTTGATTGCTTCATGCTATATTATATACTGTTTAGAATGATTATTGGGCTTTGTTATACACTTTTATATTATTTTTGGGACTAACCTATTAACCGGAGGCCCAACCCAAATTGCAGTTTTCTTGCCTATTTCAGTGTTTCGAAGAAAAGGAATATCAAACGGAGTCCAAACAGAATGAAACCTTCGGGAGAGTCATTTTTGGAACGGATGCAATCCAGGAGACTTGGAGTCTACGTAAGGGAAGCAACGAGGAAGCCACGAGGCAGGGGGCGCGCCCTCCACCCTCGTGGGCCCCTCGTGGCCCCCCTGACGTGTTTCTTCCTCCTATATATATCAGTATACCCTAAAAACCATCGGGGACAGAATAGATCGGGAGTTCCGCCGCCGCAAGCCTCTGTAGCCACCAAAACCCAATCGGGACCGTGTTCCGGCACCCTGCCGGAGGGGGGATCCCTCACCGGTGTCCATCTTCATCATCCCAGCGCTCTCCATGACGAGGACGGAGTAGTTCACCCTCGGAGCTGAGGGTATATACCAGTAGCTATGTGTTTGATCTCTCTCTCGTGTTCTTGATTTGGCACGATCTTGATGTATCGCGAGCTTTTCTATTATAGTTGGATATTATGATGTTTCTCCCCCTCTACTCTCATGTAATGGATTGAGTTTTCCCTTTGAAGTTATCTTATCGGATTGAGTCTTTAAGGATTTGAGAACACTTGATGTATGTCTTGCGTGGGATACCTGTGGTGACAATGGGGTATTCTATTGATTCACTTGATGTATGTTTTGGTGATCAACTTGCGACTTCCGTGACCTTGGGAATCTATGCATAGGGGTTGGCACAAGTTTTCGTCTTGACTCTCCGGTAGAAACTTTGGGGCACTCTTTGAAGTTCTATGTGTTGGTTGAATAGATGATTCTGAGATTGTGTGATGCATATCGTATAATCATGCCCACGGATACTTTAGGTGACATTGGAGTATCTAGGTGACATTAGGGTTTTGGTTGATTTGTGTCTTAAGGTGTTATTCTAGTACGAACTCTAGGGCTGTTTGTGACACTTATAGGAATAGCCCAATGGATTGATTGGAAAGAATAACTTTGAGGTGGTTTCGTACCCTACCATAATCTCTTCGTTTGTTCTCCGCTATTAGTGACTTTGGAGTGACTCTTTGTTGCATGTTGAGGGATTGTTATATGATCAAACTATGTTATTATTGTTGAGAGAACTTGCACTAGTGAAAGTATGAACCCTAGGCCTTGATTCCTAGCATTGCAATACCGTTTACGCTTACTTTTACTATTAGTTACCTTGCTGTTTTTATAATTTCAGATTACAAATACCTTTATCACTATCCATATTGCACTTGTATCACCATCTCTTCGCCGAACTAGTGCACCTATACAATTTACCATTGTATTGGGTGTGTTGGGGACACAAGAGACTCTTTGTTATTTGGTTGCAGGGTTGCTTGAGAGAGACCATCTTCATCCTACGCCTCCCATGGATTGATAAACCTTAGGTCATCCACTTGAGGGAAATTTGCTACTGTCCTACAAACCTCTGCACTTGGAGGCCCAACAACGTCTACAAGAAGAAGGTTGCGTAGTAGACATCAAGCTCTTTTCTGGCGCCGTTGTCAGGGAGGTGAGTGCTTGAAGGTATATCTTTAGATCTTGAAATCGAATCTTTTAGTTTCTTGTTTTATCACTAGTCTAGTCTATAAAAGAAAACAAAAAAATGGAATTAAGGTTGCCTCATATGCCTCATCTTCTTAATGTCTTTCGTGAAAATGATGGGAACGAAAATTGTGCTCAAGTACTAGAAGAAGAATTACATAGAATGCTTGGTATAAAATATGTGAATGATGAGCATGATTGCAATGTTGTTAGTATGAATTCTTTGAATACCCATGATGCTAATGATATGCAAAGCCACAAGCTTGGGGATGCTATGTTTGATGAAGATAATATGTTTAGTCCCCCAAGTTTTGATGAGCAAATTTATTATGATGAAAGCATGCCTCCTATTTATGATGATTATTGTGATGACACGTATGCTATAAAGAATAAAGATAACCATGAAAATTGTCATCATTATTTTAATTTTCAATTGGATTATGCTTCACATGATAGTTATTTTGTTGAGTTTGCTCCCACTATTATTCATGAGAACAAATTTGCTTATGTGGAGAGTAATAAATTTTTTATGCAAGTAGATCATGAAAAGAAGGCTTTAGGTGCTGGTTATATTTTTGAATTCATTCATGATGCTACTGAAATTTTTTATGAGAGAGGATCATATGCATCTACATATTGCTATATTATCAAGTTTCATCTCTATGTGTTGAAAATCTTGAAGCTATGCTTGTTTTGCCTTCCTATGCTAGTTGATTATTGTTCCCATAAATTGTTTGCTCACAAAATCCCTATGCATAGGAAGTGGGTTAGACTTAAATGTGCTAGTCATATTCTTCATGATGCTCTCTTTATGTTTCAATTCTTATCTTTTATGTGAGCATCATTGAAATCATCATGCCTAGCTAGGGGCGTTAAACGATAGCGCTTGTTGGGAGGCAACCCAATTTTATTTTAGTTTCTTGCTTTTTGTTTATGTTTAGTAATAAATAATTCATCTAGCCTCTGGTTAGATGTGGTTTTATGTTTTAATTAGTGTTTGTGCCAAGTACAACCTTTGGGAAGACTTGGGTGAAGTCTTTATGATCTTGCTGTAAAAAACAGAAACTTTAGCGCTCACGGGAATAGCTATCATTTTTTACCAGGAGTGATTTTTAGTTGATTCTTTTTGCACGTGATCACTAGACAAATTCCTCAGGTCCACCAATTTATTTAAGAATTTTTGGAGTTCCAGAAGTATACGTTTGATACAGATTGCTACAGACTGTTCTGTTTTTGACAGATTCTGTTTTCTATGTGTTGTTTGCTTATTTTGATGAATCTATGAGTAGTATCGGAGGGTATGAACCATAGAGAAGTTGGAATACAGTAGATATAACACCAATATAAATAAAGAATGAGTTCATTACAGTACCTTAAAGTGGTGGTTTGCTTTCTTATACTAACAGAGCTTACGAGTTTTCTGTTGAGTTTTGTGTTGTGAAGTTTTCAAGTTTTGGGTAAAGATTCGATGGACTATGGAATAAGGAGTGGCAAGAGCCTAAGCTTGGGGATTCCCAAGGCACCCCAAGGTAAAATTAAAGGACAACCAAAAGCCTAAGCTTGGGGATGCCCCGGATGGCATCCCCTCTTTCGTCTACTTCCATCGGTAACTTTACTTGGAGCTATATTTTTATTCACCACATGATATGTGTTTTGCTTGGAGCGTCATGTCATTTTATATTGTTTTGCTTGATGTTTGAATAAAATATCAAGATCTGAAATTATTAAATGGGAGAGTGTTCACATAGCTAAATAATTATTCAACTACTCATTGATCTTCACTTATATCTTTTAGAGTAGTTTGTCGTTTGCTCTAGTGCTTCACTTATATCTTTTAGAGCATGATGGTAGTTTTATTTTTGAGAAATATATGAACTCTCATGCTTCACTTATATCATTTTGAGAGTCCTACAAAACAGCATGGTAAATTGCTTAAATTGAGAAATTAATCTTAAAGTAAATGGCATCCCGGATTAGAAAAATATTGTCTTATGAGTGTGTTGAATACTACGAGAAATTGGATGATTGATAATTGTTTTGAGATATAAAGACAGTGATATTAGAGTCATGCTAGTTGAGTAGTTGTGGATTTGAGGAATACTTGTGTTAAAGGTTTGTGATTCCCGTAGCATGCACGTATGGTGAACCGTTATGTGATGAAGTCGGAGCATGATTTATTTATTGATTGTCTTCCTTATGAGTGGTGGTCAGGGACGAGCGATGGTATTTTCCTACCAATCTATCCCCCTAGGAGTATGCGCGTAATACTTTGCTTTGATAACTTGTAGATTTTGGCAAGAAGTATATGAGTTCTTTATGACTAATGTTGAGTCCATGGATTATACGCACTCTCTCCCTTCCACCATGCTAGCCTCTCTATTACCGCGCACTTTTCGCCGGTATCATACACCCACCATATACCTTCCTCAAAACAGCCACCATACCTACCTATTATGGCATTTTCATAGCTATTCCGAGATATATTGCCATGCAACTTTCCACCGTTTCGTTTATCATGGCACGCTTTGTCATTGTCATATTGCTTTGCATGATCATGTAGTTGGCATCGTATTTGTGGCAAAGCCACCGTTCATAATTTTTTCATACATGTCACTCTTGATTCATTGCATATCCTGGTACACCGCCGGAGGCATTCACATAGAGTCATATGTTGTTCTAAGTGTTGAGTTGTAATTCATGAGTTGTAAGAAAATAAAAGTGTGATGATCATCATTATTAGAGCATTGTCCCAAGTGAGGAAAGGATCATGGAGACTCTGATTCCCCCACAAGTCGGGATGAGAGTCCGGACTAAATAAAACAGGGGGAGGCCAAGCAAAAAAGGGAAAAGGCCCAAAAGAAAAAAATGAGAGCAAAAGAGAGAAGGGACAATGTTACTATCCTTTTACCACACTTGTGCTTGAAAGTAGCACCATGATCTTCATGATAGAGAGTCTCCTATGATATCACTTTCATATACTGGTGGGAATTTTTCATTATAGAACTTGGCTTGTATATTCCAATGATGGGCTTCCTCAAAATGCCCTAGGTCTTCGTGAGCAAGCGAGTTGGATGCACACCCACTTAGTTTCTTTTGTTGAGCTTTCATATACTTATAGCTCTAGTGCATTCGTTGCATGGCAATCCCTACTCACTCACATCGATATAAATTAATGGGCATCTCCATAGCCCATTGATACGCCTAGTTGATGTGAGACTATCTTCTCCCTTTTTGTCTTCTCCACAACCATCGTTCTATTCCACATATAGTGCTATATCCATGGCTCACGCTCACGTATTGCGTGAAGATTGAAAAGGTTTGAGAAGATAAAAGTATGAAACAATTGCTTGGCTTGTCATCGGGGTTGTGCATGATTTAAATACTTTGTGTGGTGAAGATAGAGCATATCCAGACTATATGATTTTGTAGGGATAACTTTCTTTTGCCATGTTATTTTAAGAAGACATAATTGCTTAGTTAGTATGCTTGAAGTATTATTATTTTTATGTCAATATGGAACTTTTGTCTTGAATCTTTCGGATCTGAATATTCATGCCACAATAAGAAGAATTACATTAAAAATTCTGCCAAGTAGCATTCCGCATCAAAAATTCTGTTTTTATCATTTACCTACTCGAGGACGAGCAGGAATTAAGCTTGGGGATGCTTAATACGTCTCCAACGTATCTATAATTTTTTATTGCTTCATGCTATATTATATACTATTTAGAATGATTATTGGGCTTTGTTATACACTTTTATATTATTTTTGGGACTAACCTATTAACCGGAGGCCCAACCTAAATTGTTGTTTTCTTGCCTATTTCAGTGTTTCGAAGAAAAGGAATATCAAACGGAGTCCAAATGGAATGAAACCTTCGGGAGAGTCATTTTTGGAATGGATGCAATCCAGGAGACTTGGAGTCTACCTAAGGGAAGCAACGAGGAAGCCACGAGGCAGGGGGCGCGCCCACCCCCCCTGGGCACGCCCTCCACCCTCATGGGCACCTCGTGGCCCCCCTGACGTGTTCCTTCCTCCTATATATATCAATATACCCTAAAAACCATCGGGGATAGAACATATCAGGAGTTCCGCCGCCGCGAGCCTCTGTAGCCACCAAAACCCAATCGGGACCCTGTTCCGACACCCTGCCGGAGGGGGGATCCCTCACCGGTGGCCATCTTCATCATCCCAACGCTCTCCATGACGAGGAGGGAGTAGTTCACTCTCGGGGCTGAGGGTATGTACCAGTAGCTATGTGTTTGATCTCTCTCTCTCTCGTGTTCTTGATTTGGCACGATCTTGATGTATCGCAAGCTTTGCTATTATAGTTGGATCTTATGATGTTTCTCCCCCTCTACTCTCTTGTAATGGATTGAGTTTTCCCTTTGAAGTTATCTTATCGGATTGAGTCTTGAAGGATTTGAGAACACTTGATGTATGTCTTGCGTGGGATACCTGTGGTGACAATGGGGTATTCTATTGATTCACTTGATGTATGTTTTGGTGATCAACTTGCGGGTTCCGTGACCTTGGGAATCTATGCATAGGGGTTGGCACACGTTTTCGTCTTGACTCTCTGGTAGAAACTTTGGGGCACTCTTTGAAGTTCTATGTGTTGGTTGAATAGATGATTCTGAGATTGTGTGATGCATATCGTATAATCATGCCCACGGATACTTGAGGTGACATTGGAGTATCTAGGTGACATTAGGGTTTTGGTTGATTTGTGTCTGAAGGTGTTATTCTAGTACGAAGTCTAGGGCTGTTTGTGACACTTATAGGAATAGCTCAATGGATTGATTGGAAAGAATAACTTTGAGGTGGTTTCGTACCCTACCATAATCTCTTCAGATTACAAATACCTTTATCACTATCCATATTGCACTTGTATCACCATCTCTTCGCCGAACTAGTGCACCTATACAATTTACCATTGTATTGGGTGTGTTGGGGACACAAGAGACTCTTTGTTATTTGGTTGCAGGGTTGCTTGAGAGAGACCATCTTCATCCTACGTCTCCCACGGATTGATAAACCTTAGGTCATCCACTTGAGGGAAATTTGCTACTGTCCTACAAACCTCTGCACTTGGAGGCCCAACAACGTCTACAAGAAGAAGGTTACGTAGTAGACATCAGTTACCAAAGGAGGGACATTTTAATTTCAAAAAAATCACAGAGATCATTAAGATGTTTTAGTACATTAATGAATTGATTTTCTACGGGTATAATGTGCAAAAATAAAATTTGAGCTACATGCACCTGTGATAGTGCACCTAAATGGATTGCAAAAACACATGTGTCTCACTGGGTGCAGGTTTACTCCTTGTGCAACAAATTTCAAACATTGAGAATCTTGATTTTTAAATTCTAGCACATCCAAAACCTATTTGAAGTTCATGAAACTCATCGTGTTGTCATATGGACACCAATACAAAGTGGCATTGTACTTTTTTTGTCAAATTTGAGACCAGTTTTGATGTAATCTTTATCTAATTACATACGGGATATTATTAATAATTGGGAACCAATATCCCAAACGGATTATTTATATGAACCGTGAGCGCCAGACCAACAATGGATACGTGCCATGCTTCGGCTAAGCAATAAAGCGGCAGCATTAATCATCCAAATAGAAAAACAATATACGTGTCGCCGCGCGACCCATGTGCCATGCGAGCAGGCGTGACTTGACGGGACGCATGCGAGCAGTCCACCGCGTAGGCATACGGGGAGGCATGCGTGCAGGTGTGTGAATTGACGGAGGCGTGCTCGCTGCGCAGTGTCATTGGGAGGCGTGCGAGTAGGTGTCTGAAACTTTGGTAGGCATGCCAGCAGTCCGGTGTGCAGGCTCACCGGGAGGCGAGCCATCGGTTTGACAGCCGCCCACCTCTCTCCCACAACTCCCACTACTCCATATTAATGGTGCTCCCGAGTGGCCACACCCCCCATCCTCGCCACACACACAAAATCCTCTCTCTCCGCTTGCATCCTCGACGCCGCTCTCAGTCCTCAAAGCCGTCAGTGTATGAGAATGCCGCCGAAGCGCCCCATCGGAGGGAGTGGCGCCGCCAGGGCTGCAAATGCACCGGAGCACGGCATGGAGATGGAGACAGAGGTTGTCGTCACCGTCGGTGAGTTATCGCTGCACCGTGACGTCGTCGACGGAGTCGAGCTTCCATAGCCGGAGGCGGAGTTCCACACCGACTCCGACGACCACTCCGGCGATGACTCCGACGACGACAGACAGCTGGTTAGTCATCTATACCTATTTATGTGTCAAATAGATCATAGGGTCTCCTGCCTCCCCCTTTTTGGAATAGAAATATTGTGGCTATGTTCTCCCAATCCATGAAATCTGAGTAAGTTTCGTTATATCCGTGGTGTATTGATTGTTTGAATGGTACAGGTGATAAGTGATTAGTTGTTTCATCTGTGCAAATGATTTCTGCTAGTAATCCGACTAGGGTTAGTGCTCGTGCTAACAATTCCTAGCCAGGACTTGACAATTGATTTTGAATGACCTACATATGTTTGTGCCATTATTTTCTTCAAGATCGGTGTGTACATAGACGATTGTGCTTAAAAATCGAACCATAATCTCCGGATATGTATAAATAAATAGCCAAAAATTCCTAATCCTACTTCACGGCATGTAATCAGTGATTTGATGCCAAATTTGTTTTACTATTTGTATAGCTGCTGTCTGACGATGTGGACAACAAGGATGAAGATGCCCAGAGGAGGTACAAGAGGCGAATCCTGAGGGAGCTTTATGCGGGGATGCATAACAGGCGTATTAGGACCTGGAACGACGGCTATGGATGCCCATTTTGCAACCACAAGCTTCATGACGTGTATCTAAGTGTTCTGGCACATGGAAGAGGACGGGCCGTTGGCTCCTTCAAGCGGAAGTATTCTCGCAGGGTGGCGCACGGTGCGTACGCCGAGTACCTGGAGAAGCTTCAGGATCTTGCCGGCATGTGAGATGAGATGTGGGATGGATCAAGCTATGTACGCTTGAGTATGCTTAATGACGGTTGAACTATGTACTTATGGTTGAACTATGCTTATGTACGTGTACGCTTATTATCTATGTCTGAGTATGTTAAATATTTGGTCAAAATTTGGTAAAAATTTCAAAGGGGGACCAATAAACCAGGACGGAGGTAGTACGTCAATCACACACGGTTCCCAAAATTGGAACCGTGTGCAATGACTTTCATTTTGCCTGTTACGTCAATCACGCACGGTTTGCTCTAGCAAACCGTCGCCCCCAAAATTATTTGTGGGACAGAAAACCCTCACCACCCAATTCAAAAAAGAAAAAAGAAAACCCTCACCATCCCCACGTCACAAAAACCCTCACACTGCCTGCCACCCCCTCCGGTACGGTCCCCATTCACACCTGCACAAGCTCCTCCGCGTCTATGCCATCGCAGCGCCTATCGCGGCGGTAAACACTTAGCTCGACGCCTGCCATCGCCGCCAGGCTGCCGGCTAAGCCCACCCCATTTCGCCACTTCCGATTGCCGCCGCCTATCGCCATCGACTTTCTTGACGCTGCTCGAGGTTGACCTAGCTCCGCTCGGTTGGGGAATCTGCCGTACTGAGGGTTCTTTCTCATGGACGACAAGGTAACTAATTTAATGAGATATTATCTCATCTCTTATCCCAGTTCATCTGCCTCCTTTAATCACCCGGCGGAAATCACCGTGAATTCATTTTTATTCGAGCTGATTTGAGAGTTTTCTTTCATTCATAGAATGTACAACGCGCCGACACTTCAGGACTTTGCAACCTCCGCCAGAGATTCCATCTCACCGTACCAGATAACTTGAGGACGCGCGCGATATGTTCAATCTCACCCTAAATCGGTTGGCATGACCTACTTTCCTGAACATATTCTAAATATTGCTACATTTGGATTAAAGGTGCCACATGCACCATATACTTCAAAGGGGATTTCCCCTCTTCTTTCTATATTAGGAAAATTAATGATGTATTGTTCTTTCGATTACTCTCATATTTTCATGACATCATGTTTACCCTATGTGTTTAGTTATAGATTTTTGTCCTTTGATTTCAATAGTTGTACATTTCTTTTAATTTGGGCCCATATTTGCATGTTACCATATTTTCTTTAACAATCCTACCAATTTCTGCAGAACATCCCTTGCTATGCAACAGATTATGTAGTGCACAATTTTTCCCTTTACATAGATCAAGGCTCCACGGATGTCATACTGCACACAAACCATGGATTTACAATCGTTGCTACTGTAAGACTTGATGAATGTGGTGACTCCTATTTTGGCACTGACTTTTGGAAAGAAATTGCAAAGTTTTATGTACTGAAAGCTGGCACTAAAATTGCACTGCACATAAAAGGGTCTGGTCATGAGATATATGCTAACTTCCCCGACAAAGCATCCGTCCAGACTTTGTTCGAAGTAAGTTTTCTTTTCAACTATCTGCATATGTTGACTTACCCAGCAATGTCAAATGAATTATGTAGTATTTAAGCAACCAATTGTTATTCCCTTTTCTTACTATATTCCTACCTAATAACTTATAGTTACCAATACACTTTTCTATTGCCCTGTTTTAACTAAATATTCCCTGTAGTCCCATTTCTATCAGAAAGCGCCGCTGACAAGGAGACTTTGGAGGTGGAGAACGGGGCTGCCAACAAGCGAAGGCGGGGCGAGCTAGAACCGCAAGAGACTCCAGCAGGCCTAGACTTAATCAACAGCCTCCCTGATGATATGTTGAGAGTCATCATCTCCCTCCTCCCAATCAAATATGGGGCGCAGATGTAACGCCCACGATGCGGCTATATCTCCCACGTGTCGAGGCACGACTTAGAGGCATAACCGCATAGTGGTTTTGTCGCAAGAAGGGTCATCTTCACACAATCCCATGTAATGAACAAGAATGGGATAAAGAGTTGGCTTACAATCGCCACTTCACACAATACATAAATATAATGCATACATCATCCAAAATACAAACATATAGACCGGCTACGGTCAAATCCAGATGAAAATAAGACAACCCCAAATGCTAGATCCCCGATCGTCCCAACTGGGCTCCACTACTGATCATCAGGAAAAGACACATAGTAACGACCACGTTCCTCGTCGAACTCCCACTTGAGATCGACCCCATCATCTGCACTGGCATTGTCGGCACCTGCAACTGTTTAGGTAGAAACTGTGAGTCACGGGGACTCAGCAATCTCACACCCGCGAGATCAAGACTATTTAAGCTTATAGGAAAGGATGGTGTTACGAGGTGGAGCTGCAGCGGCAATAAGCATATATGGTGGCTAACATGCGCAAAAGAGAGCGAGAAGAGAAGCAACGGAACGGTCGTCATCTAGAAATGACCAAGAAGTGATCCTGAACTCCTACTTACGTCATACATAACTCAAACCGTGTTCACTTCCCGGACTCCGCCGAGAAGAGACCATCACGGCTACACACACAGTTGATGTATTTTAACTGGGTCAAGTGACAAGTTCTCTATAACCGGACATTAACAAATTCCCATCTGCCTCATAACCACGGGCACGGCTTTCAAAAGATAATACCCTGCAGGGGTGTCCCAACTTAGCCCATCATAAGCTCTCACGGTCAACGAAGGATAAACCTTCTCCCGGAAAGACCCGATCAGTCTCGGAATCCCGGTTTACAAGACATTTCGACAATGGTAAAACAAGACCAGCAAAGCCACCCGAATGTGCCGACAAATCCCGACAGGAGCTGCACATATCTCGTTCTCAGGGCACAGCGGATTGTCCAAGCTTCCGATAGGCCAGACCAGAGTTGCCCCTGGTGGCCACCGGCGACTGACAGGTTGGACCAATACTCAGAGGAGCACTGGCCCGGGGGTTTAAAATAAAGATGACCCTCGGGCTCTAGAAAACCCGGGGGAAAAAGGCTTAGGTGGCAAATGGTAAAACCAAGGTTGGGCCTTGCTGGAGGAGTTTTATTCAAGGTGAACTGTCAAGGGGGTCCCATAAATCACCCAACCGCGTAAGGAACGCAAACTCAAGGAACATAATCCCGGTATATCAGTAACTAGGGCGGCAAGAGTGGAACAAGACACCAGGCATAAGGCCGAGCCTTCCACCCTTTACCAAATATATATAGATGCATTAATTAAATAAGAGATATTGTGATATCCCAACATATCCATGTTCCAACATGGAGCAAACTTCAACTTCACCTGCAACTAGCAACGCTATAAGAAGGGCTGAGCAAAAGCGGTAACTTAGCCAAACAACGGTTTGCTAGGAAAGGATGGTTAGAGGCTGACATGGCAATATGGGAGACATGATATAGCAAGTGATAGGTAGCGCAGCATGGCAATAGAGCGAACAACTAGCAAAGCAAAGATAGAAGTGATTTCGAGGGGTGGTCATCTTGCCTGCAAGGTTCTCAGAGTTGTCGAAAGCTTGATCCTCGATAGCGTACTCAACAGGTTCCTCGTTCATGAACTCGTCTCCCGGATCTACCTAAGACAAGAACACAAGCAACGGAACCACAATCAATCACGAGAAATGCACAAGCAACATGATGCAAAACATGTATGATATGCGAGATATGATATGTGATGCATATGCGTGCTCCGTAAGGAAAATGATGAACAAGGCAGTAACTTGGCAAACCAAGCATGCCACTGGAAAGATGAGATGATTTCGTTCGAAATCGATATAAAGATCACCGGAAACGGATGCACGGTTTGCAAATGGCAAGCAAAACAAGAATGACACGAATCTGCGATTAACAGCATGATAGCACTTAAAATTCAACAAGCAACAATGCTACAGCACTCCAACATAGCAACAAAGCATATGGCAGTAATCTACAGGAGATGCTTGACAAAAGATGAACACTGAGCTACGGCTAGTTCACAACATATCAAGCTCAAACAAGCATGGCAAAAGTGCAAAAGATAACAAGTTCACAGACGGTGAAATTACTGGACATGGCAGAAAACAGCATCAGGTAGCAATGTTCAGATCACGAAAACAACATGCTACAAGAACTTAACATAGCAAAACAAGGCATTAAAGTGTTCTACTAAATGCATATGACAAAAGTCCCTTACTGACCCTAAGCCAAAAAGGTCCAGAAGACATGATGGCAAGCACGTAAACATAGCAAGTTTTGTTAACAGGTTTCAGACTTAGCAGAAAACAGAGCATGGCAGAAACAATAATATGAGGACATGTTTGTGAGCTTGATGCACTCACCACAAAGCAATTCACGACAAAACTAGCAAACCTACAGCAAGAAGGAATGTTTATGAAGCTATACATGGCAAGAACAAAAGCATAGCATCTATGGATCAACTACAATAAGCTTGGCAAAATTGCATATCATGTTAAGAATCTGCCAGAAATATTTTATAGCAAAAGTAGAGCAAGATTGAGTCATGCTATGTTAGTCCATAATTGCAAACAAGGGCAGGAGTGGATCAATTACAACAATATCTACAAAACATACTTACTGAACATCTCCAAAATATGCATGGATCTCTCTGTAGCATCAAGTTTACATGGCAACAAAATAACTGCAGACAAAGACTTAGAGAAATCACCAAGTCCCTGAAATCAGAAACATTACGGGGCCTAGTTTGCATGCTTGTGCTAGTTACCACAGAGTTCACAAAAATACATGGCATACACCCTTGGAAAGATGGCATGGCATAAAACAAAACACATGTAGAGCTCATGGCCATAAGATGCACAGATTAAATGATACAAAAATGACAAATCTCCAAGTTCTGATAAGAACCAGCAGATAACAGCAACTAGCCCTCTTGCAACAGAGATTTGGGCATCAAGATGACCTCTAATGAACATTGTGCAATTGAACAAAATGAAGAGCATCACGAGACGAACAATTTGACATATTACACGCGCGAAACGGAGCTATATTCAAGGAGTTATGCACTGTTGAACATAGGTACATCATAAATCAGAAAATGACTTGGAAGAAATCGGGCACGGGAAAAGTCAACCTTGCGTTGACCCGGTCGGTTGGATCTGGATCGAGGCACAGTGCACGGGCACGGGCTCGGCCTCGCTGGCGTGGAGGAGGAAGGGGAGGCCGGCGACGGGAGTGGAAGGAGACGGCGCGGGGGGCGCCGGCGGAGGGAGGCCGGAGGAAGGAGGCGGTGGCCGCCGCGGCGGCGGCATGGCGCCGGCGGCCGTCGGCGGCGGGCTCGGGCGGCGGCGCGGAGGAGAGCGCGGGCTCGGGCGGCGGCGCGGAGGAGAGCGCGGGCTCGGGCGGCGGCGATGCGGGCTCGGGCGGGCCCCGCCTGGGCCCGGCGGGCCGGCGGCGCGAGGAGGAGAGAGAGGGACAGGTGGCGGCGCGTGAGTGGACGGGGGCGGCGGTGCGGCTATGTCCGGCCGGCGGCGGACGCGTCCGGAGCGGCGCGAGGGAAGTTGCTAGGGTTCGTCTGCGTTTGTATACGAGAGGCCTCACATATAAATAGGTAGAGGGAGCTAGGAGGCTCCAAATGAGGTGCGGTTTTCGCCCACACGATCGTGATCGAACGACCTAGAGCATGGAAGAGAGTTTGGTGGGTTTTGTGCTGGTTTTGAGGGGGTTTTTTTCTGCACACACAAATGGACTTTGCGAATGCCCGGTTAACCGTTGGAGTACCAAACGACCTCCAAATGGAACGAAACTTGACCGGTGGTCTCCGGGTGGTATACTAGGGCCACTTGACAAGCCTCGGTCCATTCCGAGAAAGTTTGACACCCGCACACGAAAGAAAACAAGAGGGGTGCACCGGGGGAGATAGGAGCGCCGGATTGCAAAACGGACAACGGGGAAAATGCTCGGATGCATGAGACGGACACGTATGCAAATGCAATGCACATGATGACATGATAAGAAATGCATGACATGAACAAAATGCAAAACAACAAACAAAACCCAACCGCGAAGGGAAAAATCATAGCACATAGCCGAGAATGGCAAGAGTCGGAGTTACAAATATGGAAAGTTACATCCGGGGTGTTACAGCAGACAACCGTCCTTTCCCGGCGGTGGCGCCCCCTATGGAACTCCAGCCCTCTCGACCTCATCGACACCCACGAGTTCTGCCATGGCTATCACAAAAGCTTGGATGCGTTCTCCAAGATCCTCAGCAGCCACCTTGGCCCAACCAAAGGCCTTAGAATGGGCAAGTTCCGTTCCAACGGCAAGGACCGAGCCAAGCTTGACGACTGGTTCTGATCCCCCGCAATAGATCAGCTCGAGGAGCTCAATTTTGATGATGGGCATATGCGGTTGCTGCCAATGTTTGCACTCCGCCTCGCGCCCATGCTGCGCGTCGCCAAGTTCAGGAACTGCCATTTCCCAAGCCTTAATGACGCGCCCGCTCTTATTCTACCACGACTGAAGCACCTCGAGCTCGTCGTCGTCTGCCTCTCAAAGGGTGACATGGAGCGCCTACTTCGTGGCTGTATTGCACTCGAGTACCTTCGTCTTCAGGCAATCAATGGGTTGAGTACCTTCCACATCACCTCCATGACTCTCCGGACTATTTATGTGTGTTGCTGGTGCGGCAGGAATACATAACAAGATGTGTACCACGGTATGCACGGTATGGTCATTGAGGACACACCTGCACTTGAGAGATTACTTGTAGTTGATCAAGAAGGTCCAACAGGAATCAATGCCATTTCTGCGCCGACATTGACAGTGGTGGGCTACTCGTCTGACAAATACTCCGAACTTGTTATTGGATCCACACCCGTTCAGGTACAACAGCCGCCTTCTACCTCTCCTTCTACAAATTAACATTATTTCTAATTTTGAAGATGTTTGTTCGTCTGTCATTCAGAAAATGATTCCAACAAGCTTGACCCCAAAACTGCGCACAGTGAAGGTCTTGGCACTAGAATCTATCGGCCCCGACCTGGAGCAAGTTGTCAGTTTCCTGAGATGCTTTCTGTGCCTGGAGAAGCTATATATCCAGGTGATGTTCCTTTCCTGTTAAATGTTAACCATAAGAGAGTTCAATTTGTGACACCTTTTTCCAAGTTTACAATGACAATGTACTATGATTTCTGAAGGTTCTTTCGGAGGATTGGATTTCAGTACATACATGTCCCCCCCCCATATTGGTTGCTTGATCCATATGGTTACAATCAATAAGCATTTCTCCTTTGGATTCATCTGTACTAGTTTTCTTAGGGAACTTTTGATCCACTCCAACCTCTTGTGAAGAAGGCTACATTTTTCTAGAATATAATCAAATGCCCATGTTAATCATGTCAGATCAAAGATGGCATGTTAGTGCATTTTACAAATCCTACAAACCAAATAGGCCTGTCGTAATGTTCAAAACTGCATGTAGGAAATGCACTAACATGCCATCTTTGATCTGACATATGGATCAAAGATGGCGAATATAATCACGTTCTCTTCTTTTGCATATAAGATTAGGCCAAGTGGTGGATAATGTGATATAATATAAAAATCATGTCGAATGCCTAGATCTGCATCTCTCAGAAATTACTTTGAAGAACTACCGGGGGACCTTACCGGAGATTATATTCGCCAGGTTCTTTGTTCTCAGAGCAAGGGTGCTGAAGGAAATGAGGTTTGCCCTACATTTATTTCGCAAAAATGAATGGTTTGTTGATCAGCGCCGGCGCCTGCGGCAGAATGGAGTTGGCTCCAAAAATGGATAATCGGAAGTCATTGTGTCAACCCCAAACATGACTTCTCAGTGGCTGACCCCTTTGCAGAAATTGTGAGGTTTCGAAACCAGACTTAGAAGCGGTGATATTAGTTTGAACCTCTCTGATATTCATGTTCAGCGGATCAGCACGAGCGTTTGCAGCTGATGAGCTGAATTTCATTTCTAATATCAGTTTGAACCTTGTAATCTTTGAATTTGAGCCATATAACTCTGGAATTTGAACCTTGTAACATTTCGAGCTTTTGTGGTACAATCGTTGAAATGGCATCGTATGAGACTCGTATATTGCTAGCACTATTTTGACCTTAATATGCAATGGTCTTAGATCATATTAACCATTCTTGAATCAGTTTACCTTGTCGATCTCACATCACACGATCTGTATAGCTAACTCGAGTGTGATCTTCGACATTATTGCACACAGTTGGTTTCTGCTACCTCTTGAGCACTTCGTTGGATTTCCTTGAAGAGGAAAGGGTGATGCAGCAAAGTAGCGTAAGTATTTCCCTCAATTTTTGAGAACCAAGGTATCAATCTAGTAGGAGGCTACGCACGAGTCCCTCGTACCTACACAAAACAAATAACTCCTCGCAACCAACGCCATAAGGGGTTGTCAATCCCTTCACGGTCACTTACGAGAGTGAGATCTGATAGAGATGATAGGATAATATTTTTGGTATTTTTGTGATAAAGATGCAAAGTAAAATAAAAGCAAAGTAAAAAGCAAAGGAAATAACTAAGTGTTGGAAGATTAATATGATGAAGATAGACCTGGGGGCCATAGATTTCACTAATGGCTTCTCTCAAGAGCATAAGTATTCAGTGGGTGAACGAATTACTGTTGAGCAATTGACAGAATTGAGCATAGTTATGAGAGTATCTAGGTATGATCATGTATATAGGCATCACGTCCGAGACAAGTAGACCGACTCCTGCCTGCATCTACTACTATTGCTCCACTCATCGACCGCTATCTAGCATGCATCTAGAGTATTAAGTTCATGAAAACAGAGTAACGCCTTAAGCAAGATGACATGATGTAGAGGGATAAATTCATGCAATATGATAAAAAAAACCATCTTGTTATCCTCGATGGCAACAATACAATACGTGCCTTGCTGCCCCTACTGTCACTGGGAAAGGACACCGCAAGATTGAACCCAAAGCTAAGCACTTCTCCCATTGCAAGAAAGATCAATCTAGTAGGCCAAACCAAACTAATAATTCGAAGAGACTTGCAAAGATAACCAATCATACATAAAAGAATTCAGAGAAGATTCAAATATTGTTCATAGATAATCTTGATCATAAACCCACAATTCATCGGTCTCAACAAACACACCGCAAAAAGAAGATTACATCGAATAGATCTCCACGAGAGAGGGGGAGAACATTGTATTGAGATCCAAAAAGAGAGAGAAGAAGCCATCTAGCTACTAACTATGGACCCGAAGGTTTGAGGTAAACTACTCACACTTTATCGGAGAGGCTATGGTGTTGATGTAGAAGCCCTCCGTGATGGATGCCCCCTCCGGCAGAGCTCTGGAACAGGCCCCAAGATGGGATCTCGTGGGTACAGAAGGTTGCGGCGGTGGAATTAGGTTTTTGGCTCCGTATCTGATCGTTTGGGGGTACGTAGGTATATATAGGAGGAAGGAGTACGTCGGTGGAGCAACAGGGGGCCCACGAGGGTGGAGGGCGCGCCCTGGGGGGTAGGCGCGCCCCCCTACCTCCTGGCCTCGTCCTTTATTTCTTGACGTAGGGTCCAAGTCTCCCGGATCATGTTCGGTGAGAAAATCACGTTCCCAAAGGTTTCATTCCGTTTGGACTCCGTTTGATATTCCTTTTCTGCGAAACTCTGAAATAGGCAAAAAACAGCAAATCTGGGCTGGGCCTCCGGTTAATAGGTTAGTCCCAAAAATAATATAAAAGTGGATAATAAAGCCCAATAATGTCCAAAACAGTAGATAATATAGCATGGAGCAATCAAAAATTATAGATACGTTGGAGACGTATCAAGCATCCCCAAGCTTAATTCCTGCTCGTCCTCGAGTAGGTAAATGATAAATACATATTTTTTATGCGGAGTGCTACTTGGCATAATTTTAATGTAATTCTTCTTAATTGTGGTATGAATATTCAGATCCGAAAGATTCAAGACAAAAGTTTAATAATGACATAAAAATAATAATACTTCAAGCATACTAACAAAGCAATCATGTCTTCTCAAAATAACATGGCCAAAGAAAGTTATCCCTACAAAATCATATAGTCTGGCTATGCTCTATCTTCACCACACAAAGTATTTAAGTCATGCACAACCCCGATGACAAGCCAAGCAATTGTTTCATACTTTTGACATTTTCAAACTTTTTCAATCTTCACGCAATACATGAGCGTGAGCCATGGATATAGCACTATATGTGGAATAGAATGGTGGTTGTGGAGAAGACAAAAAGGGAGAAGATAGTCTCACATCAACTAGGCGTATCAACGGGCTATGTAGATGCCCATCAATAGATATCAATGTGAGTGAGTAGGGATTGCCATGCAACGGATGCACTAGAGCTATAAGTATATGAAAGCTCAACAAAAGAAACTAAGTGGGTGTGCATCCAACTCGCTTGCTCACGAAGACCTAGGGCATTTTGAGGAAGCCCATCATTGGAATATACAAGCCAAGTTCTATAATGAAAAATTCCCACTAGTATATGAAAGTGACAAAATGAGAGACTCTCTATCATGAAGATCATGGTGCTACTTTGAAGCACAAGTGTGGTAAAAGGATAGTAACATTGTCCCTTCTCTCTTTTTCTCTCATTTTTGTTTTTTGTTATTATTTTTTTATTTGGGCATTTTCTCTTTTTTTATGGCCTCTTTTCTTTTTTTTCTTTTTCGTCCGGAGTCTCATCCCGACTTGTGGGGGAATCATAGTCTCCATCATCCTTTTCCTCACTTGGGACAATGCTCTAAAAATGAAGATCATCACACTTTTATTTTCTTACAACTCAACAATTACAACTCGATACTTAGAACAAAATATGACTCTATATGAATGCCTCCGGCGGTGTACCGGGATATGCAATGAATCAAGAGTGACATGTATGAAAGAATTACGAATGGTGGTTTTGCCACAAATATGATGTCAACTACATGATCATGCTAAGCAATATGACAATGATGGAGCGTGTCATAATAAACGGAACGGTGGAAAGTTGCATGGCAATATATCTCGGAATGGCTATGGAAATGCCATGATAGGTAGGTATGGTGGCTGTTTTGAGGAAGGTATATGGTGGGTGTATGATACCGGCGAAAAGTGCGTGGTATTAGAGAGGCTAGCAATGGTGGAAGGAAGAAGAGTGCGTATAATCCATGGACTCAACATTAGTCATAAAGAACTCATATACTTATTGCAAAAATCTACAAGTTATCAAAGCAATGTATTACGCGCATGCTCCTAGGTGGATAGATTGGTAGGACAAGACCATCGCTCGTCCCCGACCGCCACTCATAAGGAAGACAATCAATAAATAAACCATGCTCCGACTTCATCACATAACCGTTCACCATACGTGCATGCTATGGGAATCACAAACTTTAACACAAGTATTTCTCAAATTCACAACTACTCAACTAGCATGACTCTAATATCACCATCTTCATGTCTCAAAACAATTATCAAGCATCAAACTTCTCATAGTATTCAGCACACTCATAAGAAATTTTTTACTATTCTTGAATACCAAGCATATTAGGATTATTTAAGCAAATTACCATGCTATTTAAGACTCTCAAAATAATCTAAGTGAAGCATGAGAGATCAATAGTTTCTACAAAACAAATCCACCACCGTGCTCTAAAAGATATAAGCGAAGCACATAGAGTATTCTAACAAATTCCAAATCATATATGGCTCTCTCAAAAGGTGTGTACAGCAAGGATGATTGTGGTAAACTAAAAAGCAAAGACTCAAATCATACAAGACGCTCCAAGCAAAACACATATCATGTGGTGAATAAAAATATAGCTCCAAGTAAAGTTACCGATGGAAGTAGACGAAAGAGGGGATGCCTTCCGGGGCATCCCCAAGCTTTGGCTTTTTGGTGTCCTTATATTATCTTGGGGGTGACATGGGCATCCCAAGCTTAGGCTCTTGCCACTCCTTGTTCCATAATCCATCAAAAATCTTTCACCCAAAACTTGAAAACTTCACAACCAAAACTCAACAGAAATCTCGTGAGCTCCGTTAGCGAAAGAAAACAAAAGACCACTTCAAGGTACTGCAATGAACTCATTATTTATTTATATTGGTGTTAAACCTACTGTATTCCAAATTCTCTATGGTTTATAAACTATTTTACTAGCCATAGATTCATCAAAATAAGCAAACAACACACGAAAAACAGAATCTGTCAAAAACAGAACAGTCTGTAGTAATCTGTAACTAACGCAAACTTCCGGAACTCCAAAAAATCAGCCAAAATAGGAAGACCTAGGAAATTTGTTTATTGATCATAAGCAATTGGAATCACTATTTTATCACGTTCTGGTGATTTTTAAAAATTGTTTTCGTGAACATAAAGTTTCTGGAAATTACAGCAAGATCAAATAACTATCATCCAAGAAGATCCTATAGGTTTAACTTAGCAGAAACACTAATTAAAACATAAAAACACATCTAACCAGAGGCTAGAAAAAATATGTATTCCTAAACAGAAGCAAAAAGAAGAAAAAAAACTAAAAATAAAATTGGGTTGCCTCCCAACAAGCGCTATCGTTTAACGCCCCTTGCTAGGCATAAAAGCAAGGATAGATCTAGGTATTGCCATCTTTGGTAGGTAATTCTTCAATGAGACATCTATCATCCTTAGGAATTTCTTTCTTTTTAGTAATTATCAAACTTTTAGGCACAAGATCAAAAAATTCATTCGTAGCAAAGGGTTCCTTAATGATGGCAAAAAGATTGGGATGAATACTTATAGATTTAAGATCCGCGGTTTCCTTACTAGAGGATTCACCCTTATTTTTAGGAACATACATAAGCTTGGCAATTTTAGTTGAAGGACTTGGAGTATTCTTTATGGAAGAAAAAGCGGTTCCCAAGTTGGTAATGATGCCCTCAAGTTTATCGATTCTAGTGGAATCTTGATTAATTCTCTCATTAACTATGGGTTCCTTCTCCTTAATATTTTTCAAAGTTACTCCCACCTTAGATCCATATTGTGTAATTTGGTTATGGACCTTTTTATCCATATTTTCAATTAACTCTACAGTAGCAACTTTATTTTCAATAATTTCAAGTCTTTGCATTACATGCTCCAAAGTTAACATAGTTCCATTAACCAAAAGAGGGGGTGAGCCAAACAAATCTATCATAGCATTACAAGAATCAAAAGTATGGCTACCCAAGAAATTCCCTCCGGTAATGGTATCAAGGATATATCTATACCAAGGATTAGCACCTACATAAAAATTGCGGAGAAGAACGGAAGTAGATTGCTTCCTGGTAGATCTATTTTGAGCATTGCAAATTCTATACCAAGCGTCTTTTAAATTTTCTCCCTCCCTTTGCTTAAAATTAAGAACTTCATTCTCGGGAGACAACAGAGAAGATAGAAGACTAGCCATAACGGCGAGCAAATGAGAAAAAGGCAAAAGGAAAAGAGAGGGCGAATAAAACGGCAAGGGTGAAGTGGGGGAGAGGAAAACGAGAGGCAAATGGCAAATAATGTAATGCGGGAGATAAGGGATTTGTGATGGGTACTTGGTATGTTGACTTCTGCGTAGACTCCCCGGCAACGGCGCCAGAAATCTTCTTGCTACCTCTTGAGCACTGCGTTGGATTTCCTTGAAGAGGAAAGGGTGATGCAGCAAAGTAGCGTAAATATTTCCCTCAGTTTTTGAGAACCAAGGTATCAATCCAGTAGGAGGCTACGCGCGAGTCCCTCGTACCTACACAAAACAAATAACTCCTCGCAACCAACGCCATAAGGGGTTGTCAATCCCTTCACGATCACTTACGAGAGTGAGATCTGATAGAGATGATAGGATAATATTTTTGGTATTTTTGTGATAAAGATGCAAAGTAAAATAAAAGCAAAGTAAAAGGCAAAGGAAATAACTAAGTGTTGGAAGATTAATATGATGAAGATAGACCCGGGGGCCATAGATTTCACTAATGGCTTCTCTCAAGAGCATAAGTATTTTACGGTGGGTGAACGAATTACTGTTAAGCAATTGACAGAATTGAGCATAGTTATGAGAGTATCTAGGTATGATCATGTATATAGGCATCACGTCCGAGACAAGTAGACCAACTCCTGCCTGCATCTACTACTATTACTCCACTCATCGACTGTTATCCAGCATGCATCTAGAGTATTAAGTTCATGAAAACAGAGTAACGCCTTAAGCAAGATGACATGATGTAGAGGGATAAATTCATGCAATATGATAAAAAAAACCATCTTGTTATCCTCGATGGCAACAATACAATACGTGCCTTGCTACCCCTACTGTCACTGGGAAAGGACACCGCAAGATTGAACCCAAAGCTAAGCACTTCTCCCATTGCAAGGAAGATCAATCTAGTAGGCCAAACCAAACTGATAATTCGAAGAGACTTGCAAAGATAACCAATCATACATAAAAGAATTCAGAGAAGATTCAAATATTGTTCATAGATAATCTTGATCATAAACCCACAATTCATCGATCTCAACAAACACACCGCAAAAAGAAGATTACATCGAATAGATCTCCACGAGAGAGGGGGAGAACATTGTATTGAGATCCAAATAGAGAGAAGAAGCCATCTAGCTACTAACTATGGACCCGAAGGTTTGAGGTAAACTACTCACACTTCATCGGAGAGGCTATGGTGTTGATGTAGAAGCCCTCCGTGATGGATGCCCCCTCCGGCGGAGCTCCGGAACAGGCCCCAAGATGGGATCTCATGGGTACAGAAGGTTGCGGCGGTTGAATTAGCTTTTTGGCTCCGTATCTGATCGTTTGGGGGTACGTAGGTATATATAGGAGGAAGGAGTACGGCGGTGGAGCAACAGGGGGCCCATGAGGGTGGAGGGCGCGCCCCCTACCTCGTGGCCTCCTCCTTTGTTTCTTGACTTAGGGTCCAAGTCTCCCGGATCATGTTCGTGGAGAAAATCACGTTCCTGAAGGTTTCATTCCGTTTGGACTCCGTTTGATATTCCTTTTCTGCGAAACTCTGAAATAGGCAAAAAACAACAATTCTGGGCCGGGCCTCCGGTTAATAGGTTAGTCCCAAAAATAATATAAAAGTGGATAATAAAGCCCAATAATGTCCAAAACAATAGATAATATAGCATGGAGCAATCAAAAATTATAGATACGTTGGAGACGTATCAGTTTCTTCCACCGTGTGCACTGTAGAGCGCAAAATTAATTATCGCACTCGAGTGTCCATCATCACCCTTCTGTGTAACTTTGACCTCATCACCCTAGGGTAAACTTATGACCGAAGTCATTCCACACACTTGGTTTTTACAAAGCTTTTTGCCAATAAACGCCCATGATTTGTCCCTCTTCTAGCCGAGGCATGGCCAAACTAGCTGGGCGGGAAGCTTGCACGGTAAACAGCGCGGTAGCGCGGGAACAGGCTCAACGATGATACATTTGGGGCCTCTTCAAGCCCACGTGTGCGGTGCGGTGTTGTCAAGCGTGCACTGGATTCTGGAATCCTCCGCTATGAACGCCTTGACAAGACGTGACGATTACAGGCCGGCCGGCCCCCATTTATTACAGCGGCCATTTAACCTACCCTTGTGTCTCTTCAACCTTTCGATCGCGCTCCACCATTGCAAGAAGCACACTCACCACGAGAAATTCTTAGAGGGTATCCTGCGCGGCTCCAATGGCGCTACGAGCGACTGCCAACGACGAGCAGCAGTTCACCATGCGTGCCGTGGTGGACACCCATAGAAGGTTCATGGACCTCTCAGTGGTGTGCACCAACGACCCGGTCTGGGTGGAGCACTCCATCCACATCATGGAGCTGTTGCTTGCCGAGGAGAAGTACAAGGTGGTCGGGTTCGACCTCGAGTACACCCGCGCTAGTGCGGGTCTCGTCCCAAGGTCGCCGTCACCTAGATGTGCGTGCGCCACCACGTCCTCGTCTACCACTACTGCCTGGCCACAAGGCTTGCAAGCGTTTCGCCAGGTTTGTCAACAGCCCCCATTACATGTTCGCTACGGTGGACATCACCAACGATGTAAAGGCGCTCGAGAGTTCGGGCATCACCTGCCAGAATCTTGTCAACATCCAGGGCCAATACAAGATCTGGGGCAGCAAGGAGCATGAGAAGGACTCACTGGTTCACCTCGCCGAGGCCATCATCGACCCCTACTACAGAGACATGAAGGATTCGTGCAACAAGGACAAGCATGCCTTGCACTCGGCCTGGATGGAGAAACTCGACAAAGCTCACGTCGTGTACGCGGCCAAGGAGGCGTACACGAGCTACGACATGTACAGGCGGATCGTTGACATAAGGAAGTGCCTCCTTCCCCAAAACGGACAGGGATCCAGCCGGAAGCAGAGCAATGGCAAGCGTTGTCGCAACAATAAGTACATGATTAGATCCTCGTTTCTCCTACTTTAGTATGCATGTAATTGCTTACTTTGGTGTGTGCAAATGTTATGTGTGTAGTCACTTGTGTAATTGTATGCTTAATTTGGTTATGCAATGCTGTCTTTTTAAGTATATATGTTGATGCTCTGTAGACAGAGCGTAGATGTTGTGCTGACAAAGAAAATCACATCGCACACGGACTAAACAATGGAACCCGTTGGTGATGTTTTCATCAATCACTCACAAATGTATACCAACAATCGTTTGCTCACAACACACACGGCTTGTTAGCAGTAATCGTTTGTGTTGTTATCGGTCTTCGCACACGTTTCCGATTACAGATCTGTTTGCCTCGCATCACACACATCTTGTTCATTTGAACAGTTTCTGTTCTCATGTCTCAATGCAAACAGTTCATCCGAGTGAACCGCATGCCGTATATCGCACACACCTTTGATCTGGCTGACCGTTTCTTTTCTGTTGCCTAATCACAAACAGTTCATCTGAGTGACCCGTATGATGTACATCGCACACACCTTCATCTGGCTGCCTATTTCTTTTGTTCCTCCTCATCGCAAATAATTAATTGAGCTGAACCGTATGCCCTGCATCGCACACGCAACTAAAATCTAAACCGTGTTTGATGCATCCTCCATCACAAACGTTTTGCACCTTTTTGACCGTTTTTTACACCACCGTTTGCGATTATGGCATCGCACACAGTTTCGTCGAAGAGTCTCTGATCGTAGTGTCGCGTTAGCAGCATCCTGCAGTAGTGAATATAAGCCATAGAAACTAGAAAACAAGCAAACTATGCATTCAAAACAGAATCTGTCAAAAACAGAACAGTCTGTAGTAATCTGTACTCAAACCATACTTCTGCTACTCCAAAAATTATTAAAAAAATTAGGAACATGTGAGAAATTTGTATATTAATCTTCTGCAAAATGAATCAACTCAAAACACTCTTCTATTAAAAATGAGACTTATTTTCGTGAGCGCATAAGTTTCTGTTTTTCAGCAAGATCAACTCAATTATCACCCAACATGAGCCCAAAGGCTTTACTTGGCACTTTATTGAAACAAAAGTAATAAAACATGATTAATACAGTAGCATAATCATGTGAACACATAAAAACAGTAGGTAAAAGTGTTGGGTTGTCTCCCAACAAGCGCTTTTCTTTAATGCCTTTTAAGCTAGGCATGATGATTTCAATGATGCTCGCATAAAAGATAAGAATTGAAACATAAAGAGAGCATCATGAAGCATATGGCAAGCACATTTAAGCTTAACCCACTTCCTATGCAGAGGTTTTTTGTGAGCAAGCAATCTATGGGAGCAAGAGTGAACTAGCATAGGAAGGCAAAACAAGCATAACTTCAAGATTTTCAACACATAGAGAGGAAACTTGATATTATTGCAATACCTACAAGCATAAGTTCCTCCCTCATAATAATTTTCAGTAGAATCATGAAGAAATTCAACAATATAACCATCACATAAAGCATTCTTTTCATGACACAAAGGCATAGAAAACTTATTACTCTCCACATAAGCAAATTTCTTTCATCAATAGTAGTGGGAGCAAACTCAACAAAATAACTATCATGAGAGTGAAAATTAAAATCATGATGACAAGTTTCATGGTTATCATTATTCTTTATAGCATACATGCCATCACCATAATCATCATAGATAGCAACTTTGTTATCATAGTCAATTGAAGCCTCATCCAAAATGGTGGATTCATCACTAAATAAAGTCATGATCTCTCCAAATCCACTTTCATCATTATAATCATCATAAATAGGAGGCATGCAATCATTATAAGAAATTTGCACATCAAATCTTGGGGGCCTAAAAATATCATCTACATCAAACATAGAATCCCCAAGCTTATGGCTTTGCATATCATTAGCATCATGGATATTCAAAGAATTCATACTAAGAACATTGCAGTCATTCTCATCATTTATACCAAACATACTATTGAATTCTTCTTCTATCAATTGAGCACAATTTTCCTTTCCATCATTTTCACGAAATACATTATAAAGATGAACAATATGATGCAACCTCAATTCCATTTTTTGTAGTTTTCTTTTTATAAACCAAACTAGTGATAAAACAACAAACTAAAAGATTCAATTGCAAGATCTAAATATATACCTTCAAGCACTCACCTCCCCGAATACGGCGCTAGAAAAGAGCTTGATGTCTACTATGCAACTTTATTCTTGTAGACACGTGTTGGGCCTCCAAGCGCGGAGTTTTGTAGGACAGTAGCAATTTTCCCTCAAGTGGATGACCTAAGGTTTATCAATCCGTGAGAGGTGTAGGATGAAGATGGTCTCTCTCAAACGACCCTGCAACCAAATACAAGAAATCTCTTGTGTCCCCAACACACCCAATACAATGGAAAATTGTATAGGTGCACTAGTTCGGCGAGGAGATGGTGATAAAAGTGTAATATTGATGGTAGAGATATATTTTTATAATCTGAATAAATAAAAACAGCAAGGTAGCAATTAGTAAACGGGCACAAAAACGGTATTGCAATGCTTGGAAATGAGGCCTAGGGTCCGTACTTTCGCTAGTGCAATCTCTCAACAGTGCTAACATAGTTGGATCATATATAATTATCCCTCAAAGTGCAATAAAGAATCACTCTCGGGTTCCTATTAGCGGAGAACAAAAGATAGAAACTGTTTGTAGGGTACGAAACCACCTCAAAGCTATTCTTTCCGTTGAATTTAGCCTAGAGTTCGTACTAAAATAACGCAAGCTATTCTTTCCGATCGATCTAATCAAGAGTTAGTACTAAAGTAACACCAAAGCAAATTCATATTCATAATACTCAATCCACACAAAGAAATATAAGGAGACCCCAAAGTTTCTATCGGAGAAAAGATAATAAAAACGTGCATCAACTCCTATGCATAGATTACCCCAATGTCACGTCGGGAATCCGCAAGTTGAGTGCCATAACATACATCAAGTAAATCAATATGATACCCCATTGTCACCTCAACTAATCATACCGCAAGACATACATCATGTGTTCTCATCTCTGAATATTCAATCCGACAAGACAAAACTTCAAAGGGTAAAGACTCAATTCATCACAACAAGAGTACAAAGGGGACAAACATTATATGATCCGACTATATTAACAAAGGCCATGATTAGATCATGAGAGAGAGAGAGAGAGAGAGATTAAACACATAGCTACAGGTTGAAACCCTCAGCCCCGAGGGTGGACTACTCCCTCCTCATCGTGGTGGCCGCCGGGATGATGAAGATGGCCACCAGAGATGACCCCCCCCCCCTCCGACACGGTGCCGTAACAGGGTCTAGACTGGTTTTCATGGATACAGAGCCTTGCGGCGGCGGAACTTCTGAACTAGGTTAACCCCGAAGGGTTTCAGAATATTTGGGAATTTATAGGGCGAAAAGGGGGTGCGGGAGGCCAACGAGGTGGGCACAACCCACCTGGGCGCGCCTGGGTGCCCAAGCGCGCCCTGGTGGGTTGTGCCCCCCTTGGGGCACCCCCCAGGTGCTGCTCTGGCCCAATGGATGTCTTATGGTCCATAAAAAAATCTCCGTGATGTTTCGTTGCATTTGGACTCCGTTTGATATTGATTTCATGCGATGTAAAAAAACAAGAAAAAAAACAGGAACTGGCACTGGGCACTGGGTCTATAGGTTAGTCCGAAAAAATGATATAAAGTTGCTATAAACTTATTGTAAAACATCCAAGAATGATAAAATAACAAAATGAATACTTCATAAATTATAGATATTTCGGAGACGTATCACCGGGTTATCTGTGTGGCTAAGGTTTCATCTTCAGGTAACTCACCCCGGGTCATATAAGCCAAATATGGAACTGTCCAATCAGGAATAGCATTAAGAGCCGCCACCAACTGTACCTCCGGGTCAGGAACAACAAGATCTTCCTCTGTAGGAAATTTGACTGAAGGGTTATGCAAAATATCAAGGAAAACATTAGGTGGTACCCGCTTACGCTGGGACCCCAGCCGGCTTAAAGCATCAGCCGCCTCATTTTCCCGCGATCAACATGTTCCACTTGATAGCCCTTGAAATGACCAGCGATAGCATCAATCTCTCGGCGATAAGCCGCCATGAGTGGATCCTTGGAATCCCAAGTTCCTGAAACTTGCCGAGCCACCAAATCTGAGTCGCCAAAACACCTCACCCGGATACTCAGCTGCATTGTTAGTACAAGGGAACATCAACCTTAAAACATAAAAAAAATTATCACCTCATGGGGAAGTCAAAATAACTCCAGCCCCCGAGCCTTCTAACTGCCTGGATCCATCAAAATGAATATTCCAATATGTGTTATCTAGCTTCCCTTCAGGCATCTGCAGCTCTGTCCAGTCATTGATGAAATCCACAAGTGCTTGAGACTTTATAGCTGTCCTGTTGGAAATATGCCCTAGAGGCAATAATAAAATGGTTATTATTATATTTCCTTGTTCATGATAATTGTCTATTGTTCATGCTATAATTGTGTTATCCGGAAATCGTAATACATGTGTGAATACATATACCACAACATGTCCCTAGTGAGCCTCTAGTTGACTAGCTCGTTGATCAACAGATAGTCATGGTTTCCTGACTATGGACATTGGATGTCATTGATAACGGGATCACATCATTAGGAGAATGATGTGATGGACAAGACCCAATCCTAAGCATAGCACAAGATCGTGTAGTTCGTTTGCTAGAGCTTTTCCAAATGTCAAGTATCATTTCCTTAGACCATGAGATTGTGCAACTCCCGGATACCATAGGAGTGCTTTGGGTGTGCCAAACGTCACAACGTAACTGGGTGGCTATAAAGGTGCACTACGGGTATCTCCGAAAGTGTCTGTTGGGTTGGCACGAATCGAGACTGGGATTTGTCACTCCGTATGACGGAGAGGTATCTCTGGGCCCACTCGGTAATGCATCATCATAATGAGCTCAATGTGACCAAGTGTTTGGTCACGGGATCATGCATTACGGTACGAGTAAAGTGACTTGCCGGTAACGAGATTGAACAAGGTATTGGGATACCGACGATTGAATCTCGGGCAAGTAACGTACCGATTGACAAAGGGAATTGTATACGGGATTGATTGAATCCTCGACATCGTGGTTCATCCGATGAGATCATCGTGGAACATGTGGGAGCCAACATGGGTATCCAGATCCCGTTGTTGGTTATTGACCGGAGAGTCGTCTCGGTCATGTCTGCATGTCTCCCGAACCCGTAGGGTCTACACACTTCAGGTTCGGTGACGCTAGGGTTGTAGAGATATTAGTATGCGGAAATCCGAAAGTTGTTCGGAGTCCCGGATGAGATCCCGGACATCATGAGGAGTTCCGGAATGGTCCGGAGGTGAAGAATTCTATATAGGAAGTCCAGTTTCGGCCACCAGGAAAGTTTCGGGGGTCACCGGTATTGTACCGGGACCACCGGAAGGGTCCCGGGTGGTCCACCGGGTGGGGCCACCTATCCCGGAGGGCCCCATGGGCTGAAGTGGGAGGGAACCAGCCCCTGGTGGGCTGGTGCGCCCCCCCTTGGGCCTCCCCCTGCGCCTAGGGTTGGAAACCCTAGGGGTGGGGGCGCCCCACTTGGCTTGGGGGGCAAGCCACCCCCTTGGCCGCCGCCCCCCTTGGAGATTGGATCTCCTAGGGCCGGCGCCCCCCCCCCCCAGGGGCCCTATATAAAGAGGGGGGGAGGGCAGCCGCACCCAAGCCCCTGGCGCCTCCCTCTCCCTCCCGTGACACCTCTCCCTCTCGCTGAGCTTGGCGAAGCCCTGCCGAGATCCCCGCTGCTTCCACCACCACGCCGTCGTGCTGCTGGATCTCCATCAACCTCTCCCTCCCCTTGCTGGAACAAGAAAGAGGAGACGTCTTCGCCAACCTTACGTGTGTTGAACGCGGAGGTGCCGTCCGTTCGGCGCTCAGTCATCGGTGATTTGGATCACGACGAGTACGACTCCATCAACCCCGTTCACTTGAACGCTTCCACTCGCGATCTACAAGGTTATGTAGATGCACTCTTTTCCCTCTCGTTGCTAGAAGACTCCATAGATTGTTCTTGGTGATGCGTAGAAATTTTTTAATTTCTGCAACGATCCCCAACAGTGGTATCAGAGCTAGGTCTATGCGTAGTTTCTATGCACGAGTAGAACACAAACTTGTTGTGGGCGTAGATGTTGTCAATTTTCTTGCCACTACTAGTCTTAACTTGTTTCGGAGGCATCATGGGATGAAGCGGCCCGGACCGACCTTACACGTACGCTTACGTGAGACAGGTTCCACCGACTGACATGCACTAGTTGCATAAGGTGGCTAGCGGGTGTCTGTCTCTCCCACTTTAGTCGGATCGGATTCGATGAAAAGGGTCCTTATGAAGGGTAAATAGAAATTGGCATATCACGTTGTGGTTTTACGTAGGTAAGAAACATTCTTGCTAGAAACCTATAGAAGCCACGTAAAAACATGCAACAACAATTAGAGGACGTCTAACTTGTTTTTGCAGCATATGCCTTGTGATGTGATATGGCCAAAAGGATGTGATGAATGAAGTATATGTGATGTATGAGATTGATCATGTTCTTGTAATAGGAATCACGACTTGCATGTCGATGAGTATGACAACCGGCAGGAGCCATAGGAGTTGTCTTTATTTTTGTATGACCTACGTGTCATTGAATAACGCCATGTGAATTACTTTACTTTATTGCTAAACACGTTAGCCATAGAAGTAGAAGTAATCGTTGGCGTGACAACTTCATGAAGACATGATGATGGAGATCATGATGATGGAGATCATGGTGTCATGCCGGTGACGAAGATGATCATGGCGCCCCGAAGATGGAGATCAAAGGAGCAATATGATACTGGCCATATCATGTCACTATTTGATTGCATGTGATGTTTATCATATTTTGCTTCTTATTTGCTTAGTACAACGGTAGTAAGTAAGATGATCCCTTATAATAATTTCAAGAAAGTGTCCCCCCTAACTGTGCGCCGTTGCGAAAGTCCGTTGTTTCGAAGCACCACGTGATGATCGGGTGTGATAGATTCTAACGTTCACATACAACGGGTGTAAGACAGATTTACATATGCAAAAACACTTAGGTTGACTTGACGAGCCTAGCATGTACAGACATGGCCTCGGAACACAAGAGACCGAAAGGTCGAACATGAGTTGTATAGAAGATACGATCAACATGAAGATGTTCACCGATGTTGACTAGTCCGTCTCACGTGATGATCGGACACGGCCTAGTTGACTCGGATCATGTTTCACTTAGATGACTAGAGGGATGTCTATCTGAGTGGGAGTTCATTGAATAATTTGATTAGATGAACTTAATTATCATGAACTTAGTCTAAAATCTTTACAATATGTCTTGTAGATCAAATGGCCCACGCTAATGTTGCCCTCAACTTCAACGCGTTCCTAGAGAAAACCAAACTGAAAGATGATGGCAGCAACTATACGGACTGGGTCCGGAACCTGAGGATCATCCTCATAGCTGCCAAGAAAGATTATGTCCTAGAAGCACCGCTAGGTGACGCACCCATCCCAGAGAACCAAGACGTTATGAACGCTTGGCAGCAGCGTGCTGATGATTACTCCCTCGTTTAGTGCGGCATGCTTTACAGCTTAGAACCGGGGCTCCAAAAGCGTTTTGAGCAACACGGAGCATATGAGATGTTCGAAGAGCTGAAAATGGTTTTCCAAGCTCATGCCCGGGTCGAGAGATATGAAGTCTCCAACAAGTTCTTCAGTTGTAAGATGGAGGAAAATAGTTCTGTCAGTGAGCACATACTCAAAATGTCTGGGTTACACAACCGCTTGACTCAGCTGGGAGTTAATCTCCCGGATGACGCGGTCATTGACAGAATCCTTCAGTCGCTTCCACCGAGCTACAAGAGCTTTGTGATGAACTTCAATATGCAGGGGATGGAAAAGACCATTCCTGAGGTATATTCAATGCTGAAATCAGCGGAGGTGGAGATCAAAAAGGAACATCTAGTGTTGATGGTGAATAAAACCACTAAGTTCAAGAAAGGCAAGGGTAAGAAGAACTTCAAGAAGGACGGCAAGGGAGTTGCCGCGCCCGGTAAGCCAGTTGCCGGGAAGAAGCCAAAGAATGGACCCAAGCCTGAGACTGAGTGTTTTTATTGCAAGGGAAGTGGTCACTGGAAGCGGAACTGCCCCAAGTACTTGGCGGACAAGAAGGACGGCAACACCAAAGGTATATTTGATATACATGTTATTGATGTGTACCTTACCAGCACTCGTAGTAGCTCCTGGGTATTTGATACCGGTGCGGTTGCTCATATTTGTAACTCAAAGCAGGAGCTGCGGAATAAACGGAGACTGGCAAAGGACGAGGTGACGATGCGCGTCGGGAATGGTTCCAAGGTCGATGTGATCGCCGTCGGCACGCTACCTCTACATTTACCTACGGGATTAGTTTTAAACCTCAGTAATTGTTATTTAGTGCCAGCTCTGAGCATGAACATTGTATCAGGATCTCGTTTAATTCGAGATGGCTACTCATTTAAATCCGAGAATAATGGTTGTTCTATTTATATGAGAGATATGTTTTATGGTCATGCCCCACTGGTTAATGGTTTATTCTTAATGAATCTCGAACGTAGTGTTACACATATTCATAGTGTGAATACCAAAAGATGTAAGGTTGATAATGATAGTCCCACATACTTGTGGCACTGCCGTCTTGGTCACATTGGTGTCAAACGCATGAAGAAGCTCCATGCAGATGGACTTTCGGAGTCTCTTGATTACGAATCATTTGACACGTGCGAAACATGCCTCATGGGTAAGATGACCAAGACTCCGTTCTTCGGAACAATGGAGCGAGCAACCAACTTATTGGAAATCATACATACTGATGTGTGCGGTCCAATGAGTGTTGAGGCTCGCGGTGGCTATCGTTATGTTCTCATTCTAACTGATGACTTGAGTAGATATGGGTATGTCTACCTAATGAAACACAAGTCTGAGACCTTTGAAAAGTTCAAGGAATTTCACAGTGAGGTTGAGAATCAACGTGACAGAAAAATAAATTTCTTACGATCAGATCGTGGAGGGGAATATTTGAGTCACGAATTTGGCACACACTTAAGGAAATGTGGAATAGTTTCACAACTCACGCCGCCTGGAACACCTCAGCGAAATGGTGTGTCCGAACGTCGTAATCGCACTCTATTGGATATGGTGCGATCTATGATGTCTCTTACCGATCTACCGCTCTCATTTTGGGGCTATGCTTTAGAGACTGCCGCATTCACTTTAAATAGGGCTCCGTCGAAATCCGTTGAGACGACACCGTATGAATTATGGTTTGGGAAGAAACCTAAGCTGTCGTTTCTAAAAGTTTGGGGATGCGATGCTTATGCCAAGAAACTTCAACCTGAAAAGCTCGAACCCAAGTCGGAGAAATGCGTCTTCGTAGGATACCCTAAGGAAACCATTGGGTATACCTTCTACCTCAGATCCAAAGGCAAGATCTTTGTTGCTAAGAACGGATCCTTTCTGGAGAAAGAGGTTCTCTCGAAAGAAGTAAGTGGGAGGAAGGTAGAGCTTGATGAAGTACTGCCTCTTGAAGCGGAAAGTAGCGCAGCTCAGGAAAATGTTCCTGTGGTGCATGCACCGACTAGAGAGGAAGTTAATGATGATGATGATCAAGGTACTTTGGATCAAGCTCCTACTGAACTTCGTAGGTCCACAAGGACACGTTCCGCGCCAGAGTGGTACGGCAACCCTGTATTAGAAATCATGTTGTTAGACAACGGTGAACCTTCGAACTATGAAGAAGCAATTGCGGGCCCAGATTCCGACAAATGGCTAGAAGCCATGAAATCCGAGATAGGATCCATGTATGAAAACGAAGTATGGACTTTGACTGACTTGCCCGATGATCGGCGAGCCATAGAAAATAAATGGATCTTTAAGAAGAAGACAGACGCGGATGGTAATGTGACCATCTATAAGGCTCGACTTGTCGCTAAGGGTTATCGACCAGTTCAAGGGGTTGACTACGATGAGACTTTCTCACCCGTAGAGAAGCTGAAGTCTGTCCGAATCATGTTAGCAATTGCCGCATTCTATGATTATGAGATATGGCGAATGGACGTCAAAATGGCATTCCTTAACGGCTTTCTTAAGGAAGAATTGTATATGATGCAGCCGGAAGGTTTTGTCGATCCTAAGAATGCTAACAAGGTATGCAAGCTCCAGCGCTCCATCTATGGGCTGGTGCAAGCATCTCGGAGTTGGAACATTCGATTTGATGAGATGATCAAAGCGTTTGGGTTTACACAGACTTATGGAGAAGCCTGTGTTTACAATAAAGTGAGTGGGAGCTCTGTAGCATTTCTCATATTATATGTGGATGACATACTATTGATGGGAAATGATATAGAATTCTTGGTAAGCATAAAGGCCTACTTGAACAAGTGTTTTTCAATGAAGGACCTTGGAGAAGCTGCTTATATATTAGGCATCAAGATCTATAGAGATAGATCAAGACGCCTCATTGGTCTTTCACAAAGTACGTACCTTGACAAGATATTGAAGAAGTTCAATATGGATCAGTCCAAGAAGGGGTTCTTGCCTGTATTGCAAGGTGTGCAATTGAGCACGGCTCAATGCCCGACCACGGCAGAAGATAGAGAAAAGATGAGTGTCGTCCCCTATGCCTCGGCCATAGGGTCTATTATGTATGCCATGCTGTGTACCAGACCTGATGTAAACCTTGCCGTAAGTTTGGTAGGAAGGTACCAAAGTAATCCCGGCATGGAACACTGGACAGCGGTCAAGAATATCCTGAAGTACCTGAAGAGGACTAAGGATATGTTTCTCGTTTATGGAGGTGACGAAGAGCTCGTCGTAAAGGGTTACGTCGATGCTAGTTTCGACACAGATCTGGATGACTCTAAGTCACAAACCGGATACGTGTATAATGGTGGGGCAGTAAGCTGGTGCAGTTGCAAGCAAAGCATTGTGGCGGGATCTACATGTGAAGCAGAATACATGGCGGCCTCAGAGGCAGCACAAGAAGCAATCTGGGTGAAGGAGTTCATTGCCGACCTAGGAGTTATTCCCAATGCGTCGGGCCCGATGACTCTCTTCTGTGACAACACTGGAGCTATTGCCCTTGCCAAGGAGCCCAGGTTTCACAGGCAGACCAGGCATATCAAGCGTTGCTTCAACTCCATTCGTGGAAATGTTCAAAATGGAGACATAGATATTTGTAAAGTACATACGGACCTGAATGTAGCAGATCCGTTGACTAAACCTCTCCCTAGAGCAAAACATGATCAACACCAGAACTCTATGGGTGTTCGATTCATCACAATGTAACTAGATTATTGACTCTAGTGCAAGTGGGAGACTGTTGGAAATATGCCCTAGAGGCAATAATAAAATGGTTATTATTATATTTCCTTGTTCATGATAATTGTCTATTGTTCATGCTATAATTGTGTTATCCGTAAATCGTAATACATGTGTGAATACATAGACCACAACATGTCCCTAGTGAGCCTCTAGTTGACTAGCTCGTTGATCAACAGATAGTCATGGTTTCCTGACTATGGACATTGGATGTCATTGATAACGGGATCACATCATTAGGAGAATGATGTGATGGACAAGACCCAATCCTAAGCATAGCACAAGATCGTGTAGTTCGTTTGCTAGAGCTTTTCCAAATGTCAAGTATCATTACCTTAGACCATGAGATTGTGCAACTCCCGGATACCATAGGAGTGCTTTGGGTGTGCCAAACGTCACAACGTAACTGGGTGGCTATAAAGGTGCACTACGGGTATCTCCGAAAGTGTCTGTTGGGTTGGCACGAATCGGGACTGGGATTTGTCACTCCGTATGACGGAGAGGTATCTCTGGGCCCACTCGGTAATGCATCATCATAATGAGCTCAATGTGACCAAGTGTTTGGTCACGGGATCATACATTACGGTATGAGTAAAGTGACTTGCCGGTAACGAGATTGAACAAGGTATTGGGATACTGACGATCGAATCTCGGGCAAGTAACGTACCGATTGACAAAGGGAATTGTATACGGGGTTGATTGAATCCTCGACATCGTGGTTCATCCAATGAGATCATCGTGGAACATGTGGGAGCCAACATGGGTATCCAGATCCCGTTGTTGGTTATTGACCGGAGAGTCGTCTCGGTCATGTCTGCATGTCTCCCGAACCCGTAGGGTCTACACATAAGGTTCGGTGACGCTAGGGTTGTAGAGATATTAGTATGCAGAAATCCGAAAGTTGTTCGGAGTCCCGGATGAGATCGCGGACGTCACGAGGAGTTCCGAATGGTCCGGAGGTGAAGAATTGTATATAGGAAGTCCAGTTTCGGCCACCGGGAAAGTTTCGGGGGTCACCGGTATTGTAACGGGACCACCGGAAGGGTCCCGGGGGGTCCACCGGGTGGGGCCACCTATCCCGGAGGGCCCCATGGGCTGAAGTGGGAGGGAACCAGCCCTTGGTGGGCTGGTACGCCCCCCTTGGGCCTCCCTGTAACATCCCAAAATTCTAATTTTTGGAATGTTATAATAATTAAATTATATGATTGTTTGTTTGATTGATTGACTGAAAGTGAGTGGAATTTGAAACTTTTGAAAGTTGAATGAGAGGGAATAAAAGGACTTTCCCAAAACTTTCATCTTTGCAATTTGATGTCCATGAATTCAAATTCATTTCAACACAAAACCCTAGAGTGAAGATGACATGACTTCTTCCATTTGAATTCCAAAGGGTTTTCGAAAAGATTTGAATTCCATTTGGAAATATTTCAAATTCTAAAACTTTATGCAGCTCAATGATTTTCATGAGAGAAGATAAAATGACTTCTCCAATTATATGAAATATGAGTTGGAAGATAAAAAAGAATCAAATTGAAAGTCATCTGAAAGTATTTTGAAACTCCCTTTCAAATTTGGAATTATTTGGATTTTATTCAAAATTACTTTTCTCCTAAAAATAAATAAATGGAAATAAGGTTAAAATGATTCCCTTCAATGGAAAATTAGGAGAAAATAATTTTGAAATAATTTTGCTATTTTAAAAATGATTTTTGTTGAGTTTTATTGCAATAGTAGCACTGTTTGCCTTTTTGTGTATTTTATTTGAACCAGGAAAATAGTTCATGTTTTAGGAAATGTTTTTCTGAAAATTTTGATATATTATATGTCCTATATAATTTTTTTCTCTATATCTTATTTTCTCCCTGCCTTATTCCAAAAAAAAGGAAAAACCTAGCGCTCGCCAGGCCACGCGGCCGAGGAGCCAGCCGGCCCGGCCAGCCAGCCACTCGAGCCGCGGCCCAGCCAGCGCCGTCGCCCGAAGCCCCTCTCCCTCGGTCGCCCGCTCCTCTCTCTCTCGCCCTTGTGCCACTGACCGCTGGGCCCCACTGCCCGATCGCCCTCGCCCGCTGCTTCTTCTTCCTCTCCACGCCAAACCGCGCCGCCGCCACCGCCGAATCCCGCGATCCTCGGGATCCTCTCCATGATCTGCCCCCTCCTCAAAGTCGACCTCCCCCTATTTATACCCCTCCCCTCGACCCGTTCCGCCCTTTCCCGATTCCCCAAACCTCCTGCCACCGCCACCATTGCTCGCCGGAGCTCACCTCGGCCACCGCCGCCATTGCCACCCACCCGAGCACCACACACCTCCCCGACGCCCCCGAGCAAACCCCAGACTCCCCTCGTTCCTTCGCATTCCCTGAGCCGCTCCGCCTTCGCCAAGGATCCCTGGAGCCGTCGCCCCTTCACCACCGGACATCACCGCCGCCGTCGAGCTCGCCCCATTCGAGACCGCCGTCCTCGAGCCACGCCGAGGCCACCTTCATGCTCGTCACCGTCGCCCACTTCGAACAGAGCCCTCCCTGAAGCCGCAGACCCACGGGAGGAGCCACCACCACTGCCGGCGACCTCGCCGGAGTTCACCTCCACCGCGGTGAGCACACCACTGCCCTCCACCGTCCGATCTAATAAACGCCCTAGATTAGATCTAATCTCGACGGTTAGGTTATTTTTACTAGATCGGTTTAGCTTCGGTTTATTTACGGTTTAGATCTAATCGGTTTAGCCGGTTTTTTTTTCTGTGCACGCGCACTAGTCTGTTAAAGATCGGCCGAGCGTCGTTTAGTTCAGATCGCCCACTGCTTAGGCCCGGTAGGAACCCAATGCGTAGCACCTGCCCTTTGATTTTTTTCTCATTTATTTTTGTTTCTGTTTTAAAAAACAGAAATAGTTTCAATTTTAGATTGCTTATATATTTTATGTTTTAGATCCAAATTGAGTGATTTCTTTTGCATTGTGTCAAAAATTTGTTGAAGTTTCTGTTTGCATACTTAGTTTTCAGATTTGAGTAGTTTAAACTTGAGTTTGATGAAAAAAATTCAAATCACTAATTTGGTCATATTTTGAGTTTTACAAAATATTTTTGATTGATTCTTTTTGCTATGGTTTTGTTATTATTTTGTCTATCCAGAGTCATATAGTGATTTATTTTTAGTTTATTTTAAATTAAGTTTTTAGCAAAACAGTACTGTTTTAGTTATAGTTTTGTTTTAGTCTTTTGTTTATTGTTTTTATTAGTTTTAAATTATTTCATTTTGTCACTCTTGAAAAATTTAGTTTTGTTTCTGTTAGTCAAGAAAAGAAAATTTTGTTTTTATTTTAAAATTTTATTTTGCTTAGTTTTGTATGAAAACTTGTTTAGGTCATAGTTAGTGTTTCATAAAAGCTTTTTATTTGTTTCCTTTTACAAATAAAATTTTATGAAAAATACTTTCTATTAACTTAGTTGTTTTAATTTGTATTTTCTGTTAATTTATTATTTTAGTGTTTTAATTGTTGTTAAGGTCTTACATAGGACAAAACTGTTTTGTGTTATGTCTTAGAGTTTTCTTTAGTAGTTTTGTTGTGTAGTTTTCCTTTGTTTTTATTTGGTGTCCCTTGTTGATTTGCATTTTATTTGTTGGTTTTATTATAAGTGTTAGAATTGCTTGCTAGTATGTTTGCTTATGTGAATGCTATGTTTGACTATATAGATTTTCAACGGAGTGACGAATAGTTCTACCAAGTCATTATTCTGAGAGTTTTATTATCTTCATCAAGTAATACCAGGCAAGTTCACTTTGACCATGCTTTCATATCTATGTTTTTATTGCATTTAGTGGCATCTTTGCAACAACCCTCCAGTAGTGATATTGAATCCTTGTAGTTGAGTAGTATGCATGAGGTAGGAACCCATCACCCTGTTACCAAGCCCGGGACGTTATTTATTTTAATGCTACGCTATAGTAGACGGGGTTTGGTATGAGTGCACGAGAGTGGTGTGAAGAAGGAGGACTCTACGTCAATGACGACAACTCCATGATGGCATCTGCAAGGACTGCATCTTCAAGGCCTCAAGACTTCAAGACTCGAGACAAGAATTCAATACACACTACTGGGTGAAGGACGGTTGACGGGCACCCTGGAGAAACCAGTGGATGGCCGGGATGCATGGAGAAGTGCCATGACATCTTGCGGAAAGCTTCACCCAGACTCAAAGAGACGGAAGAATACTTCATGCCCGGAAGCTTACCTGTGCAACCGCAAGTCACTATGGGCTTTGGCTTGGTTGACCTTAGTTGTGACTCTGGCTGGGACGGTGCTAGCAGATGTAGAACTACGGTAGGATTGGATGAGCACCGGAAAGTGGTCAGGGGAACTCTTTGGAAGACCATGTTTCGGTCGTCTTGTTCTCAAACAACCTGAAGTGCGAGAACGTAAAAAGAGGGATCGAATCTTGCGGGTAAAGTGTACAAACCTCTGCAGAGGGTTTAAACCTAATCGATTAGCCGTGTCCCCGGTTATGGACAATTTGAGCCTCTGGACTTGGATCTATCTCGGAACTCTCAACACCGGACTGATAACATAATTGTGGGCAACTTATGATGATTTTGGACTATGAGACATCGGTTGGCGGAACCATGTGACGATAGAAAACTCTATAGTACAGACTCCTGATATTCCTTTGATGTAGGAAAAATAAAACCAGCTTTTATGCAAAACAAAACTCAGACACAGAGCCACAAAGCCATATTGCATATAGTATAGTTTTATCATCTGTTTTCTCATGTTGTGATCTTGCCTGTACATTCAATGTACTGACCTACACGGCTGCAACGTATCATGTTGCAGATACTTTCTTCCAACGAGTAAGAGTACGGTACAGGGTTACGGTCTACACTCAACCTGCCGATGGCGTTGATGGGACTCCACACCCAACTATTTGTTTCCGCTGTGACTTATGAGGTATATATCAGTTTTACGTTATTTATACATGTGATTGCACTTTGATATATACATTGATGTACTGTGTGTGCCAGCATACTGATCCAGGGATGGCACAGAAACACAGAGACTTGACCATCTGAGGTCGGGTCGCTACACTCCCCCTGCGCCTAGGGTTGGAAACCCTAGGGGTGGGGGGCGCCCCACTTGGCTTGGGGGGCAAGCCACCCCCTTGGCCGCTGCCCCCCCCCCCTTGGAGATTGGATCTCCTAGGGCCGGCGCCCCCCAGGGGCCCTATATAAAGAGGGGGGAGGGAGGGCAGCCGCACCCAAGCCCCTGGCGCCTCCCTCTCCCTCCCGTGACACCTCTCCCTCTCACTGAGCTTGGCGAAGCCCTGCCGAGATCCCCGCTGCTTCCACCACCACGCCGTTGTGCTGATGGATCTCCATCAACCTCTCCCCCCCCTTGCTGGATCAAGAAGGAGGAGACGTCTTCCCCAACCGTACGTGTGTTGAACGCGGAGGTGTCGTCCGTTCGGCGCTCGGTCATCGGTGATTTGGATCACGATGAGTACGACTCCATCAACCCCGTTCACTTGAACGCTTCCGCTTGCGATCTACAAGGGTATGTAGATGCACTCTTTTCCCTCTCGTTGCTAGAAGACTCCATAGATTGTTCTTGGTGATGCGTAGAAATTTTTTAATTTCTGCAATGATCCCCAACATGTGCGAGACATGTATTTCAAACCATGGGGTCCAAGCTCAATGGCCCACTTGGCTACCCGGCCTGTGGCTTCTCTGTTTTGAATAATATCCCCTAAGGGAGCAGAACTAACCACAGTGATGCGATGACCAAGGAAATACTGTTTTATCTTATGACTAGCCATGAACACTCCATAAACCAGCTTCTGCCAATGTGGGTATCTCTGCTTGGATTCAATGAGTACCTCACTGACATAGTAAACCGGCCGCTGAACCGGATATTCCTTGCCTGATTCTTTCCTTTCCACAACAACGGCCACACTAACGGCTCTGCTATTAGCAGCCACATATAACAGTAAGGGCTCCTTATCAATAGGAGGTGCAAGGATTGGCAGCTCAGCCAACTCCTTTTTCAACGCCTCAAACGCCTGATTGGCAGCATCACTCCAGACAAAGTGATCTGTTTTCTTCATCATCTGATACAGAGAGATAGCCTTTTCGCCCAAACGGCTTATAAATTGGCTTAAAGCCGCAATACGACCCGCCAGACGCTGGACGTCATTAATACACGCCGGCTTAGCCAAAGACGTGATAGCCTTGATTTTCTCTGAGTTAGCTTCAATGCCTATTTCAGAAGAAAAAAATCCAAGAGCTTGCGCGCTGGCACACCAAAAACACACTTGGACGGGTTAAGCATCATCTTGTAGACTCGGAGATTGTCAAAGGTCTCTTTCAAATCGTCTATCAAGGTCTCCTTCTTCCTGGATTTCACAACAATATCATCCACATAAACATGAACATTGCGTCCAATCTGGTCAATTCTGAACACACCGCTGATAAGTCGCCTGGGCACTCTTGAGCCCAAAAGGTATAGACACATAGCAGAAGGCTCCAAAGGGAGTGATGAAAGCTGTCTTCTCCTAGTCCTTAACCGCCATCTTGATCAGATGATAACCAGAGTAAGCATCCAGAAAACTCAAATGCTCACAACCCGCCATAGCATCGATGATCTGGTCAATAAGAGGGAGAGCAAAAGGGTCAGCCGGACAAGCCTTGTTAAGGTCTGTGTAATCCACACACATACGCCAAGCGCCATTCTTCTTAAGTACCAGCACCGGGTTAGCCAACCACTCAGAATGAAAAACTTCAATGATGAACCCAGCCGCCACGTGTCGGGCCACTTCTTCACCAATGGCCTTACGCCTTTCTTCATTAAAATGACGAAGGAATTGCTTGACCAGCTTAAACTTTGGATCAATATTGAGAGTGTGCTCAGCGAGTTCCCTCGGTACACCTGGCATGTCTGAAGGTTTCCATGCAAAGATGTCCCGTATCTCACGGATGAACTCAATGAGCGCGCTTTCCTATTTCGAATCCATATTAGCACTGATACTGAACTACTTGGATGAATCGCCAGGAACAAAGTCAACCAGCTTAGTGTCATCTGCTGACTTAAACTTCAATGAGGGGTCATGCTCTGTGGTTGTCTTCTTCAAAGGTGTCATATCTTTAGGGTCAACATTATCTTTGTAAAACTTCAACTCCTCTGTTGCACAAATAGACTCAGCATAAGCAACATCACCCTCTTCACACTCCAAGGCTATTTTCCTGTTTTCCATGCAATGTGATGGTACCCTTACAACCCGGCATTTTAAGCTGCAGATAAACATAACAAGGCCTTGCCATAAATTTAGCATAAGCCGGCCGCCCAAATAGGGCATGATAAGGGCTCTTGATCTTGACTACTTGAAAAGTCAATGTCTCAGCTCTGTAGTCATGATCATCACCAATGGCCACTTTCAAAGCTATCCTACCCACCGGGTACGCCGACCTACTTGGTACCACCCCATGAAAAACAATAGAAGACGGCTTAACATCTTTGTTAGTAAAATTCATACGGCGAAAAGTATCATAGTAAAGGATATTGATGCTGCTGCCTCCATCCATTAGCACCTTAGTAAACTTGTGCCCTCCAACCTGAGGTGCAACCACCAAAGCCAATTGACCCAGATTGTCAACCCGGGGCAGGTGATCCTCACGGCTCCATACAATAGGATGTTCAGACCATCGCGAGTATCAAGGAACTGCCGGCTCAACCGCGTTTACTGCCCGCTAATGAATCTTCTGGTCTCGTTTGCATAAGCTCATGGTAAATAATACATATCCAACGTATCTATAATTTATGAAGTATTCATGTTGTTTTATTATCATTCTTGGATGTTTTACAATCATTTTATAGCAACTTTACATCATTTTTTGGGACTAACCTATTGACCCAGTGCCTAGTCTCAGTTGCTGTTTTTTGCTTGTTTTTTACATCACAGGAAATCATTACCAAACGAAGTCCAAATACAACGAAAATCCACGGAGATTTTTTATGGGCCAGGAGACATCCTTTGGGCCAGAGCAGCACCTGGGGGGTGCCCCGAGGGGGGCACAACCCACCAGGGCGCGCCAGGCCCCCTGGCGCGCCCAGGTGGGTTGTGCCCACCTCAGTGGCCTCCCGTACCGCATCTTTGCCCTATAAATTCCCAGATATTCTGAAACCCTTCGGGGTTAACCTAGTTTAGAAGTTCCACTGCCGCAAGGTCTCTGTATCCGCGAAAACCAATCTAGACCCCATTCCGGCACCCTGCCGGAGGGGGAATCATCTCCGGTGGCCATCTTCATCATCCCAGCGGCCACCACGATGAGGAGGGAGTAGTCCACCCTCGGGGCTGAGGGTTTGTACCGGTAGCTATGTGTTTAATCTCTCTCTCTCTCTCGTGATTTATGTCATGGGCTTTTTTAATATAGTCGGATCATATGATGTTTCTCCCCTCTATACTCTTGTTATGATGAATTGAATCTTTACCCTTTGAAGTTTTGTATTGTCGGATTTAATATTCAGAGATGAGAACACATGATATATGTCTTGCGGTATGAATACTTGAGGTGACAATTGTGGTATTATATTGATTCACTTGATATGTATTATGGCATTCAACTCGCGGATTCCCGCGGTGATATTGGGGTAATCTATGCATAGGGGTTGATGCACGTTTTTATTATCTTTTCTCCGATAGAAACTTTGGGGTCTCCTTGTAGTTCCTTGTGTGGATTAAGTATTATGAATATGAATTTGCTTTGGTGTTATTCTAGTACGAACTCTTGATTAGATCGAATGAAAAAATAACTTGCGTTATTTTAGTACGAGCTCTAGGATAGATCGAACGGAAAGAATAGCTTTGAGGTGATCTTCTATCTTTTGTTCTCCGCTAATAGGAACTCGGGAGTGATTCTTAGTTGCACTTTGAGGGATAATCATATGATCCAACTATGTTAGCATTGTTGAGAGATTGGACTAGCGAAAGTACGGACCCTAGGCCTTGTTTTCAAGCATTGCAATAATGTTTTTGTGCCCATTTACTAATTAATACCTTGTTGTTTTTAGTTATTCAGATTTTAAAAATATATTTCTACCATCCATATTACACTTTTATCACCATCTCTTCGCCGAACTAGTGCACCTATACAATTTTCCATTGTATTGGGTGTGTTGGGGACACAAGAGATTTCTTGTATTTGGTTGCAGGGTCGTTTGAGAGAGACCATCTTCATCCTACACCTCTCACGGATTGATAAACCTTACGTCATCCACTTCAGGGAAAATTTCTACTGTCCTACAAAACTCTGCGCTTGGAGGCCCAACACGTGTCTACAAGAATAAAGTTGCGTAGTAGACATCAAGCTCTTTTCTGGCGCCGTTGCCGAGGAGGTGAGTGCTTCAAGGTATATCTTTAGATCTTGCAATCGAATCTTTTAGTTTCTTGTTTTATAACTAGTTCGGTTTATAAAAGAAAACTACATAAAAATGGAATTGAGGTTGCATCATATTATTGATCATCTTTATAACATCTTTCTTGAAAATGATGGATCAAAAAATTGTGCTCAATTGCTAGAAGAAGAATTCAATAGAACATTTGGTATAAATGATGAGCATGATTGCAATATTGCTAGTATTAATTCTTTGAATATCCATGATGAGAGTGATATGCAAAGCCATAAGCTTGGGGATGCTATGTTTGATGAAGATGATATTTTTAGTCCCCCAAGTTTTGATGAGAAAATTTATTATGATGATTGCATTCCTCCTATTTATGATGATTATATTGATGAAAGTGGATTTGGAGAGGTCATGACTTTATTCAATGATGAATCCACTATTTTGGAAGAGGTTGCAATTGATTATGACAACAAATTTGCTATCTATGATGATTATGGTGATGACATGTATGCTATGAAGAATAATGATAACCATGAAACTTGTCATCATGAATTTAATTTTCACTCTCATGATAGTTATTTTGTTGAGTTTGCTCCCACTACTATTGACGAGAATAAATTTGCTTATGTGGAGAGTAATAAAATTTCTATGCTTGTGGATCATGAAAAGAATGCTTTATGTGATAGTTATATTGTTGAATTCATTCATGATGCTACTAAAAAGTATTATGAGGGAGGAACTTCAGCTTGTAAGAATTGCAATAATATCAAGTTTCCTCTCTATGTGTTGAAAGTTTTGAAGTTATGCTTGTTTTGCCTTCCTATGCTAGTTGATTGTTATTCCCATAAGTTGTTTGCTCACAAAATCCCTATGCATAGGAAGTGGGTTAGACTTAAATGTGCTAGTCATATGCTTCATGATGCTCTCTTTGTATTCAGTTCTTATCTTTTATGCGAGCATCATTGAAATCATCATGCCTAGCTAAAAGGCATTAAAGAAAAGCGCTTGTTGGGAGACAACCCAACACTTTTACCTACTGTTTTTGTGTGTTCACATGATTATGATACTGTATTGATCATGTTTTATTGCTTTTCCTTCAATAAAGTGCCAAGTAAAGCCTTTGGGATCATGTTGGGTGATAGTTGAGTTGATCTTGCTGAAAAATAGAAACTTACGCGCTCATGAAAATGAGTCTCATTTTTAACAGGAGAGTGATTTTGAGTTAATTATTTTTGAAGAACTTTAATACACAAATTTCTCACGTGGTCCAATTTGTTTCATAATTTTTGGAGTATCAGAAGTATGGTTTAAGTACATATTACTACAGACTGTTCTGTTTTTGATAGATTCTGTTTTCAATGCATAGTTTGCTTGTTTTCTAGTTTCTATGGCTTATATAGCTCAATATAAATTTTGGAAATGATATGCTACAGTAGGAATTGTGTGGAAACAATTATGAATCTTGTCTTTGACAGTACCAAAGTGAAATGGTTTGCTCTTTATCATACTAACCTATCTCATGAAGTTTTGTTAAGTTTTGTGTGATTGAAGTTTTCAAGTTTTGGGTGAGATATCGATATGAGGAGAATAAGGAGTGACAATACACTAATATTGTGGATTACCAAGGCACCACAAGTTACTATCCAAGGAACTAAGCTTGGGGATGCCTCGGAAGGCATCCCCTCTTACGTCTCCAACATTATCGGTAACCTCACTTGGAGCTATGTTTTCATTCGTCACATGATATGTGTTTTTCTTGGAGCGTCAATTTATTTTGTTAGGATTTGCTTGTTTTTATTTAGAATAATGTTTTTCATCTTATATTTCAATAAAAGTGGCATTGATAGCCTTTGCTATGCTTATTTTGCAAGTCTACATGTTGCTGTTTGAAAACAGAAAGTTTACCGCTGTTGCAAAATTCCCTAGGAAAGTCAGAATGTGATAAAGTGTTGAATTTTTTTGCAAAATAAGCTCTGATGAATTATCTACGGTGAGAATTTTCTTTCATAATTTTTGGAGTTAGGTAAGTATGATGAATCTTCCATTCTTTACAGACTGTACTGGTTTGGCAGATTGCTGTTATGTTTGCATTGTTTGCATATGTTTGCTTGTTTAATGATTCTATTTGAGGATAGGAGTATTAAATATGCAGAGCATTTAGTATGCAATTTTGAATAATAATTTTAGTTATTTGCTACAGTAGAGAATGATAAGCCTCTTGCATTGGTTTATACTAACTTATCGCACGAGTTCTTGTTGAGTTTTGTGTGTTTGAAAGTTTTGAGATTTAGGAAAACCGTGATATGAGAGGAATTAAGGAGACACAAAAGATCAATCTTGGGGATGCCCAAGGCCTCCCAAGATAATATTTCAAACAGTCTCAAGCATCTAAGCTTGGGGATGCCCCGGTAGGCATCCCACCTTTCTTCTTCAACAATTATCGGTTACTATCGGTTGAGCCTAAGTTTTTGCTTCTTCACATGATGTGTGATATTCTTAGAATGTCATTTTATTTTGTTTTTGTTTTCTGCTTTAATAAAATACTTAGATCTGAAAGTTCTAAATAAGAGAGAGTCCTCACATAGCTATCTATTTACTTAACTACTCAATTGATTTTCACTTATATCTTTTTGGAGTAGCTTGCCATTTACTCTTGTGCTTCACTTATATTCTATGAGTAAATTGTTGAATGAATTGAATATCAAAAAGTTGAAATCATATCATGCTTAGTGGTAGCTTCACATTGGGTTTAGAAAGTGAAATCTTTTGAGGCTTGACAATCACAATATTGGTCATACAAGCAATTCAGGAATAATTAGTATAAGGAAGAGAACTTTCACATGCAAATACACTGTCCTAGAAATCTTTTGTGATTGTGAGCCCCCATCAAAATATTATATGCCAAAATTGTTGACGTTGGACAAGGAAGACAACATAATGATTTATGTTTGTTCATATTCACATAGAAGTTATATTGTCATAGATCCTTTAACATGTGGTGCTTGCCCCCATCTTTGCTAGCCAAAAATTCCGCACCAAGTAGAGATACTACTTGTGCATCCAAATACCCTTAAAACCCAAATCTTATTTTCAAGAGTCCACCATACCTACCTATATGGGGTATTACCCTGCCTTCCTAAGCAAATTTGCATGTGCCACCTCTAAAAAACTTCTAAAAATTACCCTTTTGTGTGCCTGGACCGTTCATGGAACGACAGGAGGTGATCGGTATATTCCATGCTAAGCGGGTTATTCTCAGGTCGAGTGTTTATTCACTCGCCATCGCACGAGAAAAGGGTGGTAATAGGGATTCCCAGTTCCGAACTCAAAAATGCAAATAATTAAACAAAACTCCCCCAGGACTGTTGTTGGTATGGCCGGCACCCGTTGTTTCGGACAAGCCGTGGAGTGTGATTGATGGTGGAGGGGGAGTAAACCTTTACTTTTATCGCTTGGGAACCGCCACTAGCGTGCTTAGCATGGAAGATATTGATAACTGATGGTCGTGAAGTGAATGAGAAGGGTGTACCTCTCAAAATATCATTTACCTCTGTTTTAAAACTTGAGCTCTGGCACCTCTGCAAATCACAGCTTCCCTCTGTGAAGGGCATATCTTTTACTTTTATGTATTTACTTTTATGCAAGAGTCAAAGTTTTTCTCTCTATTCCTTTTTATTTTTCTATTTTGGCAAGCATCATGTGGTGAGGAAAGATCTAGGCACATATGTCCAGTTGAATATGGGTAGCATGAGTTAATGAGTTATTATTGTTGACATCACCCTTGAGGTGAATACGTTGGGAGGCAAAACAATAAGCCCCTATCTTTCTATGTGTCCGGTTGAAACGTTTTGCTCATGTGTATGCTATGAGTGTTAGCAATCATAGAAGACTATATGATGGTTGAGTATGTGGAGCTCTTACTTGGACTCTGTTGAATAAGTTGAATTGTAATTGCTTGGTGACTAAGAACATAGGTTGTTGAGTTTCAAGAGAATTCATTGTTTGAACCTTAACATGTGAATTGGTTGCTACTATAACATGAGAAGTTTTACAAGAAAGAATTGCTGTTATGATGCTAGAAAAAGTGATTCAAATTGTCATTGATCAAACTTGTGCACTTTGCTAGCATTCACACTTCATAAATTATTTCTTTTATCATTTACCTACTCGAGGACGAGCAGGAATTAAGCTTGGGGATGCTGATACGTCTCCAACGTATCTATAATTTATGAAGTATTCATGCTGTTTTATTATCATTATTGGATGTTTTACAATCATTTTATACCAACTTTACATCATTTTTTGGGACTAACCAATTGACCCAGTGCCCAGTGCCAGTTGCTGTTTTTTGCTTGTTTTTTACATCGCAGGAAATCATTACCAAACGGAGTCCAAATGCAACGAAACTCCACGGAGATTTTTTATGGGCCAGGATACATCCTTTGGGCCAGACACTACTAGGAAAAGGGCTATAAATAATATGGACAGTAATGGCGCACCAGACATGCGGTGCGCCACTACTATATAGCAATGGTGCACCGTGTATTGGTGCGCCATTAGTGTTATAGACACTAATGGCGCACCACTACTAACAAATTTTCCTATTTTTCCAAAACTACTAATGGCGCACCAGGGCACAGTGCGCCATTACTAGTTTTAACAAGTAATGGCGCACCAGTCACCCCGTGCGCCACTACTAACCAATTTTTTTCTTTTTTTTCCAAAAATACTAATGGCGCACCAGGGCACAGTGCGCCCTTACTAGTTTTAACTAGTAATGGCGCACCAGTCACCCCGTGCGCCACTACTATCATTTTTTGTTTTTTGTTTTTGCAAAACTACTAATGGCGCACTGCCAGCTGGTGCGCCATTAGTAACCAGGGACCAGCTAGATATTTTGGACAGCCACCTACACACTCACTTTCCCCACTTCATTCTCTCCACCTCCTCCTCCAAGCTTGTCTCGGCTGCCTCCTCCTCCTCACCTCATTTGCACCATAGATTCATCCAAATTAAGTGGTTAAATTATCTTTTTTTGATAGGTAAGTAAGGGGAAAGCTTTCTTTATGTTGTAGATCTACTTTTTTCTCCCTCCAACAACGTACACATGCACTTTTTATGGCCTAGCTAGATCTATGTATGTTTGTGGTGTTGCATATGTTTGTGGTGTTGCATATATGTTTGTGTTAGCAGGTACCGGTATTTGAAATGCGATAGTTGCCAATATTTTGCCGGAATGTTGATACATTTCCGTTTCGGCGAGAATTTTGGCACTATGCATTCTTTTTGGTCCTATTTTTAGGCAAAGTCATGCCAAACTTTTTCTTGGTTCTAAAATATCGTTTTGCTCTACCCCGCAGGCGACCATGGCCCGCACGATGACCGAAGGCATCGTGAATAGGTTTTTGAGCTCCGCGAAGGCCGAGATGCTTCGAAAGAACGAGACGGAGATAAGATGTCTATGTCGAAGATGCAAGCTGAGGAGCCTTATGGGCCCGGATTCCGTACAGGTGCGGGACCACCTGCTCTTGCGTGGTTTCATGGATGGCTATCGGTGGCAAGGTGATGAAGATGATTATGAAGTCGTCCATGGGGGCCGGCCGGCAAGAAATGAGGAAGGGCAACAAGACAACCGCGGCGAGGGCGGGCGAGAAGACGAAGAATCTCCAGGACATGATCACGAAGTAGATGCAGTACACAGTCATCATGTAGAAGATGCCGGACATGATGATGAGGAAGATGCTGGAGCAGACAAAGGGCATGATCATGAAGATGAAGATGCCGGAGCAGACGACGATGGACCATCGATGGGCTGGGTGCAGGACCCTCATATTCAAGAGCTGCTTCTCAAGCAGACGGATAACGCAAGAGCTGCCGCCCGAGAGAAAGCCAAGCTGGATCAACTGGAGATAGACGCGGTTACTCCATTGTATGAAGGATGCAGGCCCGAGGATACCCGCCTGAAAGTAACGCTCATGGCTCTGGAGATGAAGGTAAAACACAAAATTACCGACGCATGCTTCGACGAGAACATGTCATTCTGGCACGAACGTCTTCCCAAGGGGAACAAGTGCCCGACCAGTTTCGAGGAGGCGAAGAAAATCGTGTGTCCTCTGGATTTACCGCACGTGAAATACCATGTGTGCATGAACAATTGCATCATTTATCAGGACGAGCACGCGGAGTCTACCATATTTCCGGTGTGCGGCGTCACTCGATACAAGAAGAGGAAGAAAGCTCCTCGAAAAGTGGTGTGGTACTTTCCGATCACTCCGCGTCTGCAGCGGTATTTCGCGGACCCTAAGGTAGCAAAGCCCTTGCGTTGGCACGCGGATAGGGAGGAGAAGAAGCGACAAGATGACGCAAATGATTCGGAGATAAATAAAAAATACAAGATGCTGGGTCACCCTAAGGATGGGAGCCAGTGGCAAGCGTTGAACTTCGAACACCCAGAATTTGGGAACGATCCAAGGAACATCGTGCTGGGCGCGAGCACCGATGGAGTCAATCCGTTTGGCAGCCAAAGAAGCACACATAGCACCTGGCCTGTGTTTGTGTGGATGTACAACCTTCCCCCCTGGTTGTGCATGAAGAGGAAGTACATTTACATGAGTATGCTAATTGAAGGGCTGAAACAACCAGGGAACGACATCAATCTATATCTGGGGCTACTGAAAGAGGAGCTAGACACGCTGTGGAAAACACCAGCCAATACGTGGGACGCCGCAGAGAAAGAATATTTCCCTATGAGAGCTGCACTGCTCACGACGGTGCACGACTATCTCGGTTACGGATATGTCGCGGGGCAGGTGGTCCACGGATTTTCTGGATGCGTCAGGTGCATGGATGACACAACGTATCGCCAGCTAGATAGAGATCCCGGGTCTTCGAAAACCGTGTTCATGGGACATCGAAGGTGGCTTCGCGATGATGACTCATGGAGGAAACGCAAGGATCTGTTCGATGGTGAAACCGAAACCCGAAGACGCCCGCGTACGAGGAGCGGCGAGGAAATAGACGAGCTGTTGAAAAATTGGAAAGATTGCCCACTGTCGGGAAAGAAGCAAAAGGCGCCAGAGCCGGGAAAGAAGCAAAAGGCACAAGAGCCGCTGCTGAAGGTATGGAAAACGAGGTCTGTTTTCTGGGACTTGTCGTACTGGAAGATCCACCGTGTGCCTCACAGCCTTGATGTCATGCATATCACGAAGAACGTGTGCGAGAGTCTGCTTGGTACCCTGCTCAACATGCCAGAGAGGACCAAAGATGGGCCGAAAGCAAGGGCAGACTTGAAATCAATGGGCATCAGGGAGGAGCTTCATGCAATGATGATGAGGCGAAGCAGGACATGGAAAGTCGTCGCAAAGGCAAAAAGGCCAAGAAGACCGGAAATGACTTCCCTCCCGCGTGCTTCACTCTAAGTCAGGAGGAGATCGATCAGTTTTTCACCTGCCTCGTAGGAGTAAAACTTCCTTACGGTTACGCGGGGAAGATAAGCAGATACCTAGACTCAGCGAAGCAGAAGTTCAGCGGGATGAAGTCTCATGACTGTCACGTGCTGATGACGCAGATACTTCCAGTTGCAATCCGTGGGATCACGGACGCGCACGTCCGTGAAACGCTATTTGGCCTATGCAACTTTTTCGACGTCATCTCTCGGAAGTCGGTTGGCGTGAGGCAACTCAGAAGGCTACAGGAAGAGATCGTGGTGATACTATGCGAGCTTGAGATGTACTTCCCGCCCGCATTCTTCGACGTTATGGTGCATCTGCTGGTCCATATCGTGGAGGATATCATCCAACTCGGGCCAACGTTCCTGCACAGCATGATGTCGTTCGAAAGGATGAATGGTGTCATCAAAGGATACGTTCGCAACATGTCACGTCTAGAGGGAAGCATAGCCAGGGGCTTTCTGACCGAAGAGTGCATCTCCTACTGCACGAATTATCTAGGCATCGAGAACCCCGTTGGTCTGCCCGTCAATAGGCACCTCGGCAGGCTCGCTGGATGGGGTCACCGTGAGGGTCGCCGCGAAATGCATGTCGACTTCGAGGGTCGACTCGCTGACTTTGAAAGAGCAAACCTAGTCGCGCTACAACACATAGACGTGGTCGATCCTTGGGTGGTAGAGCACAAAACCTTTATTGAGAAGACGTACAATGACCGAGGCCAACAGAGGACGGACGGAGATATAATCAAAGAGCACAACTCATGTTTCACGCGTTGGTTCAAGCAGAAGCTTTTGTCGTACCCTTTACATGAGGATTCTTCCGCGGAAGAACAACTCATATTCGCCTTGTCACAGGGCGCCGAGCACAACCTGATGACGTATGAGGCGTACGATATCAACGGCTACACATTCTACACCAAGGGAAAGGACATGAAGAGCGATGGTTATCAGAACTCCGGGGTAACGATGGAATCCTACACCGGTAACGACAAGGATAGATACTACGGAAGGATCGAGGAGATCTGGGAGCTGAGCTACGCTGGAGAGAAGGTCCCGATGTTCCGTGTCAGATGGGCCAAGAGCGTCCTAAAAGAAGACCCGTATTTCACCACCATGGTTATACCTGAAGCCAAATCCAAGACCGCGGGCGCAAACATCACCGCGAAAAATGAGCCATGGGTACTGGCTTCCCAAGTGGACCAATACTTCTTCATTACCGACCCGTCAAAGCCCAGTCGTGTTGTCGTGAGGAGAGGCAAAAGGAAGATCATCGGAATGGATGGAGTCGCCAATGAGCAAGACTTCGACAAGTACGGCGACCCGAAGATGGAACATGACGACGATGATGAAGTACCAGCATACACCACAAGAAGAAGCAGGACCACCCTACCTAAAGGACGTCCGTTCAAGAGAAGAACTCCATTTACGAAAAATAAGGGCAAGAAGATTGTGAACAGATAGCTAGCTAAGATCGATTGTATTTCGACATATTGAAATGATATTTCTTCTTTTCTAGTGTCCTCATGAATATTTATTTATGTTTATTATGGTATTGAATTTCTAACTCACAAAAAGTATTGAATTTGTTAATTTTTTTGAACTCATGAATATTTTTAAATTTCATGGGCACTTTTTGAATTCATGAATGTTTTTTCAAATTTGATGATATTTTTTCATATTCAATATGAAAAAATATTGAATATTCATGAGGACACTCGATCTCGATCCCCCTCCATCTCGATCGCTATCCCCCCTCGCCAGATCCCCCTCGCCGCCGAGCACCCCCCACCCTCCCCCGCTCCACCGCTGCCGCCGACCCCCCGCACCCTTCCCCGCTCCACCGCCGCCGAGCACCCACCGCACCCTCCCCCGCTCCACCGCCGCCGTCGACCCCCCGCACCCTCCCTGCTCCACTGCCGCCGCCGACCCCCCGCACCCTCCCCGCTCCACCGCCGCCGACCCCGCACACCATCCCCGCTCCACCGCCGCCAACGACCCCCCGCACCCTCCCCTGTCTCCTCGCTCGGTTCCCCCTCCCTCCCCCCCCCCCCCCGAGCGCCATTGCTATACAAAAAAAGATTACTAATGGCGCACCTCTCTGGGGTGCGCCATTGCTATTCAAAAAAAAACGATTACTAATGGCGCACCTCTCTGGGATGCGCCATTGCTATACAAAAAAAAGATTTCTAATGGTGCACCGCGTGTGGATGCGCCATTGCTATCAAAAAAAATTCTAATGGCGCACCGCTCGGGGGTGCGCCATTGCTAACCCTTCCCCCCACTAAAATCCCCAGTCCCCTTTCTATCTTCCCCATCTCTCACCCGCCCACAGCTGCCCCGACCCGCCCACTGCCCCGACCCGTACTGCGCTGCCGCCGCCCCCGCGCCCCCGCCGCCTCCCCCGCTCCGACGACCACCGCGCCGGATCAACGCCCTGCCTCCACAAGGAGAGGAGGAGCCCCGCCGCTGCCACCGAGGGGAAGAGGCCACCGAGGGGAGGAGCCCCGCCGCCACCGAGGGGAAGAGGCCACCGAGGGGAGGAGCCCCGCCGCCACGGAGAGGAGGAACTTCGCCGCCAGGTCTTCAACGCCCCACCGCCGCGAGAACGTCGACGTCCTCCTCCGCCGGTTCGAGGCGCCGCAGGTGAGGCCACCTCCTCCGGATTGGGTTGGATTGGACTGGATTGGGTGGCTGGATCCCCATCTGTTTGCTGGTTGATGATTTGATTCTGCTCTGTTCTCATGTCTTAAGCGTGCAGCTTCTGGAAGACATCCAGTGGCATTTCGTCGGGCACTTGCAGAGCAACAAGGTGAAATCGCTACTAGGTATGGTTAAGCTTTGCCTTCTCTTGGCAACCGGCATGTCGCGTCTGTTTTCATGGAAGATTTGACAAATGGTTTGTGGAAGGATTTGTTTTTCTTTGCCATAACACCACATCTCACATAGGATGATTTGGTATTTTTATATGCTATCAAAGTAGGGGAACAGCAAAGTTAGTTAATTAGTTAGTGACACTAGTAGGTTCTCATACCTTTGGTACCACTGACGTGTTGTTCAGGACATAAGAAACTGATTTATGAACATCAACACATTTCAACTCTGCCTCTGGAATAGTGTTTTATCCGCCTGTTTATTCTCTGGTTCATGCACCTTTTATTTCGCAAATGCTACATAAAAGAGTATAAGTTGTAAACTCAGACTTAGCACAGCAGTAGTGGAGCCAAATTAAGTGATTCAAGTAATTCAAATCACATGACGTCTCTACTGCAACCATTCACATGACAGTCCAGTCTCCAGTCAATTGGATTGTGGGCTCTTCAGTCTTTACCATTGGGGCTTCAAGTACATAGATTGTCATACTTATTAGGCTAGAACACAACTATAATAGTACATAGATTGTCATACTTATTTTACAATCTGCTGCAAAAATATAATAAAATAAAACAGCCACGGAAGTAGGAATGTTTTTGTTAAACATAATGCTAATAGGCAAATATTTGATAGACAAATGGCATTATCATAGACTCATAATCCACCAGAGTGTCAAATGGAGCCCGATGTTTGAGATTCTAGATTTAATAAAGTCTTTTCCCCCAATACATGGAGTGCTTGTGTGGATTTTTTATGATATATCCATCTTTCTGGGTGCTAAGTGCTAACTAGAGAAGACATAGCAGGCATGCACATAGGGTGTACTTGTTGAACAGGGGAAGCTTACCTGGAAATATTGGTTTAGTCTAATCCACGCAAACTAAGTCTTCAATTTACTGAATTTAGATTAGATGTTGCCTTCTTTCTACCTGGAGATGTTGGATGCAGACGCACACCACCTGAATGAGGAAGAGGATCGGCCTGGCCTTGCTTCAGGGCATACTGCAGTCAGATTCCACTGCTCAAAGTATTCGATTGAAATTATGGTTTATCGAGCTACAGTGGTGCAGTGTTGTGATGCACTGAGCTTTTAGTGGTGCATACAAATGGGAATTGTGGCGGCGGCGGCTTGTCATGATCTCCAGTGCTTTGCTTATATGCTTACTGCCATGGAATTATTTGTGGGAATCCATTGACATCATTCACTCACTTGACTCGAAAAACAGCAGCACTGCATTGCATCCTCTTTTATTCTTTCTTTTGATTGTTGTGGTTGCTCAACAAGTTATCTCTCATTTAGAGTAGATGGATCTTCTTTCTTTTTCATCTCGTTTAATAAGTGGCTAATCATTTGCTATCACTTGGCAAAAATGAAAAGAAAGGAAAGAACCGTTGTTTGTAGGCAATGTGATGTGATTTCAATGTGATGTTGACAGTAGTTAATTAAACCTGATGTTGCTGCTGTTATGCATGTATTCACTGCTACTGCTGCTGTACTTGTGATGATGCTACTTGTGATCTTCTGAAATGACCCATTGGCGACTTCATTACGCGGGGATAATGATTTTGCAGGTACCCCGAGAGGCCCTTGAGTTTGCCGGAATGTCGATTAACTTCCGTTCCGGCAAATTCGGGTACTCCATATGTCCTATTTTCAGCAAAGGTCATGCTGAAATTTTCCGTGAATTTTAGCATGACTTTGCTAAAAATAGGACATATGGGGTACTTGCGACTAATGCATGGGCCGGGGTATCTTAGTACTTAATTAAGTAGGATCCTATTTGTTTATTTGCCTGCGTAATCTCACGATTCGAGCTGGGGGCGGCCACATGTGATCCATCCACGAGCCGTTGACCTCGCTCCTGTCCTGCCTGCCCACCTCCCCTACCTGGCCCTGACCGCCATTAAAGTAACCAATCAAGCTCCTCATCCACTGTGATCAGAAAGAAACTATGAAAATGACACAACAGAAGACAATACCCCCCGATCTAGTCTAAACGCACTGGCTGGCTAGTAGTTAGTGTAGGTGTATATATACACATGAATCCACCTACATCCTGGAAATCCATTTAGTCAGAGGAAGACGTCGAAGAATAAGAGGAGGAGGAGGAGGAGGAGGAGGTGAGGTTGGTTAGCCAAGAGTCAAACCCTAAATGATAAAACCTTGGCTTTTAGGGTGCCTCGGTGTCGATAAAAACCTAAATGATCAATTTTCAGCCCTTGGATTAGTTTAGTATTTTTTCACACACTCGGACACCCTTGCTTGCCATGTGTGTGAGAGAGATAGTGAGAGGAGACAAGAAGAAGGGGGTTAGGAAGGGACTTGGACCTTAGCAACAACACACTAACAGCAAATTCCTCGAGAATTAGGTTATTTGGTCAACTTAGAGATCTTGTTCCTTGACAATAACCAACTTTTTGACCAAACTTTTTTCCTATTTAGAGCGAAACATGGCCCACAACAATGAGGCCGGCGGTTCGGGTGGCAAGGCATTCTGGGAGCAGCCCCAGGAGATGGAGGAAGAACGTCACCGCTATGAGGACGCCGCGGAAGACATCGGTCCTGACTACACAACCCCTAGTGGCGTCAGGGATGACACCACTGATGGTGCCGCCGAGGATGCCACCACTGATGATGGCAGCGCACGCACAGATGGCAACCAACCGAAGAGGCAACGGAAGGACCAGCGCCCGAACGTGCTTGCCACCGTCAAGGAGGAATTTACTGAAGTGAACTGCGACGGGGATCCAACGGCGCCCAAAGAATTAGTCAAGGGGTACTCGGTTCAGCTCGGGTGCATTCTCCGGAGCACCGTCTCGATCAACACCGAGAACCTAAGGCATAAGGACCGAGGGAATTTGTGCAACCTCCTCTTCACGAAGCTGCACGAACGATACAAGTTCCCCGCTGACTTTGAAAACACACGCCTCTCAGGGAATAAAGTGAATAGTGCCGCCCTCACGAAGATGAGCACGGCCATGTCTACTTGGAGAAGCGCGGTGAAGAGAATGATTAACAAAGGTGATAGTTATGAGAAGATCAAGGCGAAAAATCCTTTGATCAGCGAAGATGACTACAAGGAGTTCAAGATCAAGTGCGAGAGCGGCGTATCCGAGGAATCAAGTCAGTGGGGGAAAGAGATGCGGGACTTGAACTTAGGGGTCCACAAACTCGGTCCCGGCGGTTACAGAGTGGCGGAACCTATATGGGACAAGGAGGACGCGGAGCGTGCCGAGCAAGGCCTACCGCCCCGCTTCGAGAAATACCGTGAGAAGCAGACCAGGAACTATGTCAGGGCCTGGTACAAGGAGGACCCAGTAACAAAGGAGCTTACCACGGATCCGAAGACCAAGGCGCTTGAGCGTGTTCTGGTAAGGAATACACCCCCGCGTAATTAGCTCCATATGGTTGCATTCTAATTAATGAAGCCAAATTTCTAAATGGTTCACATTCCTTCCGCAGGAGACTGAAAGCAGTAGTGCGGGGTCGTCTCAGAGCTCCCCGGCTTGGGACAGCACTCTAAATAGGGCGTTGAACATAATGAAAAACAAGGATAAGCTCAGTAAGCCGTCGTCAGCTGGTCGTGTGGCCGGCAAAGGCTTGTCCACAAAATGGTCGTCATACTATAACGATGGTGGGCGAAAGGAGAAAAAGACCAGCTCAGAAAGCCAGTCGTGCGAGGTTCAAGAACTCAAGGCACAAGTGGCGCGGATTCTAGAGATTGTCCAAGAGCAAGTGCAACAACAACTGGGAACGACGCTCACCGCCATTGTGCCTAGCTTGATTCAGGGGCTGCAGGCGTGGATTGCGGGCGGCCAACACGGGCCGCCCCCGGTTCCCGGCTTCACGGCCAGCAACTCGTACAACGCGCAGGCGGCGCCATTGGTTTCTCCGGCGGAGGCGGTATTGGTGTCTCCGGCGCCGGCACGGGCATTGGAGCTTAATGCACCCGGGTGTACGTCGGCCGGCACCTCGGCAGCAAGCGGCCCCTCCGTCAGTTGCACGCCCGCCGTTGGCGGTGCCTCGACATTAGCCGAGCTCGACGCCATCACGGTAACTAAGCCTCTCGGCTGATGACTTCATCTCCTTGCCTTTGACTAGGCATCCCTGACGCCCTACATGTTTTCACAGGGCGCCGCCGACGTTCCATGCACTCTCCTGCACTTCGTGGGCGGCGAGTTGATCGATGTCGCCAAGGGCAGAATCGTTTAACCGGGCAACCCCGTGTTCCACGGTAATCCGATGCCACCCACCGTGTATAGGGTTGAACTGGTTCGGGTGCTGCCAGGCTGCGACGAGTTGTTACCTCCGATTCGACCCGCTGGGGCCGACGAAGATGATGTGATGACCCTCAGCGCCTGCGTAAGCTGGCCCCTGCTTTGGCCGAAGAGACAGATTCGTTTGGGGGCGGGGGACACCACCCCACAGACAACACCACCAGTCGTGCCAGCGCCAAGCCATGGCAAGACCGCCGCAACGCTACCGGACATGCCGGACATCCCTATGGCACAGGATCCGGACATGCATATGGCACAGGATCCGGACGACGACGACAACGACGACGGTACATTTACCAACGTCGATAAGTACTTTGCCGAACATGGGTACGGTGACGAATTCTTCGGGCCTCCTTCTCAAGAACCCAACCCTGAAAAAGACGACCGCGATCTAGCTGGTACCGCGGAGAAACCCAATTGCAACAGGCGTCGTCTGGCGTTCAGTTCTCAGGAGACGCTTCCAGCTGCCGCCTTCATCGAGCCTCAGATAGCCGAGGTGCGGAATATTATCAGCCCCAACACACTCAAGAAGGCGGTCTCTGAGCAGAACTCGATCCCATTACAGGAGATGAGGAAGAAGGGACGGAAACGAAAGAATAACAAGGGCGGTGCAAGCCAGCCGGCACCGAGTACGATCCGTGCTCAGGACGGGCCACCTTCACCTAAGGATATCTCGAGGAGGGTGCATGTGGCGGGTAGGCCGATGCTACCGACTAATCTGCTCAATGCTGCAACCGGTGCTATGCGGAGTCTGCATGACAGTGTCCTTTCTTGGAGAAGCGGCGTCTCTCCGAGAATGATGTGGCATACCCGGTTTTCATGGCCAAGGTGCCAGAGGGCAAGGGCTTTGTGGATAGCGCCATCGGGGGTACGATCGTCCTGCGGTTTGATGACATCTTCGCTATGTTTAACCTTCATCCGCTGCACTACACCTTCTTTCGGCTATTTTCGCTGAGTATGGAGATGCGGATCATTAGAGACAAGACCCCGGACATCGTGATAGTCGACCCCTTCTACATGTGTGCCAAGATCTTGGGCAGCGCTGGGGACCGGCAAGTCGCGAGTTCATACCTCGAAGGCATCATTCTGGCAAACCCAGATAAGGATAACTTCCTCGTGCCTTACTTTCCCGAGTAAGTCATCCCCTCACCGCCCCGTAACATATGATTTCTTAGATTTCGATCGTTCTTTTTTTTCTAACATTCCGTGTTTTGTGCAGTGACACACATTGCACACTCATCCTCTTAAGCCCGAAATATTCCATGGCCACGTATTTCAACCCGGACCGTCAGTCGAAGAAAGACTACACAAATATCAAGAAAGTTCTTGATGATGTTCTCCCTTCTACGCCAGATCTGGAGGCACCTTCAGCAGGCCAGTTCGTAGGTATGGCAAGCACATCTTCAGCCACAATACGACGTTCCCCTGCGTCAAGCAGCCGCCTGGCGGTCAGAAGGATGCCTACTACGCCCTCCATCACATGCGGGCGATCGTACGGGACCATAATCACCTTCTGCTACCAAATAATCTCAAAGATTGGGCCGCACGCTTGTCGGCAATCCAGGACATGGACATCAGACAAGAATTCTTTCGCATCCAGTCAGAGTTTGCGGAAATCATCCATCAAGATGTCCTTCGTACCTCGGGGCAGTTCTATCTCACACATCAACCGTCCAACAGTGAGATAGAAACAACGCTACAAATGCAGGCTGACAACGCCCGCGATTTCATGACCATCATGAAAGACGGCGGCTTCATCCACGCTGCGGTCCCTGAGTCGAGTCGAAAGTAGTGATGCTATGTAGTTCTGAAATGTCGATTGGCTCATGTTGTAATATTAAACTTTAATGAACTTGTATGTCTCTTTGGTTTGGACAGTCGTTCAACTTATATGTAATCGATGCTATTTATTAGTAGGACCATGAATCGTGCTATTAATGTGTTGCTTTTCTCTTCCGATCCTTTTGTTGCATACTTATATATTGCTTATGTATTGTCTGTGAATATCTACTAACGTTTTGTTTGGCTAGTGCATAGAGATGCCATCGTATGTCGTGTACAAGGGTAATGTTCCCGGAGCCTACGACGACTGGGAGGAGTGTCGGAGACAGGTTCACCGTTTCAGCGGTAACAGTTACAAAGGGTACACCACTAGGGCGGAGGCGGAAGCTAGATACGCGCGCTATCTAGCGGGAGAGAGGAGGGAGCGGTGGAGGAACCAAATGAAGACCAGTTTCATCGCGATGATGCTAATCGTGATGACGGCAGCTCTCTTCTATGTGATGGTAGTTTAGATGATCGATATCGACTTGTAATGTGAAGACAAACTTGCTACTCGCGGTTTCGAGACTTGTAATGTTCTAACTTTGTTCGGTCTTTTGAATTCGGAGACTAATATGATGAATTGTATTCGGAGACTAATCTTCTATTGTATTCGATAACTCTGCTGTTTATATGTTGTGTTGTCTATATTCTATGCGGTAATATGTTTTGTAACCTGTGCAAATATCAGAAAAGAAAAAAATAATCCCTAATATTCATACTAGTGGCGCACCACCCAGAACTTTAGTGGCGCACTGCAAAATGCATGCTAGTGGTGCATCATCAACAAGTGCGCCATTAGTAAGCCAGAGCACATGGTTAAATATGGCCCCCTGGGAGGCATTCTAATGGCGCACCGTATGGTATACTAATGGCGCACTACATGGTGCGCCATTAGTATCTGGTATACTAATGGCGCACCTGTGGTGCGCCATTAGTAATAAAATCTAATGGCGTGGTGCTAGTGGCGCACCTATAGTGCGCCATTAGTAGGCAAAACAGGTGCGCCACTAGCAGGCCTTTTCCTAGTAGTGAGAGGAGCACCTGGGGGGTGCTCCGAGGGGCGCACAACCCACCAGGGCACGCCAGGCCCCCCTGGCGCGCCCAGGTGGGTTGTGCCCACCTCGATGGCCACCCGTACCCCATCTTCGCCCTATAAATTCCCAAATATTCCTAAAGCCTTCGGGGTTAGTCCGCGGCCGCAAGGTCTCTGTATCCGCGAAAACCAATCTAGACCCCGTTCTGGCACCCTGCCGAAGGGGGAATCATCTCCGGTGGCCATCTTCATCATCCCGGCGGCCACCACGATGAGGAGGGAGTAGTCCACCCTCGGGGCTGAGGGTTTGTACCAATAGCTATGTGATTAATCTCTCTCTCTCGTGATTTATGTCATGGGCTTTCTTAATATAGTCAGATCATATGATGTTTCTCCCCTCTATACTCTTGTTATGATGAATTGAATATTTACCCTTTGAAGTTTTGTATTGTCGGATTTAATATTCAGAGATGAGAACACAGGATATATGTCTTGTGGTATGAATACTTGAGGTGACAATTGGTGTATCATATTGATTCACTTGATATGTGTTGTGGCATTCAACTCGCAGATTCCCGCGGTGATATTGGGGTAATCTATGCATAGGGGTTGATGCACGTTTTTATTATCTTTTCTCCGATAGAAACTTTGGGGTTCTTGTAGTTTCTTGCATGGATTAAGTATTATGAATATGAATTTGCTTTGGTGTTATTCTAGTATGAACTCTTGATTAGATCAAATGAAAAAAAATAACTTGCGTTATTTTAGTACGAACTCTAGGATAGATCGAACGGAAAGAATAGCTTCGAGGTGATCTTCTATCTTTTGTTCTCCGCTAATAGGAACTCGGGAGTGATTCTTAGTTGCACTTTGAGGGATAATCATATGATCCAACTATGTTAGCATTGTTGAGAGATTGCACTAGTACGGACCCTAGGCCTTGTCTTCAAGCATTGCAATACTGTTTTTGTGCCCGTTTACTAATTACTACCTTGCTGTTTTTATTTATTCAGATTATAAAAATATATTTCTACCATCCATATTACACTTTTATCACCATCTCTTCGCCGAACTAGTGCACCTATACAATTTGCCATTGTATTGGGTGTGTTGGGACACAAGAGATTTATTGTATTTGGTTGCAGGGTCGTTTGAGAGAGACCATCTTCATCCTATACCTCTCACGGATTGATAAACCTTAGGTCATCCACTTGAGGCAAAATTGCTACTATCCTACAGAACTCTGCGCTTGGAGGCCCAAAACGTGTCTACAAGAATAAAGTTGCGTAGTACACATCAGTAAACACATGATATTGACGACTATTCAGCTGCTTCGGATTACTCTGATAACCAGACTGTTGCTGCTAATTCCCTGGACTAGGTTGCTGATTAAAACCACCTTGACTGCCTTGGCCCTGAAAACCGGAGCTTGAGCCGCCACCTCCAAAACCAGGTCCATGAGAGCCGGATCCTGACCCTCAATGTGGGCCATGATTGTTCTAGAAAAAACTGGAATTTCTATCCTCCCTCATGATGAAGCAATCCTTCCATAGATGGCTGGCCGGCTTTTCCTGCGTACCGTGATTTGGGCAAGGGTGATTCATCATCGCCTCAAGGTTGAACTTTTGCCCGCCAAACCGGGGCACTGATGACTTCCCCTTGCGACGCTGATTATTATTCTGCATATTGGTGTTAGCCACAAAATCTGAACTGTTGTCGGCTTTGCGCTTACAGTTGTCACCTTGACCCGCCGTACTGTGCTGCTGCCCCTTGGCATTGCCGTTCTTATTTCCCTTGCCAGCCTTCTCCTCACCAGACTCAGGGTCCTTAGTACTATCAGAATCAGCGCATTTGACGAGAGCTGCCATGAGCTCTCCCATATCATTGCAGTGGCGCGTAAGCCGCCCCAGCTTCTGCTTAAGACGTAGGAATTGACAATTATATTCCAACATTGATGTCTACTACGCAACTTTATTCTTGTAGACACGTGTTGGGCCTCCAAGCACAGAGTTTTGTAGGACAGTAGCAATTTTTCCTCAAGTGGATGACCTAAGGTTTATCAATCCGTGGGAGGCGTAAGATGAAGATGGTCTCTCTCAAACGACCCTGCAACCAAATACAAGAAATCTCTTGTGTCCCCAACACACCCAATACAATGGAAAATTGTATAGGTGCACTAGTTCGGCGAAGAGATGGTGATAAAAGTGTAATATTCATGGTAGAAATATATTTTTACAATCTGAATAAATAAAAACAGCAAGGTAGCAAATAGTAAACGGGCACAAAAACGGTATTGCAATGCTTGAAAATGAGGCCTAGGGTCTGTAGTTTCACTAATGCAATCTCTCAACAGTGCTATATAATTGGATCATATAACCATCCCCCAAAGTGTGATGAAGAATCACTCCAAAGTTCCTATCTAGCGGAGAACATAAGACGGAATTGTTTGTAGGGTACGAAACCACCTCAAAGCTATTCTTTCCGTTTGATCTATTCAAGAGTTCGTACTAAAATAACACAAAGCTATACTTTCCGTTCGATCTATCCTAGAGTTTGTACTAAAATAACACCAAAGCAAATTCGGATTTATTATATTCAATCCAACACAAAGAACTTCAAAGAGTGCCCCAAGATTTCTACCGGAGAAACAAAGACAAGAACGTGCATCAACCCCTATGCATAGATTGCCCCAATGTCACCTCGAGAATCCGTGAGTTGAGTGCCAAAACATATATAGAGTGAATCAATGCGATACCCCATTGTCACCACGAGTATTCAATTGCAAGACATATATCAAGTGTTCTCAAATCCATAAAAGTATTAAATCTGCTAACAATGAAATCTCAAAGGGAAAAACTCAATTCATCACAGCAAGATAGAGAGGGGAAAACAACATATGATCCGACTATATTAACAAAGCCTGCGATACATCAAGATCGTGACATCTCAAGAACATGAGAGAGAGAGAGAGAGATTGAACACACAGCTACTGGTACAAACCCTCAGCCCCGAGGGTGGACTACTCCCTCCTCATCGTGGTGGCCGCCGGGATGATGAAGACGGCGACTGGAGATGATTCCCCCTCCGGCAGGGTGCCGGAACAGGTATAGATTGGTTTCTCGTTGCTACAGAGCCTTGCGGCGGCGGAACTTCTGATCTAGGTTAACCCCGAAGGGTTTTGGGATATTTGGGAATTTATAGGGCGAAGAGGAGGTGTGGGAGGCCACCGAGGTGGGCACAACCCACCTGGGCGCGCCTGGCCCCCCAGGCGCGCCCTGGTGGGTTGAGCCCCCCTCGGGGCACCCCCTAGGTGCTGCTCTGGCCCATCCTGGGTGTTCTGGTGCATAAAAAATCTCCAAAAAGTTTCGCGGTGTTTGGACTCCGTTTGATATTGATTTCCTGTGATGTAAAAACAAGCAAAAAAGAACAACTGGCACTGGGCACGTTGGAGACGTATCAGCATCCCCAAGCTTAATTCCTACTCGTCCTCGAGTAGGTAAATGATAAGAAATAATTTATGAAGTGTGAATGCTAGCAAAGTGCATAAGTTTGATCAATGATAATTTCAATCATTTTTCCGAGAATCATAACAGCAATTCTTTCTCATAAAATTTCTCATGTTATAGTAGCAACCAATTCACATGTTAAGGTTTAAACAATGAATTCTCTTGAAACTCAACAACCTATGTTCTCAGTCACCAAGCAATTGTAATTCAACTTATTCAACAGAGTCTAAGTAAGAGCTCCACATACTCAACCATCATATAGTCTTCTTTGATTGCTAACACTCACCGCATACACATGAGCAAAACGTTTCAACCGGACACATAGAAAGATAGGGGCTTATAATTTCGCCTCCCAACGTATTCACCTCAAGGGTGATTTCAACAATAATAACTCATGCTACCCATATCCAACTGGATATATGTGCCTAGATCTTTCCTCACCACATGATGCTTGCCAAAAGAGAAAAATAAAAAGGAATGGAGAGAAAAACTTTGACTCTTGCATAAAAGTAAATACATAAAAGTAAAAGATAGGCCCTTTGCAGAGGGAAGCGGAGGTTGCCATGCACTTATTTTTTTGTATGCTCAACCCCTTAGTGAAAAGAACATCACGTTATATTTCCCCTTATGATAGCAACCTTTATTATGTAGTCTGTCGCTTTTATTCTTTGCCATCACAAGCTCGTACAACGCTCAATTTTCTCTTACACTAAATGATCTCACACTTTTGGAAGCAATTTTTATTGCCTTATTGCACCGATGACAGCTTACTTGAAGGATCTTGCTCAATCCTTAGGTAGGTATGGTGGACTCTTCAAAATAATATTTGGGTTTAACGGTTTTTTGGATGCACAAGTTGTATCTCTACTTGGTGCGGAATTTTTGGCTAGCAAAGATGGGGGGAAAGCACCACATGTTGAAGGATCTATGACAATATAACTTCTATGTGAATATGAGCAAACATAAATCATTACGTTGTCTTCCTTTGTCCAATATCAAATTTTTTGGCATATAATATTTTGATGGGGGCTCACAATCAGAAAAGATTTCCATAATAGTGTATTTGCATGTGAAAGTTCTCTTCCATATACTAATTATTCGTGAATTTCTTGTATGACCAATATTGTGATTGTCAAGCCTCAAAAGATTTCACTTTCTAAACCCAATGTGAAGCTACCACTAGGCATGATATGATTTCAACTTCATGACATTCAATTTATGTCAACAATTTACTCATAGGATATAAGTGAAGTACAAGAGTAAATGACAAGCTACTCCAAAAAGATATAAGTGAAGCACTAGAGAAATCCCAAGGAAAAGAGCTTCGTTGACGGGATGTGACTGTCGCTTACTTAGCCTCCTTGGAAACTATTTGAGGACTCTATTTTATTTAAAAACTTTCAGATATAAGTATTTTATTAAAACAGCAAGCAAAAACAAAACAAAATGCCATTCCAAGAATAGCACACATCATGTGGAGAAGCAAAAACTTAGGCTCAACCGATACTAACCGATAATTGTTGAAGAAGAAAGGTGGGATGCCTACTGGGGCATCCCCTAGCTTAGATGCTTGAGACTTCTTGGAATATTAACTTGGTATGCCTTGGGCATCCCCAATCTTGAGCTTTTGTGTCTCCTTAATTCCTCTCATATCTCGGTTTCCCTAAATCTCAAAAACTTCATCCACACAAAACTCAACAAGAACTCGTGAGATAAGTTAGTATAAATCAATGCAAAACCTTATCATTCTCTACTGTAGCAAATCACTAAAATTATTATTCAACATTGCATACTAAATGCCTCTGCATATTTAACACTCCTATCCTCAAATAGAATCATTAAACAAGCAAACATATGCAAACAATGCAAACAAAACTGCAATCTGCCAAAACAGTACAGTCTGTAAAGAATGCAAGAGTATCAATACTTATTTAACTCCAATATTATGAAAATTTAACACACTGTAGAAAATTTATCAGAGCTTATTATGCAAAAACTTTCAACATTTTATCACATTCTGACTTTTCTGGGGAATTTTTTGCAACACCGATAAACTTTCTGTTTGCAAACAGTAACATGTAGACTTGCAAAATAAGCATGGTAAAGGCTATCCTTGACATTTTTATTGAAAATAAAGATGCAAAACATTATTCTAAATAAAATCAATCAAATCCTAACAAAATAAAATGACGCTCCAAGTAAAACTCATATCATGTGACAAATGAAAACATTGGTCCCAGTGAGGTTACCGATAATGTTGGAGACAAAAGAGGGGATGCCTTCCGGGGCATCCCCAAGCTTAGTTGCTTGGATCTTCCTTGAATATTACCTGGGGTGCCTTGGACATCCACAAGATTATAGTTTTTTCACTCCATATTCTCCCCATATCGACATCTCACCCAAAACTTGAAAACTTCAATCACACAAAACTTAACGGAACTTCGTGAGATAGGTTAGTATGATAAAGAGCAAACCATTTCACTTTGGTACTGTCAAAGAAAAGATTAATAATTGTTCCCACACAATGCCTACCGTGGCATATCATTTCCACAATTTATATTAAGCAATATAAGCCATAGAAACTAGAAAACAAGCAAACTGCGCATTGAAAACAGAATCTATCAAAAACAGAACAGTCTGTAGTAATCTGTACTCAAACCATACTTCTGCTACTCCAAAAATTCTGAAAAGTTAGGACCACGTGAGCAATTTGTATATTAATCTTCTGCAAAAAGAATCAACTCAAAATCACTCTTCTGTTAAAAATGAGAATTATTTTCATGAGCGCATAAGTTTGTGTTTTTCAGCAAGATCAACTCAACTATCACCCAACATGATCCCAAAGGCTTTACTTGGCACTTTATTGAAACAAAATCAATAAAACATTATTACTACAGTAACATAATCATGTGAACACACAAAAAATGGTAGGTAAAAGTGTTGGTTTGTCTCCCAACAAGCGTTTTCTTTAATGCCTTTTAGCTAGGCATGATTATTTCAATGATGCTCGCATAGAAGATAAGAATTGAAACATAACAAGAGCATCATGAATCACATGGCAAGCACATTTAAGTCTAACCCACTTCCTATTCATAGGGATTTCGTGAGCAAACAACTTATGGGAACAAGAATCAACTAGCATAGGAAGGCAAAACAAACATAACTTCAAGATTTCAAAACATAGAGAGGAAACTTGATATTATTGCAATTTCTACAAGCATATGTTCCTCCCTCATAATATTTTTTTGAATATCCCTCATAATAATTTTCAGTAGCATCATGAATGAATTCCAAAATATAACTATCACACAAATCATTCTTTTCATGATCTACAAGCATAGAAATTTTGTTACTCTCCACATAAGCAAATTTATTCTCATCAATAGTAGTGGGAGCAAATTCAACAAAATAACTATCATGAGATTGAAAATTAAAATCATGATGACAAGCTTCATGGTTATCATTATTCAATATAGCATACATGTCATCACCATAATCATCATAAATAGGAGGCATGCTTTCATCATAATAAATTTTCTCATCATAACTTGGGGGAGTAAAAAGATCATCTTCATAAAACATAGCATCCCCAAGCTTATGGCTTTGCATATAATTACCATCATGGATATTCAAATAATTCATACTAACAACATTGCAAGCATTCTCATCATTCAAATATTTGGTGCCAAACATTTTATTGACTTCTTCTTCTAACAATTGAGCACAATTTTCCAATCCATCATTTTCAAGAAAGATATTATAAAGATGATCAATAATATGATGCAACCTCAATTCCATTTTTTAAATTTCCTTTTACGAACCAAACTAGTGATAAAACAATAAACTAAAAGATTCAATTACAAGAGCTAAAGATATACCTTCATGCACTCACCTCCCCGGCAACGGTGCCAGAAGAGAGCTTGATGTCTACTACGCAACTTTATTCTTGTAGACACGTATTGGGCCTCCAAGCGCAGAGTTTTGTAGGACAGTAGAAATTTTCCCTCAAGTGGATGACCTAAGGTTTATCAATCCGTGGGAGGCGTAGGATGAGGATGGTCTCTCTCAAACGACCCTGCAACCAAATACAAGAAATCTCTTGTGTCCCCAACACACCCAATACAATGGCAAATTGTATAGGTGCACTAGTTCGGCGAAGAGATGGTGATAAAAGTGTAATATTGATGGTAGAAATATATTTTTATATTCTAAATAAATAAAAACAGCGAGGTAGCAAATAGTAAACAGGCACAGAAAGGGTATTGCAATGCTTGAAAATGAGGTCTAGGGTCCGTACTTTCACTAGTGCGATCTCTCAACAGTGTTATTATAATTGGATCATATAACCATCCCTCAAAGTGCGATGAAGAATCACTCCAAAGTTCCTATCTAGCGGAGAACATAAGACGGAATTGTTTGTAGGGTACGAAACCACCTCAAAGCTATTCTTTCCATTCGATCTAATCAAGAGTTCGTACTAAAATAACACAAAACTATTCTTTCCGTTCGATCTATCCTAGAATTCGTACTAAAATAACACCAAAGCAAATACAGATTTATTATATTCGATCCAACACAAAGAACTTCAAAGAGTGCCCCAAGATTTCTACCGGAGAAACAAAGACAAGAACGTGCATCAACCCCTATGCATAGATTACCCCAATGTCACCTCGGGAATCCGCGAGTTGAGTGCCAAAACATATATCAAGTGAATCAATGCGATACCCCATTGTCACCACGAGTATTCAATTGCAAGACATATATCAAGTGTTCTCAAATCCATAAAAGTATTCAATCTGATAACAATGAAATCTCAAAGGGAAAAACTCGATTCATCACAACAAGATAGAGAGGGGAAAACACCATATGATCCGACTATATTAACAAAGCATGCGATACATCAAGATCGTGACATCTCAAGAACACGAGAGAGAGAGAGAGAGAGAGAGAGAGAGAGAGAGATTAAACACATAGCTACTGGTACAAACCCTCGGCCCCGAGGGTGGACTACTCCCTCCTCATTGTGGTGGCCGCCGGGATGATGAAGATGGCCACCGGAGATGATTCCCCCCTCCGGTAGGGTGTCGAAACGGGTATAGATTGGTTTCTCGTCGCTACAGAGCCTTGCGGCGGCGGAACTTCTGATCTAGGTTAACCCTGAAGGGTTTTGGAATATTTGGGAATTTATAGGGCGAAGAGGCGGTGCGGGAGGCCACCGAGGTGGGCACAACACACGTGGGCGCGCCTGGCCCCCCAAGCGCGCCCTGGTGGGTTGTGCCCCCCTCGGGGCACCCCCCAGGTGCTGCTCTGGCCCATCCTGGGTGTTCTGGTCCATAAAAAATCTCAAAAAGTTTCACGGTATTTGGACTCTGTTTGATATTGATTTCCTGCGAAGCAAAAAACAGCAACTGACACTGGGCACTATGTCAATAGGTTAGTCCCAAAAGATTATATAAAGTTGCTATAAAATGATTGTAAAATATCCAAGAATGATAATAAAACAGCATGAATACTTCATAAATTATAGATACGTTGGAGACGTATCAAACATTAGGACAGCTAAACCGGCGTTGATACTGTTCGATGAGTGGATAACCGCCGAGATCTGGCGCACCCAATTGGTTGTTGAGTCGACCTCACCCTGGACGCAGAGTCTAAATCTAGGATCCACATAGGCTGCTTGCACGTGTCTTTGAAATTTTGGATAAAACGCGTGTTCAATTCAGCCCATGACCTGATGGAGTTAGGGGGCAATCCTTTCAGCCAGGTGCGTGCCGGCCCATCCAACATCATGGTGAAGTATTTAGCACACGCGGCATCACTAACATCCAACATCTCCATGGCCATCTCATAGCTCTCAATCCAGGCCTCTAGGGGCTGATCCGCCGTGTAATTAGGCACCTTGCGGACCCTTAAAATCCTTGGGCAGCGCTCATTACGCAAAGACGACACTAAGCACGGTACACACTAAAAAAATACACTTCCGTGATGATACGTGTTTGTCACAGTAGGTCGCGTTTTTTGTCATGCATGTACATCCATGACAAATTTATGACAGAATCAAGATAGTCATACCTGTGCTGTCGTAGAAGTGTTCCATGACATTACCAAAATTATCATCACGGAAGTGTCCACTTCCATGACGATAAATCGCGCGTCATAGAAGTGCTTTCGTCAAGGGTGACTGACACGTGGCATCCACCGTAACGGAACGCCGTTAAGCTTTCGGGTCAGGTTTTGTATCCGATAACCCGTTAACAGCCCCGACCAATGGGGATTTTCCACGTGTAAAATCATCATTGGCTAGAGGAAACACGTGTCGGTCATCGTTGGGACAGATGTCATCCACTCACTGGACAGAAGGCGCCTATGCTACGTCGACACGTGGCACGGCCCAACAGTGGCCCATTCCTGTGAAAAGGCCGGCCCGTTTGACTTGGTCAAAAGCTGGCGGGCCGGCCCATGGGAAGCCTGTTAACGGCCTGTTCGCATATAGCCCATTTACAGCCCGCTAACCCAAGGCCCGTTACGCCCTATCCGAATTAGGCCCAGTAGCGTCATCTGGGCCATCCAATATGATTCCAGCCCGTTTTCACTTCTGGCCCATGTATAGCCCATGACGTCTTTCGGCCCATATGAGGCCCTTTGTAACTCTTGGCCCATTAGCGGCCCGTGCTGAAACTGGCCCGTAATGAACAGTGTATTACTTTACACCCATTAACGGCCCATGGTGAAACTGGCCCGTAATGAACAGTGTATCACTTTATACCCATTAATGGCCCGTTATTCCGTTGGGCCGTTTCCAGCCCAAGTTAACTTTCGGCCTTCTGAGGGCCCATTTATTCTTGGGCTCATTTGCAGCATTCGGTTACTTACGGCCCGTTACTGTCATTTTCTGCTTGTGGGCCAAATTCAGCCCGTCGTTACAGTCGGCCCATTTGTGGACCGTTAGTCTGTTGGGCCATTTTCATAGCATCACCAAATACGGCCTATTAACGGCCCGTTATGGTCAGCCCATAAAACGTACGATTTCCACTAAAGGCCCGTCTACGGCCCATTGAAGGCCCGTACAAGACCCATAAATGAGTCGGTGGCCCATGGATCCTACGAGACATAGAAGGCCCATGGGTCCTACGAGACGTAGAAGGCCCATGGGTCCTACGAGACGTAGAAGGCCCATGGATCCTACGAGACGTACAAGGCCCATGGATCCTACGAGACATAGAAGGCCCATGGATCCTACGAGACATAGAAGGCCCATGGATCCTACGAGACGTAGAAGGCCCATGGATCCGACGGCCCGTGAACGGCCATGGTCGGGCGAGTTGGCCCCCGTTTGAATGATATAGCATATTCAAAGAATTATCCTACTCAATACTATCACCTCTAAAAAGCATACACTATACAACAAAGAGATCAAGGCATAGAAAGGTAGAATAATCCTACACTATACAATAAAGAAATTACAGCCGATTATACCCACTGGGCATTATGGTTGGGCACAGGTGATTATAAAGCATACACAAACAGCAAATTACATACACTGGGCAAATACAGCTCATACATCATGGACGCGCATCAACTTAACTCCATTTGAACTATAATCTCTTCAGAAAATAGGATTGGCCGGATTCAGATAGCACAAATTTCAGTCTGCAAAATCTCCAATTCCTTCATGGTTACCTCAGTGTCTTGTTTCATTTTTTTTGACTCCTGCATCTAATACCTGCATGTCCAGTCTCAACTTGTTGATTATACGTTGACAATCATGTACACGCTGTCTTGCCACCTCTAGTTGATGCTCGAGAACATCAACACATTCCAATTCCAATCCATAATCATTAGGTAACGGCCATGCCGCACTGCTCGCAGATCTTTGTGTTGATGTCACTTCATCCTAAAATGTTTCTGTAAGTACACATGACTAGGGCAAAAATATAGTTACAACAGTGAAGCGAACAAGACACTATTTTGTACTACATGGCAAAACAGGACTAACAATAATGTTACACATCACTTTCAAAAAAAATGTTACACGTCATGAAGCATAAGCAGGTGATATTTTAAAAATTATAAAAAAGATAGTCTGTGCAGCCTGCATACAGAAATCCCTCTTAGCTCACCAGAGGAGCATGATGTTGGGGCCCAATCGAAAACACAGACAAGTTACAAATTTAGACAGCACGTTGCGTATAAGTAAGCAAGCAGTTGGCCATTCTGTGCCTCAATTAAAGTCTTAGGGAGCATAATGAATAGCAGAGGGTTTCATACAAACATACTACAGTAGGCAAAACTATGCAATCATTAGCGTAGTATAAACTAGATTGTGAGCCTCATGCAATAATAGTTGGTTAATAGACTTCAAAGCTTCAGGCACACTTCGGCAGAGTAATTAAATGGTAAGGCCTTTAATTATGTCAACTAATAGTGATACAAGTACCGAACATCAGGCATGATTATTTGGGCATCTCATTAACTGAGGACAAATAAAGCAATTGAAAAGAGAAAATTAACTATGCCTGAAACAAACAAGGAATTGAACTGTTGAGTTGCATACAGTGACTCACCTTAGCAGGTTGAAGAGGCTCAGCGCAACTCCTACTTCTCTTGCAAGGCTCCTTCCTAATATCTTGTACTTGGAAATCCTCAATCTTATCTTCATTGCACCCCCTCTGCAAGGTGACACAAACTAGTTACTCGTCTCCTTGGAAGATAAATATGCATACTTTCCAGTCTGTGAACACAAAAGGATGAGATTATAACAAAACAACACCACATAATGAAACATGCCGCATCTCTTGCACTTGCACACAATGAAATGAGCATTTACTATGTCTGCACTATGTAAAAACTAGGCATACCTTTGAACTGGATCTCCAGGTACTCTTGGAGAGCCTACTGTAGTGTACAGCCAAACCTTTATGTCACCTATGAGTTAGACAAGGCCCCACTACAGCAGCCCTTAGTGTTTAAATCATTGACAAGCTCTGTTAGAGTGTTAGGTCAAGAACAGCAAGTAATCAAAGCAAACAGTCCTAGTATGGCTGGCTGATGCAAACAAGCAATTGAACAGATGTGTGAGCAAATCTTACATATCAAGAAAGGAAGCAAAGAAGGAGGCTTAAAGACCATCACTTGACTGACCAGATTTAAGGGGCATTTAAACATCATGTGCAACGTATGAACTAACATAAACATTGCATATTCCAGATTCTACAATGGAATGCACATGTATTAGGTTATGCCATGTATGATGATGCCTAAATGTACAGATAGCAGGCAGGAGTGATTCATCATTGCACACACAATTGAATTGCCGGGTAAGGGCCAGTTCGATTCCGCCTTTTCAGGGCATATTATCAAAATAAGCCATAAAAGAAGTAAAGAAGTCATTTTTGAGTTATGGGCTTGGGCTTAACTAATTTCGCTTTGAAGGGGGGTGTTTTGGGTAGAACCTCACTAAAAATTGAAGGGAAGGGGAATAGTGAATTGATTCTGTTGTTTGCCTATATTACACTCAAAATGCAACTGCTGACGCCCATGTCACACCTGACCCTCAAGTAAAAACAAACACGCAAGCATTCATTGCCCTGCCCGCTTGCATCTCCTCTCCCCTTTCCCTCTACCTCGATCCCCTGCCTGCAGCACTAGGGTTCCTCCAGCGAGCCGTCGCCACTGGTCCCATCTGGCCTGGTCCTCGACGATGCTATGTCCAGCTAGGCTACATGGCCGGCGGGTAGGGGCAAATCTCCCTAGCTGCTCCTCCCTCTGGCGCCGCCCCTCATTCTCATGGTCTCCAGCAGCTGCTCCACTGTGGTTCGTCCAATGCACTACTCCGGCGGGCGCTGCACAACTACGGCTGATGGCACACTGCGGCAGAAGGCACCTTATTCCCCCTCCCCTCCTCCCAGGCCATGGCCTTGAGGTGCTGTTGAAGGATGAGCTCATCCAACAAGGTGAGGATCTCCTCTGATTTTTTGCCAAATTTTCATTCTGATCCACTATACGATGAATTGCTATGAGCTGCTTCTGCTGCTGCTATATGATGCATTGCTATGAGCTGCTCCTGCTGCTACTATATGATGAATTGCTATGAGCTGCTGCTGCTGTATGATGAGTTGCTATGAGCTGCTACTGCTATATGATGAATTGCTATGAGCTGCTGCTGCTATATGATGAGTTGCTACAAGCTGCTCCTGCTGCTGCTATATGATGAATTGCTATGAGCTGCTCCTGCTGCTGCTATATGATGAATTGCTATGAGTTGCTCCTGCTGCTGCTATATGATGAATTGCTATGAGTTGCTGCTAGTATATAATGAATTGCAGACTGCTGCTGCTGTATGATGAGTTGCTATGAGCTGCTGCTGCTATATGATGCTTTCAGGTGGTGCTGCTATACGATAATAACCAGCCACTTGGACCATCGAATTTCAATAAATAATTGTTCTTCATTTCAATGTGGGTCATGCGTTCTTCGTTTAAATTAGGCAATGGGATCTCTATGGAAAACATTGACCAAAGTAGATTGTGCCAAGTAGATGGTATCTTTGTATTTGCATTTTGAGCAAATAGTGATGGTCTGTTTTCCTACCATATTAATTACTGCACTGGGTTCAATTTGTGATGTTTGCAAGTCAAATTAATTTCCATATGGGCAGCAAAATGAAAAAAAAATAATGCGATCTGGACTTTCCACTGATCATACCAAAGATAAGCTGAAAACGCAATGAAAAGAACTGGTTGGCTTATTACATGGAGCTTATATTCACAGGTGCTTATTTTCTTAGGATAACTCGTAATAACTGTCCCTAAGAAACTTGGCTAATAGAACTGGCATACAAATAACATGTCACGATGATTGCAATGGAGGAGTGACGTACCATAGCACACTGTATAGGCTCACCGCTGCCTCTCCTTTTTTTGCGATGTTCCATGAAATTGCCACATACATCTTGTACTTTTTCATTGTGTAACCCTATCTGCAAGTTGACACGGCTAATTTCAGACATCTCTACATGATACTACATTGCATATCCCTTGCGGATATTTAAACCACCAATTAACGATTGTGTGCGTACCATAAACTAGCCATGACTCTGTATGCTGGACTAGCAGGCACTCTAAGGGAGCCTAATGTAGTGCACTGGAATTCCTACATGCCACCTACGATTTTGTGTAATGTACTGCCCCTATTCCTAAATATATGTCTTTGTAGAGATTCCAGCATGGACCACATATAGATGTATATAGATGCATTTTTGAGTGTAGATTCACTCATTTTGCTCCGTATGTAGCCTATAGTGGAATCTCTAGAAAGACTTATATTTAGGAACGGAGGTACGAGGTAGTATCATGTATGACATCTACATATCTAATTTAGCAGCCAGTAGTAGAAATCATTGTCTGCACAAAGGGATTACTGGTCGAAAATCCTAGCAAAGCACGCTGGCAGCCACAGAACAATACAAGAGAGAGAGACGCGCTTACAAGATCATAGCAATGCCTCAGTCCAGGATCTTAGTTGGCCAAGCTGTTAGATCCAGATGAAACATCGTCCTTGTAGTTTTTGCCAGCTGCATAACAGGTAACAGCGACCGGTTAGTATATTTGAAGTACATCGGGCAGGTGATGTTGGACAGGTTTAAAGGTGACAAGTACCTAGGCCGTGGCGGGTGCTTGGCATCTCTCCATATGGCGGGAATCAGGTTAGAAACATCGAGGGTGATGATGCTGCACTGGCCGTCGGGGTCCGGTAAGGAGATCTAGAACCGTCGAGTAGGGTGTTTGTGGAGCGGCTCCGGTAGGGTGGACTACGGTGTGGGCGAAGCGGATCTGTGGCCGTGGACGAGGGCGTAGGTGAAGCTGCTCCGGTGGTTGGTTAAGGATAGTGTCGACGACGCGGATCTGCGGCCGTGGACGGGGCGTCAGAAGCTGCTCCGGTGATTGGGTTAAGGATGGTGTCGACGATGCGGATCTGCGGTCATGGACGGGGCGTCAGAGGCTGCTCCGGTGGTTGGGTTAAGGATGGTGTCGACGATGCGAATCTGCGGCCGTGGACGGGGCATTAGAAGCTGCTCTGGTGGTTGGGTTAAGGGTGGTGTCGACGATGCGGATCTGCGGCCGTGGACGGGGCGTCAGAAGCTGCTCCGGTAGGTTGGATGAGGGTGCGAGGAAGCGGATCTGAGGCCGTGGACTTGTGAGTTGGCAAAGCGGCCCCGGTAGGGTTGAGAATGTTATAGGCGAAGCTACTCTGGTAGGGTTGACGATGGTGTCGGCGAAGCGGCTCCGGTAGGGTTGAGGAAGGTGTCGGCGAAGCGCCTCCGGTAGGGTTGAGGAAGGTGTCGGCGAAGAGGATCAGAGGCCGTCAACGGGGGCGTCGGTGGGGCGGCTCCGGGGGGTGTGGACGAAGCGTCTCCGATGGGGAGTACGAATGAGCCGTCGCAGATGCGCGGCGGTTGACGAGAGTACCGGCGAAGCAGATCCGGCGCCGTGGACAAGGCCGGCACTGAATGGGTTGTGGTACAGTGGTGGATGAGCAGTCTACTTGTTTCTAGGGGAGGTGGGAGGGGTAGATGCGGCCGCAGAAGCAGATCCGGCGAGGTGGACGCCGCTGGCAGTGAATGGGCTATGGTACACCGGTGGATGAGAAGTCTAGGGTTTCGAGAGGGAAGGGGAGAAAGGGCGATGAAGTACGGATGGCGTGATGTAAGATGCTCTGGTGCTGTGGAGTTAGTCGTTTTTGCGGGAGGGGAGAGGAAATGGGGGTGCCGTGTAGTGGGGGAACCGGAAGTTACCAAAGCAGCCTCGACCTATCATGTAGATGAGGGCGGTATTGTAACTATTGGTCTCCGTGCACCAAGGACAAAAGGGGGATTTCGCATGCTAAAGACTAAGGTGGCGGAAATTTTAGAAGGAGGCGGGAGATTTTGCCGCCCGCGGGATCGTTCGTATCCAGTTTCAACTAATTTTGGACCGTGCTAGCGGGAAGGTCATGCTAGACTGTGTACATGGGGCACGCGTCAGCAGTGAATAACTGGTGTGAAGTCCACCCGAGAAAAAAAAGACAATAACTCGGGATGATGCGCCGATAACTTGGACGTTCACACGGGCGCGGCCAATCATACGGGTGTAGTGGCGCATTCACAAAAAAAGGGATCAAACGCTCAGCCTATGTATTTCTCGTGTAAATAGATAATTTAGTGCCATTGGTTATTTACTTTAAAAATAATGCATTGACGTGTTAGTGTAGAGGCGCACAAAAAGAAATGGATATTGTAGTCAGCTACTTAAAAGTGTTACCTCATATGATTACATAGCCTCCATTTCATAAATTGCGTACCCGTTGAATTCATATATGAATATTACATATATTACTTCAAAATAGAAACTTAAATCATCCAAGACTAATGAATTTGAATGCAAGAGTAACAATGGTGCATATACATGATAGCTACATTGGTTGTTTGAAGAAACATCACTGTAACTTTGGCATGCACAACTGAAAAGGTTTATTTAATTAGAAAAAATGTGATATGTGAGAGTCCAATCTTTATAGCGTTGAATCGATATTGTACCTTTGGCCACGATACGAAGTAGATATTGACTTATGTTCAAGCGATGCACGTCCACGATCGCTAGATAGTGATACGTGAATGAATTGTGCAATCTCTCTCACACGCATACATATCTCATTTCCCTGTGGGCATCGGAATCACACACACGCACTTCGTGTATTTCTCTCCCTCTGTGAGGGTTAAATTCGTCTTTCTACCCCGTCCTACAAGTCTCTCACACAGAAACACACACGCTCTCTATGTCTAACACGCCCACCCCCTTTAATTCCGCCCACCCATAGCCACTAATGTCTCAAAGTATAATAATGTCTCTCACACATATGCTATCTACCTATCCCTTAATATAGCTAGATATGTGTCACACAAACTCCTTCTCCCTACTAGCAAGATGCCCATGCGTTGCACATAACATCAAGATGCATTTGTATGAGAAGTTTATCTTGTGGGAGAAAAGGATGAACGAGGGAATGCCTTATTTGGAAATGCGGAGAGGGGTGTGGGTATCTTTTTGCAAAATTGCCATAGTTTCCTTCCTGTCCGTCGGATATAAATCGGATGGCCTATATTGCAGGATGGCAGGAACACCATCATCACCAACTCTGTTTTTTATAAGAGTAGAGATATGTGAGTGTCACTGCCCCCTCCCCCACACACACCCACACTTCCCAACACCGAAGAAGTAGGGTGACACCTCGATCTTGATACTAATCTATCGACTGGCTTCTCTCTCAAACATACACACACACACTACCCGGCACCGAAGGAGTAGGGTGGCACATCGATCTTCATAATAATCTATCTACTCCTCTTTCAAACACACACACTCACACACTCGCTAGTTGTGCCTCTGTGCCTACCGCGCACACTCTCAATACGTCTTTCTCTCCCTCCCCCCCCCCAACAATGACAGCAGAAGGGTGACAACTCGATCTGATCATAATCTGTCAATTGGTTTCTCTCTCAAACATTGTGTCTCAGTGCCTCGCTCGGTAGCCCCCTTGATATGTAGACTTCTCGCGCGCGCAGAGCTGTAGTGACGATGACGCTGAACCCAGTGTGCCTTGTTTTTACCGGCCTCATGTGATAGTTTTCACCCTGTTTTCTGTTAATTAACAAGGCAACCTTTTCTTTGTTACTACTTGTGAATCTGAAATCATTCGGGGCAGACATAAAATAGATCACTTCAACCCAATTATCGCAGCAACTATTTTAAAAGAAATTAGCTAGCTGCCTGTGCGTTGCACGGAACATCAAGATGCATTTGTATGAGTAGTTTATCTTGTGAGAGAAAAGGTTGAACGAGGGAAGGCCTTATTTGCGAACGTGGAGAGACGTGTGGGTATATTTTTGCAAAATTGCCATAGTTTCTTTCCTATCCATTAGATATAAATCCGACGGCCTATATTGCAGGATGGCACGCACACCATCATCACCAACTTTGTTTTCTACTCCCTCCGTCCGAAAATACTTGTCATCAAAATGGATAAAAAGAGATGTATCTAAAACTAAAATACGTCTAGATACATTTCCTTTTATCCATTTTGATGACAAGTATTTCCGGACGGAGGGAGTATTTGTCTTTTTAGAGATTTCAACAAGTGACTATGACCGGACCTTACCAACATACTCAAAAAAGTAGTCCATAATTTTGATGTTACCCTCTTTTCTTGGCAGTGCAGTGCCATCTGGATACCTCATAAATAAATCAAGGACAAATCTGACCCCTTCCTGAAAAGACATACGGAGCAAAATTCGTGAATCTACAGTCTAAAATATGTCTACATACACATCCGTATGTGGTAGTCCATTTGAAATCTGAAAAAGACAAATATTTAGGAACGAATGGAGTATATATAAGAGTAGGCATGGAGATATATCTCCAGCATGGTCTACAACAAAAATGTGCTGGGCTGGTTAGCGCCGGATGCTCGCAACGCGATGACATGAGTTCGAATTCTGTCTTTTAACTTTATATTTTTATATTATATATTACTCTACTTATTTAATATATACTTCTTTTGCTATTGTACTGATAGTGGAACCCACAGAGTACTTAGAATACAAGATTAAGGATGGACTTGTTTCTTTTTAACTTTCTGTACGAAGCTGTAGCCACCCTGCAAGTCACGTGTACACTGTACATGCAATTAACTTTTTATAGAGGGACAATCATACAGGCAATTAACTCAAATGGATTGGATGTCACTCTATTATTTCCAGCATAAAGAGCATCTCCAACGGCAGCCGGCAAATTTCCTCTTGCTTCCTTAAGCGGAGGACGACATCAAACGCCAGCGGCATACATTTTTACAACTCTAACCAACCAGATGAAATTCGTGCAAACACAGACTGATTTCATATAAGCATGAAGGATTTTGTATAAAAAAGCCGGATCTTCATATAAACATGATGGATTTCATTACATTTACATGAACTAAGAGGTGCCAATCCGGCTCTCTTGTATAATTAATACTCCCTCCGTCCGCAAATCCTTGTCCTAGAAATGGATGTATCTAGACTTATTTTAGTTCTAAATGGCCGCCCGCGGATCCCTTTGTCTTCCTCATGTCCGTCAGACACTTGCGGGGTCGACGAAGGTCCTCGGAAGAGACGAAGCAGCAAAGAAACCACCTGAATCCGCGGTCGTCGCCTCGGCGGTGGCCTTCATGGGTCCTAAGTGGCGGCGGCCTCCCATGTTCTACTTCTCCTCGATGATGGCGGCGGACATGGAGAAGCTGGCCACCAACTCGTCGCTCTCCACACACCCGGCTTCTGTCTCTGCCTGCATGGCGCTGCCACAGGCACGGGAGGCACGGCCACCGCAGACACTGGTGGCGCGGTACGACGCGGTAGCGACGGCGCCCGTACCGGCGTGCTAGCCGCCGTGCCGGCGTAGAGCAACTCGCCACTCCTCATCGAGCTGAACTGGAGCGGCGAGTTGCTGAACCACGCGCCTGCTTGGGGCGGCAACTGGCTCCGTCGGGCCAAGCGAGGTTGGTGAAGCACCGAGCGGCCTTACCCATATCCGGAGGGCTCGGCGGGCCACCCAGCCGGGTTATATGCCGGAGAACGGCTCATCGGAAGCCATCGGAAGAGTGGAGAAAATGGTGAAGGAGGAGATGGGGGAGCGGCGGAGGGGTGCGATTCTTGCCCGCTGTCTGTCTGGCCTCGTGTAAATAGAGGGCGGACGGTAGGAGCTTGGCCGGCGTCTGGCCTCGTTTAAACTGAGGGCGGACGGGAGGAGCTCGGCCGGTGTTGCGTTTAATTCTGGCCCGCTCATGAACGGACGTGTGGCAGGAGTAGGATTCTCGGTTTGCATGCGGGTTTAATGGAGGGGTTTAATGGAGGCGTCGGGCATGCAGCGGGCGACGCAGTACTATTCGATTTGACAGCAGTAATGAGCCGTCAAATCAGAAAGGCCCTCGCCTCTCATGAAACCGACCGAGCTAGACTGCCCCACCCTCTAGCCTTTTAAAAAATGTATATACTCCACTTTTGTACAGTAGTAGTATCGATGGATTGCGCCATGGAGCAAAACTTGAAATTAAAAAAAGGTGGTACATATAGAGAGCGCTCGTCGCCAAATTATGCATATAGTACTATTAAAAAGGCTTGTCGCAATAATGGTGTCCAGCACAAGTGCACAACCCACCCCTCAAATAAAATTAAGCACCCTGGAATTCTTTGACAAAACTAAGCACCCTAAAATTCTTTGACAACTAAACTGCTGGCTATATGATGTTGGCCATATATATTGTACGTATATAATGTGAAGAAACGAGTGGTAGTACTATACCAACTAAAAGATGAAATGTAAGAAATACTAGTATGTATGTACTGAAGAGTTAATGTAACAAGAAGAAACATAACATAGTTCTGCTGGGGGCTCAGCACAACACACCCCTCAAATTAAATTAAGCACACCTGAAATTAAACTTTGCAACTATTCCGGTAGACACTGCATTAGAACCACCATGAGCAACGACACTGCCACCTTACTCGGAGTCCTCGTCCACGTCCTCGACTTCGTCCTTGTCCCTCTTCCTCTTGGCCAATACTTCTTTGCTTGAACCGCACACTTGGCTGTTGCTCTTCATCCAACCCTTGTAGATATTGAAGCAAAGGTAGCCATCCATTGCAGCGTAGTGGATGTGGTCTATATCTAGTACATTCCGCTGCCATGCATGACGATGAAACGTGTATGGATGTTTCTCCAGTTTACCGTACGAAGGATGAACCATGGCTCCTGCCAGGGTCAGCATTGAAGGCTGACGAGAGGACACCAGCCGATTCTTCGAGAGCCGATTCTTCTAGAAGGCTGACAACGAGGCCTATCCGAAGCAGGACTTCTTTGTCGTTATCAAAGTCTACAGTAACGAATTTGACTAGGTTGCTCTCGAGGAAGTCCTTAAAATCCTGGCACTCAACGTCGGCATGGCATATGTGGTAGACCAAGCATAAGTCATGCACGCAAACCTGGATCACGGCGGGCTTCTTCCTCTCTTCGTCCTTTAGATCCTTCTCTCGTCCCAGGACTGTGGTGTACTCAACATCTAGCCCAGCGACCCACTCATCATCTGAGTCTTCGAACATGCGTCTGAAGCGAGAAAGGCATCCTTTCACCGTCGTGGAAGAACGGGTGTAGATGACGTCGAACTCATCGCCGGTGATGGTTCTAACCTTGTACTCACCGCCGATCGAGGAGATTTGGGACGCCATGGATTTGGGAGGAGGGTTAGGATTAGTGGAACTGCCGTAATGTGAATGGACGGGACGACTAGGAGCGAACCGCCGTAGTATTGAAGGACGTGCGGGGACGAGTAGGAGCGAACTGCCAGCGTGCGAACGGCAGGGTAGTGGCTTTCCATTCTCCCATGATACGGGCTTCCGAAAGCCCTTGGATCTGAGATCGAACGGTTGCATGGCGTGATTCTAGACCTATGGGTGAATATCCTATCCTGGAGGGTTATTCTGCAAATTTTCAGCAACTTAGCATGCGACCGTTTGATCTCAGATCCAAGGGCTGCCAGCAGCCCGTATCGTGGTCGCGCCTACCACGACCGTCGCGTCGCTCGTGCGGTCGCGCCCTTGGAGATTTAACACGGTGCGTTAGGCTATCTGATGTTGGCATGTCATACATAGTCATCACTTAGTCACTCATACTACAACAAGGTTTTGGCTATAAGTGTATTTTTTTTACTTCTCTCTATCTCTTTCTTCGTACTCCCTCCGTCCCATAATATAAGAACGTTTTGACACTAGTGTAGTGCCAAAAACGTTCTTATATTATGGGACACAGGGAGTACAAGTATTTATTGCATTTGCCAAGGAGTGACCTCTTCCAATGAAATGGTGTTGTTAAGTTTGCTTCATTTAATTAGCTATAGACTCAAAATTGTCTTTTCACCTAGGTGCACGCGCTTAGCACCGTTTCTTCCTTGGGTCACCAAACTAGTCTCTCTCTTCTTGATTAACTTGCCACATCAGACTTTATGCCTATGTGGCAAGCTTAAGCACCTGTAGGAGCAAGTAAGTACAATAGTGCGCTTTACATGGCATTTTTGCATATGTGGAGGAAAGAGAGGCAAGGAAAAAGTGGAGAAGTGGGCGATCTCATGCAAGAGCCAGCCTCTACTACATGGTGGAGCATTGGGAGAGGCACCTGTATGGAGGTGGTCAGGAATCAGGAGACTCACCCCGGTCGTAGCGCCGCAGTTAAAATGATAATGGCAAGTCAAATCACGGGGCCCACCTGTCCAGCAGTAACTCGCTGTCAAATCACACAGCCCTACATTTGCAGCAGCCTACTCCCTCGTCTTCTCGCGTCTCTGTCGAACCGACTAGGCGGAACTGCCCCGCCTACCGCGCCGGAAAAGCCCGCGCAGTATACTCCCTCCGTCTAGGTGACCCAGGTGGAGAGGAAAACGAGAGAACTTAATGTTTAGTATTTGCTAAGGCTGGTTGTAATGGTACTAGCCTTAGAAATTTTGATGAGGTGTCATAGAATTAAATGAAGAAAGAGAGAGAGTTGAGTACTATGTGTCATACATGGCAATAAATAAAGTACTACATGATACTAATATATGATACATGGCGCAGGAGTACTAAGTATTATTAATACAGTTTTGCTAGAACTCATCTAGATGAGATATAATTTGGTCTCATTCATCTTTTATAGCCATTGGATGTGATGCTATATAAGATGCGTCTGTGCTGATGTGGGTTGTATTTGTTCTTGTGCAACGAACTGACCACTGCATGTCATGTTTGATAGTCTCAAGTCATTAAAAGCATACAAGCCCCACATCTCTTCTTGGTTGATTCCTCTATTTATGTCAAAAAATAAGAAACAACATGAGATTTAATGCACCACGCCTATGTGTTTACTATTTGGTTTTCGTAAGATGACTTAATACTCACCTAAACGGAGGGAGTATTCGATTTGACAGCGGGCGGCGCAGTTCCCGATACAGCTTTAATGCAGACGAGGGAGGGAATAGCGGTTCCCGATATGTTGAACGGCCAATGCATCCTCCTTCAATTAATGCATGAGGGAAGTAATGGGAGGAGGTCCAGGAAAAGAGGCTGCACGATGTGAATGCAATGCAGTTTGCCCTCATTGCCCTCATATAAAGGCGCCCCTCCATTCCAATGCATCTACCACATCGTACGCACCTAAGCATTTGCCTAAGCACCTACACTAAGCGCAAAAGAGCTCACTCCAGACCCATGGCGGCGATGCGCGTGAGTGGCCAGCGGCTGCGCCAGATGGTCCACGACGCCGGCCTGTGGCATGGCGCCGAGGATCGTCTCCATACGGTGTTAGAGACCGGCTGGTGGATGGCCGCCGTCGACGCCAACTATGACTCTCAGTTGGACCAGATGATCATTGCCACTAGCAACAAGTTCACCATCCTCAAGAAGCTCGCGGACGACATCGCCGTACTCCTCCAGCCCGCGCGCCCGGGCTCCTCATTGCCTGCCACCCTAATCGGCCTCCATGGCTGGAACCTCTTTCAAGCACTGGTGGCCCTGCGACTGCCCACCGACACCACGAAGAATGTCCACCTGGAGGTCGCACTCACCGCGAGGCGCCTCGCCCTACAAGAATTCGTTGACCTACACATCCACGTGTACGAGCAAATCGTGTACATAAGTATCTACAAGGCCAGTGAGGACGCTACGACGTTGGCCTTCCTCAACCGGCTGGAAGCCTTGGATGCCTTTGCTGAGAAGCACCTCGACCTCGCCACAAAAGCCGCCGCTCCTTAGCCGCCGGTCGGTGGCCCGGCGCACTAAGTTGAGGAGGAGGAGGTTGTACGTTCATGGATCCATCTTTCTTCTTGCCTTCTGTAACCACCACTGCGATCGCATCATCGTGGCCTTAATTCTTATTGTGCTGTTGCATTCTCGTTCCAGTCAATACCGACATGTGTGATCTCTTTGCTTAATTATATGCATCACTGTAACTAGTACTCCATCCGTCAATTTATAAGTTGTGCTTACCTTTTCCATCAACTTCGTGCAACGCGCGGGCATCTTGCTAGAAACACTAGAATATGTCTATATAATCCGTATGTGATAGTCCATTTGAAATCTCAAAAAAGACAAATATTTAGGTACGGAGGGAGTAATATATTAGGAGTATATCAAAACAATAGTGATTTCTTTCAAGTTTGTGAACAAATACTACTATTCTACTACTTTGGATCCGTCGCAACGCACGGGCACATTGCTGGTAAAAGGAAAAGGCCTGCCACGTTCGCGTCGCACCCCCACACGCCCGGGAATCGGGAGTACAACACGGCCCATCCGGCACGACACATAGCTTAGGGAAGGCGTGTTGCCTAGCATTTTCACTTTCATGTGGGACCGCCGTTGAGCAAACCGACACCCCGCCCGCCGCCGGGTTGGAAAACAGAAACGAGGGGAAGATCTAGCTGTAGCACGGAAGCCAAGAAATTTGGTGTCAGACGGGGCTCCTTGATAGAGTAGGAGCATTCCGTACTAGTACTACTCCTACTAGTACCAAGTTTGTACTCCTAATACTATATTACTAGTACTACCACTATACAACTAGTAGGTACGTGCATGGCACAACATCGCAGGAACAAAAAACGGGAAGATCTTGTTTTGGGTGATTTATCTTTTTTTCAATCAACGTAGTATGAATAATATGATGTGGGGGCACCCATGAAGCTTATGTGGCTTGGTTGCATGGCTACGGAAGGTTAGAGAAAAATAAATAGATAATGTGTTTAGAGTGCACTCCACTAAATAGATATACTTTGGATCCATTGCAACAGACCGGCACATCTATATCTATACCCCCTATATAGTGTGTGAAAAACTTTGAAAGTTGGTCGTTGGATGAAGCCAATCCGACGGTACAAAGATGGCAAATCCGAGCACTACTGGCCGTTGGATATCATCCACCAGATTCTGCCACATGTATAATCTAGAAGATTCAGTGGTTGAACTTAATTCATGACTAACTTTTCCACAACTAAGCTTAGGCAAAGTTATTAGTTCTTAAATATGAGAGCCACAAGTTGGCAAGCCTAAGGGAATCTTGCCACATTTTTTGTGTGTATGTCATGTGGGGCCTTAGTGTGGCTTGCCTAAGGTGTGGCTTGAACCAAACACTCACCTAAGTTAATCAAACTTGCCTAACCCTACATTCCACCAGATTTTGCCAGATGTTAGAATCCAGAAAGCTCCACATGTAGAAGCATAATGCACAAACCACCAGAATCTCATGCGTGCAATGCACGTGTACCTTACTAGTACTAGTTGGTAGTAGTAAGAAACAAATTCCAGTTTTGGCACGAGCTCGTACTGCGGGAGCACCACAAGGCCTGCCGCAGGAGTTACATTTCCCTCTCGGGGCCCACGGGACCGAACTTCAGTGGCTTAGTGCCCGGCCTATGAGTCAATGACATGTGGACCTTAAATGCGGCTAGCCCACATGTCATTCTCATGGTGGTGGCGTGGTTCGCGACTCACTCGTTCGAGATGAACCGGCCGGTGGTGGCGTGGCCGTGGCGAGGGTGCCATAGCTGGGCGTCGGGGCGTTACGAGGCGTAGATGGCCACACCGGCGGGTACTACCTGTAGTACATAAGTACTCCAGCTGAGGGTTGATGCCCGGGACGAAATGTGTCACAGCCGCTGGATGAAAATTCGATGGCGCGGGAGTACGGATCGGAGCACAGCAGCGGAGCAGGCAAACCGCGTCCAATCGGGTGTGCCTGTGGTAGAAAGTTGATGGTCGCCGCAGTTCAGCTGGCCCGCATGTCATGCACACAAAGGCAGAGGAGCGGTGGGGCCGAGAGGGATGAGGGGCACGTCGGGGGGATGAGGATCCCCTGACGCGAACAATCCTACCATTTTGTCACTAACATGTGGGACCCATAAGCGTGGGTCCCACCTGTCAGCGAAGTAAAGGCAGGGCAAGGCAGTGATAGCCACGTCAGAGGATCCATGTCCACGTCGGGGGACGTCGTGCCGTGGGTTGGAGCGACGTCGTGGGAATCGCGTGTGGGTGTGGCAGTGGTAGAAACAAGAAACGTGATGGTCGTCGTGGTTCAACTTCCATGGACAAGCTGTCATGTCTGCTGACACATGTATATCAAAACTAGAGTGTTTATATTTCAAGCACGTGAACAAGTATTATTCTACTACTTTGGATCCATTGCAACGCACGGGCCAGCACATTGGTAGTAGTAGTGTCCATCTCTATCTCTAGAGGCCTTCCCTCGTTCATCCTTTTCTCTCACAAGATAAACTACTCATACAAATGCATCTTGATGTTCCGTGGAACGCACGAGGATGTTTCCTTGGGGGTCTCTCCAGCGCGGCGTGGCCGTAGTTGCAAGTTGACGCCCCTTGAGATGCCGACGTTGAGGGGCACTCGGATTTCCTCCGATGAGTAGGTAAGATGAGTTTGATCACGTAGTAAATGCATTCTAAAGACTACTTCCGTGTCCATTTCCTAATTCTCCCCCTGCCCACTGTTTCACAGGTTAGGCTCGGTGCGAGTGGAGATTAGCTTGCATATGTACGGGAGGGTACCAACATCAATTTGCACAACATTTACAACAGTGACACCGTTCCCGTAGAACCTTTGTCCAACATTGGGATCAGCCATGCAACGGGCCACCGCATGAATTGGTACGATGGAACCACGGTGAGATTGAATAAGATAGCACGAACCTTGCACATGGCGGTCAAAGGCGGACCATGCTGTCTGCGGCCGATTTGTTGCCGTACGAGTAGGAAGACGTTGTACTCCTTTCTAACCTCATCTTCGCGGTGACAAACCAGGGGACTTATTTTGTATGGGACACATCCTACGATATACTCCCTCTCTCCCAGTTTATTTGTTTTGAATCTTTTTGTTTTATAAGTTTCAAATTCAAATTTAGAGCTCCCCATCACATGTTGATATTACAATGTCCATTAAATCGTTGCGTGCATGTATAGTAAAGAAACAAATCTTGAGTTTGGCACGAGTTCGTGCTGCGGGAGCACCACAAGCCCTGGCGCAGGAGTTACATTTCCCTCTCAGGGCCGTCGGGGCTGAGCTTCAGCGCCTTACTACACCTACCTTTGAGTCAATAACATGTGGACCCGATAGGTGACTGGTCCACCTGTAATGCTCCCGTAGGCAGAGGGGCAGTGGGGCCAAGAGGGGTGAGCCGCAGGTCGGGGGACGTGTGGTTTCATGGGTTCGAGCGGCGTCGTGGGAATCGCGGGTGGCTGTGGTAGAAACTTGATGCTCGCCGCATTTTAGGTGGCCCACATGTCATGCACACAAAGGCAGAGGGGCGGTGCGGCCGAGAGGGGTGAGGTGCACGTCGGGGGCGTGGTGCCGTGGGTTGGAGAGGCGTCGCGGGAATCGCGAGATGAAACATGATGGTCGCCGTAGTTGAACTTCCATGGACAAGCTGTCATGTCTACGGACACATGCACTGCATACCGATCACTGGAAGGAGTAGCAGAGAAAGCTATATATGCGGATAAATAGTTCCTTATAGTCAAGCGGACCCACGCTACTACTCTGTTCCAAAGACATGCACACCTTCGAAATAGTCCATCTATATCAATATACACCCAGAGGGAATAATTTTTTTACAAGAGAGGAAATAGTTCATCCATCCATAATGCCCTCCTGTTGGTGCATCCTCTTCTTCTTCTTCTTCTTCTTCTTCTTCTTCTTCTTCTTCTTGTTCTCATTCTCTGTGGGAGACGGCTTCGCAACAAGCTCTTTGGACCTTGAAGCTATCTCGAAACTCACACGGGCATCGAGGGCAGCATATTTTATCCGCTCGTACGTCAAGGGATAATTCTCCCATCCAGACGACCTTAATGCCACCGTCTCGTCACCCTTCTGAAGATTTGTACCGAGCACAAAATTTGCTATGTCGAATAGGGATGGTGTCTATTTATCACAATCTTCTACAGGAATTTTGATTCTGGTTTGTAGGTCAGCGATGCTTTTCAAATCAAGGTTGTACGGCTCTAGCTTCTGTTTGTCCCCTTCGATGGCTGCCCCACAGAAGTATACGTCCTCGCGAGACAAGAAATCATGAAGCTCACCTGGTATGGAGGGCGAGTGTATGATGTGGTACACCAAAACATCATCTTCGAGGCACAGCTGAAGGACGGCGGCGCGCTGGATCTTCCCAGGGGCACGCTCCATCTACTCTGCGTCGAGACCGATGACCCTCGTCTCTACCTTTTCGAGGGAGTTGGATACATTGTTGATCCACTGCCGAACAACCCTTGGGTGGACGGTGACGGTGGCAACTATGCGCATCGAGCCTTCGACGAGGACATGTTGGACGCTAAAAACTTGCATCTCGATCTCTTTCGCCATTTGGAACCGCTGAACGGAGGGCTATGGTTTGGAGAATTAGGATTAGATGGCTAGTCTAACTGAAGTAGTAGATGATTATTTAAAGAGTTTAAAACAATGTGAACGCAGTGGGGTTTGGATGCAAATGAAGACGAAGGGGAGGTGAAGCAGCCGAGGAGAATCGGTTCCTGATGGAGAAGTAAATGGGAGAAGTGGCGTGCAGGCAGTTGATTAGACGGCTAGGTAGACTAAACGAAAAGGTTATGCGGGTAGACTGATGAGTCGTACCTATTCGTGTACGTGACCATCCTTCCTGATAGGTGGGACCTATGCAAACGGATAAAAAAGGTGTCGTAGTTTTTGTTTGAGCGCGTGAGTGGGAGACACAACATTCTCTGGTTAAGGAATACTCCCTCCGTTTAGGTGAGTATAAGTCACCTTATGAAAATCAGGTTTTCCCAAAACCTTTAGGCATGGAGCATTAACTTCCTGCTCGATCCCCTCCCAGCCTCGTTAGCCAGCGTTCTCTTCCTCTGCTGCCGCGTTCTACCTTTCCATTTTTCCTCTTCTCAAGTGTGGAACGATCTGCATGCCATCCTTGATGCACCAGAACGACCACTGCATGCATCGCGGCAGGGTGTTGATTGGGCATGCACGAGAATTTGGTTCTGCTCGCAATATGGATGATACCTGAACGATGAAGTGAACAGGCATGCTAGCACGGGAGACCTATTTCCGCTATACAATACTGGAGTACTCATGTTCCTACTACTACTAGTAGTAGTAGTAGTACAACTGTGGTACACTTGATGGTCAAAATACTATTCTTCCGGTCCTCACAGTGAAGTGACAACACCCTGCCTGACACTAGTCCAGGCAGCGTGTTCGGGTTACCAAAGTCAGCCTCACCCTGTGCACTGTGCAGTCTGTCACCGCCGCTGTACAGCACTGGCGTCTCGCCTCGTCTCCCTCTCCGCTCCCATAGCACCACTCCATCTCCATCTCGTTCTCCGTCTCCGTCTCCATCTCACTGTGCCCCCGTGTACCGTCGCCTCACTCACCTCCCCCAGTACCACTATTCCCTCGCTAGCCGCTCCAGCACCGACATCCTTCTCCCCCGTAAATCAAGCCCCCTTCCAAACTCCACCATGGCCGAACGCGAACCGCGCAGCATCCATATGAGCCGCGATTGGAGCAATCTCCCCAGTGACATCCTCGACCTCTGTTGTTCGTGTATGGATATGTTGAGCGCCCTGCGGCTGGCTGCATGCTCGAGGGACATGCACACGGCCATCGTCGAAGCGAGGCCTAAGCTTTTCAAGACACCCTGCTTACTGCTATCTGGTCTTGCGAGATTGGCTCACCATGATACGGAGGCGTGCATGATGCCCCTCGACTTCAATCCGATCTCCATTAGCCGAAACTTCTTTGCAGGTATGTAGTGGGTCGTTGTACATCATTTCCCTCGACATCGATCCGATCACCATCGCCCGAAACTTCTTGGCAGGTATGTACTGGGTCGGCATGAACTCCCACTGGATGGCTGCCTTCAGAGAAGACGGTAAAAAGTTGGTGCTCGTGAACTTCCAGACCTCCCATGAGATTATCCTTCCTCTGTTGGATTATATAGAGTATTACCATCACGGTCCAAGTCATCTAGATTACTACGTCAGTTGGACGGACCTTGTTTTGCAGAAGATTATAATCTGTCAAGTGCCCACACGACATGCGAATTATGCAGACTTCAAGCTAATTGCCTTGTTCGACCGCGGACTCGCCTATCTTTACGCCGGTGCCTTCTTTAGCTGGAGACAACTCGGCTCGCAGTGGATCATCGTCAAAGCTGATACACACTTCTGTGATGCTATTGAACACAATGGCATCATCTACGCGATCGACAAAGCAGATGGCACCACGTATTGCTGGGACGGCGCGTGTAAGTTGTTTCTGTCTCATGTTAATGATGACGCCATGACACTGTTTGAACTTTTTGTGATGATTGGCATATCCCTGTTTGAGCAGAATTTGAGTAGAACTATGGCAATGTATTAGAGACGCCGTAAATCAGCTATATTTGGATGAGTTAATTCATGCGATTGTGACCATGTCATTACAGCCAATTTGTACCCTGAATAATCAAACAGTTAGGAATATATGGATATTATCCTTATTTTACAGTAATCTATATACTACTACTAAATATGAGTGTGTATCAATGGCCATGTTAGTTTCCTCATTTTCATGATGTAGAAACATGCACCACACTGTTGGTTTCATCTAACCATACATTAGGGAAGTAAATGTGCCTATGGAGAACTCTATATTTGGAAGTAGTGAAATCCTGCAATGCTTACCATGTGTACATACCTATATTCGCCCTTCAGCAATCAATGGCTAGAATAATATCCTCACAAAAATTTTGCCCACAGAACACGAGTATATAACAATGCATGGTCTGTTAGTTACCTTGAAGAATTTGTTTGTGAGGACAGAACATGATTACTCCCTCTGTTCCCAAATATTTGTCTTTCTAGAGATTTTAACAAGTGACTACATACGGAGCAAAATGAGTGAATCTACACTCTAAAATATGTCTACATACATCCGTATGTTGTGTCTATTTGAAATGCCTAGAAAGACAAATATTTGGGAACGGAGGGAGTACATAACATGCATGACATGGTAGTTTCCTGTGAAGAATCGATTGCGAGATAACATGAGTATAACCATGCATGGCACTTCTACATTTTCGAACCCAGTATACATTTCCCTGTATTTTCCTCCCAATTCCAACAGGGACATATCAATGATGTTTCTTGCATTATCCTACTCATACTCTGAACAATGATGATCTTACATTAACAATGCCTGTCCTTTTTGATATGATGCAGTGTCCCTACAGTTACTGCCCTTTGTAATTACACCACCTTTGCCAAAAACAGGGAAGCACAACTGGTTCCTCGCTCGATCAGACGACGGCAAAAGACTGATGATCATTCGGACACATGAGCTGGAAAAGTTATATTGCAAAAACCCCACTGCATACAATCACCGTGTAATACATGAGTATCTGGACAGTGGATGTTACGTCTATGAGCAGGATACCAGCTTGTTGGGGCCTTTAGGATATTTTAGTCGGAGGCGGGTAAACAGCCTTGGTTCACACTCTCTGTTTCTCGGACTCAATTATCTGATTAACCAGGAGATCACCGTTGGCAAGGACCTTGATGGCAGAGAGGCTCTGTTTGCTATGGAAAACTGTGTCTACACGGAGAGCCGTAGGAGTTCGGGAGCAAACTCCCCTGATTGTCAACGATACAGCCTGCAGCCAAAAGAAGGTGAGAAAGACAAAGGCATCCGGATTAACTTTGATCCTTGGGTGCCTCAATTATGACAGGCAGTGATGTGGTTCAAGCCTTCAGGTTGATAGGTAATTGGGCTGTTGCATCGAAAGGGTGGAGTACTGGTGTCTCCGGATCACTAGTCGCTGAAGCGGGGCTGCAAATTATGATGGTGTTGGATCATCTCTTCGAATGACTTTGTTGTCTTTGCTGCTCGTTCTGGATGGGTAGTTCTTTCTTTTGTTATGCATATTCCTTGTCATTTGGTCATCCTCGTCTATGTCACTCTTACTATGTAATAGTTGCTTCTGTTTAGAATGTCATTCTCGTCTGGATCACGAGAGTCTGAGCGCTGCAGATGGGTGTGTTTTGGTGGTGTAGCAAGACTTCTTATGAACTATCATGTCTTGTTGTTTATGTCCGTAGTAGTCACTAGTCAGTGTTTGAATGTTGTATATATCGTTGTTTCGAACTGTTTATTGTCTCGAACTACTGGTGGGCTAAATGAGGGCATCACCATTCTCCAGTGTTCAGAGTATATCTCCTTTTTTCAAGTTATATAATTTGAGCTCAGTGTTCCGGACAACTTTCGACTGCAGCCGTGTGTTCGAATCTTCCCGGCGTTTGTTCTGCGATGGCGCGCTGGTGAGCTTTGATCGGTGGCACCCAGGATGGGGCTCGGTGCCCTCTGAGCTTGAGTTTTTAACAAAGCTTACCTTCCATGGCATGCCTCGACGTGCTTGGAACAGCGAGTCCATGAACGAGCTTATCAACGACCTTGGAGGTGAGCTCGTAAGTATGTTTGTTCCTCCAGACAGCTGGGCTCTGACGGTTATGGCATGGATGAAGAAGCCGTCCACCATACCGAAGGTGATTGGTGTTGAGATACCGGTGCAGGAACCGGGGTTGTACTATTCGTCGCCACCAAGGCCGCCGCGGACCACGTTAGGGATGTACCTGTATCGAGTGTTCGTGCATGTCGAAGAAGTGGTCAATCCATCAATCGAAGTCCTGCCGCCGCCGTTGGTGCCAGGGTCTGTTGACGAGGTCCATTACAGGAGTCAACGTCAGACTTTCCCCGTGTTGCTCGGAACGATGGATGGCACAGGGCCTACTCCATCGCGCGGTGGAGGCCACTGCTTCTTTGGGAGAAGAGGCAGGGCTGGCTGCCTGGATGTGCTCTAATTTGAGGTAACAACCGAATCTTGTCAGATACTAGTTAAATCCGAGCTATGGGTGTGAACCACTGATATGCCAGTACATTTGATTGTGACCTGTTCTAATTTTGTAATTTTTTGAAAAAGGGTTGTACGTCAACTTAATGTGCTAGCAGAACTTATTGTGTTGTCTGTCTGTTTTCTTTGTACAACATTCAAGGTATTTCCCCGTCATTGATAAAGACGATGAACCGTTATGTACGACTTCGTTGGTTTCAACATAGCCCTTCCCGTAGCGATCCACTGCTTCCATCCTGATTGTGCCGCCTGCGTGAAATTTTGTGTATGCAAGTTCAGTGTGCTATGATGTTCTATATGATTGTGTCAACTATATAAGTTTTTACTGAGCATCAGCAATGCATATGGCTGAAAGATGTATTTACGAGCATCGACCGATGGGTCTCTCTCTCTCTCTCTCACACACACACACACACACGCACACGCACAAGTGGGACCCGTTGAATTATTTATTTGCTCATGACAGCTTTTAATTAGGTTCCACTGTAATCTAACTTTTTTCTTAAGTTATTAATTGAGCTCAGTGACTTCAAAAAGTTGTATAGAAGCCTTGTTTGGGCCTTTCCGGCATCGCTGAATGTGGGCTGAGTAACCATGTTAGGTTATACTGTACTACACAGGCCTTTTTTCCAACATCAGCAATGCAACTGGGCCGACAGTTGTACACAATATCTGGGTCAACTTGTTATTCTCCGCCCCGCTGGGCTGCAAACTTTCCTAGGAGGTATGCATTAGGCTTAACAAGAAAATGGACTTTAAGAAATAATAAATGGGATGTAATTATAATAACTGGACAGTTACTATGCACCAAACAGTAATTAGTTTGAAAAATATTTTTTTTTGGAATTTGAAATTTTTAATTTCATTACTTGTTGCGCGCGCAATATTTCGTTGGATTTTAACGTAATACAACTTTATTTTGAAATTAAATTTAACCTGACTAGAAATTTCGGATAAAAATATTTCGGATCCCATCAAAATGTGAGAATTTTTTTAATTCTATTTTGAGCGGTTGTTTGAAATTATTAATCATTGTCCTAGCTAGAAGTTGGGCTGTACTTTTAACAAACTATAAATGGGCTGTAGTAAATTCCATTAGAATTAAAAAATGGGATGTACATTCTTACAAATCGCAAATGGACTATATGTTCTCTGCCAAATCCGAGCTGTGGGCCTACTAAGTTGACGCGTACCAAGGGCTTTGTCAACTTAGTCAATATAAACGATTCTAGCTGTAGTGATCGTACGATGTCCATCCAACGGCCGTAGTGCTTCTTCAACCTCTGGTCTTCTTGCTCCAGCCGCCCAAAGCAGCGTCGGTCGTGTCACGTGCTCCTGCCTCCCGTGGCCGGCTGTGATGCCGCGGAGGCCTCACCGCCCCGTACTACTCCCACTGCTGGACAGGCCATCCCTCTACTCACCCACACCCCCTGTTATTCTGCGGCAACGGCAGCCTCACACCGCAGCCGAACCAGTGAACCCTTGTACTCCTCTCCGCGTGGGCTTCCACTGCTGCGTCTTCCCCGGCTCCGCGTCGTCCCCTTCCTAGGCCTCGCCGTCGTCCAGACCACCGCCCTGGTGCTCTCGGCGCGGCGTGGTCAACGTGGTCAACGATCGACTTCCATCGGAAGAGTACTGTACGTGGAGAGGCTGACAGCTGGGTCCAGGCGGCCGCAAGGAAGTGCCTCCTTATTACGCGCAAAATAATTATTCCTCCACCTGACAGCAGGGACCCACCGGACGGGCCACCTTATTTCATGAAAAAAACGTTTCCCCCCTGACTACTGGGACCCACCGGACGGGCCAGCGTATTTCGCGAAAAAAACGTTCCCCCTGTCAGCTCGGACCCACCGGAAATGCCTCCTTATTACGCACAAAAAAAATGAATACTCCCCCTGCTAGCTGGGACCCACCATGGTGGGAGGCAGACTTGTGGGCCTACTAAGTTGACTGGGACGGGGGCCTTTGTTAACTTTAGTCAATATGAACGATTCTAGCTCCAGTGACCGTACGATGTCCATCCAACGGTCGTAGTGCTTCTTCAACCTCTGGTCTTCTTGCTCCAGACGCCCAAAGCAGCGCCGGTCGTGCCGCATGCTCCTGCCTCCCGTGGCCGGTTGTGCTGCCGCGGAGGCCTCACCGCCCCCTACTATTCCCACCGCTGGCCAGGCCCTGCGGCGACGGCAGCCTCACACCGCAGCCGAACCAGTGAACCCTCGTACTCCTCTCTGCGCAGGCTTCCACTGCCGCGTCTTCCCCGGCTCCCCGCCGTCCCCTTCCTAGGCCTCACCGTCGTCCACCGCCCTGGTGCTCTCGGCGCGGCGTGGTTAACGTGGTCAAGGAACGACTTCCATCGGATGTGGACGCTACGTGGAGAGGCTGACAGCTGGGTCCACGGCCGCAGCAAGGAAGTGCCTCCTTATTACGCAAAAAATAATGATTCCTCCACCTGACAGCTGGGACCCACCGGATGGGCCACTGTATTTTGTAAAAAAAAAACGTTTCCCCCTGACTGCTGGGACCCACCAGCTACATCTTCGCACGCAAGGAAGTGCGTCCGGGCAAAAAAAACGATTCGCCCCCTGACAGCTGGGACCCACCAGCTACATCTTCGCAGGCAAGGAAGTGCCTGACAGTCGGGACCCACCTGGTCGAAGCGTACATAGCGTTGTCATTCTAGTCGCGAACGTGTACGTACATATATACTGGTGGATGTAGAGGCGCGCACGTGTCATAGTAGAGGCGCGTACGTGTCGTAGTAGAGGCGTGCACGTAGCATGCACACGTACGTACAGCGGCCAGGGTGCAAGAAAGAAAATATGGCCACGTATGTGTACATATGGGCGGGGTCTCGAACGCGTACTCGCGCATACGTACAGCCAGGGCTCGTGTACATGGCTGGGTCGGAACGGAGAAACAGCGTCGTCGTCGTGTTCATGGGGAGGCAACGGAATGCGTCATGTTCATGGGGAGGCAACTGAATGTGTCGTGTTCATCGGGAGGCAACGGAACGCGTGGGAGCCAACCGGCTGGGTCGGAACGGAATGCGTGGCCGTGTTCATCGGGAGGGCTTGGACGGAACAGGCGATGGAAACGAGGCCTAGCGTACCGCACAACGGAGGAAACGGACCTCCTACATTCGGAACAGGGTCCTGTTGATCGGGAGGGGTCTGGCGTACCACAAAACAGAGGAAACGGACCTCCTACAGTCGAAACGGGGGTCCTGTTGATCGGGAGGGGTGTGGCGTACCGCAAAACGGACGAAACGGACCTCCTACGGTCGAAACGGGGGTCCTGTTGATCGGGAGGGGTGTGGCGTACCGCAAAACGGATGAAACGGACCTCCTACGGTCGAAACGGGGGTCCTGTTGATCGGGAGGGGTGTGGCGTACCGCAAAACGGACGAAACGGACCTCCTACGGTCGAAACGGGGGTCCTGTTGATCGGGAGGGGTGTGGCGTACCGCAAAACGGATGAAACGGACCTCCTACGGTCGAAACGGGGGTCCTGTTCATCGGGAGGGGTGTGGCGTACCGCAAAACGGGACTCCACGGGATACTGTTCATCTCCACCATCGACCTCCTCCAGCCTCCACGGGCTACCGTCGACCTCCTCCAGCCTCCACCGCGCGCTACTCCACCGGCTACTGTTCAACCACCCCTCCACGGGCACCCCTCCACCGTCTACTGTTCATCCAGCCCTCCACACACGGGGTCCTGTTCAACCACCCCTCCACGGGCACCCCTCCACCGTCTACTGTTCATCCAGCCCTCCACCAAACCACGGGGTCATGTTCATCCAGAGGCAACGCCACCGCTCACTGTTCATCCACCCCCCCCCCCCCCGCAACGCTCACTGTTCATCCAATCGACCGGCTTCAGTTAGCAGCAGTAGCGAAGGAATCGCTCGATCGGGTTCAGTTAACAGCTATCGATCGATCGCTCGGGTTCAGTAACGCGTAGCCTGCAGTGCAATCGCTCGGGTTCAGTTAGAGCCCAACGCCTCGCTCGGGTTCAGTTAGAGCCAACGCCTCGCACACACGCGCGTACGTGTACGAGAGAAACGCGCATCGCTCGGCCCCCGACCTCCCACCGTAATCGGGAACTCCCCAAAATTTTCCTCCCCCTCGCTTCTACCACGGTTTTTTCCATCATGGACGGCCCAAAGAATGTCATGCAGCTGCGTCTCCGGCCCGCCCAGGACGAAAAGCCCATTTTCTGTCATGATTTTTTGTCATAGAAGTAGGAGCCCACCACATCTATGATGATACCGGGTTTTGTCACAATTATCGTCATAGAAGTGTCATATGTATGACAGAAAAAAATTCGTTCGGACCAAAATGTCACGGATGTGTCTTTTTTTTGTAGTGACACCAAGGGTTCTAGAGGTTACTCCTGCCTCCATAGACACCGATGGGTAAACCGGAGATTGTTGTTGAGCCTCCAACTGAGCCTCCAGCTCAGCCTCCCGATGTGCCCTTCCCTGATCCACCAAAGCCTGAGCATTGGTATCAGCACGCGGCGGGTTATGCCTACGAGGCTGGTTATGGTGCCGCTCACTGCTTGAAACCGCTGGCGACTCAATATGCCTGCTGTAGCTTCGGCTTTGGCGAGGGGTTGAACGAATCCGATCATGGCTGTACGAATAGGCCGCCTGCTATGCCACCGCTGTCTGAAGAAGCTCTTCGGCTCTCCGTATCTCGACCGCAGCCGGTGACTCGCCTTCAACAGGAAGAGCCGCCAATCGTGTAGCCACGACGATCATATTGTCCAGAGGGTTATAATAATGACCCGGCGGTGTTGGTACTTGCCGAGGCGGGGTCAAGTTCAAACGAGGCGGGTCTGCAACACGTGGCTGAACCGATGCTCCTGTCGCGGGCGCCTCAACAGCCCAGTTTACCATGGGTGGGTCACTGGTTCCCGCCCTAAGTGTGTTGAAAAGGTTCCTAGCCTCAAACTCTGTGGGTAGACGGGTCTAGTGCCTCCTCCTCATAATAGCGTTCGAAGCGTTCTGATCCAAGGTGAGCCGGAACGACTCTGCCTAGATCCGTTGTGACTGCGCGTCGAAGGCGGCTCGCTCTGTCGCCATTGATACGTCTCCAACGTATCTATAATTTATGAAGTATGCATGCCATGTTTACAATAGTTTTATATAATTTTGGTATGATTTGATTAGAACTAACCTGGACTGACGCTGTTTTCAGCAAAACTACTGTGGTGTTGTTTTTGTGCAGGAATAAAAGTTCTCGGAATGCGATGAAAATCAACGGAGAATTTTTCTGGAAAATATAAAAAATACTGGAACGAAGAGTTACCGGAGGGGAGGCCCGTGGGCCCCACGAGGGTGGAGGGCGCGCCCACCCCCCTGGGGCGCGCCCCTGTGCCTCGTGGACTGCCCGTGGGCCCCCTGACTTGTTCTCGACGCCAACCTCTCCTATAAATACCCAAACCTCCAGAAATTAACCTAGATCGGAAGTTCCGCCGCCGCAAGCCTCTGTAGCCATGAGAAATCAATCTAGGCCCTCTCTGGCACCCTGCCGGAGGGGGCCATCATCACCGGAGGCCATGGAGGAGGATCCCGGAGGGGCCATCATCGCCATGAAGGCCAAGGACCAGAGGGAGAACCTTTCCCTAACTAGGGGGGAGGCCATGGAGGAGGAAGCACAAGGGGGAGAACCTCTCCTCCTCTCTTTCAGTGGCGCCGGAGTGCCATCGGGAGGGGAATCATCTCCACGGTGATCGTCTTCATCAACATCACCATCCTCATCTCTTTTACGCGGTCCACTCTCCCGCACCCCGCTATAATCCCTACTTGAACATGGTGCTTTATGCCACATATTATGATCCAATGATGTGTTGCCATTCTATGATGTTTTGAGTAGATATCCTTTATCTTTGGGTTGATTGATGATCTAGATTGGTATGAGTTGTATGTTTAATTTTGGTGCTGTCCTATCGTGCCCTCCGTGTCGCGCAAGCGTGAGGGATTCCCGCTGTAGGGTGTTGCAATACGTTCATGATTTGCTTATAGTGGGTTGCTTGAGTGACAGAAGCATAAACCCGAGTAAGGGGATTGTTGCGTATGGGATAAAGGGGACTTGATGCTTTAATGCTATGGTTTTACCTTAATGATCTTTAGTAGTTGCGGATGCTTGCTAGAGTTCCAATCATAAGTGCATATGATCCAAGAAGAGAAAGTATGTTAGCTTATGCCTCTCCCTCATATGAAATTGCAATAGTGATTACCGATCTTGTTAACAATTGCCTAGGATAATTCCGCACACCGACCCATCATTATTCCACACTCGCTATTTATAATATTTAGTAATATATTCTAACTTTATGATAACAGCACCTACTTTTATGTTTTAGCTCTTCGATATCATTGAAAGTTATCCTCTTCATACCCACAACGTAGTTTTATTTCTCGTTTCTAGTTGGAAGCAAACGCTCGGTGTACGTAGAGTCGTATCAGTGGCAGATAGGACTTGAAAGAATATTGATCTTACCTTTAGATACTTGTGGGTTCGACACTCCATACTTATCACTTCCACCATTGGGAATTGCTACGATGATTCCCTCCACTTGGGGATTATCAGCCATCCTAGCGTTCTCAGCACCAAGCTCTTCCTTGGCTTGAGCTATCTCATCTCGCAGCTTCGTGACATCCACCTTATGTTGTTATTGAGTATCTGGGATTACCTCTGCCCCCATTAAAGTAGCCAAAGCGTCCAAAATCTCGGTCAGAACTTGAGCCGGCGGGCCCGCAGAGCCGCTTGCTCCGGCCGTCGCCGCAGCCGTTGAACTGGAAGTCATGGCCGCAACAGTTGTCGAATCGAGCACTGGTTGTGTGCCAGCCATGAAGATTGCAACCCGATTCGGCGAATCATAGGGGTCCGGAATACTGTCGCCATCGGAACAGCCCCCAATCCTACCATCTTGCAATTGATATATGGAATTGGTCTCACCGGTTGAGGACTCATCACCAGAGTAGATGGCCGTCTCTCCACCGGACACAGATCCTTCCTCATGATCCACTCCTTGAGTAAAACCCATGAAAGCGTGCTTCACGGTGGGTTGAACCTTGGCGGGTCATGCACGCTGAGCCGTCTCGACAATGTCGGTGCAGGTGTCCGGCTCAGGCCCCGACTCGCCGATCTTGCCGATGAAGACGTGGATTCCGCCGAAGGGGACCCTGTACCCGTACTCAATTGAGCCGGCCTCGGGGCCCCAGCTAGTGTCGTTGATGTAGATCTTGCCGCGGTGGCTTTTGGTCATCCGGCCAACAACGTATCCCTTGACCCCTGTGAAGCCGCCCTTCAAGAACTCGAAACCACTGTGCTGGCCCCACGGTGGGCGCCAACTATCGTGGACTTAACACAGTAGATGCCCTAGCAGAAGGACTTAGGTGTGGAACCATCGCAACTAGGTTAGCTTGAAGGGGTTAAACGGGACAAAGGACACAGAGAGTTTACCCAGGTTCGGCCCCTCTCAACGAGGTAAAAGCCTACTCCTGCTTTAGGTTGTATTGCTTGGGTTTTGATTACTAGGGAGCGAATACGCTTGACCTAGTTCTCGATGAGTTGTTTCTTGAGTTAACCCGCCGCCGAGTCGCCCCTTTATATACACAGGCTGATACCCGGCGGCTTACAGAGTCCCGGCCGGCTCATACAAGACGTGTCCAGCTCGGTATCTAATCAAGCTTGCCTTACAATACAAGTCAAACATATGGCGACTCACACCCGTGGGCCTCAAGTCATCCCCGGGTCTTGGGACTTCAATAAGCTTGCTATATGATCTGCCATCTTCATATCTTCTTGGGCCTCTTCATCCTAAGCCGCCAGTGGCATGACCCGGCCCCTCCTGGGCGGGTCATACCCAATAGTTATATCCCCAACACAACCAAACCAACAAAACATTGGATTACGGTTTTACACCATATGACCATCACAATGATCAGTTCTGGTACATCTGAGATAAAAACTAACATCACAAAGATTATGTAGACAAATATAGAATTCAGTAGAAGGAAATTGTCATCATAGCTCACTAGCATAATATAGAGTTCAAAGTTTAGTAACCATACATTAGCAGAGTCTAAGAGGAAATTATCATCATAGCTCACTAGCATAATATAGAATTCACAATTTAGTATCCATAATATAGAATTTAGTAACCACCATGTTTGCATTAGGTATTACAACTAAGATAAGTAGATCTATGAAATATACCAATAACATCATTAGCTTCCATGCCTTGTTATATATATGGGCCTAATATATGCTTAACCTCGAGAGCATCCAGTTCATTCCTCTAGGATGAGCTTGATCTTTTTTCAACCATGCCCAACTTTTAGCAAGCCACCAGTCAGAAACTCCACCTTCTTCTCTTGAATAAAATCTCTATCCTCCTTGACCTCCTTCACAGCCTTCCTAGTGTTCCCGATGATATTTTCCTAAAACGAAAGGATAGACCTTTGCTCCTTTACGAGCTTCTTCATCTTCACCTCCATCTTACACCGCTCCTCTACGTGTTCCATATCTTTTTCCTCACATCTTTAGCTAACTTCTCATTGTCCATCTACTACCCCTTTGCATCTTGCCATTCAAACAGCTTGCAAACATCTGCAACAAGATCACTATACTAATTGCACAGGAACTAATTATGCATCTTAAGCTTGGCTAGCTCTCTCTTGTAAGCCTATCTGTTAGTCAACCTATGTCAGTTTTGCTCATGAAACATCTCCCAATGTTTTTTCACGCACCTTTGTAGTATGACGAGCCATGGCCCATCAACCCAATCAACCACTCTATAGTCTAGAACTCCTTGCAAATAATAGTTGAATTCACATCACAAATTCAATGTGCTACAACATTAAGATTCATACATTCGGTCACATTATACATCTCCCAAATATTCCATTAAGTTAACAACTACACACTGACAAAGTATAGATAACTACACTTTGAAAGTATATCCAGATTCACTTAACTACAAACTCAACTTGAACAACAACATTTAATTAAATTCAGATTTCTTCAACTACTAACTGGACTTTAATAGTAGTAAGATTATCTTAAATTCAGTCACATTAAACATCTCCCAAAGATTCGGTTAAATTAACAACTACACACGGGCAAAGTTCAGATAACTTCACAGTGACAGTACAATTTAAATTCACTTAACGATAGACTGAACTTGGACAACAACATTCAATTAAATGCAGGTTCACTTAACTACAGACTAAACTTTAACAACAACAAGATTTAGTTAATTCAGTTAGTATTTACTACAAAATGAACAAGATTCAGTTAAATTCATATAACTAGTCAGTACACGGATAACTACACAGTGAAATGAGACAGCTACACACTGAAGCTGCCATCTTTTTCTTAACATCGTCAACAAAAAGATTCAGTTAAATTTAGTTACAAAGCAAAGTTTTAAAACAACAAAGCAAGGAAAAATTGCATGCATAGCACAGCCATAAAATCTTCTCCCATTGTCTATGCCATCAAAAGAAACACATTCTTAGCTCTGGCCTGGTGAAGCTTGCATCCACAATGGTCTTAGGGTTCTCCTGCATTGACAAAATCTAAATTAACAAACAAATCAATCCACTTACGACGGATTTGAACGCAACCCTCGGCTCCCATCCAGCCCCTACCCCATCCTCCACCATTCCTCGGCCTCTGACAACCTCCGTCGGCCAAAATCGATCTCGGTAACCAGCGATCGTTAGATCCATCTCCCTGTCTCTGCACCATCAGATATCATGTTTCAATTGCTCTCCAAATTTTACGACACTAGTCCTAAGCTTTTCTGGTGCCCAAAACCCTTCTCTCTTCTATCCTGAAACTATTTGGGACTCCAAATTTTACATTATTGCAAATGCTCTAAGGGCATCTCCAATGCTGACACGTAAAACAGACACGTATCCGTGCGCGTTGCGTCTGCGGATAGTGATACGGGACCTGGCCATCCAACTGCGCCCCATACATTTCGAAGCGATTTTGAGCGAACCAGACATTTTCACGCAGATCGGATGATTTTCATTTAAACCATACCACATTCATTTCATTTTCGGCATATTTGATGAAAAAACACCTCTAGACCCTAATCTACTCTAATTCTTCCCCGGCGCCTACTGTCCAAGTCCTTGTTGTTCCCTTCCGCGTCCATGCCCGGCAGTCGCGAGACCTGCGACGTCAAGGTGCGGTCTTCGGCGAGAAAAAGTAGGACGTGGACCTGGCCGTCGCCGGTGGAGGTGAGGTTAATGATGGACGTGGACGGGCTGGTCTTTTGGTCGTAGCGGCGCGAAGATGTACAGTTGGCGACGCGAACGACATCCAGCTGCTGGCGTTCGCTTCCACGAAGGCTTGCACCGCCTCTGTGTCTGAGGGCGCCGCGATCGCGGTGTCGCCGGCGCGAGCGTGCTCGACCTCATATAAGGCCCGTTGCTCGACGACGAAGTTGGGGTTCTCCGTGGCCATGGATTTGGCCATCCACCAGCCAGTGACGCGCGAGGAGGGAGAGGTTGTACCACTGCTCCTCCTGCACCTACCGGAGCGCCGACACGGGCTGCGGCGGCGGCTGCTCCTCCGTCATGATGGCGTCAAAGTATGCATGTTCGTTTTCCATGGCTAAGCCAGCATGGAACAACGCGAGCAGGGGAGTCGGCTCATTGTTGGAGGCCCTCTCCATCGTTGGGTCGCCGTCGGAGACCTTTGAAGAGCTAGCTGGCAGGCCGTTCTATGTCTTCCTCGTGCAGTGGCCATGCCGGCTGGCCGCAAGGGCGGCCAACTCGTGCTTCTGCTATGTCAAGAGGTTCTGCTGCAACGCTCTAGAGCCCACGGTCATGGTGGAGGTGGTGCATGAAGGATGATTTGAAGCAGGACGTGGTGTTGTGCAGTTTGTGTTGGGCGTGACCGCATTTAAATAGCGGATACCGGCCAGGCAAAGCAACGGGTTGTGTCAATGAGGACGCCGGAGTGGGTTTCTCTGTTCGTGTTCTGGTTTAATGTCAGTAGGTGGACAAACGAGTAGCCCATTTGAATGCAATAGATATCCACCCCGTCCCATCAAATCACATCACTCCAACTTTAAGCATATGTGGAGACCGGAACAATGATGCGGTAGATGCTTTCAGGAGGCGTGCCGCTTCAATGCCGACACTAGTAAAATGTCGTGTCTGCTCTGAGGCTACATGAATGCGCCGCGCCGCTGGAGCGGCCCTGATCGGCAACCGCTTCGACTTCGCAAATCAAGGCCCTGAGCGGCGATCGCTTCCACTTCTGTAATCGTACTTCGCAAATTTTAATTAGACTGAGATACAAGATTTAACAGGTCAAGGTCCATAAAATCCAACGCCTTCCACTTCTCGTTTGGTACAGGCTAGCAATTGCGGGATCCTTTGGATCAGCTGATTAAACATCATCTGTCACGATTGACCAATATCTTGAAACATTGTTCTTTTTTTTAGCACACATGTAAATAGCTTTCAGAAAAGAAATGGATTAAGATCGAGTTGGCTAGCTTGATTTGAAACCATCTGATGACACATAGTCTCGGATTTAATTTTGTGATCCTCAGCTAGCAATACCTGTGTGGCCACTTGCCATCCAAACCACTTCAGTTCAGCTGCAAAAGATTGCAGCATGACACGTCCAGCGGACGATAATTATCCGTGCCCATCGTTGCAAAAGACTGAAAAGAGAGAAAGGAAGCGAAGCCCTGCGCAAAAGAGAAAAACAGCAACAACAAAGCACACGGATGTGTGTCCGTTATAAATACCCACACGCTACCACCACCGAGTTTCCCCCCTCCCCGCTCTTCCTCTCCTCCACTCTTTGAGGAAACATCCAAGCGCTCCCTCCATCTCAAGCGGCGACGTACGATTACAAGGTAGGAAAAAAAAAAATCATAGAGTGACAACACAGTTTCGCGTTAGATCTGAGCAATGGGGGAGGAGAGGATGACGGCGAAGCCTGAGGCCGTCGAGCTGCCAGGATTTGTGATGAGCGCTGACGAGGCGGAGCGCGCGGCCGCGGCGGCCGGGGTGGAGACGGTGGAGGACCTGCTGCCCCTGCTGATCCCTTCCGCGATGCGGCGCGCGCGCCCCCCGATCTCGCGGTTCCCCGTGGGCGCCGTCGGGCTGGGCGAGAGCGGGCGCGTGTACGCCGGCGTGAACCTCGAGTTCCTGGGCGCCCCTCTCTCCCAGGTGGTCCACGCCGAGCAGTTCCTCATCGCCAACGCCGCTGCCGCCGGGGAGCCCGCGCTGCGCGCCATCGCCGTCTCCCACATGCCTTGCGGCCACTGCCGGCAGTTCCTCCAGGAGATCCGCGGCGCCGCCGGGATCCGCATCCTGGTGACCTCCGACGCCGCCGACGGCTGCGCGGCCGAGTGGCGCTCGCTGGCGTCGCTCCTGCCCCGCCCCTTCGGCCCCCATGACCTCCTCCCCAAGGACGCCCCCCTCGTCCTCGAGCCGCACGACAACCGCCTCGGCGATCCCGTTGACGCCGTCGCCAATGGCTTCGCCGCCGGCGACCTGGAGGGGCGCCTGAAGGATGCCGCGGAGGCGGCGGCGCGCGCGGCGCACGCGCCATACAGCGGGTGCCCGTCGGGGTTCGCGGTGGCGGACGGCGAGGGGAAGGTGTACGCCGGGGGCTGCCTGGAGTCCGCGGCGTACAACCCGACGCTGGGCCCCGTGCAGACGGCCATCATTGCGATGATTGCCGCCTCCGGCGGCTCCGCCGGCGATGTGGTGGCGGCGGCGCTGGTGGAGAAGGATGGGGCGGTGGCGGCGCAGGAGGCGACGGCCAGGGTCTTCCTGGCCGCTGTGGCGCCGCAGGCGAGCTTCCACGTGTACAAGTACAGGTCGCCCGATGTGTGATGCGTGCCTCCGGACCCTCTCTGGGGTGGGGAGAGATCGGACGAGATAATGTTCATAATCTTCAGGAATAATATGACGAGAAATAATCTTGTGCAGATGGGTGAGCTGTAAATTCCACATGGCGCTCGTGGTTTGCTGATCGGACACCAAGAGCTGGGGCCTACTTACCATTCTTGTATTCATGTGTGTATTATCATATGAGAAAAATATATATTACTCGTACTACGTAGTAAAAATCCTCTAAACGATGGGATGCCGTAATAAACAGGTGAAGTATTTCTTGGATGGAAGTAACGTGTTGCTTCTCCTTCCCCATCTCTTGCTCTAAGGGCATCAACAATGCAGAGCGCTTACAGAGGCGCTTAAGCGAGATATTTTTGATTTTTTTTCACTTAGCGTCTTTGTTAGCATCGGGCTTCACAGCGCTAACAGAAATCTATAGGCGCTAGAGGAATTAAAAAAGGAAATAAAGGTGTACGCTGGCGCCCATCCTTCCAACGCGTAGGTGACCAAGCGCCTGCCCAACAGAAAACAAATATACGCCTGCATCAGCCTTATTGAGCTCACGAAGGAGCGGCAAAGAAGCCATCGATCCGATCGCTTTACAAACTTCTCTGGGTGGGGCTGAGTTGTGGGTGGTTAGTTGCCACCGAGCAAAGCAAGGGGTATATGTAGATCAGCGTTAGATTAGGTACAAAATCCAAACGTGCAATCACAGCCCGAGTCTATTCCTGATCAGATGACGCAAAGTGCAATCATACAATCATAGTCAAGTCTGTCTTATAGGAATATCGTAGCAATTCCGATATCATTTTCCCGGAAGAAAAGTAGATTGCTGACCACCCTTGATTCTTAAAATGAACGAGTGTCCCGGAGAAAACAACAACCTGTGCGTAGATAGCGATGGTGTACGAGCTCTGCATTAAATGAGGCACAACAAACATTTCTTAAACAAATTAGCAGCCACCGGATTTTGACTGCGATCTCATCTTTGATCTCGGCTGTGGGTGTTCAGCGTCCTTGTCCTGACGGACCTAAACCTAAATGATTCTGCGTCCAGACCCAAGCCACTGGTCGCTTTCTGATGGTTATGTAAGCGGCAGGCAAGCTCGTGCTCGACAGCTTGAGCCAACTCTGCAGCCAAGCAACGCCAATCATGTTTCTCTCGCCGGGCATAGTCCTGGACGCCAAGTATTTGCACACGCGGCTTGTACAAGGCAGGAGAAAGAAAATCCAGTGGTAGACGGCTGCACGTATGAGCTGGAGTTTCTTGCGTGGTTAGCCCTCTTGCGGTGTGCAAGAGTTCTTCGAGAGCAGACGGATCCATCCTGTGCCGGTTGTTGTGCGGCTTGATAAAAATGGAGCAACTGGCTGCTACTTAAAGTAATCGTGATCTTTGATCTAATCAGCCGTCACGTCAGTATACATAGCGAGCCTAGCTAAATATGTACTGTCGTCTTTCCTACTTGCCGGTTGTTGGTTGTCCTGGAGCCATGGACGGCTCATAGTGGAAGCTGCTGTTCAGTAGGTAGTAGTACATCAGCGAAGCATATTCCTTTCACCTTGCCTGACAACAGCTCAAAGGAACACTGGCTCGCCGTACCTGCACACCAATGTGATGACCGACGATTTATAGGGAAATCACGTAGGTCCAAACCGTGGAGAAAAATGGCACTTGTATGTAAATAATTTACATTTTTTAGTGTTGTATGAAGGTCAAATGTGATGAGAGCATCTGGTCGTTCAAATCTTACCTCCTCGGTACAATGGTAAAGACTTGGGACAATTACATTTGTGCCGCTAACTGCAACCCACTACTCAGATTTGCCAATAATTTCAGAGCATGCTCAAATTTGCCCCTCTACCGTTAGTTGCCTTTATAGAAATGCCCTTCTGCACCGTTATCATCCGATCAAAAAACTCTAACCATCTCAAACAAATAGCAAAAAATTCAAAAAAAAAAAACTGAAAATTTTTGTGGGATCGAAGGTACTCAGGTGTGCAAGGTGCATGGAAACTTTCATGTTGTTTGGATAATCTAGGAGCTTGTGGTAAAGGAAAAACAGTAAATATGTAGGCCTGTGGACAATAAATTCAAAAAAATAGCTAGAAAATTTGGAAAAAATATGAATTATTTTGGCATCCAAGATGCTCGGGTGTGCTAGATGTGTGCCAAATTTTGTTGTGTTTGGACATTGTAGGAGTTCGTGAAGAAAAAACAAATTTTGGCCCGGAAAAAAACTTTTAAAAAATACACCATTTTGGGTTTTTTTGCTAGAGCTCCTCACATGTCATTTGATAACAAAATTTTGCACACAGCTTGTGCACCCGAGCATCTTGGATGCGAAAAAAATTCATATGGTTTTGAATTTTCTTGCTATTTTTTAATTTACTATTCAAAGATGTACGGATTTATTGTTTTCCTTGGCCACGAGCTCCTGGTATGTCTAAATAGCACGAAAAATTGCACGCATGTTGCGCACCTGAGTATATTTGATCCCACAAAATTTCAGTTTTTTAATTTTTTTTGCTATTTTTTTGAGTTGGTCAAATCTCTTTGACCGGACGGTAACAGCGCAGAAGGGCATTTCTATAAGAGCAACTAATGACAGATGGGCAAATTTGAGCATGCTTTGAAATTAGGGCAAATCTGAATAGTGAGTTCCGGTTAGGGGCACAAATGTAATTGTCCCTAAAGACTTTACTGTGATCACTATGTCTTTTTTTGCGGGGTCTACGATCACTATGTTAAAACGTAAACGGGTAGCTAGAGTTGCATAGCTTACCTGGTTGACCAGAGGTTACAACAGGGGGACTCCATGTCTCCTGTGTTGTTTAACATTGTAGCGGATATGTTGGCACTCCTTATTGGACAGGCAAAAGATAGTGGCCAAGTAGGAGGACTCGTTCCTCACCTTGTAGAAGGGGGTGTCTCCGTCCTACAGTATGCGGATGACACAATAATTTTCATGGAACACGATCTAGCAAAAACTCGGAATATGAAGCTTGTGTTATGCTTATTCGAGAAATTGTCTGGACTAAAAATCAATTTCAACAAAGGCGAACTGTTCTGCTTTGGGAGAGCGAAAAAGGAACAAGACGAATACAGACAACTGTTCGGATGTGAAATGGGATCCCTATCGTTTAGTTATCTAGGAATCCCAATTCATCATAGACGTTTATAAGGAATGGAAATGTATAGAAGACAGGATTGAAAAAAGATTAAGCTGCTGGAAGGGCAAGCTAATGTCGTACGAAGGTCGGCTGGTCTTGATCAATTCAGTTTTGACAAGTCTGTTGATGTTCCTTTTATCCTTCTTTGAAGTGCTGATAGGGGTACGAAAAAGACTAGACTTCTATCGATCCCGGTTCTTTTGGCAAAGTGATGAGGCCAAGAAGAAATACAGATTGGCTAGATGGGATATTATTTACAGACCAAAGGAACAAGGTGGGTTAGGGATCAAAAATTTAGAAGTGAAAAATAGATGTTTGCTTAGCAAATGGCTATACAGGCTATCCGTTGAGATCGAGGGTATGTGGGTACAAATATTGCGGAATAAGTACCTTCACTCTAAGACTTTGGCCCAAGTAACCGCTAGGCCAACGGACTTACCCTTTTGGAAGGGGTTAATGAAGACAAAGGTAACTTTCTTCCAACGGGTCAAGTTTCTAGCTGGCAATGGTAAACATACTAGTTTCTGGGAGGATACATGGCTAGGGGATATGCCTCTCGCTGTGCAATACCCTTCCTTATATAATATTGTGCAACGTAAGGAGGATTATGTTGCCACAGTATTAAACTCGATACCGCTTAATATCCGGTTTAGGAGATCCCTGGTAGGAGAACGTTGGGATGTTTGGTTGCATCTGGTCCGGAGGTTGATGGACGTTCAACTATCAGATCAGGCTAATACAATTCGCTGGAAGTTTTTCGGAGTAAATGACCACGGGTAGCCTCATCAGTCTCCCTGGTATTTCAAGACATCGGGGCCAGCAGCGCCCCTCAAGCATCAAAGACAAAGTGCCGCCTTCTTAAGGCCGGCTGGTCCAAGCGGCTGGCTGCCGAAGGCTGGCGGACTCCAGGAGGCAGCCTTGGAGTGGGCCGACTGCTAGCAGGCGGCCTCTAGAGAGGCCGGCTCCTAGCGGGTGCACCCCGTGCTCTCAAGGTTAGCACCCACATAAACGCAACGAGACGGGGCGTGGCTACAGTGCAGCCTACCACCCCCGAATCCAGGGCGGAGCGTGGCTACAGTGCGGTGTACTGGGAGGACGTCCCCCGCCCGGCGCGACACTATTGCCACACAGCCCATGACATCATCCATGGCAGAGAAGGCCATGCTCCCACGACGGGCTGTCGATACGGCCAGTAGGCGGCGGGCCCTACCTGTCCGTGAGAAGCCAAAAGGCGGCGAGCCCCGGACAGCCGACTCAGGGGGGGGGCGACTCCTGACCAGGCGGCCCTCCCCTCCCTCGAAGTCTGTGCGCCATTAACCAGAAAAGACGGGGAGTGGCTACAGTGATCTCCCACCAGGCGGCGGGACTGTAGCCACACCTTCCCCGACAAAGCAAGCATCATCAGCAACATGGCTACAGTGCTAAGCAGCCGGCAAGACCCGCGAGCGGCGGGCGCGGCCTGTCGGCCAAGTACAAGACAACCGGCGGGTCCCACCAAGCGGCGGGCCCCGGCTGCCGGCGGAGAAGCCGGCGACCATATACACTGACAGCCGGGTCCTACACCCGGCCAGATTACCTTTGTATCCCTGGGGGGTAGGCCTATATAAACCCCCCAGGGCACCCATGCAAAGGGTTCAGCCCCTGAGATACACACACCCACCACGTAGAGAGAGGAGAGAGCTAGCCTTGCCCTTCTCCCACCTCTAGCAAACAACTCAAGGAGCACTTGTAGCTACTTGTTGATTTAGTGATCATGCGGAGACCCCGCAGAGCAGGACTAGGGGTGTTATCTCCTAGGAGAGCCCCGAACCTGGGTAAAGTGCGCCGGCGTCGTGTCTACGCCTTTTCCCGTTTCCAGGCACCGGTAATGTCTTACTAGCCCCCACTACGATTAGCCATCCTTTGGCATATGTCGCCCCAAACCCCCAACATTTGGCGCCCACCGTGGGGCTAGGTGCACCGTCGTCCGGAGATCATTCTGGACGGGAACCTTGTTCCTCCCTAGCGAGCGCAGCCAGCCCGGCACGCCCTATGGCGTTTGCGCCGACGCGCTGCATGGCGCAGAGCTCGCCTGCGCGGCGGCTGGCCTCGCTTACCTTGTTGGCGAGATCCGCCTCTCCGATGAGCCCGCGCCAGGCGCGGGCATAGCCAGCTCCGAGAGCTGCCTCGCCGACCTCCTTGGCAAGCTCTATTGGGGAACGTAGCAATAATTCAAAATTTTCCTACGTGTCACCAAGATCAATCTAGGAGATGCTAGCAACGAGAGAGAGGGAGTGCATCTTCATACCCTTGAAGATTGCTAAGCGGAAGCGTTACAAGAACGCGGTTGATGGAGTCGTACTCGCAGCGATTCAAATCGTGGAAGATCCGATCTAGCGCCGAACGGACGGCGCCTCCCCGTTCAACACACGTACAGTCCGGGGCCGTCTCCTCCTTCTTGATCCAGCAAGGGGAGAGGAGAAGTTGAGGGAGAACTCCAACAGCACGACAGCGTGGTGGCAATGGAGCTCGTGGTTCTCCGGCAGAGCTTCGCTAAGCACTACGGAGGAGGAGGAGGAGGTGTATGAGGAGGGAGGGCTGCGCCAGGGAAGAGGTGCGGCTGCCCTCCCACCCCTCCACTATATATAGGGGCAAGGGGAGAGGGGGAGGCGCCCTAGGGTTTCCCCTAGGGGGCGGCGGCCAAGCAGATTGGATCTCCCTAGGGAAAATCCTAGGGAGACTTGCCCCCAAGCCAAGCAGGTGGAGGCTTGCCTCCCAAGCCAGGTGGAGGCGCCCCACCTCCCCAAGTAACGTGGGAAAGGGTGTGGGGGCGCACCACCCCTTAGTGGGCTGGTTTGCCCCTTCCCCTTTGGCCCATGAGGCCCTCCAACACTTGCCGGGGCTCCCGAAACACCTTTCGGTCTTGCTGGCCATAGCCTGGTACCCCCGGAACACTTCCGGACTCCAATACCCTTTGTCCAATATATCGATCTTCACCGCCGGACCATTCCGGAACTCCTCGTGATGTCCGGGATCTCATCCGGGACTCCGAACAACCTTCGGTAACCACATACTATTTCCCATAACAACTCTAGCGTCACCGAACCTTAAGTGTGTAGACCCTACGGGTTCGGGAACCATGCAGACATGACCGAGACACCTCTCCGGCCAATAACCAATAGCGGGATCTGGATACCCATATTGGCTCCCACATGTTCCACGATGATCTCATCGGATGAACCACGATGTCGGGGATTCAATCAATCCCATATACAATTCCCTTTGTCAATCGGTATGTTACTTGCCCGAGATTCGATCGTCGGTATCCCAATACCTCGTTCAATCTCGTTACCGGCAAGTCTCTTTACTCATTACGTAACGCATGATCCCGTGGCTAACTCCTTAGTATCATTGAGCTCATTATGATGATGCATTACCGAGTGGGCCCAGAGATACCTCTCCGTCATACGGAGTGACAAATCCCAGTCTCGATTCGTGCCAACCCAACAGACACTTTCGGAGATACCTGTAGTGCACCTTTATAGCCACCCAGTTACGTTGTGACGTTTGGTACACCCAAAGCATTCCTACGGTATCCGGGAGTTGCACAATCTCATGGTCTAAGGAAACGATACTTGACATTAGAAAAGCTCTTAGCAAACGAACTACACGATCTTGTGCTATGCTTAGGATTGGGTCTTGTCCATCACATCATTCTCCTAATGATGTGATCCCGTTATCAATGACATCCAATGTCCATGGTTAGGAAACCATAACCATCTATTGATCAACGAGCTAGTCAACTAGAGCCTTACTAGGGACATGTTGTGGTCTATGTATTCACACATGTATTACGGTTTCCAGTTAATACAATTATAGCATGAACAATAGATAATTATCATGAACAAGGAAATACAATAATAATTAAATGGCGTTTTTCAGTGACACGCAGGTCATACAATAAATTAAGACAACTCCTATGGCTCCTGCCGGTTGTCATAATCATCGACATGCAAGTCGTGATTCCTATTACAAGAACATGATCAATCTCATACATCACATATATATAATTCATCACGTCCTTTTGGCCATATCACATCACATAGCATACCCTGCAAAAACAAGTTAGACGTCCTCTAATTGTTGTTGCATGTTTTACGTGGCTGCTGTGGGTTTCTAGCAAGAACGTTTCTTACCTACGCAAAAGCCACAACAGTGATATGCCAATTGCTATTTACCCTTCATAAGGACCCTCTTCATCGAATCCGATCCGACTAAAGTGGGAGAGACAGACACCCGCTAGCCACCTTATGCATCAAGTGCATGTCAGTCGGTGGAACCTGTCTCACGTAAGAGTAAGTGTAAGGTCGGTCCGGGCCGCTTCATCCCACAATGCCGCCGAATCAAGATAAGACTAGTAACGGCAAGCAAATTGAACAAATCATCGCCCACAACTACTTTGTGTTCTACTCGTGCATAGAATCTACGCATAGACCTAGCTCATGATGCCACTGTTGGGGAACGTAGCAATAATTCAAAATTTTCCTACGTGTCACCAAGATCAATCTAGGAGATGCTAGCAACGAGAGAGAGGGAGTGCATCTTCATACCCTTGAAGATCGCTAAGCGGAAGCGTTACAAGAACGCGGTTGATGGAGTCGTACTCGCAGCGATTCAAGCGCGGAAGATCCGATCTAGCGCCGAACGGACGGCGCCTCCGCGTTCAACACACGTACAGCCCGGGGACGTCTCCTCCTTCTTGATCCAGCAAGGGGAGAGGAGAAGTTGAGGGAGAACTCCAGCAGCACGACAACGTGGTGGCAATGGAGCTCGTGGTTCTCCGGCAGAGCTTCGCTAAGCACTACGGAGGAGGAGGAGGAGGATGAGGAGGTGTATGAGGAGGGAGGGCTGCGCCAGGGAAGAGGTGCGGCTGCCCTCCCACCCCTCCACTATATATAGGGGCAAGGGGAGAGGGGGAGGCGCCCTAGGGTTTCCCCTAGGGGGCGGCGGCCAAGCAGATTGGATCTCCCTGGGGAAAATCCTAGGGAGACTTGCCCCCCAAGCCAAGCAGGTGGAGGCTTGCCTCCCAAGCCAGGTGGAGGCGCCCCACCTCCCCAAGTAACGTGGGAAAGGGTGTGGGGGGCGCACCATCCCTTAGTGGGCTGGTTTACCCCTTCCCCTTTGGCCCATGAGGCCCTCCAACACTTGCCGGGGCTCCCGAAACACCTTTCGGTCATGCTGGCCATAGCCTGGTACCCCCGGAACACTTCCGGACTCCAATACCCTTCGTCCAATATATCGATCTTCACCGCCGGACCATTCCGGAACTCCTCGTGATGTACGGGATCTCATCCGGGACTCCGAACAACCTTCGGTAACCACATACTATTTCCCATAACAACTCTAGCGTCACCGAACATTAAGTGTGTAGACCCTACCGGTTCGGGAACCATGCAGACATGACCGAGACACCTCTCCGGCCAATAACCAATAGCGGGATCTGGATACCCATATTGGCTCCCACATGTTCCACGATGATCTCATCGGATGAACCACGATGTCGGGGATTCAATCAATCCCATATACAATTCCCTTTGTCAATCGGTATGTTACTTGCCCGATATTCGATCGTCGGTATCCCAATACCTCGTTCAATCTCGTTACCGGCAAGTCTCTTTACTCATTCCGTAACGCATGATCCCGTGGCTAACTCCTTAGTCACATTGAGCTCATTATGATGATGCATTACCGAGTGGGCCCAGAGATACCTCTCCGTCATACGGAGTGACAAATCCCAGTCTCGATTCGTGCCAAACCAACAGACACTTTCGGAGATACCTGTAGTGCACCTTTATAGCCACCCAGTTACATTGTGACGTTTGGTACACCCAAAGCATTCCTACGGTATCCGGGAGTTGCACAATCTCATGGTCTAAGGAAACGATACTTGACATTAGAAAAGCTCTTAGCAAACGAACTACACGATCTTGTGCTATGCTTAGGATTGGGTCTTGTCCATCACATCATTCTCCTAATGATGTGATCCCGTTATCAATGACATCCAATGTCCATGGTCAGGAAACCATAACCATCTATTGATCAACGAGCTAGTCAACTAGAGCCTTACTAGGGACATGTTGTGGTCTATGTATTCACACATGTATTACGGTTTCCAGTTAATACAATTATAGCATGAACAATAGACAATTATCATGAACAAGGAAATACAATAATAATTACATGGCGTTTTTCAGTGACACGCAGGTCATACAATAAATTAAGACAAATCCTATGGCTCCTGCCGGTTGTCATAATCATCGACATGCAAGTCGTGATTCCTATTACAAGAACATGATCAATCTCATACATCACATATATACAATTCATCACATCCTTTTGGCCATATCACATCACATAGCATACCCTGCAAAAACAAGTTAGACATCCTCTAATTGTTGTTGCATGTTTTACGTGGCTGCTGTGGGTTTCTAGCAAGAACGTTTCTTACCTACGCAAAAGCCACAACAGTGATATGCCAATTGCTACTTACCCTTCATAAGGACCCTCTTCATCGAATCCGATCCGACTAAAGTGGGAGAGACAGACACCCGCTAGCCACCTTATGCATCAAGTGCATGTCAGTCGGTGGAACCTGTCTCACGTAAGAGTAAGTGTAAGGTCGGTCCGGGCCGCTTCATCCCACAATGCCGCCGAATCAAGATAAGACTAGTAATGGCAAGCAAATTGAACAAATCATCGCCCACAACTACTTTGTGTTCTACTCGTGCATAGAATCTACGCATAGACCTAGCTCATGATGCCACTGTTGGGGAACGTAGCAATAATTCAAAATTTTCCTACGTGTCACCAAGATCAATCTAGGAGATGCTAGCAACGAGAGAGAGGGAGTGCATCTTCATACCATTGAAGATCGCTAAGCAGAAGCGTTACAAGAACGCGGTTGATGGAGTCGTACTCGCAGCGATTCAAATCGCGGAAGATCCGATCTAGCGCCGAACGGACGGCGCCTCCGCGTTCAACACACGTACAGCCCGGGGACGTCTCCTCCTTCTTGATCCAGCAAGGGGAGAGGAGAAGTTGAGGGAGAACTCCAGCAGCATGACAACGTGGTGGCAATGGAGCTCGTGGTTCTCCGGCAGAGCTTCGCTAAGCACTACGGAGGAGGAGGAGGAGGAGGTGTATGAGGAGGGAGGGCTGCGCCAGGGAAGAGGTGCGGCTGCCCTCCCACCCCTCCACTATATATAGGGGCAAGGGGAGAGGGGGAGGCGCCCTAGGGTTTCCCCTAGGGGGCGGCGGCCAAGCAGATTGGATCTCCCTGGGGAAAATCCTAGGGAGACTTGCCCCCCAAGCCAAGCAGGTGGAGGCTTGCCTCCCAAGCCAGGTGGAGGCGCCCCACCTCCCCAAGTAACGTGGGAAAGGGTGTGGGGGGCGCACCACCCCTTAGTGGGCTGGTTTACCCCTTCCCCTTTGGCCCATGAGGCCCTCCAACACTTGCCAGGGCTCCCGAAACACCTTTCGGTCATGCTGGCCATAGCCTGGTACCCTCGGAACACTTCCGGACTCCAATACCCTTCGTCCAATATATCGATCTTCACCGCCGGACCATTCCGGAACTCCTCGTGATGTCCGGGATCTCATCCGGGACTCCGAACAACCTTCGGTAACCACATACTATTTCCCATAACAACTCTAGCGTCACCGAACCTTAAGTGTGTAGACCCTACGGGTTCGGGAACCATGCAGACATGACCGAGACACCTCTCCGGCCAATAACCAATAGCGGGATCTGGATACCCATATTGGCTCCCACATGTTCCACGATGATCTCATCGGATGAACCACGATGTCGGGGATTCAATCAATCCCATATACAATTCCCTTTGTCAATCGGTATGTTACTTGCCCGAGATTCGATCGTCGGTATCCCAATACCTCGTTCAATCTCGTTACCGGCAAGTCTCTTTACTCATTCCGTAACGCATGATCCCGTGGCTAACTCCTTAGTATCATTGAGCTCATTATGATGATGCATTACCGAGTGGGCCCAGAGATACCTCTCCGTCATACGGAGTGACAAATCCCAGTCTCGATTCGTGCCAACCCAACAGACACTTTCGGAGATACCTGTAGTGCACCTTTATAGCCACCCAGTTACGTTGTGACGTTTGGTACACCCAAAGCATTCCTATGGTATCCGGGAGTTGCACAATCTCATGGTCTAAGGAAACGATACTTGACATTAGAAAAGCTCTTAGCAAACGAACTACACGATCTTGTGCTATGCTTAGGATTGGGTCTTGTCCATCACATCATTCTCCTAATGATGTGATCCCGTTATCAATGACATCCAATGTCCATGGTCAGGAAACCATAACCATCTATTGATCAACGAGCTAGTCAACTAGAGCCTTACTAGGGACATGTTGTGGTCTATGTATTCACACATGTATTACGGTTTCCAGTTAATACAATTATAGCATGAAAAATAGACAATTATCATGAACAAGGAAATACAATAATAATTACATGGCGTTTTTCAGTGACACGCAGGTCATACAATAAATTAAGACAACTCCTATGGCTCCTGCCGGTTGTCATAATCATCGACATGCAAGTCGTGATTCCTATTACAAGAACATGATCAATCTCATACATCACATATATATAATTCATCACATCCTTTTGGCCATATCACATCACATAGCATACCCTGCAAAAACAAGTTAGACGTCCTCTAATTGTTGTTGCATGTTTTACGTGGCTGCTGTGGGTTTCTAGCAAGAACGTTTCTTACCTACGCAAAAGCCACAACAGTGATATGCCAATTGCTATTTACCCTTCATAAGGACCCTCTTCATCGAATCCGATCCGACTAAAGTGGGAGAGACAGACACCCGCTAGCCACCTTATGCATCAAGTGCATGTCAGTCGGTGGAACTTGTCTCACGTAAGAGTAAGTGTAAGGTCGGTCCGGGCCGCTTCATCCCACAATGCCGCCGAATCAAGATAAGACTAGTAACGGCAAGCAAATTGAACAAATCATCGCCCACAACTACTTTGTGTTCTACTCGTGCATGGAATCTACGCATAGACCTAGCTCATGATGCCACTGTTGGGGAACGTAGCAATAATTCAAAATTTTCCTACGTGTCACCAAGATCAATCTAGGAGATGCTAGCAACGAGAGAGAGGGAGTGCATCTTCATACCCTTGAAGATCGCTAAGCGGAAGCGTTACAAGAACGCGGTTGATGGAGTCGTACTCGCAGCGATTCAAATCGCGGAAGATCCGATCTAGCGCCGAACGGACGGCGCCTCCGCGTTCAACACACGTACAGCCCGGGGACGTCTCCTCCTTCTTGATCCAGCAAGGGGAGAGGAGAAGTTGAGGGAGAACTCCAGCAGCACGACAACGTGGTGGCAATGGAGCTCGTGGTTCTCCGGCAGAGCTTCCCTAAGCACTACGGAGGAGGAGGAGGAGGAGGAGGAGGAGGAGGAGGAGGTGTATGAGGAGGGAGGGCTGCGCCAGGGAGGAGGTGCGGCTGCCCTCCCACCCCTCCACTATATATAGGGGCAAGGGGAGAGGGGGAGGCGCCCTAGGGTTTCCCCTAGGGGGCGGCGGCCAAGCAGATTGGATCTCCCTGGGGAAAATCCTAGGGAGACTTGCCCCCCAAGCCAAGCAGGTGGAGGCTTGCCTCCCAAGCCAGGTGGAGGCGCCCCACCTCCCCAAGTAACGTGGGAAAGGGTGTGGGGGGCGCACCACCCCTTAGTGGGCTGGTTTACCCCTTCCCCTTTGGCCCATGAGGCCCTCCAACACTTGCCAAGGCTCCCGAAACACCTTTCGGTCATGCTGGCCATAGCCTGGTACCCCCGGAACACTTCCGGACTCCAATACCCTTCGTCCAATATATCGATCTTCACCGCCGGACCATTCCGGAACTCCTCGTGATGTCCGGGATCTCATCCGGGACTCCGAACAACCTTCGGTAACCACATACTATTTCCCATAACAACTCTAGCGTCACCGAACCTTAAGTGTGTAGACCCTACGGGTTCGGGAACCATGCAGACATGACCGAGACACCTCTCCGGCCAATAACCAATAGCGGGATCTGGATACCCATATTGGCTCCCACATGTTCCACGATGATCTCATCGGATGAACCACGATGTCGGGGATTCAATCAATCCCATATACAATTCCCTTTGTCAATCGGTATGTTACTTGCCCGATATTCGATCGTCGGTATCCCAATACCTCGTTCAATCTCGTTACCGGCAAGTCTCTTTACTCATTCAGTAACGCATGATCCCGTGGCTAACTCCTTAGTCACATTGAGCTCATTATGATGATGCATTACCGAGTGGGCCCAGAGATACCTCTCCGTCATACGGAGTGACAAATCCCAGTCTCGATTCGTGCCAACCCAACAAACACTTTCGGAGATACCTGTAGTGCACCTTTATAGCCACCCAGTTACGTTGTGACGTTTGGTACACCCAAAGCATTCCTACGGTATCCGGGAGTTGCACAATCTCATGGTCTAAGGAAACGATATTTGACATTAGAAAAGCTCTTAGCAAACGAACTACACGATCTTGTGCTATGCTTAGGATTGGGTCTTGTCCATCACATCATTCTCCTAATGATGTGTTCCCGTTATCAATGACATCCAATGTCCATGGTCAGGAAACCATAACCATCTATTGATCAACGAGCTAGTCAACTAGAGGCTTACTAGGGACATGTTGTGGTCTATGTATTCACACATGTATTACGGTTTCCAGTTAATACAATTATAGCATGAACAATAGACAATTATCATGAACAAGGAAATACAATAATAACCATTTTATTATTGCCTCTAGGGCATATTTCCAACAAGCTCGACATCGCCAACGAGCCCGCCTCCGACCTGGAGTCGATCGGCTCCACCGACCCGATGCTTGTCGACTCCGACACAGCATCCCTCGACGCCTTCCCCATCAACGTGGTGGTCATCGATGACCCACTCCCTCATGCCGACACCTGCGGAAGCACCGTCACGGAGGTGCTCGTCATTAGCCACGATGGAGCTTCTGGTGTCGGCGCCCAAGACCCGCTAGAGGCGGCGCTACGAGACCTGTCTGCACCCATTGCAGAAGATACGCCGAGACGCTGGAAGCCCGCCGCGTCTCGCTCGTCGAAAGCGCCAAGAAGTTGGCCACCATGAGACGCCTCTCGGAGGTCTACCAGCGCGAGATCGACCGTGCTGTTGGCGGGCCCAACCGCATTGGCACGGTCCAGCAGCACGACGCTACCCTTGCGAGCATGTTCGGGGCAGACCGCCCTGTCTATGCCATGCCCATGGAGAACATACGAGCTGCCCAGGCGGCAGCAGACGAGCTGGACCACCTCGAGGGCGACGAGCGTCGCTATATGACGGAGCGTGTTCAACAGCTCATCGATGCGGCTGCCGCGCAACAAGAAGCCGGCTGTCGCGCGGAAGAGCCCGACCGAAGGGTTGAGAACCCGCCCCCTGGCCGAGATCAAGGCGCGACCTCCCGGACGCCGACAGGCGGCGTCCGCGACAAACGAGACATAGAGCCGGCTACCAGCCGCAGCCGCACACGCCTCACTATCGAGCGTGACCAAGATGGCCGCCCGCGAGCAGTGGAACGACGGGACGACTATCTGCCACCTCCTCCTTCGCGCAGGGAGAGGCGCGTCTCCCCGCCGCCTGTAGAGCACCCGACACTCGGCGACCGGCTGGGCCACCGAGAAGGAGTCGGGAAGAATGACGCGCGCCACCGGATCGACCGCCTTGCTCGGTCCCAGGCACTGGAAGAAGAAGACGCAATGGGTCCGCCTTGTTTCGGCCCCCGCATCCGCGACGAGCCCTTCCCCAAAGGGTTCTCGCTCCCACGAGACACGCCCAAGTACAACGGCTCCGTGAAGCCGGAAGATTGGCTGGTCGACTACTCCATGGCCGTCAACATAGCCAATGGCAACAAGCGCGTTCCCGTAAAGGCACGTTCCGCTCATGCTCCAGGGCACGGCCCGGACGTGGCTGAATAGCCTGAAGCCCCGCAACATCAACAGCTGGGTAGATTTCACTGAAGTCTTCATCCGCAACTTCACCCGCACCTACAAGCGGCCGCCCAAGCCCCGCCGGCTCTCGCTGTGCGTTCAAGGCCCTGACGAGTCCACCCACGACTACCTGACACGGTGGGCTGAACTGCGCAACTCCTGCGAAGGGGTGCATGACGTCCAAGCAATCGAGTACTTCACTGCTGGGTGCCGAGAGGGCACCTTATCAAGCATCGGCTCCTCTGAGACGAGGCGGCTACACTCGACGAACTGCTGATCATAGCAGACAAGTACACCACTGCCGACTCCTCCATGAAGTTGGAGCTCCGAGTGGATGCTTCTAGGAAGGTGCTCCCTCTGGCTCCTCGAACGCCGGCTGGAGACAACAGCCGGCGCCAGCAGCCGAACGACAACAAGCGCAAAGCCCCCCAGCCGCCTTCCACCAGCCGGCAGGTGGCGACAGTTGAGGACCAGCAGCCTGAAGGACAACCACTCCCCAAGCGCTCGAAGGGCGGCAAATCTGCCTGGTTGCCTGCTTTCTCCTTTGATCAGACCCTAGATGCTCCCTGCAAATTCCATAGTGGCATGAAGCCGTCCAACCATACGATCCGGAAATGCCACTGGCTCACCCGCATCACCAAGGGAGAGGGACTGCCTCCTCCGCCTGATGGCCCGCCGGTTCCGCCTCCTCAGCAGCCGGCCGCCCGTCCAGCAGTCGGTGCGGTCCAAGATGAATTCCCACAAGAACATGGCGCTTACGTTGTCTTCACCAGCGTGGCCAACGACAGACACAGCCGGCGTCAGCAGCACCGAGAAGTGAATGCAGTTGCCTCAACTGCTCCAGAGTTCATGCACTGGTCTGAGAAGCCCATCAGCTGGAGCCGTGCTGACCACCCGGAAGTGATGCCTTCTCCAGGTTCCTATGCCTTGGTGTTGGATGCCACCCTTGCAACGGAGAAGCGAGCTACTCGCTTCTCCCGAATCCTGATACATGGCGGCAGCAGCATCAACATCCTCTACCGCGATACCATGGGGAAATTGTGCATCAAACAGAAGCAGCTCTAGCCTAGTCGGATGGTGTTCCACGGCATTGTGCCCGGCCTTTCCGTCTCACCAATCAGAAAGATCAAGATAGATGTCCTCTTCAGAGACAAGGATCATTTCCGCCGTGAGGCAATTTGGTTTGAGGTAGTCGACCTGGAGAGCCCTTATTATGCACTGCTTGGGCGACCTACTCTGGCCAAGTTCATGGCTGTACCGCATTACGCCTACCTCAAGATGAAGATGCCAGGAACCAAGGGCATTATCATGATCAGCGGAGACTATGAGAAGTTGTCCGCCTGTGCTGCAGCCAGCAGCTGGCTGGCCGAGTCCTTGCGATTGCTGCTGAGAAGAAGCTCCTGGACCGGGTGGTGGCCATGGCCAGCAAGTAGCCGGACCTGTCACCAGAACCTAAAGAGTCAGAGAGCCAGGGCTCCTTCCAGCCAGCCAAAGAGACAAAGAAGGTTCCTTTGGACCCTGAGCACCCGGAGAGGCATGCTGTCATAGGTGCCAACCTTGATAGCAAATAGGAAAGCGAGCTCGTCGATTTCCTCCGTGAGAATTGGGACATCTTTGCGTGGTCTCCCAAAGACATGCCGGGTGTTCCGACAGATTTCGCCGAGCACAAGCTACATGTCAGAGCAGACGCCAAGCCATCCAAGCAACCCCTCCACCGACTATCGAAAGAAAAGAGAAGAATTGTTGGAGAAGAGATCGCCCGCTTGTTGGCAGCCGACTTCATCATGGAAGTTTTGTTCCCAGAATGGCTCGCCAACCCAGTCCTTGTACTGAAGAAGAATAACAAGTGGCGCATGTGTATCGTTTACACCAGCCTCAACAAGGCTTGCCCCAAGGATCCATTTGCTTTGCCTCGGATTGACCAAGTGATATACTCCACAGCCGGATGCGAGCTGTTGAGTTTCTTGGATGCCTACTCAGGTTACCACCAGATCAAGTTGAACCCGACAGACCGCCTGAAGACCGCCTTCATCACACCATTCGGACCCTTCTGCTACCTGACCATGACATTCGGCTTGAGAAATGTCGGTGCCATGTTCCAGCGTTGCATGCAGAAGTGCCTCCTCAAGCAACTCGGCAGAAATGCCCACATCTATGTAGACGATATTGTGGTGAAGGCGGAGAAGCGCGGTACCCTCTTGGAAGATTTGAAAGAAACTTTTGAAAATCTACGCCGGTTTCAGATCAAGCTCAACCCAGCAAAGTGTGTCTTCGGAGTACCAGTCGGCCAGCTCCTTGGCTTCCTGGTCTCGGAACGCGCCATAGATTGCGATCCTGTAAAGATCAAGGCCATCGAGAGGATGGAGAAACCCACCCAACTAAGAGACGTTCAGAAATTCACCGGCTGCCTAGCATCCATCAGCCATTTCATCAGTCGGCTGGGCGAGAAGGCTCTTCCCCTATACCAGCTCATGAAGAAGACCACTCACTTCGAGTGGAATGACAAGGTGGACGAAGCTTTTCTCCAGTTGAAGAAGATGTTGACCACTCCGCCCGTCCTGGAGGCTCCGACTGCTAAAGAGCCCATGTACCTCTACATTGCCGCCACCAGTCGGGTGGTCAGCACAGTCATGGTAGTGGAGCGCCCAGAAGATAGCAGAGCACAGCCGGTCCAGAGGCCTGTGTACTATTTGAGCGAGGTGCTGTCAACCTCAAAATAGAACTACCCTCACTACCAGAAGATGTGCTACGGCGTGCACTTTGCCGGCAAGAAGCTGAAGCCCTACTTTCAAGAGCACCCAATCACGGTTGTCTGCACTGCCCCGCTTGCCGAGATCATTGGCAACAGAGATGCATCTGGCCGGGTGGCCAAATGGGCCACCGAGTTAGCCCCCTACACCATCTTCTACCAGCCACGCACCGCCATCAAGTCCCAAGCACTGGCCGACTTCCTCGTCGATTGGGCCGAGATCCAGTACTTGCCGCCAGCTCCGAACTACACTCATTGGCGGATGCACTTTGATGGCTCGAAGATGCGCACCGGTTTGGGAGCCGGCATCGTCCTTACCTCTCCCAAAGGCGACAAGCTCAGATACACATTGCAAATCCACTTTGCCGCCTCCAACAATGTGGCCGAGTACGAAGCATTAATACACGGCCTCCGGCTGGCCAAAGTGATCGGCATCCGCCGGATTCTGTGCTATGGCGACTCTGACTTGGTGGTCCAACAGTCGTCTGGTGACTGGGATGCCAAGGACGCAAACATGGCAAGTTACCGCTTCCTCGTCCAGCAACTTAGCGGATACTTTGAAGGGTGCGAGTTCCTTCACGTACCAAGGGCCGACAACGAGCAAGCAGATGCCCTAGCACGAATCGGCTCCACCCGGCAAGCCATACCAGCCGGCGTCTCCCTTCAGCGCCTCCTCAAGCCGTCCATCAAGCCCTCGCCAGAATCAGACTCCATCTTCGTGTCGGCTGCCCCTGGAACAGTCGGATCCGACATAGGGACCTCAGCAGTCGGCCCGGGGACTTCGGCTGGCGGCTCGGGGACTGCTGCACTTGCACCTGGCCTAGGAACTTCAGAACCCGGCCCGGGGACTATAGCAGTCGGCCCGGGGACTACAGAGCCCGGCTCGGGGACTTCAACAATGCAGCAAGCGACAACCAACTCCGACCCACTGCCTCCCAACCCAACCGCCCTAGTACAAGTGGCTGTAGTGGCAGTAGAAGAAATTCAAGCACCATCATGGGCGCAGCCCATCCTCAAGTTTCTGGTGAACAGAGAGCTGTCGGCCGATGAGATCTCGGCCCGACAAGTGCAGCGCTGAGCAGGAGCCTACACGATAGTAAACAGAGAACTTGTTAGATGCAGCATGACTGGGGTCTTCCAGTGCTCCGTGGAACCAGAGAAAGGCCAAGCAATCCTCAAAGATATCTACCAAGGCAAGTGCGGCCACCACGCGGCCTCCAGATCCCTTGTCGCCAAAGCTTTCCGCCATGGTTTCTTCTGGCCGACTGCTTTGGAGGACGCCAAGGACTTGGTCAAGCATTGCAAGGGGTGCCAGAAATTTAGCTCCAAGCAACACCTGCCGACTTCTGCACTCAAAACCATCCCTCTCAGTTTGCTCTTTGCCGTGTGGGGGCTGGACATGGTGGGACCATTCAAGACAGCACGCGGCGGCATGACTCATCTGCTTATCGCCGTGGACAAATTCACCAAGTGGATCGAAGCAAAGCCAATCAAGAAACTCAATGGTCCGACTGCTGTGACCTTCATCGCAGACATTACCATCCGGTATGGCATACCACACAGCATCATCACCGACAATGGCACCAACTTTGCCAAAGGCGCCTTGGCCCGTTTTTGCGCGACGCAGGGCATCCGACTGGACTAAGCGTCCGTTGCCCATCCGCAGTCAAACGGCCAAGTCGAGCGAGCAAACGGCCTCATCCTCTCCGGCATCAAGCCCCGACTGGTCGAGCCACTGGAGCGGTCGGCCAGCTGCTGGATCGATGAGCTGCCGGCCGTCCTCTGGAGTCTACGCACCACTCTGAACAAGTCAACCGGCTTCACCCCCTTCTTCCTCGTGTATGGGGCCGAGGCTATCATCCCAACTAACATCGAGTTCGACTCACCTCGCGTCACCATGTACACGGAGGCGGAAGCGAAGGAGGCGCGAGAAGACGACGTCGATCTGCTGGAAGAGGGCTGGCTGTTGGCACTCAGCCGGTCCGCCATCTACCAGCAGAGCCTGCGTCGATACCACAACTGGAAGGCCAAACCTAGATCCTTTCAAGAGGGAGACCTTGTGCTCCGGCTGATCCAGCGAACAGCCGGCCAGCACAAGCTCTCAGCCCCTTGGGAAGGCCCCTTCATCATCAGCAAAGCTCTGGGAAACGACTCCTACTACCTCATCGACGCACAGAAGCCCAGAGCACGCAAGAGAGATGACTCCGGCAAGGAGTCGGAGCGCCCATGGAATGCAAATCTCCTTCAAAGATTTTACAGTTGATGTAGTATGTACCACGCTACCTTTTGTATTAAGTACCAAGACATCAGGGTCCCTCGAGGAGCACTCGGGGACTACCTTTTTATCTATATGATAAGTGTTATGCCTATGAATGTGTTATTTCATTCTTCTGCCTGGCACCGGGCTCGACCAGTTGGCCCGGGGGCTTGCCGCCTTGTACTATGTCGGTGCTACCTGCAATCGGATAAGTAATGTGCCGGCATCTAAGCCCTCTGTTGCCACAAGCCACAGCTCGCAGAGTGACTGTCCGGCTGGCAAGAGTCAAAGGCAGGAAATGGTGTCCACATGAAAAATGGCTAAGGACCAAGGTACTCACATAGCTCAAGCCGGCTTATTGCCTCTCCGACCGGCTGCCGAGCAGCCGGCCGGCCGGCTTCTTGCTTAACTTGCTACGTTCTAAAACGGCTAAAGTACTTGTCTCCCCAAAGCGGCCAAACACTTGACCCAGCCACGGACCATAGAGCGGCCGTTCGGCTGGCAAGGCGGCAGCTAAGGGAAGGCGGCAAAGGAAACAGCCATAGAACAGAAAGCAAGAAAAGCAGAATTCCGCAAAGCACAACTCATGCGAGATAATATTTACATATCAAAAGGCCCTTGGGCAGCATTTAGCAAAGTTTGAATACACCCCCAGTGGGTGGAATTGTGCGAATTAACAAGTTTTCTTCGAAAGAAACGACAAAGCAGGAAAGATAAAACTGGCCGCCTAGGCTAGAGGAGCAGCAGGCGGGTCTGGCAGGCTAGTGGAGTCGGCGGCGCCGGCTGGTGGAGTGGCCGGTTGGTGAATCTTGGCTTGGTCGCCTCCGGCAGCAGCCGACACATCCGCACGCGGCTCGCTACTCGAGGCACGATCGAGCTGAGGTTGGCCGTCCGCTCCACCCTCCGGCGCGTCGTCTTCGCCATCCTCGCTCTCCTCGCCTTCGCCTTCGTCGCTGGAGGCAATCTCCTCCATCGAGTCTTCGCCATCAGCCGGGTTCAGCCTGAACCAGTTGGCCGGCAGTTCGGCACCCTCCTCGTCCAGTTCAGGGATGAAGTTGTCGGTGTTGGTGTACTCGACGATCCCCGCTGCACGCTGAGTGAGCTTAGCTGCCACCGCCGCCAACTCCCCGGTAGCTTCCTGCCGGAAAGTGGCCAGCTGGTCGAGGTCTAGCCCGGGGTACTAGGCCTAGACGAATTCCAAGGCCCTGTGTGCACCCGCCCGGGCCGAGGAGCCCTTCCACGCCTCAAGGCGGCCAGCTGCCACCTCCAGCCAGTCGGCAGTCCGTCTGGGGGTGCCTGGAATGTTGGCTTCGGGCCAGAGGGCGGACAGCACCTGGGCTTCGACTTCAGACGGCGCAACATTGGATGAGCCGGCTGAAGGCGTGACTGGATGGCGAGAAGCTGCTCGTTGAGGGTCTGGGGTGCGTTGGGCACGATTTCCATGCCTTCACCCCTTCGCTCGTCGCGGCGCGCCTCGATGGCCTGGCCGGCGGCCACGGAGTAGCCAGGAAAGAACTCTGCACAAGATGAAAATATTAGAAGCTAGAAACCGACTTCATTAGCAGTCGGAGACCGTGCAAAGGAAGAAGTAACTCACCATCGATCCTGTCCTCAATTTCACTATAGCCGCCAGTTAGAGCCTTCTTCTCCTCACCCCAGTTCGAGCGCTCAGTCTCAAACTCGGCCAGGAGGCCGGTCTCATTGTCCTTCGCCTTCTGAAGGGCCGCCTTGTGACGGTCCGCTTGGTCAGCCAACTCCTTGGCCAGGCGGTCACGCTCCTCAGCCGCCTTGCTACACTCCGCCTCCTTGGCATGTAGCGCGGTTCGGGCTTCACCCAGTTCCTGCCGCAAGGCGGCGTTGGTTTCAGCAAAAACAAGAAAGAAAAGACGGTCGACAATCAACGAAAAGACAAGAAGACACCGGGAAGATTCGGCCCGAATGCTCAGCAGTCGGCCAGAATCTCGGGGACTACACCCAGTGGGTGCGCTGACGCACCCCCGCAAGAGAAAGAAGATGGAGTGCTTACTCCGGCTCTCAACGAAGTCTGCTTTCCGCTTGGCCAGCTCCTGGATATGGGAGTTGAAGGCGGCCGCACGGATGTTGTGGTAGTCCTGCAAGGAAGACAACAAGAAGAGAAAGCAAGTCAGCACTCGAACCTACCTGAAAGTTCCAGGCCGCCTGCTCAGCAGCCGGCCCGGAACTCGGGTACTACACCCAGTGGGTGCGCTGACGCGCCCCCACGGAAGATTACAAAGACAAGAATAAAAAAAAGGCATACCCGGACGGCAGTTCGCGTCGCTACGAACGCCTTCGTATACTCCTGAAGGGCGGCGCCCTGGGCTTGGAGCAGGGCCCGGACATCTTGCGCGGCTGTATTCAAGACGGCCATGCCACCCCCATGCGTCCATTCTAGCGGGGCGCGGCTGGTGGCCTTTGCGTCAGGGGCTGACGAGCTCGCAGCCCTGAACTCTTGCGGCCGTGGTGGTGAAGCCGCCTTCTCTGCGCGACGGCTCACCGGACTACGCACCGCCGGGGGCGCCCCCACCATCAGCTCACCACCAGTTGGCGGCGCCTGCGGCACCTCAGGCCGATTGGCCTGAGCGTTGACGGTCGACAGGGGCGGGGTCGCCTCCGCCTCCATGACGACGGGCTCGCTCCCTCCCCTTTCCATGACCGGCTGGTCGTCGCCGGCTCCCCCAGTCGGCGCATGGGTCTCTGGCGCCGGTGGTGCGGAGCGCAGTGGGATGATGAGTTGCGGGGTTCGGCCACGGGCCGCCTCCTCTGCTTGCGCCTTGGCGGCCGCATCCGCCTTGGCCGCTGCGTCGGCATCCTCTTGCGCCGCCTTGGCCGCGTCCGCTTCCTCCTTCTCCGCCCTTTCCCGCTCCTCGCGCGCCCCCCGTGCGTTCCGCTCCATCGCTGCCTGGAGCTCGACGCGCGAGTCCACGCGATGGGTGTTGGTGCAGCCCTCCGCCGTCCCGATCACGGACACGGAGTCAGACCGTTGAAGAGAGAGCGGGGCCCTGTTCAAAGCAAGACGAGAAGAAACTCAAAAGGAGTTGGCGAGAGAAAAGAAAAGGAAACACAAGGGGTAGCAAAAACATACGAACACACCATCGGCGGCTGTTTCATGGCCTTCTGGAGCCGGACCGCCTTCGCGGCGGCCTCCTCCCACCTGGTCGCGGCGGTCGTGCTCTTCGGTTTCTTTGGCCGACTGCCGAACTACGGCGGGCCGGCTCGGCGCTTCCACGCGCCGCCTGGTGCGGCTGGCGCAGCTGAGGAACTCGCGCCCGCCTTGTTGGCGCCAGGAGGGCGGCGCGGCTCGACCTCCTACACGTCGTCGTCTGGCCATTCATCAAGGCCACCCCCTCCTCCGAAGCCGCCTGCTCCGCCACCACCACCTGTGGTGTCATCCTCCTCCATGGCGGCCGCCCCCAAGTCGGGGTCGTCCACATCACTAACCACCCGGTCCGGCAGGTAGCCGTGGCCTTCTTCCAAGGCGTCAACTGCCGTCTGGGGGGTGAGGATCTGCATTGTGGCCGACTGATCAGGCGGCAAAAGCGGAACCCAACACATAAAGAAAAAGAAGAATTAAGGACTCACTTCGGGCGGCGGATCTGTGCGAGAGTATGGCCGCTTGCCGAACTGCCACTCCCCCTCCGAGAGTTTGCAGTTCGAGATGTAGTTCACCAGCCGGGCCACCTCCGTGGCTGGCATCTCCTTGGTGCTCAGCCGGCACGGGTCGCGACGCCCGCTCATCCGGCTGATCAGATGAGGCCGGCCTTGCAGAGGGAGCACTCGGCGCTCCACGAAGGCGGTCAGAAGATCCGACCCTTGGAGGCCTTCCGCCTCCGTCATCACCTTGAGCCGGGTGATGGCAGCTGTGGAGGTGGCCGATAGCGTCTTCGGCTTGAAGGCCCAGTTTGTGCGGGGCTCAACTGGCGGGCCGGCTGTATAAGCAGCAAGTTGACGAAGTCCGCTGACGGGTGGACATTCTTGACATAGAAATATGATTTTTGCCACAGCTTGACCGATTGTGTCAAGCTGATAGGCGGGAAGCAGTTCCCGGCTCCCGGGCGTCGCACCGCCACGAAGGCTCCGCACTGAGCCGGCGTCTCCTTGGCGGCGGTGCCAAGTTTGGTGTAGAAGAACTCGCCCAGAGCTCGAGGGTGGGGAGGATGCCGAGGTATCCCTCGCAGAGCGTGACGAAGGCGGACAACAGCACCACCGTGTTTGGCATGAGGTGGTGCGGCTGGAGTCGATAGAATTGAAGAAAGGAGCGGAGAAAGCCGCTGGCCAGCAAGCTGAAGCCGCGGAGGAAATGTGACTGGAAGACGACGCGTTCGCCTTCTTCTGGCGCCGACGAGATCTCTTTCGCGGGCGGAACGCGTACCCGCATGTAGCCCTCGCCGAGCAGCCGCCGCGTGTTGCGTAGGAAGTCGAGGTGATCCCCGTGGATATTGGAGCCGTCCCAGGCGCCGGAGTTTGCCTTGTCGCATGCCATGAGAGCTCGAAGCTCGACGGAGGCACGGCGCGGTGAGAAGTGAGCGAACCCGCGGTGGAGCAGCAACGCCGCGGGGAGGAAAAGCTTGACGACGATGAGCTGCAGCGGCGCTTCGGCAAAGTGGCAGGGGCGCTGTAGCAGTGAAGAAAGGAGAGAAGAAGAAAACGGCGAAGGGAGAGGAGGGCGCGCGTGCACTTGCCGCCCCCTCCTCCCTCTACTTATAGCCCTAGGCGGCGAAGCCGAGGGGGCGAGAACGTGGGGAGATGTGGGATTAACTGCGCCCATGAGCCCACGCCCCCATGTTTACCGGACAGTAACCACACATAGTTACTGCGCCGCGGAATCCTAACCAATCGCCTCGGTCGCACCAGATCCGCGCGCGCGCCGAGGCCCGGTAGTGGCGGGCCCCAGCCTGCGGCGATGTCCCGTCGCGTGCGTGGGTTGGAAGGCTCGCCCGGTAGGTTGGCGCCATGTGGCGTGCGGGTAGCAAGCGTCCGGCCTGGTCCCTGGCCAGCGCGCCACCTGGTTCCCGCCTCTACGTTTCAAAAGCGCCAGGCGGCCCGCCTGGTCCCGGCCGACTCCTAGCTATCGGCGCCTCAGAAGACGGACGAAGCATGATTGCCGACCACTTAGAGTAGGAAGCTGTTCAGGCTTCTCGCCCTTTCAGCCGCGGCGCCCCATCAGCTTCGGGGACTACTATCGGAGTAAATGACCACGGTAGCCTCATCAGTCTCCCCTGGTATTTCAAGACAACGGGGCCAGCAGCGCCCCTCAAGCATCAAAGACAAAGTGCCGCCTTCTTAAGGCCGGCTGGTCCAAGCGGCCGGCTGCCGAAGGCTGGGGGACTCCAGGAGGCAGCCTCGGAGTGGGCCGACTCCTAGCAGGCGGCGTCCTGAGAGGCCAGCTCCTAGCGGGCGGCCCCCGTGCTCTCAAGGTTAGCACCCACATAAACGCGACGAGACGGGGCGTGGCTACAGTGCAGCCTGCCACCGCCGAATCCAGGGCAGAGTATGGCTACAGTGCGGCATACTGGGCGGACCTCCCTCGCCCGGTGCGGCACTGTTGCCACGCAGTCCATGACATCATCCATTGCAGAGAAGGCCATGCTCCCACGACGGGCTGTCGGTACGGCCCGCAGGCGGCGGGCCCTACCTGTCCGTGAGAAGCCAGAAGGCGGCGAGCCCTTACAGCCGGCTCAGGGAGGGCCGACTCCTGACCAGGCGGCCGTCCCCTCCCTCGAAGTCTGTGTGCCATTAATCAGAAAAAACGGGGAGTGGCTACAGTGATCTCCCACCAGGCGGCGGGACTGTAGCCACACCTTCCCCGACAAAGCAAGCATCATCAGCAACACGGCTACAGTGCTAAGCAGCCGGCAAGACCCGGGAGCGGCGGGCGCGGCCTGTCGGGCAAGTACAAGACAGCCGGCTGGTCCCACCAAGCGGCGGGCCCCAGCTGCCGGCGGAGAAACCGGCGACCATATACACTGGCAGCCGGTTCCTACACCCGGCCAGATTACCTTTGTATCCCTAGGGGGTAGGCCTATATAAACCCCCAGGGCACCCATGCAAAGGGTTCAGCCCGTGAGATACACCCACCCACCACGTAGAGAGAGGAGAGAGCTAGCCTTGCCCTTCTCCCACCTCTAGCAAACAGCTCAAGGAGCACTTGTAGCTACTTGTTGATTTAGTGATCATGCGGAGACCCTGCGGAGCAGGACTAGGGGTGTTATCTCCTAGGAGAGCCCCGAACCTGGGTAAAGTGCGCCAGCGTTCGTGTCTACGCCTTATCCCGTTTCGAGGCACCGACGATGTCTTACTAGCCCCCACTATGATTAGCCATCCTTTGGCATATGTCGCCCCCAACCCCCGACAAAGTTAACTGTGACAAGAGTTTTCTCAGTGAAATCTATGTATCTGGACTTAATTGAATCCGGGCCATTGTCGAGGTCATTGCACTTTTGGAATATTAAAGTTCCACTTCGGATTAAAATCTTTATGTGGTTCATTCACAAAGGAGTTTTTCTCACCAAAGATAATCTGACAAAGCGGAACTGGGTTGGTAATACTGGATGCTGCTTTTGTGATCAAAATGAATCGATTAAACACCTCTTTCTTGAGTGTCCTCTTGCGAAATTATTATGGCGATCAATAAATATTGCTTTTAACATACATCCCCTACGAGCATAAACATGTTATTTGGGACGTGGCTCAATGGAGTGGACAGTGACATAGCCAAACATATTCGGATAGGGATATGTGTTTTATTTTGGGCTATCTGGAATACTATAAATGATTTGATTTTTAATGGAACAAAATTCGTTATTTTTTTGCAAGTTATCTACAAAGCTACAGCCTGAATCTGTATGTGGTTGTTACTAACTCATGCAGACTTTAGGGAGCTTTTGGCTATTGGGTGCAACGGTAGGGAGATGGTAGCACGGGCTATCTTCAGTCGATTTGGATGGTGATCTAATAATAGACTAGGTGTGTAGGCATCATAGTCTATTCTTTATCGTCGAATGTGGCACTTTTCCCATTGCATTTTGTTTTAAGCTCGAACTATGAGCTTTTCTGGACCTTGAGACTTTGTTACGTTTTTATTTAGTAATATGGCTGCATGCATCCATTGATGCAGAGGCCGGGGGTTATCCTCCTTCTTAAAAAAAAGAGTCGCATAGCTTATAGAGAATTCTGTCGTTGTAAAAATCTGTCATAATCATTGTAAATAGAAACCAATTGAGGTGGTTTTTATCTCCTGTGTAATATCCCGCGAAAAATGCAAATTTTGGAATGCTAACAAATGAGTAATAGTGTGTGAATTTTTTCGTTTTCATGGGAATTAAAACCTTTTGAATCTTTGTTCAAATCTTTACAAACCAAGTTATGAATATCTGATAACCAATTATCCAATAACTAAAATCTTGGTTGTGAGGTTTATTCAGAAATTCAAAAGGATTTACTTTTTGGTCTCATTTGAACTATTTTGAAACCATAATTAAATATTTAAAGTGATAATAAAATGACTTTATCAAATTATTTGTGGACCAATATTTCATTTTGAATTCTTATTTGATTTTGGAATTTATTTGTTATTTGCATTTAAAGGGCATTTATATATTCTAATTATTCATATCATATAAAATAGGAGGAGATAATATGACTTCTCCAAATATATCATTGGAAATATTTATTGGAGCTCATTTGAATTATTGGCTTGGCCAAAATCATTTTGGGTATTTATAAAACCCTAAAAGGCATTTTACAAAATTATTAATGCTTTAAATGATTTTTATTAAATAAAAATTTATTCATAATTTATTTGGAGAGGGAAATATATTTTCTAGACTCTCTGTATTTTATTTAGGATATGTAATTTTCTCGATTTATTTGGAATGTATTTGATTACTTTAAATATCAAATTCAAACTCTGCTAATAGAACAAAAGAATCCTAACAAACTAGGCCGAGTCCATCTCTCTCTCCAAGTATCTCTAGCTCATGTGCATGCGTGAACAACAACAACAACACAGTCGATCGACATCTTCTAAATGCACTACTGCAGGATACTGCTAACGCGACACTACGATCAGAGACCCTTCGAGAAACTGTGTGCGATGCAGTAATCACAAACGGTGGTGTATGAAAACCGTCAAAAAGGCGCAAAACGTTTGCGATGGAGGATGCATCAAACACGGTTCAGATTTTAGTTGCGTGTGCGATTCAGGCCACACGGTTAACTCGTTCGAACTGTTTGCGATGAGGCAGAACAACAGAAACGGGCGGCCATATCAATGTGTGTGCGATATACGGCATACAGTTCACTCCGATGAACCGTTTGCTATTAGGGAGTGCAACATAAACGGTTAGCCACATCAAGGTGTGTGTGATATAGGGCATACGGTTCACTCGGACGAACTGTTTTCGATTAGCGAACGCAACATAAATGGTTCAACTTAACAAGATGTGTGTGATACGTGGCAAACAGCCGACTTGGATGAACTGTTTGCGATGAGAATTTACAACACAGACAGTTAATACAGTTAGTTCGTGTGCGATTCTGTGTGTACAAAGAACTTTGAAAAATGAAAACTAGTTGCTAGCGGTGGCTACGAGTATCGCACACGATGCGTCTGCGAGTACTCGTGTGCGATTGGTAAGTTACACATGCATTTCCTTATGTTAACACTTGTGTGATAAATAACATGTGGCACCGGCTACGGTATTCGGGTTGTGTGTGTGCTCCACTTAGTCTTCCCGCGCTCCAGCGAATGCTTCCCGCGCTCCACATGGGTGAATTGTAAAATCCACGCCCATTCCCTCACCGGTTTCCCGCCACCAGCTAACGACTTGCCGCATATAACCCAGGCGGCAACGCACCGCCGCGACACTCTGCGAAGATCTAGTCCTCACCCATCTACCATTAGTTATTCCAAGCATGCCAGGCAACGACCAAAGCTTCGATGTCGACGCCTACCTGTGTTACATCTTCGGCGAGGAGAACGGGCCGGAGCAGGTCGGGGAGCAAGAGCTTCATCGGCCGGTGCAGGCACCATGGCCCATCGGCAGCGATATCGGTGTCACAGTCCTTGGGAGCACAATCGACATATTGCAGAGGAGGTGTGATGAGCAGTTTGCCATCCACCGTGCAAAAGATCCAGAGCTGCTTGGCGGCATGATCGACGAGCCACCTGAAGAACCGCCGTCACTAGTGCTCATCGAGAGCCTGATGCCCCGCAAGGAATGGGCACATGACCTCTGCGATTCAGTCAAGACAAAGGCAGCGTGCGGCTTCATCATTGCCCGCAGCGGCCGTGTCAACCTCGATCCCGATGATGTGGTGGCCAGGCTCGAGCGCATCCTTGGCGAAGGTGACGTCCCCGACGAAGTAGAACATTGCCAACGTGATATCTTGAGGATGTAGGTGATCGACAGAATTTGCTAGCAGGCCAGAGACATGGAAATGGAGCGGTTCCGTGGAGTTGTCATGCGCGCGATTGCACGCTGTCAAGCTCTTCTGGAAGAGGCCCAGCAGCCCCAAGAGCCTCCCATCAGCGCCAGCAGCTCCGTAGGCAGAGGCGGGTCGGGACACTCGGAGTGAACGGCCGCAGGGGTGCTATGCTGATCATGGAGTCCGAGAAGACCATCGTCGGAAGGCCGCCAGCTCAGCCTTTTAGCTTATATTTTATTATAATTTTATGCATATGTAGGTCGTGAGTGTTCTGGGCCATGCCGCATTTGGCATTTTAAATTATCCTGAATATGTAAGACAATTATTAAGAATTATTAACAGTTGCCATTGTAACTTTGCCTCAACGGCGAGCAGAGCGCGTGCAAGGACGCCAAAGCGGAGCGTGCCGCGGCCGCCTCAACGGCGAGCAACCACGTGGTCAACCTTCTGGCATTAATAAATTTTGACCTTATTTCTCGTCACATTGCTGATTACAATGCAATAAGTAATTGCAAATCTGTTCACACCTCTCAAACTAATATGTGTTCACACTTAGCACCAGGCTATAAAAACTACCCACTCGAAAATTACTTCACAGTTTCTCTCCTCATCACCCACAAAACTGGTTTTCTCTGTCAAGTCATTCCGCCATGACCGGTAGGAGGAGTTTAGGGTGGACATATAACCAGGCAGCAAAGACCAAGGCCGTGGAAGCAGTAGAGAGGTCCTGCCGCGAAGCCGCAGCCGCAACAGAGATGTCTGGGCGCGCCGCGGAATCCTCGAACAAGCTCTCACGGGCATGCAGGGCTCTCACAAGCTCATTCGCGGCGTCGGCCATCGCGATGAGTTGGCATTCCTGAAGTCCTTCGCCGGCGACGATGACATTCTCGCTGGCGTCACTACGCAGCAGGAGCTGGTCGACGGCTTGATGAAGCTGCTCAAGATCAGCGATGCCTCGGTTGACAAGGCGACCGGCCTCGTCGAGCAACTCATGGATGACAATGCGAAGCTCCTCAAGTTGGTCGCCGAGAAGGAGGAGGAGGCCGCCGGATGGAAGATGCTGCATGAGCAGAGTAGTGCCTCGGAGATGACGCTGAAAGCGGTCGTCGAGGAACTGATGGGTGGCTTGAGGAAGCTCCGGATCGAGCGCGAGCAGGAGGTGGAGGAATCCGTGGCTGCTTTCAAGCAAAGTCGTGAGGAATTGAAGAAGGAGCTGGAGGATTTTGCCGCCCGGTGATCCATCGACGAGTAGAGACAGTAGCGACCCAGATCGTTGTCTGCAATTTCCTTCTTCTCTTGCCCCCGTGTCTTCCGGGCTTTGCCGCATGTGGCATTTTTAATTATCCGGAATATGTAAGACAATTATTATGTGCGCCATTGTAAATTTGTCGTCGTATTATCTGTTGTCATTTTATTTGTGGTCGTATTATCCATTGCCCTATGCGGCAATTTAAATTAGGGCGGAATACTAGTTGAAAACACGAACAAAGCAAATGCTGCCATGGGATCACAAGCAAACACCCTCCGTCCAGGTGCTTTAATTAACCCATTAATGGAGAAGTTGTGAGCGAGGCGGGCGGTGGCTGGTGCATGGAGGTCAAAGAGCTCGCTTCCCAGTGAGCATAGGCGGCCTTGCTACTCGCACGTGCCCCGTCGAGCCTGCGAGGTGGACAGGATGCACGCGTCCCATTGAGCCTGCGTGGCGGACTGCTCGCACGCGTCTCGTCGAAGCTACACGGCGGACTTCTCGTGCTCGTCTCGTCTAATCAAACAGTTGCACGCACGCCATCGAGTATGGTTAAATTTCGACATGGTAAATATAATACAACCATTTGTGGTATTAACGTGTCAGTTTTTTTTCAAAAAGGACATCGTTGGCTACTAATGTGTGCACCTCTTCTCAAACTAGACGATTTTTCTTACCATGGCATATATGTGCATGTCATGAAACCATGCCAAGTTTCATGTTTTTTGGGTGACTTTTTATTTACTGGGATTTAAAAACCGAGATTCTCATTGTTTCAGGACGACGACAAGTTTGTAATTCATTCTCATTCCTTAAACGAGACCTAAACATGCACCCAATGACACATGTACGATTTCCCACCCATTTTGCTTCACTGGAGCATGTGGTTGTAGTTCAAATTTGAATTATGGACTATGTTAAATGCATAGAAAACTTAGTAATTAGTAATATATATATATACAATGGCCAAACGAACCCTGAACAGTTTCAATTTTCAGCCCGACACTCCTGTTATTCTATGTTGCCTGTAAAAAACAAAGTTCAAGGCGACAAGAGGCATTGATTATTGTTTCGCCCACAAGAGGGGCATGTTTCCCTACCAGAACAACGAGGGTTGTGACAGGCTCCGGTTTGTAAAAGGCTTGTAATATAGCTTCGCCCAAATTGGACAATTATATATACCATGCACCATACCAAGTTTCATGATTTCCTGGTGAGTTTTGGATTTACATACATTTAAAAACCAAGATTCGCAATGTTTGTGGCCAGGCCAGGACGACGAGACGGTTGAATTCGTTCCCATTCGTTCCATGGGACCTAACCATGCACCCCAAGGAAACATGTATGTTTTTCTAGCCATTTTGGTGCACTGGAGCATGTATTTGTAGTTCGGATTTGAATGATGGACATTAAATGCCTAGAAAACTCAATGAATGAATAAAAAAAGGTCAAACGAACCCTGAATAATTTCAAAGTTCAGCCCGAATCTCCAGTTGTTCCGTGTCGCTTGTAGAAGAAAATACGAGGCTAGAAGAGGGAGTGATTATCGTTTGGCCCACAAGGGGACACGTTTCCCTATCGAAACCACGAGGATTCTTGCGACATGCTCCAGTTTGCAAGAGGTTTGTAATAAAGCTTGGCCCAAATTGGCAATGTTTTTACCACGACAGATATGTGCCATGACATGACACCTTGCCACCTTTGATGACTTTCTGGTGAGTTTAGGATTTATGGGGACTTAAAAACCGAGATTCGAAATGTTTGAGGAAGAGCCAGGACACCGGTACGGTTGTAATTCGTTCCCATTCCTGGCATGAGACCTAAACATGCACCCAAGGACACATGTATAATTTTTCTAGCCATTTTGGTGAACTGGAGCATGTATTTGTAGTTCAGATTTGAATTATGGACATTAAATGCCTAGGAAACTCAATTAGTGTATAAAAAGGCCAAACGAACCCTGAATAAGTTTAAATTTCAGCACGGATATCCTGTGGTTCCATGTTGCCCGTGGAAGAAAATACAAAGCGAAAAGAGGCAGTGATTACGTTTCGCCCAAAAGGGGAACACGTTTCCCTATCAGAACCACGAGGCTTCTTTGAGAGAAGCTCCAGTTTTTGTAAGAGGTTTGTAATAAAGCTTGGCCCAAATTGGACAATGTTTTTACCACGACATATATGTGCCATGACGTGACACCATGCCACCTTTGATGACTTTCTGGTGAGTTTAGGATTTATGGGGACTCAAAAACCGAGATTCGAAATGTTTGAGTACGAGCCATGACACCAGTACGGTTGTAATTCGTTCCCATTCCTGGCATGGGACCTAAACATGCACCCAAGGACACATGTATAATTTTTCTAGCCATTTTGGTGAACTGGAGCATGTATTTGTAGTTCAGATTTGAATTATGGACATTAAATGCCTAGGAAACTCAATTAGTGTATAAAAAGGCCAAACGAACCCTGAATAAGTTTAAATTTCAGCACGGATATCCTGTCGTTCCATGTTGCCTGTAGAAGAAAATACAAGGTGAAAAGAGGTAGTGATTACGTTTCGCCCACAAGGGGGATACGTTTCCCTATCGGAACCACGAGGCTTCTTTGGGAGAAGCTCGGGTTTGTAAGAGGCTTGTAATAAAACTTGCGCCACAATGGACGAAAAAAATTCCTCGACATATAAGTGCGATGTCGTGACACGATGGCAGGTTTCATGATTTTCAGCTTAGTTTTGGATTTACAGGGATTTAAAAACCGAGGTTCTTCTCACAAAATGTTTTCAAATAGCACACCGTTCACTCACGAAAGCCGATATTCAATGATAACTTCGTGGAAACCATATTTTAAAGTTTCATAAAAATCTGAAAAAATGTGGGATGTTAAGAAGGTGATGTTTTATTGCGACACAAAATTTCAAGTTGAAAAACATTACGAGATGTGAGCTATGAAAAAGACAAATTCCGCCCTGAATAGTGACATTACTATTCGGCACTATTCAACACTGATTTTGTCTTTTTCATAGCTCACATCTCTTAATGTGTTTCAACTAGAAATTTTGTGTGCCAATAAAACATCATCCTCTTAACATCCCGCATTTTTTTTGAAACTTCAAAACATCTTTTTCTCGTGGTCTTCACCGGTTTCCACCGAATGTTGGTTTCCGTATGATATCCCCCCCGCTGCACGCACGATCTGAGTCCAGCGTTCTGATTGGCCAGAACCCAAACCCCACGGATCATACGTGTGCACCGTTGGATGCTCCCAGATCGAACGACAACCATGAGCCCTTTTGACAGCACATGCAGTACATGCGTAAGCACCGTGCACATGCGTTGTGTAGCTCACGCTTCCTTCTCTACTAGGTTTTCACTCAAAACAGGCTACCGTTTCTCGCCACTCCTCTCATCGGTTTCCCGCCTCTTCTCCCAGATATGCATGATGTAGATGTTCGTTTAATTCTTATAGTTCATCTCATCCAAAATCAATTAGTTTTGTAAAAAAACTAATTTAAGATTCATGGAATTGTTTTTTTGAATATTGATTCATGGAATTGTGCATTGTAAAGGTAAAAACAAATAGTGACAATTCATTTAGAAAAAAGGTTTGGGCAATTAAGATATGGAAGATTCTAGAGAACAAAGGAGAAGTGCTTTTGTTTAGAGGTTTGTGCATTATGTTTAAGTTCAACCATGGAGTCTTCTAGATTGTACATGTGGCAGAATCTGGTGGAATGTAGATGATATCCAATGACCAGTAGTGCTCGGATTTGCCATCTCCGTACCGTCGGATTGGCTTCATCCAATAAGCAACTTTCATAGTTATTCGCACACTATATATGTGTATAGATGTATATATATATATATAGATGTGTCCCATGCTAGACAAAATAAGGTTTGAGCGCATGCGTGGGACGACCCCCCCCCCCCCCCCCCCCCGCTGCCGCCTCGAAGTTGGGAAACTGACATCATAGGTATTGAACCAGGCTTGGAGTCGGGTACGGTGTTCGGTTTGTAATGTACTTGGCGTGGCCCATCAAAGTTGTGCATTTGGGATTTAAACACATCATACACCATCATACCCATACATATTTTCGGGCCGCATGCAGTATACGGGGTCTTCTGATCGACCACGTCTCCCTTGTGTGGTTTTTTGTGACGACACAAATATATGTGGGCTCCCCGAGTGTATATATATCATCCCTTTGACCGATAATGAGGGGTATGTGTTTGCCATGAATGGATTCCTCCTAGTTCATGTTAGGGCCGGTCCCCGTGAAATGTCGGTCAACCAAAACTCGAGCTCATGCGTTGTCAGGATTCCCTCCCAGATGCTCGGATTGCTGGGTTCGACCTACATAAAACCCTACGTACGTATCTCGTCCTTAACTACCTTGCCTTCATGGTTGTTGTCTGTATCGAGAGGTAGGCACCACATCTAAATTGTACATTATTCTATATTGAAAACACACATCACCCCTTCCCAACGTACATCATTTTGGGCCGCATGCAAGAGGTGCTGGTTTTGTGGTCCCTCTCGTGCGATGTTTATGATGGTTCAATCGATTGGCCCAAGCGGTTTATCGACAACACATCTGTCATTTGACCAAACGAAAGATTCATTGGTCTGTCTTATGGTAGGCCATGTCAACATGCATGTATGACCAAAGTATCGATCATTACGTGCATCCGCCCCGCTGACACGAAGTGGGAGGTGGTGGGCCAAGCATCCTAGCTAGGTACGACATTATGTCATTATATATATCCTAGCTAGGTGGTTGTTAGGGTGCTTTCGGGTTTGCGAGGCAGGTGCCACCAAAGTTATGCATTGTGTATTTAAAGTTTTAAACATCCCCAATATTCGTACATATATTTGGCCACTTCCAGGTGGTTCTTGACTTCTGGACCCTCTCATCGATCTTCAATGACGCGCCCAACCGTGGGCCCGCGGGGTCAAAGTTGTGCATTGGAATTTTGAACATCACATACCACCCTTTTCACTCATATATATTTGGGCCACATGCTAGTGTGGCTGTCTTTTGACCCTCCCTAACGTTATATTTTGCTGCAAAGACTCTGATGATCCTCAACGGACACGGGGTATAATATCTAAACCGTGTGCGATACAAGTGCGATGTGAATCACCACGACTACGCAAGCGCGAGCAAATTAAGAGGAGGTACTGGCTCAACCGTGTGCGATGCAAGTGCACTGAAATCACCACGACCGCGCAAGCGCGAGCAAAGGGTGGAGGTACTGGCTTAACCGTGTGCAATGCAAGTGCGCTGTAAAACCACCACCTGTGGAAGCTAAAGGCGGGTAAGTTTATTTGGAAATTAGGGCGAACCGTGTGCGATAGACCAGCTAGCTAGAAATATAAAAAACAAACTACCAGCCTTGAGCGTTGCAAAAATCGGCGGATCCGCGCCACTTTTCCTTATTATCATACACGCATATTGTTATTGGACCGTTCGCGATCTTGGGCACTCCTGCCCCGCATCTATTCCTTTACCCAAATTTTAGTAGCCGCCGTACTTCAACCGTCGCCCACACTCCTCCAGCATCGACCTTATAGTAAAATTTTAGGAGCCATTTGAACCGTCGCCCTCCCTCGTCCACCACCATCTCCACCCACCATTACTAAAATTTTCAGTAGCCGCGGCGTATCCTCAAACACCACCCCCCTCCACAGTCCCCCACCCCCTCCCCCCTTCGCGCCCTAGCTCGTGGCCGCCGTCGGCGCCGCCGCCAACCCTGCCAGTCTGCTCGTTCCTCCTAGCTTAGATAATAAAGTTCAGGTTATCCAGCGATTCCCATACCGTCGCCCCACTCCCCAGAGTTTTTAGATGAGGCCTGTGGTGTCCCTCCCCGCTAGATCCACATCCCCTGCTCCAGAATGTCGTAGCCTAAGCTCCACCACGTATCCCGGGGAGCCCGACGAGCGTTTGGCCAAGAAGAGGTTTATCATGGTCTCTCCGGCGGACGTTGGCGAGGTGGCCGCCGTTCGCCCCGACCTGTCGATCCCGGAACAACACGTCACCGCGGAAGCCGTCGAAGACGTTGACTACGTTGCCATGCGGAAGGCTTCATGTCAGTGGGCTAGCGTATTACTGTATCTCGGGAAAGCTGGCTACGACATCAAGCTCGTCCACACCGACAGCTTCACGTGGGCCATGTCACAGGTTAAGTGGTCCATCCCCAACCCCTCTGGTTCAACCGCCGTCGATTTTTTCGACAGCCCTGCCACTGATCTCCTCTGCCAAGCAGTCAAGGATTTGCAAGCTTTATACGCCATCGAGCCCATTTTGTCACTTCTGAAGGACACGTTCTACGGCGGCGGCTTGGGATCCTCAATTGCCAAGTCAGATCTCATCGACCACGACCACGAGGAGGGCACCCACGAAGGTTCTTCCAAGGTGAAACAGCCCATCTGTGACATCAGAGAGTGCACCATGGGTCTGTGCTCTTCCAACTGGAAGGATCCCGTCCATGAAATGTGAGGCAACATTCTATCAGCAAATATTACCTTTTCTAGCTTGCCAACCCGTACCCTTTGTTGTAGTAGCATTTGCCATGCGGTGCTTTAACTATGCCATGTTTAATTATTTCAGTTATGCAAAAATGTATTGTTCAATAGGTCTATGTGATGTTTAAGTATGAATTGTCCACTTTAGTTTCACGAATGGCTATATTGGATTGTTTATAGTGAGTAGATGCGTTGTTTATCTGTATTTGGTTGCTAGGTTGGTTGGAGTGAGCATTTTTTCAGTTATCGAGTAGATGCCTTGTTTATCTGTATTTGGTTCTTAGTTTGGTTGCAGTGAGTATTTGTCCAGTTATCAAGCAGATGCCTTGTTTATCTGTATTTGGTTGATAGGTTACTTTTTTTAGCATTTGTCCAATTATCAAGCAGATGCCTTGTTTATCTGTATTTGGTTGTTAGGTTGCTTTTTTTAGCATTTCTCCCGTTATCAAGAAGATGCCTTGTTTATCTTTATCTGCTTGTTAGGTTGGTTGCAGTGATCATTTGTCCAGTTTTCAAGCATATGCCTTGTTTATCTGTATTTGCTTGTTAGGTTGGTTGCAGTGAGTCTCTGTCCAGTTTTCAATGGCTATATTTGGTTGTTATACTGGTCATTTATGCCTCGTTTATTTCAGTCATTCACAATGTGTGGTTCATTATGTGCAAGTCGGAATTGTGCCGCTCGACTACATCAATACCAGTTTGAACGGCTATATTTGGTTCCACTTATTCCTGGTGTAGTTAACACATGCCCTTTATTTCCAGTTTTACACATTTATCCAGTGTGATGTTTAAGCATTACCTACGTTCTATTCATTTTCAACAATACCAGTTTGAATTGCAGTATTTGATGGCTGTTAAGCCTGCTGTCGGTAACATTGCCTTCCATTTTATATCTGCTTTAACAGCATGCCGAAACCAACACATTCAAGCTATCATTTGGAGATGATGTTGTTTACCTTTGCTATATTTGTTTGATGTTAAGATTGCTGTACTTATCATGCCTATCCACTACTTACGCAGGAAAACAACGGGAGTGGCCACCATTTTCTGCCGAGGTTAGCTTCATCCCTCGGCTTGTACTCCCCCGTCATTCCATAATGTAGTGCATATAGATCCAGGCCTGGACACTAGTTAAATTCTAATATTGACTTGTTGCTTGTAGGTACATATGCCCTTGGCAAGGATCCACGCATCGACCCTTTTTGCGTATGGGGCAATGAGATATTGATGAACAAGCATCAAGTGAGGAAACTGATAAGGATTATTAGCAAAAATATACGAATGGTGGCAAGCAAATTATTTGTTTATGCTCTATCCAACACAACAGTGAGCTGTAGGATGGTAACTACAAACTCTGCAGCCTTCTCTTTTTACTGCCCATAATGAGTTGTTAGACAACAATGTCTAAATCATTTTCGCTCCCAGTGGTTCCTGAAGCAGTTCACTCAAGATTACCTCGCAAAGTACATGATTGGTGGACACACAATGAAGGTTAAAGTATTTCATCCAGACTACAATGAGCATCAAGAAGTCCTAATGAAGACAGTGAAGGATGGATGGGCAGCCATCACAAGGGGTTGGCCTAGAGTCGTGCGCGCCTTACGCATGGAGGAGGGCACAATATGGGCATTCCGCTTCACCTTCTCCAGCAACCAGAATGTATTTCGCCTCTCTCTTTAAAGTCTTTAGTACAACTGTGGTTCATCATTCTTTACTTGGTGCTTCTGTAGTTCTTCAGTATATGTACCTGTGCTTTGAATTATGGATTCGTGGTTGAACCTATATTTGTAATAAACATGGTTGGATATGAAATAAGTGATTGCCTACTTTCAAATTCATAACATGTGATTTTTAAATTAGGGATTAATTGGATTAATTATGGATTAAATAGGGATTACACTGCACACGGTTTGCGAAAGTGAAACTTCTGCGATATACGTGGAGATCAGAAACGTTTCTAGGATCCACTATGTGTGCGATCAATCTCCACTACACACACGACTTTCTCTTGAAAACTGTTTGCGTTGGGCCACCTTGCGCAAACATTTATCACATAAAAAGTGTGTGTGATGGACAGCCTTTGCCACACAGTTTCTTTCTATGCACCGTGTGTGATGCATTCAATAACGCAAACGATAAAATTATTAATATCGTGTGCAATGGCAACGCTATCACAAACGATTTAACGGGAAAAATTGTGTGTGATGTACCTGTGAACGTAAACGTTTTCCTTGGAGCGACTGTGTGGGATGTACATACGAACGGAAACGTTTAGCGGGGACTGACTGTGTGGGATGTACTTGCGACCGGAAACAATTTCGCCGTATAATTGTATTTTTAGCTCTACTATACGTATTTCTGTATTTGAGCGCTCCCCGGTCGCACACGACCTCATTTTGCCAAACGTGTGTGCCAGGAGGGCATATCCCCGACGGTTTCTGGGTCGTGTGGGAAGGACCCCCCTATTGCCCACACTCACTTGGCGACGGTTCCAGATGCCGTCGCAGAAAGGGGTTTTAAACCGTTTGTTTAGGACCAACGCGCACCAGTGGTGAGCCGCATGATCCTGATCCAATGTCCTAGCTTGCTCCTGTGACGCCCGAATAAATATGCTATAGTAAACCTACGCTAATGATGCCACGTCACCTCTGTTACCATTGCTAACCTCGCGTTAGATCAAAACGTTTCAAAATCAAATTTGAATTTTAGGCAAACATTAAAAGTTTTCGAAAATCAAAACTAAAGTGTTATAGAGGTGACATATAATGCATAGGTAAAAATGGTGATGAAGCCACATTTTTATAAAATATGTAAATGCTCCAAAATAACTAAAACATTGGCTATAACAATTAAAATAATGCCTTCTATAAATATTAAATTGTTACACTATTTTATTTGGGGGCCCAACCTTTTTGTGGCACAGGGCTAGACCATGACACTAATTTAGGAGTTAAATACAGTATTTTACAAGACTATAATAAATCAAAAACTAAGGTAAAACGAAAAAGGAAAATAAGCACAAAGAAAAAGAAAACACAAATAAACAAAAAACCAAAAGAAACAAAAAGAAACCCCCCTACTGGGCCGTAGCCCAGCTGGCCACCAAGCCAACCTGCCGGCCGGCCCAGCCCCTGGCCTATACCCCCTGGGGCACCGAACCCTAGCCCCACTACCACCACTCCCCCCCACGAACTCCTCTCGCTCCCCTCACTATCCCTCGCGCCGCCGCACGCCCAGAGGCGAGAAGCCTCATGCCCGACCCTCCCTCGCAGCCTTTCCTCCCTCCATTCTCTCCTGCTCCGCCCATCGTCGACCCTCACCTCCCTGTCCGGCCTCGACCGGCACCCGCCTCCACAACCACTGCCGTGCCGGCGCTTCGCCATTTCGGCCGCGTCCGCCGCGGCTCCCCGCGGCCCCGGCGAGCACGCCAGCGCCCGAGGGCTGCCGCCTCCGCCCCGCAGCTTCTCCGTCGTCCCCGTGCCACGGCCTCCTCCTCACCGGACCCCGCCACCGCCCGTCGCCTCGTCCTCCTCGTCTCCTCCTCGCCGACGACGTATCGTCGTCCTCCTCCCCAAAGGCTCCACCGAGCCTCGCCGCCCCCTGCTCACCAACGTCGGTGAGGACCCCGGTCCGCCTCCTCCTCCCCGTGCCCTCACGCCGGCGCTCGCCCGCGCCACCGCACCATCCGCTTGCTGCCGGGAGCCGCCAAACCGCGCGTCGCGCTCACCGACGCTTCCCGCACTCGCCGCCCTCGCTCCGCGGCCTCGCCCCCTTGCTCCCGCTCCGCCGCAGCCGCTGCCTGCTGCTGCTCCGGCCGGCGAGCCTCGCCGTGGCTGGCCTGGCCAGTGCCCAGTCGGGCTAGCGCCCGTGCGCCCGTGCCCGCTATGGCCAGGGCCACTTACCACTGGGCTAGTCCCCCCTGGCCCTATGACATGTGGGGCCGCACCCCTCAGAACGTATATAAAAAAAGAATAAAAAATGATAATAAGTAAATAAAAATATTAATTAATTTAATTAACTAATTAATTAATATTAAGTTAATTAATTAATTAGGTTCAATTAAACTAATTAAAATCTGTTACCCTAATAACCTAGTTAGACTAAATTAACTAGTTAGTTAATGTAACAGCCAATGACAGGGGGCCCCACCCCCTGTTGACCAGTCAAACGTTGACTGGTCAACAGGGACCCCCTGGCCCACCTGTCAGCCTCTGGTACACTTCTGTGTACGCAGAGCTGGGTGCACCTAGCATTTAGCTATTTAATTTCGAATTAAATTAAAACCAGGAAATCTAGAAAATGATTAAATCTTTAAAAATGAATATAAAATAATCCGTAACTCGGATGGAAAAACTTTGTACATGAAAGTTGCTCAGAACGACGAGACGAATCCGGATACGCAGCCCGTTCGTCCGCCACACATCCCTAGCATAGCAAACTCGCAACTTTTCCCCTCCGATTCATCTGTCCGAAAACGCGAAACACCGGGGATATTTTCCCGGATGTTTCCCCCTTCGCCGGTATCACCTTCCACCGCGTTAGAGCATACCTAGCACCGCGTATTGCCATGTTATGTTTTGTGATGCTTTGTTTGCTCCGTATTTACTGTTTCTTCCCCCTCTTCTTCTCCGGTAGACCCCGAGACCGGCGCTGATGCCGCTGAGTACGACTATGTCACCGACGACCCTTCTTCCTGTACAACAGAGCTTCCAGGCAAGCCCCCCCCTTGATCACCAGATATCGCCTATTCTTCTCTATACTGCTTGCATTAGAGTAGTGTAGCATGTTACTGCTTTTCGTTAATCCTATCCTGATGCATAGCCTGTCATTGTTGCTACAGTTGTTACCCTTACCTGCTATCCTACTGCTTAGTATAGGATGCTAGGGTTCCATCAGTGGCCCTACACTCTTGTCCGTCTGCCATGCTATACTACTGGGCCGTGATCACTTCAGGAGGTGATCACGGGTTTATACTATATACTTTATATACATGACATATGTGGTGACTAAAGTCGGGTCGGCTCGTTGAGTACCCGCAAGTGATTCTGATGAGGGGGCTGAAAGGACAGGTGGCTCCATCCCGGTAGAGGTGGGCCTGGGTTCCTGACGGCCCCTGACTGTTACTTTATGGCGGAGAGACATGGCAGGTTGAGACCACCTAGGAGAGAGGTGGGCCTGGCCCTGTCGGCGTTCTCGGATACTTAACACACTTAACGAGATCTTGGTATTTGATCTGAGTTTGGCCATTTGGTCTATACACACTAACCAACTACGCGGGAACAGTTATGGGCACTCGACGTCGTGGTATCAGCCGAAGCTCTTCTTGACGTCAGCGACGGAGCGGCGCGCGCCGGATAGGACTGGAACGCCAGCTAGGCTAGGTCTGCTTCCGGCCGCGTACGCAACGTGCAGGTGTGCAATGGGCGATGGGCCTAGACCCCTGCGCGCATAGGATTTAGACCGGCGTGTTGACCTCTCTGTTGAGCCTAGGTGGGGCTGCGACGTGTTGATCTTCCACGGCCGGGCATGACCCAGAAAAGTGTGTCCGGCCAAATGGGATCGAGCGTGTTGGGTTATGTGGTGCACCCCTGCAGGGAAGTTTATCTATTCGAATAGCCGTGTCCCTCGATAAAAGGACGACCCGGAGTTGTACCTTGACCTTATGACAACTAGAACTGGATACTTAATAAAACACACCCTTCCAAGTGCCAGATATAACCCGGTGATCGCTCTCTAACAGGGCGTCGAGGAGGGGATCGCCGGGTAGGATTATGCTATACGATGCTACTTGGTGAACTTACCATCTACTCTCTTCTACATGCTGCAAGATGGAGGTGGCCTGAAGCGTAGTCTTCGACAGGATTAGCTATCCCCCTCTTATTCTGGCATTCTGCAGTTCAGTCCACCGATATGGCCCTTTACACATATACCCATGCATATGTAGTGTAGCTCCTTGCTTGCGAGTACTTTGGATGAGTACTCACGGTTGCTTTTCTCCCTCTTTTCCCCTTTCTATACCTGATTGTCGCAACCAGATGCTGGAGTCCAGGAGCTAGAGACCCCGAGGATGATTCTACATGGAGTTCGGCTTCGAGGAGTAGTTAGGAGGTCCCAGGCAGGAGGCCTTGCCTTTTCGATCGTTGCTACTTTTGTGCTAGCCTTCTTAAGGCAAACTTGTTTAACTTAGGTCTGTACTCAGATATTGTTGCTTTCGCTGACTCGTCTATGATCGAGCACTTGTATTCGAGCCCTCGAGGCCCCTGGCTTGTATTATGATGCTTGTATGACTTATTTATGTTGTAGAGTTGTGTTGTGATATCTTCCCGTGAGTCCCTGATCTTGATCGTACACATTTGCGTGCATGATTAGTGTACGGTCAAATCGGGGGCGTCACAGCTCCATACCTCTTCGCCCATTACGAACTGTGGGGGGTATTCCCATTACCCTTCAACTGTATTGCTCCTGAGTTGTAAACTTCTTTGATCTCATAAGGTTCTTCCCATATGGATCTAGGTTTAACTGGAAACAACTTGAGATGGGAGTTAAATGGGAGAATTTTGTCTCCAACATTGAACTTCCACTTCAAATATTTCTATCATGACACATCTTTACTTCTTCTTTAAAAAGACGTGAACCCCAATAAGCTTCATTCCTAAATTCACCTAGAGCATGCAGATCTAATAATCGCTTTTCTCCTACCTCTTTACGATCAAAGTTTTAAATTCTTAGTGGCCCAAAAAGCTTTATGATCCGGTTCCGATGGTAAATGATATGCCTTACCATAAACCATTTTATATGGCGTAATACCCATGGTATTTTTGTAGGCAGTGGGATCTGCCCAAAGTTTATCGTTGAGCTTCCATGCCCTATCCATCCTTGATTTTTGCACTGTCTTTTGTGATGGAAATATTCCCCGTGGGCAATAATAAAAGTTAGTATTTATTTCCAAGCTCACAATTAATGTTTATGTTACGTGTATAATTGCAATGGTTCTTAAGTCTGTATATCCAAAAGGATCAGAGGAAAACTTGGTAATATATTTCTAGTCTCGTCTCTAAGATTAGCACAACTATTGCATGATGGTTCCATTTTCCTGATCATGGCATAAGTTAGTTTGCCAGCAACTTTTAGGACACAATGTTGGAAGAACATTGGTGTTGAACATGCCCAATTAATTGTTATACCATGAGATCCTTTAGTCGTAAGTTAATGGTTAATAACATGTCAAAGTTAACATTTGCATAATTTCTTGGACCGTGAGAGTATCAAGTTCCTTCAAACCAAATAATGCACTGTTGGGGTTCATCAAACGTCAACCATAATAGAGTCATCATAACGACAACTTACGGGTTCACCAGAAAAGTATGACAAGGGGCTAGATAGCTCAAGGCTAGGATTTGCTCCTCCGACTATGCAGAGATATTCCTAGAGACCTCTCGGTGTGACGGTATCCATCATCATCTAGCCAAACACAACCTGATTTTATCATAGGGATGCTAGAAACGGGAACGAGAAAAGAGAACAAAACCGGCAACAAGGAAACTGGCATAGTAAACAAGTTGTTGTCTTACAGGGATGCCAACAAATCTCACCTTTTTTTCTTCTTGTAACATATTGCGAAGCAAAAGGAATAGCACATGGTAGATACAGGTTCACTCAAATATCATTACTATGGGTAGGGGGGTTAATATGGATGTACATGGTTTGGCTGTTGATCATCGATTGGAAGAAGTTTCGGTCATGTCTATACTTCGCCGAACATGCAAGGTCACATGCTTAAGGATCATCGATCTGCTGAGTACTAGCAGGTTAGGATCTTGAGAAAAAGTCACCGGAAAGTTTTTAGAGACATAGAACATGTTTTGGCACCTACATTAAACAAGATGGTGCTTTTAGCAACTCAAAAAAGCTCTCTTATTTGCACCTATCTTGGCACTTCCAGATTCTACACAACCTTTTATTGTGGAAAATGATGCCAGTAACACATGTGATGATGTTGTGTTGATGTAAGATGGACATCTAATTTCATATCTTAACAAGGAATTAGGTCCCAAAGCTCAGGATTTATCCACATATGATAAAGAATGTTTAGATGTGCTTTTGGCAGTGGAAATCCTATCTACACCATGCACCTTTTGTCATCAATGCTGACCACATAAGTTGGGTACAATTTCAGGATCAGAAGATCTCCAATGCTATACAAAAAAACCCTTGTTGAAACTAATGGGTCTCAATTACAATGTTATCTTTAAGAAAGGACAAGATAATTGCACCAAATGCTAATTCTAGAGATTTCGGCGGCATCGAGCGTGTTTGACCTCGTATCGTGTGGGTGTCAAGGTTGCTCTCAATGTTAGTGTTGGCATCAAGGCTTCTGTGGCAACGATGATGAGGGAACTATCCGGAGACAAGGGTGATGACAATAGAGGGGGTGTGGGAGTCGTGACGTTTGAGAAATTTCAACCGTATTGGACCCACAGGATTATATACCCAGTTGCTGTCGTTGGCATCAAATGGAACAAATCTCTGGCACCGAGATGTGTGATTGCGAGCAGTTACAACATATTAGTGGCTCCAAGTTGGTCTAATCGGTTACATCGATATAAAAAACTCAGATCAATCAAACAGTTTCAGTGAGCCCTAATAGGAGATTGGTCACATCGATTTTTTTGAAGGTTTTGGAGTTCAGCCCTTTCAGGTCAGTGGCTCCGAGTGCGCCTCACCCGAAGGGTCCGAAAAAGACTTGTTCAATTTTTGTGATGTAGCAAGAATAGAATTTGAGACAAGAAAAACATAGATAGCTAGAGGAGGTGCTTAGGCATTCTTGTACATCCACTTGGCTAGAAATACCAAGACAATCAAAACAACAAATGGATGTCCTCGAATGAACAAAACATGCAAACCAACATGCTCACACAATAAAATGGCAAATGAAATACGATCCAAACATGCACAACCAATTCTAGCATCTATCAAGCAATTGGCGATGACTAATATTGACTTGGGAGTCAAATGAGAACATTTGATCATAGGTCATACTCATCGTTTAAGCTCAAGTGGGGTTACCACTTTTACATAAAGCATTAATGTCTTCACACCATTAGAGTTGCTTTACCTCAATTTTTAGAGCAAAGCTCCCCCTAGATGTGATATCCCCCCAAAGAGGGATGAACTGACCTTGGGTTTTGTCGATGATGACTTTATGTAGATAGTGAAGATGTGGATGCTCAATGTTGATGTAGTCCATCAAGAGCTCGGAGCAATCCTTTGGAGTTTTGCACTTTCAATACCTACATGGGTTCTTCCCACAAGGAACATACAAGGATATCCCACTGGTATAGTGAGCTGCTATACAAACAGTTTTTAACCCCTTTCCGCGACGGCATTTTGAACAGTCGCCAAGTGAGTGACTACGATAGGGGGTCCTTCCCACATGACCCAAAACCGTCGGGGATAGGGAGCCATGATGCATACACTTGTCCCTATAAAACTGTTTCTGATATCTCAAATATCCAAAACACTCCATCCTTGCTACTCGTTTGTGCTCGCATTGCCATCGCAATCGGTATTCCTTGGTGCTACGTTTACGATGCGCGGCCCATCGCAAATGGTTCACGAATATAGAACGTGTATGATAAGAAGACAACCACACACATTCACTTTTCCCGAACCGTATGCGATAACTAATTAAGAAGATTAGCTAATCATCATACGAGTGTCGGATAGGATTACGGAACGATGGACCATCGTAACGTCGTCGTACATGATAACTATTGCACACGCTATTCTGTGGTGCAACCTTTACGATGCGTACCACATCAGAAACATTTCATGGTTGCGAATCGTGTACGATAAGGCAACTATCACAAACGTTTAGTTTGGCCGCATTGTTTGTGATATTTTTTGACATCACACACGGTTTGCAAACGACAATTGTGTGGATGCTTGCACACGTTTCCTCTCTGTGAACCATGTCGGATTATGGTGTATATCACAAACGTTTTTACCGACTGTGTGCACCGTAACGACCTGCAGAGCGTAATTTCACCATAATTCAATGGCTTCTATTTCAAATTGTACCGGATTTGAATTTGGAAGTATGCTATAGCTTTATTCGTATCCATCAGGTTCAAACAACCAATGCATTATTCGATTCACAGGTACATATGTTCAAGAATTACATAAGCACCAAATAAAGAATGATGAACCACAGTTGTATACTTGTACTATTAAAGACGGTAAAGAAAGAGGCGAAATACATTCTGGTTGCTGAACAAGGTGAAGCGGAATGCCCATATTGTGCCCTCCTCCCTGCAGAAGGCACGCATGACTCTAGTCCAACCCCTTGTGATGGCCGACCGCCCATCCTTCACTGTCTTCATGAAAACATGTAGATAATAATCATGTTTTGGTAGAAATACTTTAACCTTTGCATGCCCACCAATCATGTAGGTTTAGAGGTAATCTTGAGTAAATTGCTTTGGGAACCACCGCAAAGGAAAAAGATTCAGACATTCTCATCTAACACAACTCATTATGGGCAGTAAAAAGAAGGCTGCAGAGTTCTTACTTACCATCCTGCAGTTCGCTGTTGTCTTGAATAAAGTGTAAACAAATAGTTTAATTGCCATATTTTGACCCATTTTAATAACACTCTTTATCAGCTTTTCATCAATATCTCATTGCCCCATACGCAGAAAGGGTCGAAGCACGGATCTTTACCAATGACATACACTTCAAAAAAATACACTTCCGTGCTGATATGTGTTTGTCACAGTAGGTCACGTTTTCTGTCATGCATGTACATCCATTAGGATTTTATGATAGAATCAAGATAGTCATACCTGTGTTGTCGTAGAAGTGTTCCATCACATTACCAAAATTATCATCACGGAAGTGTCTACTTCCATGACGATAAATCGCGCGCCATAGAATTGCTTTAGTCAAGGGTAACCGACACGTGGCATCCACCGTAATGGGTCGTCGTTAAGCTATCGGGTTCTGGTTTGGATGCGATAACCCGTTAACAACCCGGACCAATGGGGATTTTCCACGTGTAAATTTTTGAATGGCCAGAGGAACCACGTGTCAGCTCACCGTTGGGACAGATGTCATCCAGTCATTGGACCGAAGGCGCCTATGATACGTTGACACCTGGCACGACCCAATAGATGCCCATTCCGGTGAAAAGGCCGGCCCGTTTGACTTGGTCAAAAGGTAGCGGGCCGGCCCACGAAAAGCCTGTTAACGGCCTGTTCGCATATAGCCCATTTACAGCCCGCTAAGTCATGGCCCGTTACGCCCTATCCGAATTAGGCCCAGTAGCGTCATCTGGGCCATCTAATATGATTCCAGCCTGTTGTAACTTCCGGCCCATGTATGGCCCATGACGTCTTTCGGCCCATATGAGGCCCTTTGTAACTCTTGGTCCATTAACGGCCCGTGGTGAAACTGGCCCGTAATGAACAGTGTATCGTTTTATACCCATTAATGGCCCATTATTCCGTTGGCCGTTTCCAGCCCGTGCTTTTGGCCTTCTAAGGGCCCATTTATTCTTGGGCTCATTTCCAGAATTTGATTACTTACGGTCCGTTACTGGCATGTTCCGCTTGTGGGCCAAATTCAACCCGTGGTTACAGTCAGCCTGTTTGTGGCCCGTTAACCCGTTGGGTTGTTTTCATAGCGTCATCAAATACGACCTATTAACGGCCCGTTATGGTCGGGCCATAAAACAGATGATTTCCACTCTAGCCCGTTTACGGCCCATTTTGCGGACCGTTATTGGTCCATGAATAGTATGACCCATGTTTGGCGAAACGATTATACGACCCATAGAAGGCCCATAGATTAGACGGCCCGTAGAAGGCCCATGGATCCCACGGACCGTAGAAGGCCCATGGATCCCACGGACCATAGAAGGCCCATGGATCCTACGGCCCGTAGAAGGCCCATGGATCTTACGGCCCATAGAAGGCCCATGGATCCTACGGCCCTTAGAAGGCCCATGGATCGTACAACCCATGGAGGTCCATGGTCACTACAATAGGTAGCAGGACCATGGTTACAACAGTCCGTGTGTTGCCATGGTTATTGTGGCCTAGTTATAAAAATAGGTTATTGTGGCCACTAGAAAAACACGGAAAAAGAACTGCAGTGACTACAAGCAAACAACTAAGCAAGACAATAAGGAAATAAATAAGCAAGCAACTAACGCTAGGCTATTATGGCTATTACACATATTACATCCACTGGGCATCAAAGTTCGCCACTAGTGCAAACATAGGGAACAAAGCAGCATATTACATACACTGGCTGTCTAAATTGGCCACAAGTGTAAATAAACGCGGCAGCAAAACAAGTCCATAACTGAAACAACTTTAGAAGACCTCAAGAAATGTTATCCTGGGTATCCACCATGCTGGCAATAAGCTTAGCAAGCTTATTAGCTTTGTCCTATTTGGCGCTAAAATCCTCCAACGCTTGCTGTTGCACCAGAAAGTATGCATCTAAATGCTCCAGGGACATCTGCAGTCCTTCGGCTTCTTGTCGTAGCACAACTGATCGATATCTTTCAGCTTGTAGTTGAGACTCAAGAAACCAAGCTGATTCAGACAGTGAGTTTGAATAGCTTGTGCCAGCGATAGTGGCCAATAACTCGAACACTAAACCAAGACAAGACTTTGGGGTTGTCTCACTGTCTTGAAGATAGTTTTCCTTAGCTATTTTATCCGCTTTGTTGGAGACCAACAAGGATGTCTCACTATCCTGAACCTTATCTGCATTACTTCCTTTACCATTGCTTAATAAGGCACTCTTCCCAATATTCTGTCAGCATTCTAAAAGAAGAAACAAGCAGACACATAACAGGTTTAGCATATACTAGTATATGAAACTCATTTCGCTGAACCAATTCATTAGTAAGGTGGACAGGATTAAACTACCAAGTTTTCTATTGCTAAGTAGTACATAATAAAAGCATCAAACAAACATATACCTATGTCCTATGGTCACTGCATTGTCTTGCCAAATCAAAATAGAGACACGGTTCAAATCATATCAGTTCAAGACAAAGCAACACTGAAAGAATACAAAGCGTGGGAAACTACACGACACAACAAGATTTCAGATGGGTACCACGGGTCTACATGTAGAACAACACTATTGGCTCTGTTGTGTTGCTAGTAATGTGCATGATATGAGAAGTCAACTGTATACACAATTGAAATTGAAATCAACAGAGCTATTTATAAGAGCAAACCTGTTAAAGAAACATGCGTAAACATACCTGTTGTGCCATTGGAGTTTCGATTGGATCCTTCAATTTAAAATAAGTTTGTATGAGTAAATACAGTGATACAAGAGCAAAGCAGTATGCATGATAGCAATGGAATCTTAAATGAGGACAGTTGTTCTTTAGGTTTAAGCACTTGTTCTACATGAACAGAGTACAGTAAGATGCAAGAATATAGTACTTAAAAATAAAAAATGAGCTCATAGACCTTACCACATTCTTGGTTCGGGACCAGTACAGAACAAGGCATTCCCAGTCGTCATCTAGTAAATGTGTCTCAGGAGAACGTAAGGGAATTTGATGAGTTTCTTTGCCAGTGAAGTACATTTTCTTCAGATAATTCCAACACTGCCACTAAGCATTCTTGAAGATAGCAGAGGTATTAGCACTGGTTACCTCATCCTGAGTTTCCAAATCGGTCCTTCTCTATAGAAAAAATGGCAAAATTTCCAATATTATAGCCATCATAGGTAGAATGTATGTGACAAAGCAAACTAATTGCCATGAATAACATTACTTACACATAACTCCTGGACAAACACCTGCAACTGGCATTTTCCTTCATCTTCATTATAATATTTCCATGATGGGAAGATACACACATAGGATTTAACAACATCAAATGCGATAGATGCTAAAATACGAATGGCTGGTTGTGCTTCCTCCACAGGAATAGGTGTACTAACTGGTGGAGTTGGGGTTCGCCATGGTAGTACTGGCGCTTTGGGCACTGAAGCTGCCTTACTAACTTCTCTTGTTTGGGAGCTCTGTGGTGGAGATGGTGCTGTGACAACATGAACTGGGTTATTATCTGTTGGGATTGGGGTTAGATTGGGTGAAGCGGGATCTACATGTGAAGAGGAGTACATAACTGCTTCGGAAGCAGCAAATGAAGGAGTCTGGATGAAGGAGTTCATATCCCACCTAGGTGTAATACCTAGTGCATCGGGTCCAATGAAAATATTTTGTGACAATACTGGAGCAATAGCCTTGGCGAAGCAATCCAGATTTCACAAGAGAACAAAGCACATCAAGAGACACTTCAATTCCATCCGCGATCTAGTCAAGGAGGGAGACATAGAAGTTTGCAAAATACATACGGATCTGAATGTTGCAGACCCGTTAACTAAGCCTCTTCCACGAGCAAAACATGATCAACACCAAGACTCCATGGGTGTTAGAATCATTACTATGTAATCTAGATTATTGACTCTAGTGCAAGTGGGAGACTGAAGGAAATATGGTGTTGAATATTGTGTATATGATGTCTAAACTATGCAATGCAAGACACCATAGGCATGATATGAGCAATATAACCGTGCCAAGTTAAAGCATACACCTCGGTGGGGCGATTTGACAGGTCATCTGTCTCTGAATCCATCTCTGAGGAGCTAGCGGGACCCAACAAGAGATTTGCTTCGATAGGTAGCACTGTCTGCTCTGAAGACCTTGTTTTCACTCCAGATTTTTTCATCACCCACTCAAATGGCTGATTCATAGGAAGAGTAGATTAATGTACAAACATTGTCGACAAATGGAAATATAATGAAGAAAAGGATGAGCAAGATATCATTCAAATATATGATGCCTGGCTAAACAAGATGGCATTGCATATTTCACATATATTATGGTTGGCCAAAAGAGATGAGACTGCATAATTCCCATATATGATATAGAAACTAAACAGGTGGCATTACAAAACATGTCTAAACTGAAGGAAATATGCCCTAGAGGCAATAATAAAGTTGTTATTTATATTCCTTATGTCATGATAAATGTTTATTATTCATGCTAGAATTGTATTAGCCGGAAACTTAGTACATGTGTGAATACATAGACAAACAGAGTGTCCCTAGTATGCCTCTACTTGACTAGCTCGTTAATGAAAGATTGTTAAGTTTCCTAGCCATGGATATGTGTTGTCATTTGATGAACGGGATCACATCATTAGAGAATGATGTGATGGTAAGACCCATCCGTTAGCTTAGCATTAATGATCATTTAGTTTTATTGCTATTGCTTTCTTCATGAATTATACATGTTCCTCTGACTATGAGATTATGCAACTCCCGAATACCGGAGGAACACCTTGTGTGCTATCAAACGTCACAACGTAACTGAGTGATTATAAAGATGCTCTATAGGTGTATCCGATGGTGTTTGTTGAGTTGGCATAGATCAAGATTAGGATTTGTCACTCCGTGTATCAGAGAGGTATCTCTGGGCCCTCTCTGTAATGCACATCACTATAAGCCTTGCAAGCAATGTGACTAATGAGTTAGTTGCGGGATGATACATTATGGAACGAGTAAAGAGACTTGCCGGTAACGATATTGAACTAGGTATGATGATACCGACGATCGAATCTCGGGCAAGTAACATACCGATGCCAAAGGGAACAACGTATGTTGTTATGCGGTTTGACCGATAAAGATCTTCATAGAATATGTAGGAGCCAATATGAGCATCCAGGTTCCGCTATTGGTTATTGACCGGAGAAGTGTCTCGGTCATGTCTACATAGTTCTCGAACCCGAGGGTTCGCACGCTTAACGTTCGATGACGATTTGTATTATGAGTTATGTGATTTGATGACCGAAGTTTGTTCGGAGTCCCGCATGAGATCACGGACATGACGAGGAGTCTTGAAATGGTCGAGAGGTAAAGATCGATATATTGGAAGGTTATATTCGGACACCGGAATGGTTCCGAAGTGTTTCGGGTATTTTCCGGAGTACCTGGAGGTTACCGGAAACCCTCGGGAGAGTAATGGGCCTTAATGGGCTTTAGGGGAAAGGAGAGAGGGGCCTCAAGGGGTGGCCGCGCGCCCCCCATGGGCTGGTCCGAATTGGACTAGGAGGGGCGGCGCCCCCCTCCTTCCTTCTCCCCTCTTCCCCCTTCCCTGCTTCTCCTAGTTGGAATAGGAAGGGGGCGGGCGAATCCTACTTAGACCGGGAGTCCAAGTAGGACTCCCCCCTTGGTGCGCCCCCTCTAGGGCCGGCCTCCTCTTCCCCCCTCCTTTATATACGTGGGAAGGGGGCACCCCAAAGGCAGACCAAGTCTTCTTTTAGCCATGTTCGGTGCCCCCCTCCACAGTTACACACCTCGGTCATATCGTCGGAGTGCTTAGGTGAAGCCCTGCGCCGGTAACATCATGAATACCGTCGCCACGCCGTCATGCTGACGGAACTCTCCCTCGTCCTCAAGTGGATCAAGAGCTCGAGGGACGTCATCGTGCTGAACGTGTGCTGAACACGGAGGTGCCGTACGTTCGGTACTTGGATCGGTTGGATCGCGAAGGCGTTCGACTACATCAACCGCGTTACTAAATGCTTCCGCTTTGAGTCTATGAGGGTACATGGACACACTGTCCCCGCTTGTTGCTCTGCTTCTCCTAGATAGATCTTGCGTGATCGTAGGATTTTTTTGAGATACTATGTTCCCCAACAGTGGCATCAGAGCCAGGTCTATGCATAGATGTTATATGCACGAGTAGAACACAATGAGTTGTGGGCGATAATAGTCATACTGCTTACCACCAACGTCTTACTTTGATTTGGTGGTATTGTTGGATGAAGCAGCCCGGACCGACATTACATGACCACGTTCATGAGACTGGTTCTACTGACGTGCTTCGCACACAGGTGGCTGGCGGGTGTCTATTTCTCCAACTTTAGTTGAATCTAGTTTGACTATGGCCGGTCCTTGTTGAAGGTTAAAACAGCACAATTGATGAAAAATTGTTGTGGTTTTGATGCGTAGGTAAGAACGGTTCTTGCTAGAAGCCCGTAGCAGCCACGTAAAACTTGCAACAACAAAGTAGAGGACGTCTAACTTGTTTCTGCAGGGCATGTTGTGATGTGATATGATCAAGACGTGATGAGATATATATTGTTGTATGAGATGATCATGTTTTGTAACCGTTATCGGCAACTGGCAGGAGCCTTATGGTTGTCGCTTTTTTGTATGAAATGCAATCGCCATGTAATTGCCTTACTTTATCACTAAGCGGCAGCGATAGTTGTGGAAGCAATGGTTGGCGAGACGACAACGATGCTACGATGGAGATCAATGTGTCAAGCCGGTGACGATGGAGATCTTGACGGTGCTTTGGAGATGGTGATCAAAGGCACAGGATGATGATGGCCATATCATGTCACATATTTTGATTGCATGTGATGCTTATCCTTTATGCATCTTATTTTGCTTAGTACGGCGGTAGCATTATAAGATGACCCCTCACTAAATTTCAAGGTATATGTGTTCTCCCTGAGTACGCACCATTGCTACAGTTCGTCGTGCCGAGACACCACGTGATGATCGGGTGTGATAAGCTCTACGTTCACATACACGGGTGCAAGCCAGTTTTGCACACGCAGAATACTCGGGTTAAACTTGATGAGCCTAGCATATACAGATATGGCCTCGGAACACTGAGACCGAAAGGTCGAGCGTGAACCATATAGTAGATATGATCAACATAGTGATGTTCACCATTGAAAACTACTCCATCTCACATGATGATCGGACATGGTTTAGTTGATATGGATCACGTGATCATTTAGATGACTAGAGGGATGTCTATCTAAGTGGGAGTTCTTAAGTAATATGATTAATTGAATTTTAATTTATCATGAACTTAGTACCTGATAGTTTTGCATGTCTATGTTGTTGTAGATCAATGGCCCATGCTTTCGTTCCTTTGAATTTTAATGCGTTCCTAGAGAAAGCTAAGTTGAAACATGATGGTAGCAATTACACGGACTGGTCCGTAACTTGAGGATTGTCCTCATTGCTGCACAGAAGAATTACATCCTGGAAGCACCGCTAGTTGCAAGACCCACTGCAGGAGCAACTCCGGACGTTATGAACGTCTGGCAGAGCAAAGCTGATGACTACTCGATAGTTCAGTGTGCCTTGCTTTACAACTTAGAATCGGGACTTCAACGACGTTTTGAACCTCATGGAGCATATGAGATGTTCCAGGAGTTGAAGTTAATGTTTCAAGCAAATGCCCGAATTGAGAGATATGAAGTCTCCAATAAGTTCTATGGCTGCAAGATGTAGGAGAATAGTTCTGCTAGTGAACATATACTCAGAATGTCTGGGTACCACAACCACTTGACTCAATTGGGAGTTAATCTTCCTGATGATAGTGTCTTTGACAGAGTTCTTCAATCACTGCCACCAAGCTACAAAAGCTTCGTGATGAACTATAATATGCAAGGGATGGATAAGACAATTCCCGAGCTCTTCGCGATGCTAAAAGGCTGTGGAGGTAGAAATCAAGAAGGAGCATCAAGTGTTGATGGTTAACAAGGCCACTAGTTACAAGAAGAAGGGAAAAGGGAAGAAGGGGAACTTCAAGAAGGACGGGAAGCAAGTTTCTGCTCAAGTGAAGAAGCCCAAGTCTGAACCTAAGCCTGAGACTGAGTGCTTCTACTTAAAGGGACTGGTCACTAGAAGCGGAACTGCCCCAAGTATTTGGCGGATAAGAAGGATTGCAAAGTGAAAGGTATATTTGATATACATGTTATTGATGTGTATCTTACTAATGCTCGTAGTAGTGCCTGGGTATTTGATACCGGTTCTGTTGCTCAGATTTGCAACTCTAAACAGGGGCTATGGATTAAATGAAGATTGGCTAAGGACAAGGTGACGATGTGCGTGGGAAATGGTTCCAAAGTCAATGTGATCGCCGTCGGCACGCTACCTCTACATCTACCGCCGGGATTAGTTTTAGACCTAAATAATTGTAATTTGGTGCCAACGTTGAGCATGAACATTATATCTGGATCTTATTTGATGCGAAACGGTTATTCATTTAAATCACAGAATAATGGTTGTTCTATTTATATGAGTAATATCTTTTATGGTCATGCACCCTTAATGAGTGGTATATTCTTGTTGAATCTCGATTGTAGTGATACACATATTCATAGTATTGAAGCCAAAAGATGCAAGGTTAATAATAATAGTGCAACTTATTTGTGGCACTGTCGTTTAGGTCATATTGGTGTAAAGCGCATGAAGAAACTCCATGCCGATGGGCTTTTGGAATCACTTGATGCTTGCGAACCATGCCTCATGGGCAAGATGACTAAGACTCCGTTCTCTGGAACAATGGAGTGAGCAACTGACTTGTTGGAAATAATACATACTAATGTATTCGGTCCAATGAGTGTTGAGGCTCGCGGCGGGTATCGTTATCTTCTTACCTTCACAAATGACTTGAGCAAATATGGGTATATCTACTTGGTGAAACATAAGTCCGAAACATTTGAAAAGTTCAAAGAATTTCAGAGTGAAGTGGAAAATCATCGTAACAATAAAATAAAGTTTCTACGATCTGATCGTGGAGGTGAATATTTGAGTTACGAGTTTGCTCTTCAATTGAAACAATGTGGAATAGTTTCGCAACTCACGCCATCTATAACACCCCAGCGTAATGGTGTGTCCAAACATCGTAATCGTACTTTATTAGATATGGTGCGATCTATGATGTCTCTTACAGATTTACCGCTATCCTTTTGGGGTTATGCTTTAGAGACGGCTGCATTCACGTTAAATAGGGCACCATCTAAATCCGTTGAGACGACACCATATGAACTGTGGTTTGGCAAGAAACCCAAGTTGTCGTTTCTTAAAGTTTGGGGCTGCGATGCTTATGTGAAAAAGCTAAGCTCAAACCCAAATCGGAGAAATGTGTCTTCATAGGATACCCAAAGGAAACTGTTGGGTACACCTTCTATCACAGATCCGAAGACAAGATATTCGTTGCTAAGAATGCATCCTTTCTAGAGAAGGAGTTTCTCTCGAAAGAAGTGAGTGGGAGGAAAGTATAACTTGATGAGGTAATTGTACCTTCTCCCGAATTGGAAAAAGGTTCATTACAGAAATCAGTTCCAGTGATTCCTACACCAATCAGTGAGGAAGATAATGGTGATGATCATGAAACTTCTGATCAAGTTACTACCGAACCTCGTAGGTCAACCAGAGTAAGATCCGCACTAGAGTGGTACGGTAATCCTGTTCTGGAGGTCATGTTACTTGACCATGACGAATCTACGAACTATGAGGAAGCGATGATGAGCCCAGATTCCGCAAAATGGCTTGAGGCCATGAAATTTGAGATGGGATCCATATAGAGAACGAAGGATGGACTTTGGTTGACTTTCCCGATGATCGGCAAGCCATAGAGAATAAATGGATCGTCAAGAAGAAGACTCACGCTGACGGTAATGTTACTATCTACAAAGCTCGACTTGTTGCGAACGGTTTTCGACAAGTTCAATGAGTTGACTTCAATGAGACCTTCTCACCCATAGCGATGCTTAAGTCTGTCCGAATCATGTTAGCTATTGCCGCATTTTATGATTATGAAATTTGGCAAATGGATGTCAAAACTCCATTCCTTAATGGATATCTTAAAGAAGAGTTGTATATGATGCAACCAGAAGGTTTTGTCAATCCTAAAGGTGCTAAAAAAGTGTGCAAGCTCGAGCGATCCATTTATGGACTGGTGCAAGCCTCTCGGAGTTGGAATATACGCTTTGATAGTGTGATCAAAACATATGGTTTTATATAGACTTTTGGAGAAGCCTGCATTTACAAGAAAGTGAGTGGGAACTCTGTAGCATTTCTGATATTTTATGTGGATGACATATTCTTAATCAGAAATGATACTGAATTTCTGAATAGCATAAAAGGATACTTGAATAATAATTTTTCAATGAAAGACCTCGGTGAAGCTGCTTATATATTGGGCATCAAGCTCTATAGAAATAGATCAAGACGCTTAATTGGACTTTCACAAAGCACATACCTTGATAAAGTTTTGAAGAAGTTCAAAATGGATCTGTCAAAGAAACGGTTCTTGCATGTGTTACAAGGTGTGAAGTTGAGTCACACTCAATGCCCGACCACTGCAGAAGATAGAGAGAAAATGAAAGTCATTCCCTATGCCTCAGCCATAGGTTCTATCATGTATGCAATGCTGTGTACCAGACCTGATGTGTGCCTTGCTATAAGTTTAGCAGGGAGATACCAAAGTAATCCAGGAGTGGATCACTGGATAGCGGTCAAGAGCATCCAGAAATACCTGGAAAGGACTAAGGATATGTTTCTCGTTTATGGAGGTGACAAAGAGCTCGTCGTAAATGGTTACGTCGATGCAAGCTTTGACACTGATCCGGATGATTCTAAGTCACAAACCGGATACGTATTTATATTGAATGGTGGAGCTGTCAGTCGGTGCAGTTCCAAGCAGAGCGTCGTGGCGGGATCTACGTGTGAAGCGAAGTACATAGCTGCTTCGGAAGCAGCAAATGAAGGAGTCTGGATGAAGGAGTTCATATCCGATCTAGGTGTAATACCTAGTGCGTCGGGTCCAATGAAAATCTTTTGTGACAATACTAGAGCAATAGCCTTGGCGAAGCAATCTAGATTTCACAAGAGAACCAAGCACATCAAGAGACGCTTCAATTCCATCCGCGATCTAGTCAAGGAGGGAGACATAGAAGTTTGCAAAATACATACGGATCTGAATGTTGGAGACCCATTAACTAAGCCTCTTCCACGAGCAAAACATGATCAGCACCAAGACTCCATGGGTGTTAGAATCATTACTATGTAATCTAGATTATTGACTCTAGTGCAAGTGGGAGACTGAAGGAAATATGGTGTTGAATATTGTGTATATGATGTCTAAACTATGCAATGCAAGACACCATATGCATGATATGAGCAGTATAACCGTGCCAAGTTAGAGCATACACCTCGGTGGGGGAATTTGACTGGTCATCTGTCTCTGAATCCATATCTGAGGAGCTATCGGGACCCAGCAAGAGATATGCTTCGATAGGTTTTCACTCTAGATTTTTTCATCACCCACTCAAATGGCTGATTCACAGGAAGAGTAGTTTAATGTACAAACATTGTCGACAAATGGAAATGTAATGTAGAAAAGGATGAGAAAGATATCATTCAAATATACGATGCCTGGCTAAACAGGATGGCATTTCATATTTCACATATATTATGGCTGGCTATAACAGATGTGACTACATAATTCCCATATATGATATAGAAACTAAACAGGTGGCATTACAGAACATGTCTAAACTGAAGGAAATATGCCCTAGAGGAAATAATAAAGTTGTTATATATATTTCCTTACATCGTGATAAATGTTTATTATTCATGCTAGAATTGTATTAGCCGGGAACTTAGTACATGTGTGAATACATAGACAAATAGAGTGTCCCTAGTATGCCTCTACTTGACTAGGTCGTTAACCAAAGATGGTTAAGTTTCCTAGCCATGGACATGTGTTGTCATTTGATGAACGGGATCACATCATTAGAGAATGATGTGATGGACAAGACCCATCCGTTAGCTTAACAGTAATGATCATTTAGTTTTATTGCTATTGCTTTCTTCATGACTTATACATGTTCCTCTGACTATGAGATTATGCAACTCCCGAATACCGGAGAAACACCTTGTGTGCTATCAAACGTCACAACGTAACTGAGTGATTATAAAGATGCTCTACATGTGTCTCTGATGGTGTTTGTTGAGTTGGCATAGGTCGAGATTAGGATTTGTCACTCTGTGTATCAGAGAGGTATCTCTGGGCCCTCTCAGTAACGCACATCACTATAAGCCTTGCAAGCAATGTGAATAATTAGTTAGTTGCGGGATGATGCATTACGGAACAAGTAAAGAGACTTGCCGGTAACGAGATTGAACTAGGTATGATGATACCGACGATCGAATCTCTGGCAAGTAACATACCGATGACAAAGGGAACAACATATGTTGCTATGCGGTTTGATCGATAAAGATCTTCGTAGAACATGTAGGAGCCAATATGAGCATCCAGGTTCTGCTATTATTTATTGATCGGAGATGTGTCTCAGTCATTTCTACATAGTTCTCGAACCCGTAGGGTCCGCACGCTTAACATTCGATGACGATTTGTATTATGAGTTATGTGATTTGATGACCGAAGTTTGTTCGGAGTCCCGGATGAGATCACAGACATGACGAGGAGTCTCGAAATGGTCGAGAGGTAAAGGTCGATATATTGGAAGGTTATATTAGGACACCGGATTGGTTCCGAAGTGTTTCGGGTATTTTCTGGAGTACCGGGATGTTACTGGAACCCCCCGGGAGAGTAATGGGCCTTAATGGGCTTTAGGGGAAAGGAGAGAGGGGCCTCAAGGGGTGGCTGCGCGCCCCCACATGGGCTAGTCCGAATTGGACTAGGAGGGGGCGGCGCCCCCCTCCTTCCTTCTCCCCTCTTCCCCCTTCCCTCCTTCTCCTAGTTGGAACAGGAAAGGGGGCGGGGCGAATCCTACTTGGACCGGGAGTCCAAGTAGGACTCCCCCCTTGGCGCCCCCCTCTAGGGCCGGCCTCCTCTTCCCCCCTCCTTTATATACATGGGAAGGGGGCACCCCAAAGGCACACCAAGTCTTCTCTTAGCCGTGTGCGGTGCCCCCCTCCATAGTTACACACCTTGGTCATATCGTCGTAGTGCTTAGGCGAAGCCCTACGCCGGTAACATCATCATCACCATCGCCACGCCGCCGTGCTAACGGAACTCTCTCTCGTCCTCAACTGGATCAAGAGCTCGAGGGACATCATCGTGCTGAACATGTGCTGAACACGGAGGTGCCGTACGTTCGGTACTTGGATCAGTTGGATCGCGAAGACGTTCGACTACATCAACCGCGTTACTAAACGCTTCCGCTTTCTTTCTACGAGGGTACGTGGACACACTCTCCCCGCTTGTTGCTATGCTTCTCCTAGATAGATCTTGCGTGATCATATTTTTTTTGAAATACTACGTTCCCCAACATAAACTAAGCAGATGACATATATGATGTCGAAAGTAGGCACTGCAAGGCAACATATGCATGATATGACTAACATCATCATGCCAAGTTAGAGCAAACACCTTTTGGGGTAAATAGGAGTGGTCAGCTGCGTCTGAATCCGCCTCAGAACAGATATCTTCCTCTGGATTACAATCTAGAGATGGGGGGGGGAGGTATTGCCATTGAACCCACCATGGAGTGATGTCTGCATGACATTGTATTGCCGTGCAAAACTCTTCTCTTTTTCTCTACATGTTCAGCATGACTGTGTAAAATATCTTACATGCATACGAAAAAATATAGTGAGATTATGTAAGGAGAGCATGCAGAAAATCTAGAGTGATGGTAACAACCAGTGGATGGATCCAAAAACAATGATAGCAGGCTGATAATAGCTTTAATTTAATAAAAAGACAGATGATGATTGCTTTACTATTTGTTTCCCACCCAAGATGAACAACATAGGCATACCCAAGGTGAACCAGATAATAGACAGAGATACTATTCATTGCTGCGTCGATATGTGCCCCACAACTAATTTTAAGACTCAAGTTTGAACATTAATTTGGACCTGACTTGGAGTCTAAGAGGTTAACAAGACGATAAAGTAGCAGGTAATATTAAGCAATGCATAACATAAGCAGAAACAAAAGAGTGCGACCTCTCTTTTGGACCCGTGTACTCCTCAGGTTCATCTGCTGAGTGGATGATGGTGATGCCGTTGCGGTGGGTGTTGATGACCCACAAGTATAGGGGATCTATCGTAGTCCTTTCGATAAGTAAGAGTGTCGAACCCAACGAGGAGCAGAAGGAAATGATAAGCGGTTTTCAGCAAGGTATTCTCTGCAAGCACTGAAATAATAGGTAACAGATAGTTTTGTGATAAGATCATTTGTAGCGAGCAACAAGTAACAAAAGTAAATAAAGTGCAGCAAGGTGTCCCAATCCATTTTGTAGCAAAGGACAAGCCTGGACAAACTCTTATATAGAGGAAAGCGCTCCCGAGGACACATGGGAATTATCGTCAAGCTAGTTTTCATCACGTTCATATGATTCGCATTCGGTACTTTGATAATTTGATATGTGGGTGGACCGGTGCTTGGGTGCTGTTCTTACTTGAGCAAGCATCCCACTTATGATTAACCTCTATTGCAAGCATCCGCAACTACAACAAAAGTATTAAGGTAAACCTAACCATAGCATGAAACATATGGATCCAAATCAGCCCCTTATGAAGCAACACATAAACTAGGGTTTAAGCTTCTGTGACTCTAGCAACCCATCATCTACTTATTACTTCCCAATGCCTTCCTCTAGGCCCAAATAATGGTGAAGTGTTATGTAGTCGACGTTCACATAACACCACTAGAGGATAAACAACATACATCTCATCAAAATATCGAACGAATACCAAATTCACATGACTACTAATAGCAAGACTTCTCCCATGTCCTCAGGAACAAATGTAACTACTCACAAAGCATATTCATGTTCATAATCAGAGGGGTATTAATATGCATATAGGATCTGAACATATGATCTTCCACCAAATAAACCAACTAGCATCAACTACAAGGAGTAATCAACACTACTAGCAAACTACAGGTACCAATCCCAGACTTGGAGACAAGAATTGGATACAAGAGATGAACTAGGGTTTGAGAGGAGATGGTGCTGGTGAAGATGTTGATGGAGATTGCCCTCTCCCAATGAGAGGAGCGTTGGTGATGACGATGGCGATGATTTCCCCCTCCCGGAGGGAGGTGTCCCCGGCAGAACAGCTCTGCCGGAGCCCTAGATTGGTTCCGCCAAGGTTCCGCCTCGTGGCGGCGGAGTCTTTTCTCGAAAGCTTGCTTATGATTTTTCTTCGGATGAAAGACTTCATATAGCAGAAGATGGCCACCGGAGGGCCAACAGGGGGCCCACGAGGCAGGGGGCGCGCCCTGGGGGGTAGGGCGCGCCCCCACCCTCGTGGCCAGGTGGGCCCCCCCCTGACGTACTTCTTCCGCTCAATATTTTTTATTATTTCCAGAAATAACTTTCGTGGAGTTTCAGGACTTTTGGAGTTGTGCAGAATAGGTCTCTAATATTTGCTCCTTTTCCAGCCCAGAATTCCAACTGCCGGCATTCTCCCTCCTTATGTAAACCTTGTAAAATAAGAGAGAATAGGCATAAGTATTGTGACATAATGTGTAATAACAGCCCATAATGCAATAAATATCGATATAAAAGCATGATGCAAAATGGACGTATCAACTCCCCCAAGCTTAGACCTCGCTTGTCCTCAAGCGGAAGCCGATAACGATAAATATGTCCACATGTTTAGAGGTAGAGGTGTCGATAAAATAAAATACGGACATGAGGGCATCATGATTATTCTCATAACAGCAACATATATGGATATTGTCATATGATTTCTTATGCTCAAGTAATAATCTATTCACAATGCAAAGTATAATTCAGAAACTTTATTGAGAACCAACAAACTATAATCTCAGTCATTGAAGCAATTGCAATTTATCATAACATCAGAAAGAGTCTATTTCAGAGCTTTCTAGCAACTCCACATACTCAACTATCATTTAGTCTTTCATAATTGCTAACACTCATGCAATACTTGTGGTTACGGAGTTTCAACCGGACACAGAGAAAGATAGGGGCTTATAGTTTCGCCTCCCAACCTTTTACCTCAAGGGTAATGTCAACAATAATAACTCATGCTAACCCACATCCAATTAGATATATGTATCAGGATCTTTCCAACATCCTGTGTGTCATGACCGGTTTTTCAATAAAATAATTATTGAGAAACCAATCCCTGTTACGGACCAGCGAGGAAGAATTCCTTCTCACTGATAGACAATACATTGGTCACAGAAAAAAAGTACCAGGAGTACTAAATATAATACAAAGTTGAGCAGAGACTGCCCAACAATTTATTACATACCCGCCGATAAAACAACGCGGCGGATCGGGTGGCAAACTACTAACTCACGATAAAAACGGTGGTGGAAATATCATCGCGAAGCGAGTGACATGATTCCAGAATACTACAACTCTTCGAGCGTCGGAGTGAGGCTCGAGAATACTTATTGCGGGTGGCGGAAGCGTAAACGATACAAGTGACCAATATCCGGGATCGCGCAGGACTGGCTGGGACTCCTCTAGGCGTCGGACGCGCTATCAAACTCTTCATCCAAGAGATCGCCTTCGTCAACATCTGGCCAAATCAACAAGCCAGGTGAGTACTATGAAAGTACTCGCAAGACAGTTCGGACATAAGGTATAACAAATGCAAACATGAAGCACATGAATAAGTTAACCAGTGCGATCAGACACAGAGATAATAAATACTGGGTGCCAAGCGAGGGTCTGAATGACGCCTCAAGCGGAAACTGCAGAATAGTAATGCGGGTGCCAAACGAGTGTCTGAAAGACTCCTCGAGCGGAAAATGCGGAATAATAATACTGGTGCCAAACGAGTGTCTGAAAGACTCCTCGAGCGGAAAATGCGGAATAATAATACTGGTGCCAAACGAGTGTCTGAAAGACTCCTCGAGAGGAAAATGCGGAATAAAAATACAGGTGCCAAACGAGTGTCTGAAAGACTCCTCGAGAGGAAAATGCGGAATAAAAATACAGGTGCCAAACGAGTGTCTGAAAGACTCCTCGAGCGGAAAATGCAGAATGATAATGCCACAGTCGGGCGTCGGGGCGACACCACATAAAGGGCTTATAACAGAAAGTAAAGACAGTGCATGCCGCAGTCGGACGTCTGAGCGACATCACATAAAGGGCTTATATCGAAAGTGAGAAACGAGTACACGCCATAGTCGGACGTCTGCGCGACGTCACATAAAGGGCTTATATCACAACTCATTAATACAATAGCTCGGAGACATAAATTATCACAAGCATGAGACACAAAATAAAGTTAGTCCATCAACTGGAATAACAATAAATCTGAGATTTTACCGCTTGAGCTTGTTCACCGGGGGCAAGATTTTCACACGGATAGATTTGGATATAAAGTCTACATTACTGATCATGGATACGATGATTTGGAAAGAATTGACTCTGCAGAGTTTGTACTTAACCACAGCCAACGGATTTCAGTAGTCACGGGGACTAGTTCCGTCTACGGTGTTCTGGAAGGAACACGTCTAACCAGTACACACCCAATTTAACCATCCGAAGCCAGGGATCACCCTCGACAACATTCAGGAAAAACCCTGAGTCGGGGAGGCTACAACCTCGCGTAGCATGGGATCAAATTTCTATACGCGCGCTATAAGGGGGTGCCCCCCCTCTCGGTCCCAACCGGAAACACCCATGCCCCCTGACCGAATGACTGGCTTTAATCCTGGGCCAAGGTACCATCATCCCGGCCTCTCTGTTTGGTGTGTACACGGAAAGAGGTTACCAACTTACTAAACCGTATCCTGGCAATGAGACATGTGGTAGCACGGAAAGGGGAAGGGACGATAACATGGCTCCAACCATGTTAACGTCGGAAAAGTCGGATGACACAAGGCTGGCATGCTACAACAGTACCACCTTGCCGCCCTTCATGTCACCACATGATTAGGCCACCTCTCATCAGAGGTCATCGCAACTTTGGAACATGCGGGAAAAGATCGATAACGTGGCTCCAACCACGTTAACGTCGAAGAAAGTCGGATGACGCAAGGCTGGCATGCTACAACAGTACCACCTTGCTGCCCTTCATGTCACTACATGATTAGGCCACCTCTCATCAGAGGTCATCGCAACTTCGGAACAACCGGGTCGTTGCCTTACAAGCAACGAGGTACTTATCGACACTCACATGCCACGCACAAACTTTCACATGAACAGGCAAAACATCTGCCATATCAAATGTTCAAACATGCTTGCCTGGTTCGGAGAAGTCGGAGTCTAGCTCGGCGAAGTTCGCGGCTCCGTCCCCTCTCCCGGAACCTACGGCAATCACGAAACGGGGTACTAACGTGAAAACCAACACATGCACAGAAACTTTGCCAAATATTTTTCAAATAAATCCCATAAAAAACTAGACAAAATTTGGAGATTGACAGAAAACGAATCACTCAAAAATACCTTTTCATTAAAAAGTTATAAAGGTTTCTATCCAGGGACCTTTCTGTAATGAAACAGAAAAGTTCCAGGGTTTTAACTGAGAAAACAGAAAACGCTTCGGCTGGGAATGCGCAAGCGCAAGGAGAAAAAGTATTTTGCCCGAAGGTACCAACAGAAAACGGTTCGGGGAAATAAAACAGAGGCTGACACGCGGGGCCCGCTGTCAGGTTTGAAAGCTCGCCGGCGCCCGAAGACGGCGGTGGACGCCGGCGTCGAACCACGGCGAGTCAGGAGAAACGGAGGGTACCAAGAGCTTCAGTGTCTTCTTCCGCGTCGGTGGGTGGTGGACTCGTCCAACGGGGAGCACCACGTCGATGGCGACACTATCTCCGGCGGACGGCGGTTCGGGTGAGGTTGGGGAACTCCGGTGGAGGGCTGCAAAGTACGAATTGAGGCGCGGGTCAGAACGAGGGATGCAAGGTGAAGCTACTGGCAAGAGAATGGAGGCGGAGGAGCACACACGGGGGTGAATCGGGCTGGATCCCGTGGCGGATCGCGGCGGCCGGAGTCGAGGAAGGAGAACCCTCGCGGCTCTTCCAGTGGCTGGGCGTGCTCTAGGGGAAGTGTAGGGCTGGTGGGTGCTCGAGTTGAAGCTCGGGGCCCCTATTTATAGGCAGATCGACGGGGTGGCCGTGAACGGAGAATCTCCGGCGAGCGATTACGGCGGAGCAGTGGGTTGGCAGGGGGTTTGAGCGGTCGAGCAGCATCAGTGGATGTTACTGGACTCGATTTGCAGCTGAACGGGGTTGGTCTTGGCGTAATGGCGTCTGCCCACGGTGAGGTGACCGCACGGGCTCAACGGCGGCAGAGAGCGCGCTCCGCGCCCTGGGGTTCACGACGAGAGCGGCAGCGCATTCGAGGGAGTGGACGGCCACGCGGCGGGCTCCGGTGGTTTGGGCGGCGCTGGGTGGAGTCGGCGGCGCCGTGTCTCCCGCTGGCGTCCGCAAAGCCGCCGGCGGCGTCGGTCACGGGGCGGCGCACCTTCTGCTGCTCGTCGCCGACGCCCGCAAGATGCCAGGCACTCGTGCGGTGCAGGAACGAGAGGGCGAGGACGAGGAGCAAGGCGACGCTAGGGTACTGGCGAGATCGACGCCCGTTTCTGAAGAAAACGACAGCAGCCACTTGACTGAACTCTGAACTTACTGAATCTTGACAGTGACCAAGCATTGCAGGTGTTCGACAGTAGGTTTTGGTAAAGAGATAAATTTTTCTGGAGCTGTAACTTGGTGAGATGATCACTCAAAGCACCCAGGGGCTGCATGAATTTACTTGGAATTTTTGGAGAAAGTTTTGAATGAATTTCACCAAATTTGGCAAATCTGGTCCAAACTTGCAGCTGATGTAGTTTGAAATTTTTGAACTGGAGACCAGTGGATCTTCATGGTTCTAGGTTGAGGGTTCAAAGGACTAGGAGGGGAAAGAAGTTTGGGGCCAAAAATCAAAACAGACAATTGGGTTCCTTTGTAAATCTCCAAGTGCTATAAGAGAAGACAGAAATTTATTTGAATAGAATTTGAATGGAAATGATCACATGAGGAGGTTCAACTTGCTGGATTTGATGCAAATCATGATCCAAAGGTGAGGGAAGGGTTAGGAGAGAGGATTTGCACTAATGCCATGGCAAGAAGGAATAGTTGAAAGTGGCAAAGGACTTTCCAAAAGCCATAGTGCAAATTCAAGAAAAGGTTTTCAAAAGTTATTCTCTCAAATGAAAAACATTTTGACTTGAGCCCAAATGAAGAGCAAGAACTCCCCAGGTCAAAGGCAGATCTTGGGTGAATTCAAATAAAATTTTTGCCATAAAGAAGATTATTTGAGAGTGAGAGTTCTCTTGAAGATTTTTTTTTAAATCACTCCCTTCAAGTCAAATAAAAATCTTTTTGAAAAATTCAATAGAAACTTGGGTGTCACAACACCTACCCCCTTAGGAAAAATCTCGTCCTCGAGATTTCTGCTGGTCTTCAAATAGATATGGATACTCTGCTCGGAGGAAATCTTCCCTTTCCCATGTGGCTTCATCCTCGGTGTGGTTGCTCCACTGGACCCTGAAAAACTTTGTCGTTTTCTGACGGGTCCTCCGTTCAGACTCTTCTAAAATCTTTATTGGCCTTTCTCTGTAGGTGAGATCTGGTTGCATATCAATGTCCTCATGAGGTACATGTTTCTCCGGGTTACTCACACATTTCCTCAACTGCGAGACCTGGAATACGTCATGGACGTCTGATAGCTCCTTGGGTAGGTCTAGTTGGTAGGCTACCGTGCCTCTTCGTGCCTTCACACAAAATGGTCCAATAAATCTTGGGGCTAGTTTCCCCTTTATTTTGAACCATTGCAGACCCCTCATAGGAGATACTCGGAGGTATACGGAATCACCAGGTTCAAAGCTGACCTCACGATGCTTCTGATCATAGTAGCTCTTTTGTCGGGTCTGTGCTGTCTTGAGTCTGTCCCTGATTTGTTTAACTTTTTCCTCGGCCTCCTTAAGCATATCTGGGCCGAAGATACGGCTGTCACCGGTTTCGGACCAATTCAATGGGGTACGACACCTCCGTCCGTACAATGCTTCAAAGGGTGCCATTTGCAAGCTGGCTTGGTAACTGTTGTTGTACGCAAATTCGGCATACGGCAAACTCTCTTCCCAACTGGTTCCATAGGTGAGCACATAGGCTCTTAGCATATCCTCCAGGATTTGGTTTACACGTTCTGTTTGTCCATCTGTCTGAGGGTGGTATGCTGTACTGAAAGCCAGTTGTGTGCCCAGAGCTTGTTGTAGGTGTTCCCAAAATTTGGAGACGAATTGGGTGCCTCGGTCTGATATTATAGTCTTTGGGACTCCGTGCAAGCAAACTATATGGGAGAGATAGAGTTTTGCCAGTCTTTGTGTGGAGTAGGTAGTCTTCACAGGAATGAAATGAGCAACCTTGGTTAGTCGGTCTGTGATGACCCATATGGCATCATTTCCGCGTTGTGATCGGGGTAATCCGACAATGAAGTCCATTCCTATTTCATCCCATTTCCACTCCGGTATTTGGTTTGGCTGGAGTAGTCCTGCTGGCTTTTGATGCTCGGCCTTGATACGCTGGCATGAATCGCAACAAGCAACAAATGTGGCTATATCTCTTTTCATACCGTGCCACCAAAATCTTTCTTGGATGTCCTTGTACATTTTGGTTCCTCCAGGATGGATCGAATATGGAGCGGTGTGGCTTTCCGTCAAGATCTGTTGCTTGAGTTCCTCAATGTTAGGTACGCAAAGTATGTTTCGGTACCACAATGTTCCTTCACTGTCTGTGACGAACTCTGAAGTCCTACTAGTATTCATTTTCTTCTTTATGCCTTCGATACTGGGGTGTCCCTGTTGGGCCTTCTTGATTTGTTCCACTAGGGTGGGTTGTATCTCCAGGTTTGATATGGTGCCCTCAGAGACTAACATCATGTTGAGCCGAGTGAACTCTCGCTGAAACTCAGGCCTCAAGTTTTGCTGACCGTCACTGTCCGGGCTGGGGTTTCGACTAAGGGCATCGGCCACTACATTTGCTTTTCCTGGGTGGTAGTGGATGCCGACGTCATAGTCTTTGACCAGTTCCAACCAGCGTCGTTGGCGTAAATTCAGCTCTGGCTGTGTGAAGATATATTTGAGGCTCTTATGGTCCGTATATATTTCACAATGATTTCCCAACAGAAAGTGCCTCCACTCCTTGAGTGCATGTATGACCGCTGCTAGCTCCAAGTCATGTGTTGGGTAATTTTCCTCATGCTTTCGCAGTTGCCTGGAGGCATATGCGACAACTTTGCCATCTTGCATTAGCACACATCCGAGACCTTTTCGGGACGCGTCACAATATACTTCAAAACTCTTGTGTATGTCTGGCACAGTTAAGACTGGTGCGGTTGTCAGTTTTTTCTTGAGTTCTTGGAAGCTCTGCTCACATGCTTCCGTCCATACGAATCTCTTGTCCTTCTTGAGCAGTTGGGTCATAGGTTTTGCCACAGTGGAGAATCCTTCAATAAATCTCCTGTAATATCCGGCCATTCCTAGGAAACTCTGCACATCTGTAACATTTGCGGGTGGCTTCCAGTCCAGTATGGCCTTGACCTTTTCTGGGTCTACGGCCACGCCTTCTTGGTTCAATATATGGCCCAAGAAACCAACTTTTCTTAGCCAAAATTCGCATTTGCTAAACTTGGCGTACAACTGATGCTTCCTCAATTCTCCCAAAACCACTCTGAGGTGCTCAGCATGCTCTTCGGGTGTCCTTGAGTAAACCAGAATATCGTCAATGAATACCACCACAAATTTGTCCATGAATTTCATGAACACTTTGTTCATGAGGTGGACGAAAAATGCGGGGGCGTTTGTTAGACCAAAAGGCATCACTGTGAACTCGTATAACCCATATCTGGAAGTGAATGCTGTCTTGGGGATATCCTCTGTTCGTACCTTCAATTGGTGATATCCCGATCTCAAATCAATTTTCGAGAATACCTTGGCCTGTGCGAGCTGGTCAAACAAATCATTTATTCATGGCATCGGATATTTGTTTTTGATGGTGACCATATTGAGGGCTCGATAGTCTATGCACAGCCTTAAAGTCCCATCCTTTTTTTGGGCGAACAACACAGGCGAACCCCAAGGTGAGGAGCTGGCTCGAATAAATCCTTTGTCCAATAATTCCTTTATTTGCTTCTTCAACTCCACCAATTCGGAGGGTGCCATTCTATACGGCTTCTTATAAATGGGAGCGGTGCCAGGTGCTAATTCAATGCTGAATTCGATCTCTCGGTCTGGTGGCATGCCTGGTAGTTCTTCCGGGAACACATCAGGGAACTCGCATACCACTGGCACTTTTATTAATTCTGCGATGTCCATCTTGTTCAGTTTTGGTTTCTGTGATCGTGGCCTTTCTTGAGCGGAAACTCTTATAGTCTTGCCGTGATGGTGAGTGAGAATCACTGTCCGATTGAAACAGTCGATGAATCCTTTGTTGGTGGTTAACCAGTCCATTCCTAAAATGACATCCAGTCCTTTACTTTCTAACACGATGAGATTCGCGTGGAATGGTAGTCCTTCGAACTCAATGACCACTCCTTGGCAGTAACCCTGAGCAATTTGCTTATTTCCGGGGGACTTGATGATCATAGATTTTTCCAAGGGGAGTATCGGAAAACCATGTTGCGAAACAAAACTCTTCGAAATGAACGAATGGGAAGCTCCAGAATCAAACAAAACCGTGGCAGGTACTATGTTGACAGGGAACGTACCGAGCACGATGTCTGGGGCATTCTGCGCTTCTTCCCTGGTCACATGGTTCAAGTGACCCTTCCTGTGGTTGTTGCTGGGATTGAAGTTGTTGCGCTTGGGGGCTGGATTGTTTCCACCATTGTTCGGCTTGGGTGCCGAGTCTCTTGGCTTCGGGCACTGTTTAGCATAATGCCCTTATTGACCACAAGCATAGCAGGTGACCCCTGGACGGTATGTGAACTCCTTGTCTCTGGCATGAAATTGTCCGACGGGTCTTGGCTCAGTAGTCGTGGATCTCCTCGTGTCTGTCCTTGGGACCTCAGTCTTGCCTCGGTTGCTACGGGCAAGGGTCGTCTTGTCCCTCTTCCGCTTGCGGATATCTTCTAGACTACGGCGCTCATTCTCCAGGGTGATGGCCTTGTCCACCAGCGTCTTAAAATCCGGAAAGGTGTGTACAATTAGTTGGCATCTTAATGCTGGTGCCAGGCCGTCCAGGAATTTTTCCATCTTCTTGTTTTCTGTCATGTGCTCGTCGTAGGCATAACGAGACAGTTGGGTAAACTGGCCGTTGTATTCTGTGACGGTCATGCCTGTTTGCTTCAGGTCATCAAACTCTCTCTTCTTGATCTTTAGGATGCTCCTGGGAATGTGTGCCCCACGGAAGCCTTCCTTGAATTCTTCCCAGGTGATGTTGTGTTCCCTGGGATGCATGTGTAGGAAGTTCTCCCACCATGCTGCGGCTGCTCCAGTAAGGTAGTGTGGTGCATAAAGCACCTTCTCATGATCTGAGCATTGAGCGATAATCAGTTTCCTTTCAATCTCGCGAAGCCAGTCATCGGCTTCCAGTGGCCTGTCGGTGTGAGCAAAAGTTGAGGGGCGAGTCTTCTGTAACTCAGATAACTTGGAATGTGGTTGATAGGGTTCACGGTGGTTTCCCATATTGATGACATGGTTCATCATCTCCTGGTGCTGTTGCTGGCTTTGCTCGAAGAGACGGCATACTTGAGATAGTGCCGCTTCGCTGTCCTGTTGGCTGGACTGACCCTGAGTGAAATTGTTGCTGGTCTGTGTTCCGTAAACCTCTTCTGGCTGATTGGGCATAGAGCGAGTCCAAGGGCGAGACATTTCTCCAGTCTGGGGTATCATTTGCAAAACCCATGAGAAAAAACTGCGTAGCGCAGGAAAACCCTTACAAAGGCAATAATCAAAAAGGCTTGGAGGTTTTCAAAGAAACACAAATAATTTTCACGGAGAAGAAGTGCTTAACACAAATCTTACATGCGAAAGCAAACACAAGATACAACACTCAGGTTGTGCGTACACAATCCTGACATGTTATTAAAAGCTAGCGTACTACTTCGGAAGGCAGCAAACACACCAACGCAAACTAGCGTACAGATAAAAACAACACATCATACAAGCAGGCATAACACGCGGCTACTCGGTGCTCTCAGTCGGAGATGGTGAAGATCTCCTTCCCCTTGCCGATGGCAAGGCTCAGCGGTCCAGGAGAATCAACCTCCTCCTCTCTAGCTGGCTCCTGGCGTGCGACGCTGCACTGCGGTGATGGTGCGGGGGCGACTGGTGGTAGAGCGCGTGCGGCAGGCGGTGCGGCTCTGACTGGATTAGGAGCGATGACTCGGTCGAACTCCTCAGTGGTAGGCAGACGGCGAGCAGTGGCCAAAACGGCCGGTGCATACGAGGCTGAAGACGAGACGAATGTCAGAGGCGGCGCCGTGTGGAGAAGCTCCTTCCTGCTGGCAGGACCGCCCCGGACTAAGTCCATGCGGGCAGCCACAAGATCATCTACGAGGTTGTCGAAAGACTCCTCCAGAGCCTTGAGATACTCCACAACCATCTCGATGGCTTCATCTCGCTCTCCCCGATGGCAGGCGAACGCATAGTGGCTGGTGTAAGGCACATGGCATGGGAGGTAGCGGTAGCGACGAGTCTTCATCGTAGGAAGGATGTCCCGAAGGCGAGCTATCGCCTCACGGGCAGCCATCTGCATGGCATGCCTCTCCGTAGGCATGGCCCTTCCCGTAAAACGGAAATGGCGAGCAGCAGATCGTCCTCCCCTAAATTGCACCACAGCCTGGTGCATAGACACGTCGTCACTGAGCTTGTGCTGATAGAGGGTGAACTCCGGGCGAGCTGCTGGCCCGATCGCGAGCTTGGTGATGGAGACGAGGAGCTTGACAAACCCCTCGGGCACGTTGGTGAACACTCGATTCTCACAGCCGCTGCCAGCCATCTACAAAAGTAGGCAAAAATCCTGAGTAGTCATGTCATAAATTTTATGATGACCAACAGAAAATAGCTACAATTGCAAAATGCTGAAGAAGCACTAAAGACGCTAATAACCGATTAGCGATCGCACCTAGTGGCTTCCTACAGTCAGCCTGGCTCTGATACCAAGCTTGTCACGACCGGTTTTTCAATAAAATAATTATTGAGAAACCAATCCCTGTTACGGACCAGCGAGGAAGAATTCCTTCTCACTGATAGACAATACATTGGTCACAGAAAAAAAAGTACCAGGAGTACTAAATATAATACAAAGTTGAGCAGAGACTGCCCAACAATTTATTACATACCCGCCGATAAAACAACGCGGCGGATCGGGTGGCAAACTACTAACTCACGATAAAAACGGTGGTGGAAATATCATCGCGAAGCGAGTGACATGATTCCAGAATACTACAACTCTTCGAGCGTCGGAGTGAGGCTCGAGAATACTTATTGCGGGTGGCGGAAGCGTAAACGATACAAGTGACCAATATCCGGGATCGCGCAGGACTGACTGGGACTCCTCTAGGCGTCGGACGCGCTATCAAACTCTTCATCCAAGAGATCGCCTTCGTCAACATCTGGCCAAATCAACAAGCCAGGTGAGTACTATGAAAGTACTCGCAAGACAGTTCGGACATAAGGTATAACAAATGCAAACATGAAGCACATGAATAAGTTAACCAGTGCGATCAGACACAGAGATAATAAATACTGGGTGCCAAGCGAGGGTCTGAATGACGCCTCGAGCGGAAACTGCAGAATAGTAATGCGGGTGCCAAACGAGTGTCTGAAAGACTCCTCGAGTGGAAAATGCGGAATAATAATACTGGTGCCAAACGAGTGTCTAAAAGACTCCTCGAGCGGAAAATGCGGAATAATAATACTGGTGCCAAACGAGTGTCTGAAAGACTCCTCGAGAGGAAAATGCGGAATAAAAATACAGGTGCCAAACGAGTGTCTGAAAGACTCCTCGAGAGGAAAATGCGGAATAAAAATACAGGTGCCAAACGAGTGTCTGAAAGACTCCTCGAGCGGAAAATGCAGAATGATAATGCCACAGTCGGGCGTCGGGGCGACACCACATAAAGGGCTTATAACAGAAAGTAAAGACAGTGCATGCCGCAGTCGGACGTCTGAGCGACATCACATAAAGGGCTTATATCGAAAGTGAGAAACGAGTACACGCCACAGTCGGACGTCTGCGCGACGTCACATAAAGGGCTTATATCACAACTCATTAATACAATAGCTCGGAGACATAAATTATCACAAGCATGAGACACAAAATAAAGTTAGTCCATCAACTGGAATAACAATAAATCTGAGATTTTACCGCTTGAGCTTGTTCACCGGGGGCAAGATTTTCACACGGATAGATTTGGATATAAAGTCTACATTACTGATCATGGATACGATGATTTGGAAAGAATTGACTCTGCAGAGTTTGTACTTAACCATAGCCAACGGATTTCAGTAGTCACGGGGACTAGTTCCGTCTACGGTGTTCTGGAAGGAACACGTCTAACCAGTACACACCCAATTTAACCATCCGAAGCCAGGGATCACCCTCGGCAACATTCAGGAAAAACCCTGAGTCGGGGAGGCTACAACCTCGCGTAGCATGGGATCAAATTTCTATACGCGCGCTATAAGGGGGTGCCCCCCCTCTCGGTCCCAACCGGAAACACCCATGCCCCCTGACCGAATGACTGGCTTTAATCCTGGGCCAAGGTACCATCATCCCGGCCTCTCTGTTTGGTGTGTACACGGAAAGAGGTTACCAACTTACTAAACTGTATCCTGGCAATGAGACATGTGGTAGCACGGAAAGGGCAAGGGACGATAACATGGCTCCAACCATGTTAACGTCGGAAAAGTCGGATGACACAAGGCTGGCATGCTACAACAGTACCACCTTGCCGCCCTTCATGTCACCACATGATTAGGCCACCTCTCATCAGAGGTCATCGCAACTTTGGAACATGCGGGAAAAGATCGATAACGTGGCTCCAACCACGTTAACGTCGAAGAAAGTCGGATGACGCAAGGCTGGCATGCTACAACAGTACCACCTTGCTGCCCTTCATGTCACTACATGATTAGGCCACCTCTCATCAGAGGTCATCGCAACTTCGGAACAACCGGGTCGTTGCCTTACAAGCAACGAGGTACTTATCGACACTCACATGCCACGCACAAAATTTCACATGAACATGCAAAACATCTGCCATATCAAATGTTCAAACATGCTTGCCTGGTTCGGAGAAGTCGGAGTCTAGCTCGGCGAAGTTCGCGGCTCCGTCCCCTCTCCCGGAACCTACGGCAATCACGAAACGGGGTACTAACGTGAAAACCAACACATGCACAGAAACTTTGCCAAATATTTTTCAAATAAATCCCATAAAAAACTAGACAAAATTTGGAGATTGACAGAAAACGAATCACTCAAAAATACCTTTTCATTAAAAAGTTATAAAGGTTTCTGTCCAGGGACCTTTCTGTAATGAAACAGAAAAGTTCCAGGGTTTTAACTGAGAAAACAGAAAACGCTTCGGCTGTGAATGCGCAAGCGCAAGGAGAAAACGTATTTTGCCCGAAGGCACCAACAGAAAACGGTTCGGGGAAATAAAACAGAGGCTGACACGCGGGGCCCGCATGTCAGGTTTGAAAGCTCGCCGGCGCCCGAAGACGGCGGTGGACGCCGGCGTCGAACCACGGCGAGTCAGGAGAAACGGAGGGTACCAAGAGCTTCAGTGTCTTCTTCCGCGTCGGTGGGTGGTGGACTCGTCCAACGGGGAGCACCACGTCGACGACGACACTATCTCCGGCGGACGGCGGTTCGGGTGAGGTTGGGGAACTCCGGTGGAGGGCTGCAAAGTACGAATTGGGGCGCGGGTCAGAACGAGGGATGCAAGGTGAAGCTACTGGCAAGAGAATGGAGGCGGAGGAGCACACACGGGGGTGAATCGGGCTGGATCCCGTGGCGGATCGCGGCGGCCGGAGTCGAGGAAGGAGACCCCCTCGCGGCTCTTCCAGTGGCTGGGCGTGCTCTAGGCGAAGTGTAGGGCTGGTGGGTGCTCGAGTTGAAGCTCGGGGCCCCTATTTATAGGCAGATCGACGGGGTGGCCGTGAACGGAGAATCTCCGGCGAGCGATTACGGCGGAGCAGTGGGTTGGCAGGGGGTTTGAGCGGTCGAGCAGCATCAGTGGATGTTACTGGACTCGATTTGCAGCTGAACGGGGTTGGTCTTGGCGTAATGGCGTCTGCCCACGGTGAGGTGACCGCACGGGCTCAACGGCGGCAGAGAGCGCGCTCCGCGCCCTGGGGTTCACGACGAGAGCGGCAGCGCATTCGAGGGAGTGGACGGCCACGCGGCGGGCTCCGGTGGTTTGGGCGGCGCTGGGTGGAGTCGGCGGCGCCGTGTCTCCCGCTGGCGTCCGCAAAGCCGCCGCCGGCGTCGGTCACGGGGCGGCGCACCTTCTGCTGCTCGTCGCCGACGCCCGCAAGATGCCAGGCACTCGTGCGGTGCAGGAACGAGAGGGCGAGGACGAGGAGCAAGGCGACGCTAGGGTACTGGCGAGATCGACGCCCGTTTCTGAAGAAAACGACAGCAGCCACTTGACTGAACTCTGAACTTACTGAATCTTGACAGTGACCAAGCATTGCAGGTGTTCGACAGTAGGTTTTGGTAAAGAGATAAATTTTTCTGGAGCTGTAACTTGGTGAGATGATCACTCAAAGCACCCAGGGGCTGCATGAATTTACTTGGAATTTTTGGAGAAAGTTTTGAATGAATTTCACCAAATTTGGCAAATCTGGTCCAAACTTGCAGCTGATGTAGTTTGAAATTTTTGAACTGGAGACCAGTGGATCTTCATGGTTCTAGGTTGAGGGTTCAAAGGACTAGGAGGGGAAAGAAGTTTGGGGCCAAAAATCAAAACAGACAATGGGGTTCCTTTGTAAATCTCCAAGTGCTATAAGAGAAGACAGAAATTTATTTGAATAGAATTTGAATGGAAATGATCACATGAGGAGGTTCAACTTGCTGGATTTGATGCAAATCATGATCCAAAGGTGAGGGAAGGGTTAGGAGAGAGGATTTGCACTAATGCCATGGCAAGAAGGAATAGTTGAAAGTGGCAAAGGACTTTCCAAAAGCCATAGTGCAAATTCAAGAAAAGGTTTTCAAAAGTTATTCTCTCAAATGAAAAACATTTTGACTTGAGCCCAAATGAAGAGCAAGAACTCCCCAGGTCAAAGGCAGATCTTGGGTGAATTCAAATAAAATTTTTGCCATAAAGAAGAATATTTGAGAGTGAGAGTTCTCTTGAAGATTTTTTTTTAAATCACTCCCTTCAAGTCAAATAAAAATCTTTTTGAAAAATTCAATAGAAACTTGGGTGTCACACTGTGCTTGCCAAAGGATAAAATATAAAAAGGAAAGGTGAAGATCACCATGACTCTTGCATAAGGTAGAAGATAATAGTCAAATATAGGCCCTTTGCAGAGGGAAGCAGAGGTTGCCATGCGCTTCCAGGGTTGGATGCACAAAATCTTAATGCGAAAGAACGTCACTTTATATTGCCACTTGTGATATGAACCTTTATTATGTAGTCCGTCGCTTTTATTTCTTCCACATCACAAGATCGTATAAAGCTTATTTCCTCCACACCAATCAATCATACATATTTAGAGAGCAATTTTTATTGCTTGCACCGATGACAACTTACTTGAAGGATCTTACTCAATCCATAGGTAGATATGGTGGACTCTCATGGCAAAACTGGTTTAAGGGTTTTTGGAAGCACAAGTAGTATCTCTACTTGGTGCAAAGAATTTGGCTAGCATGAGAGGGAAAGGCAAGCTCAACATGTTGGATGATCCATGACAATATACTTTATCTCAGATATTAGAAAACATAACCCATTACGTTGTCTTCCTTGTCCAACATCAACTCTTTAGCATGTCATATTTTAATGAGTTCTCCCAATCATAAAAGATGTCCAAGATAGTATATTTATATGTGAAACCTCTATTTCTTTATTACTTCCTATTAATTGCAACGATGACCAAAGCTATGTTTGTCAACCCTCAACAACTTTTAATCATCATACTCTTTCTATGTGAAGTCATTACTCTCAATAAGATCAATATGATATTTTTATTCCTTTTTATTCTTTTCTCTTTTGTTTTATTCACTCAAGATCATGGCAAAATAATCAAGCCCTTGACTCAACACTAATCTTTATTATATAGCTCACGGACTCGATTACATAGAGATATCATAAAGCAAAACTCAAAACTAGATCATACCAAAACTTTATTCTACTAGATCAATATACTACTAAAAGGATCGAACTAAGAAAAATGCTAAAGATAGGAGTGTGATGGTGATACGATACCGGGACATCTCCCCCAAGCTTGGCAGTTGCCAAGGGGAGTGCCCATACCCATGTGATTATGTCTCCTTTTTCGGTGATGTAGGTGGTGGTGATGATGGAGTAGTCTTCTTCCTTAATTTGCGCTTGAGGACAGAATTTTGATCCCTCAAGTCATTAATCTCCTGCTCCAGGCTTAATATCTTTTTGCATAATTCCTGCTTGTTTTCCTGCAAGAGACGAAAAGGGATAAACTCGATCTTAAATTTCTTTGCTTTATCGGGGAGGCTTGACTTTTTGAACTCCACATGCATGTCCCCAGGTTGAGGTAATGGGACTTCATCTTCATCTGAGCTCGTCTCCTCCTTTCTCTTGGGCTCATAGTCCTCTTCTTCTTCCGTAGTCCAACCACAATGCTCCACATCCCATAGACCTTAGGATCTGCAAGGTAATCAGCCACATAGCTTTCTCCTTCCGAATCCTGGGACGACATGTTGCTCTAATCTGCAGCAGGACAACTCGAAACAAAGACATGAGATATATGCGTGATACGGTGGTCAAAACCTTCGGGAGATTATATAATGAATTTTTACCGACCAAAATACGTATCGTGCAAGAAAACGGAGTCCGGAGAGCACACGAGGTGCCCACGAGGTAGGGGGCGCGCCTAGTAGGGTAGGGCGCGCCCTCCACCCTCATGGAGCACTCGTGTCCTTCCCAGACTGCTTCTTATTTTTCTATTTTTCTAAATATTCCAAAACGGAGAAATATTGCCATAAAAACAGTTTTGGAGTCGGTTTACTTACCGTACCACATACCTATTCCTTTTCTGAGTCTGAAACGTTCCGGAAAGTGTCCCTTATATATTCCTCTGGGGTTACGGTTTCAATAACATTGGTTTCAACATTTATGGGATTACCTGAGATATAATGTTTGATTCTTTGACCGTTTACCACCTTCGGATTTGTGCCTTCTAAGTTGTTGATTTTTATGGCACCGGAACGATAGACCTCCTCGATAACGTAAGGGCCTTCCAATTTAGAGAGAAGTTTTCCTGCAAAAAATCTTAAACGAGAGTTGTATAGCAATACATAATCACCTACATTAAACTCACGCTTTTGTATTCTTTTGTCATGCCATCTTTTAACTTTTTCTTTAAGCAATTTGGCATTCTCATAAGCTTGGGTTCTCCATTCATCAAGTGAGCTAATATCAAATAACCTCTTCTCACCAGCAAGTTTGAAATCATAATTGAGCTCTTTAATAGCCCAATAAGCCTTATGTTCTAATTCGAGAGGTAAGTGACATGCTTTTCCATAAACCATTTTATACGGAGACATAGATTTTTTTATGCAGTTCTATAGGCCCATAATGCATCATCAAGTTTCTTGGACCAATTCTTTCTAGATCTATTAACAGTCTTTTGCAAAATTAATTTGAGTTCTCTGTTACTCAATTCTACTTGACCACTAGACTGTGGGTGATAAGGAGATGCAATTCTATGATTAACATCATATTTAGCAAGCATTTTACGAAAAGCACCATGAATAAAGTGTGAACCACCATCAGTCATTAAATATCTAAGGATGCCAAACCTCGGAAAAATAACTTCTTTGAGCATTTTAATAGAAGTGTTATGATCAGCACTACTAGTTGGAATAGCTTCTACCCACTTAGTAACGTAATCAACAGCAACTAAAATATCTGTGTATCCATTAGAGGCAGGAAAAGGTACCATATAATCAAAGCCCCAAACATCAAATGGTTCAATAACAAGTGAATAATTCATAGGAATTTCTTGACGTCTACTAATATTACCAATTCTTTGACATTCATCACAAGATAGGACAAACTTACGGGCATCCTTGTAGAGAGTAGGCCAATAAAAACCGGATTGCAATACCTTATGTGCAGTTCTATCTCCAGCGTGGTGCCCTCCATAAGCCTCGGAGTGACACTTGCGTAGGATCTGCTCCTCTTCATGCTCAGGTACACAACGTCTAATAACACCATCTACTCCTTCTTTATAAAGATGTGGGTCATCCCAAAAGTAATGTCTCAAATCATAGAAAAACTTTTTCTTTTGCTGGTATGTGAAACTAGGTGGTATAAATTTAGCAACAATATAATTAGCATATTCAGCATACCATGGAGCAGTACGAGAAGCATTTATGACATTTAATTGTTCATCGGGAAAGCTATCTTCAATAGGTAGTGGGTCATCAAAAACAATTTCTAACCTAGACAAGTTGTTTGCAACGGGGTTCTCAGCTCCCTTTCTATCAATAATATGCAAATCAAATTCTTGTAGCAAGAGAACCCATCTAATAAGTCTAGGTTTAGCATCTTTCTTTTCCATAAGATATTTAATAGCAGCATGATCAGTGTGAATAGTTACTTTAGAATCAACAATATAAGGTCTGAACTTATCACAAGCAAATACGACTGCTAAGAATTCTTTTTCAGTAGTAGCATAATTTCTTTGAGCATTGTCTAGAGTTTTACTAGGATATTGAATAACATTTATTTTCTTATCAACTCTTTGCCCTAGAACAGCACCTACAACATAATCACTAGCATCACACATGATTTCAAAAGGTAAATTCCAATCAGGTGGCTGAACAATAGGTGCTGAAATCAATGCTTTCTTAAGTATTTCAAATGCTTGTACACAATCATCATCAAAGACAAATGGTATATCTTTTTGTAATAAATTAGTCAGAGGCCGAGAAATTTTTGAGAAGTCCTTAATGAACCTCCTATAAAAACCGGCATGACCAAGGAAACTTCTTATACCTTTGATGTCCTTGGGACATGGCATCTTTTCAGTAGCATCAACCTTGGCTTTATCAACTTCAATTCCTCTTTCAGAAACTTTATGCCCCAAGACAATACCTTCATTAACCATAAAGTGGCACTTTTCCCAATTCAAGACAAGATTAGTTTCTTCACATCTCTGCAAAACTCGGTCAAGGTTGCTTAAGCAATCATCAAAAGAGGATCCATAGACGGAGAAGTCGTCCATGAAAACCTCACAAATCTTTTCACAAAAGTCAGAGAATATAGCCATCATGCATCTTTGAAAGGTAGCAGGTGCATTACATAAACCAAAAGGCATACGTCTATAAGCAAAAGCACCAAAAGGACAAGTAAAATTAGTCTTTGATTGATCATTGGCTCACACAGGTATTTGAGAGAAACCAGAATAACCATCTAAAAAGCAAAAATGTGTATGTTTGGATAATCTTTCTAGCATTTGATCGATAAAAGGTAAGGGGTAATGATCTTTTTTAGTAGCCTTATTTAATTTGTGGAAATCAATTACCATCCTATAACCTGTAATAATTCTTTGCGGGATCAACTCATCTTTATCATTAGGAATGACGGTAATACCTCCCTTCTTAGGGACACAATGGACAGGACTTACCCACTGACTATCAGCAACGGGATAAATTATACCTGCTTCAAGGGGCTTTAGTATTTCTTTTCTTACCACTTTCTTCATCTTAGGATTCAGCCGTCGTTGATGATCACGAACTGGTTTGGCATCTTCCTCCAAATTTATTTTATGTTGACATAGAGTGGGACTAATGCCCTTAAGATCATCAGGAGTATATCCAATAGCAGCACGGTGCTTCTTCAGAGTTTTCAATAATCTCTTCTTCATGCTCTGAAAGGTTAGCACTAATAATAACAGGATATATCTTTTCCTCATCAAGATAAGCATATTTAAGAGTATCAGGTAACGGTTTTAGCTCAAACACGGGATTACCCTTGGGTGGAGGAGGATCCCCTAGGATTTCAACAGGCAAATTGTGTTTCAGGATAGGTTCCTGTTTAAAGAATACTTCATCTATTTCCCTTCTTTCATTCATAAACATATCATTTTCATGGTCTAGCAAATATTGTTCTAAAGGATCACTAGGAGGTACGACAATAGAAGCAAGACCAATTATTTCATCCTTACTAGGTGATTCCTCTTCACGGTGTTGTCTACTAAATTTAGAGAAATTAAACTCGTGAGACATATCACCCAAACCAATAGTAACAACATCTTTTTCGCAGTCTATCCAAGCATTGACGTTGTTCAAGAAGGGTCTATCAAATATGACGGGACAAAAGCTATCTTGTGGGGAGCCAAGAACAAGAAAATCAGCAGGATATTTAGTTTTCCCACACAAGACTTCAACATCTCTAACAATTCCCATTGGTGAAATAGTATCTCTATTGGCAAGCTTAATTGTGACATCAATATCTTCCATCTCGGCAGGTGCAATATCATGCATAATTTCTTTGTATAAGTCAAAAGTTATTGCACTAGCACTAGCACCCATATCACATAAGCCATGATAACAATGATCTCCTATTTTAATAGAAATAACAGGCATGCCTACCATAGGTCTATGTTTATCTTTAGCACAAGGTTTAGCAATTCTAGCAGTTTCATCACAGAAATAAATAACATGCCCATCAATATTATCAGACAAGAGATCTTTAACAATAGCAATATTAGGTTCAACTTTAATTTGCTTAGGATATGTATAAGTTCTAATATTGCTTTTATGAACCACAGTTGAAGCTTTAGCATGATCCTTTATTCTAACATGGAAAGGTGGTTTCTCAACATAAGAATTAGGAACAATAGGATCATTATAAGTGATAGTCTTTTCTTCAACTTTAATAGGTGCAACTACTTTTACTTCTATGGGAGGATGATATTTAAACCACTTCTCCTTAGGGAGATCAATATGAGCAGCAAAAGATTCACAAAAAGAAGCTACTATCTCAGAGTCAAGTCCATATTTAGTGCTAAACTTACGGAAAACATCGGTATCCATAAAAGATTTAACACAATCAAACTTAGGTGTCATACCTAACTCCTTACCTTCGTCGAGGTCCTAATCTTCAGAGTTGCATTTAATTCTATCCAATAAAACCCATTTGAATTCAATAGTCTTCATCATAAAAGAGCCAGCACAAGAAGTATCGAGCATGGTGCGATTGTTTTCAGAAAGCCGAGCATAAAATCTTTGAATAATTATTTCTCTTGGAAGCTCATGATTGGGGCATGAATGTAACATTGATTTAAGCCTCCCCCAAGCTTGAGCGATGCTTTCTCCTTCGCGAGGCCAAAAATTATATATGTAATTGCGATCACGATGAACAAGATGCATAGGATAAAATTTCTGATGAAATTCCAATTTCAATCGTTTGTAGTTCCATGATCCCGTATCATCACATAGCCTATACCATGTCGATGCATCTCCCTTTAAAGATAAAGGGAAGACCTTCTTATTAATAAAATCATTGGGTATACCTGCAAGCTTAAATAATCCACAAACTTCATCCACATATATTAGGTGCTCATCAGGATGCTTTGTTCCATCTCCTGCAAAAGGATTAGCTAGCAGTTTTTCTAACATAACCGAAGGAATATCAAAGTGGACATCTTAATTTTCAGTAGGTTCAGTAGGTTGAGGAGTAACTCTTTGCTCTACTGGTCAGGGTGAAGATACCCCGAACAAGCCCCTCAGAGGATTACTTTCCATAGTAACAAGTGACAGTAAATTTCGGCACACTATATGAATTTTTCCTTACCAAATTCCACCTACCAAAGGCGCTTCACTCCCCGGCAATGGCGCCAGAAAAGAGTCTTGATGACCCAAAAGTATAGGGGATCTATCATAGTCCTTTCGATAAGTAAGAGTGTCGAACCCAACGAGGAGCAGAAGGAAATGATAAGCGGTTTCAGCAAGGTATTCTCTGCAAGCACTGAAATAATAGGTAATAGATAGTTTTGTGATAAGATCATTTGTGGTGAGCAACAAGTAACAAAAGTAAATAAAGTGCAGCAAGGTGGCCCAATCCTTTTTGTAGCAAAGGACAAGCCTGGACAAACTCTTATATAGAGGAAAGCGCTCCCGAGGACACATGGGAATTATCGTCAAGCTAGTTTTCATCACATTCATATGATTCGCGTTCGGTACTTTGATAATTTGATATGTGGGTGGCCCGGTGCTTGGGTGCTGTTCTTACTTGAACAAGCATCCCACTTATGATTAACCACTATTGCAAGCATCCGCAACTACAACAAAAGTATTAAGGTAAACCTAACCATAGCATGAAACATATGGATCCAAATCAGCCCCTTACGAAGCAACGCATAAACTAGGGTTTAAGCTTCTGTGACTCTAGCAACCCATCATCTACTTATTACTTCCCAATGCCTTCCTCTAGGCCCAAATAATGGTGAAGTGTTATGTAGTCGACGTTCACATAACACCACTAGAGGATAAACAACATACATCTCATCAAAATATCGAACGAATACCAAATTCACATGACTACTAATAGCAAGACTTCTCCCATGTCCTCAGGAACAAACGTAACTACTCACAAAGCATATTCATGTTCATAATCAGAGGGGTATTAATATGCATATAGGATCTGAACATATGATCTTCCACCAAATAAACCAACTAGCATCAACTACAAGGACTAATCAACACTACTAGCAACTTGCAGATACCAATCCCAGACTTGGAGACAAGAATTGGATACAAGAGATGAACTAGGGTTTGAGAGGAGATGGTGCTGGTGAAGATGTTGATGGAGATTGCCCTCTCCCGATGAGAGGAGCGTTGGTGATGACGATGGCGATGATTTCCCCCTCCCGGAGGGAAGTGTCCCCGGCAGAACAGCTTTGCCGGAGCCCTAGATTGGTTCCGCCAAGGTTCCGCCTCGTGGCGGCGGAGTCTCGTCCCGAAAGCTTGCTTATGAATTTTTGTTCGGACGAAAGACTTCATATAGCAGAAGATGGCCACTGGAGGGCCAACAGGGGGCCCACGAGGCAGGGGGCGCGCCCTGGGGGATAGGGCGCGCCCCCCACCCTCGTGGCCAGGTGGGGCCCCCCTGACATACTTCTTCCGCTCAATATTTTTTATTATTTCCAGAAATAACTTTCGTGGAGTTTCAGGACTTTTGGAGTTGTGCAGAATAGGTCTCTAATATTTGCTTCTTTTCCAGCCCAGAATTCCAGCTGCCGGCATTCTCCCTCCTTATGTAAACCTTGTAAAATAAGAGAGAATAGGCATAAGTATTGTGACATAATGTGTAATAATAGCCCATAATGCAATAAATATCGATATAAAAGCATGATGCAAAATGGACGTATCAGGTGTCGGCGGCAGGGAAGGAGATCTGAGGCGGCGAAAGACGGTCAGGAGTCGTGATGTCTGGTTTGGTGGATGCTTCTGTCGATGGAGCGGCTCAGGTGACGTGGACGACGTCGCGGTAGGAGCAGGACAAACAACACAAAGTTTTCTTCGACACCTACTTGTAACTGAAGTAATTCTGTAAGGGCTCCTTTGGCTTGCAGGATTCTAAAAACGCAGTGATAGGAAAAACACCGGAATAGGATAGGAATGCATGTGGGAAACAGAGCATTTGTAAACACAGGATTTCTGTCAACTTGGGTGTTTGGTTCATAGGAATTGGAGGAGCAAAGGAATGCAAATAAACATGGCCAAATTAAAGTGAAACCATATGAAAGCGTGTACAGTTAGAATGTTATTCTGCCACTAATGCACTTGGTCTTGTTTTCATGCATACGATTTCGAAAAGTAGGTCTAGGTGGATGTTTTGCTCCATTCCTTTCAAAAAAATGCATGAATAATTGAATAGTAGAGTGCCATAGGAAAATTTCCTATTGCTATGTTTTTCCTTTGAACCAAAATAGCCCTAACAGATCGACATGAATGTAGAGTAATAAGTGATGCGACAAGTGCAGAACCTCTTTGTCGTAGCCGTCTCGACCTCAGCATCATTGGGTTGGTCGTTGAAGAAGTTGAGGCAGAGGTGGCTGTCGGAGGTGTGGAGGAAGATCTGAGGAATCTGTAGACGGCGTCCAGGGCACTGCTTTGTTGTGATGGATGGTTCCATCATTGGAGCAGCTCCGGTGAGCCGTAAGACGTCGTGGCTGAATCAGTACAAGATAGACATCGTTAATCTCAAGTGGGATTCTAATAGCATCTCCAATAGATGATGTAAAATACATTACCAAAAAGTGATAGATGTAAGATTTTCATCACCAAAAAATACATGACTACAACATATGAGGCAAAAACTGTTGACTCTGAACTTAACTGTTGAAACTGAAATTTACTATGGAATCTGAATGTTACTGTCGAAACTGAACGCACTGGTATCAGAGAGGTACTTCACATGTAGTTTAGGGTGCTCGAGCACTAGTAACAGAGAAACAATGATCTAAATCAGCAGGCGATCAACGGGGAACACAGTAGTAGATAGCAGCCGTAGCAGCATCGCCTGGAGGAGCAGCAACTAGTGCCAGAGCAGCAACTCGTGTAGCTGCAGTAGCCCATGTACCAGCATCAGCAGCGCGAGCGAGAGCAAGAGCAGAGTAGTAGCACGAGCGAGAGGGAGAGTAGAGCAGCAGCGCGAGCGAGCGAGAGCCGGAGTAGCAGTAGATCCGGCTGGTATGGCCTCCGCCGCCGAAGGGGCCTCGCACTAGGCGAGAGCTGCCGTGGAGATGTCGCCCATGGCGCCGGCTTCGAGGTAGCCACGCCGTGCGGGATGGAGCACTGTTGCCGCCAGGAGGTCGAGTTAAGGAGAAGGTGCGATGCGATGAGTGTACAACCTCTTTGGTGGCGCCGGCTTCGTTCGAGGAGTCGGTGAGGATGTTGCAGTTCCGGTGGAATAGGTTAAGGTGGCGCTGTGGGGATGGAGCAGCCGCGATACATGAGGCGATTGTCAGAGCAGCTCCTTGGAGGTGGAGGACGGGGCGGCTGAACCGGCGGGACGACAAGATGGACGACGGATCCTTATCCGGGGAGGTGGATGAGGGACGTCGAGCTGTTGCGGTGGACGACGTCGTCGAGGAAGAGGCTCCGGCTGGGCAGCAGTGAGGTGGCGGACGAAGGAGGGTGGGGTTTCGCGGCTGGAGCAGAGAGGTTATGGCGGCCTTGGATTTTGAATGGCGAAAAGGAGGCGATGGGAGTGGGAGAACCATGACTTAGGGACACGGTTGTCCAACATGTAGGGTGTGTTAAAAAAGTACCCCCACCGATTTGAACTAGCAGCCCTTTTGGCTCAGGGTTAGAAGGGGGATTTCGCGTGTCGGGATTTGGCAGTTGGAGGGAATTTTCGCGCGCGTTGTAATTTCGGGATAGCAAGGCGCGGGTTGTGAAGGCGCGAGTTTTGGGAGCACGATATCTGAATTTTCGGGATATAACAAGGCGCGGGTTGAATTTTAGGGACAAGCCTAACGTGTAATATTGTACGTACCAAATCTATTCACACTTCCCTCAACGAAAAAAACAAAACAAATAAAACTATACACACCACACACAGAGAGAGTCTTGTCCCATTTTACTATGCAAATGCTATTCAAAGCTATGAATCCATGTTATGTCCAATTAAATTTTTTAGCCGGCTGTATAATGCATGTAACCTACTCATACCAACATTTTAGTGCATTCCAAATGTCTATACTATCGCTGCAATTCCAACAAAATTTGAATTCGTTTCTCTATTTCAATAAGAATCTACAATCATGATTGTTGCCAACTTAAACCATCATTCGTGCATTATCTTAACAACACACCACATGATTATTATAGAGATAGATATGAACTATGTGTACTATATGAACTCGAATTCAAAATTTTGAATACACTTGATGTTGATTCCAAATAATAGTACATTTGATGTACTAACTAGGTCTTCATAATCTAAACCATGTTCCATACGTACACCGTGTTTATCACACCGCCCCCTACATTATGACAAGTATTTAGCCCTGAGCTGCAAAAGCCACACATTATCACAAATTATAATCAATGTTCTATATATTATATGTAGTACTAGCAAGATGCCCATGCGTTGCACGGAACATCAAGATGCATTTGTATGAGTAGTTTATCTTGTGGGAGAAAAAGATGAATGGGGGAAGGCCTTATTTGTAAATGTGGAGAGGGGTGTGGGTATCTTTTTTGAAAATTGCCATAGTTTCCTTCCTATCCGTTAGATATAAATCGGACGGCCTATATTGCAGGATGGCAGGCACACCATCATCACCAACTCTGTTTTTTTATATAAATATATTTTATGTAGTATAACATGTTCATAACCACACCATGCGTATCACTATTATATATATATATTCACGCATGCGTCGGTTTCAGTGTTGAGGATATCGCTTATCGTTATCGTCTCGGTCAGCTAGAGATTAGAGATTAATAAGAAATCGGCCGATTAATCGAATTTTATCGGTCAACTGTTAATCGGATTTTTTTTCAAATCTCAGGTTCCCAACACTAAAATACGCTATATTCAACACCAAAACAATATTGGACAGAAGTGTTACCTTAATTCCTAGCCTTTGAATCCTTGTATAATGACAAACAAAATAGGACAACAGTACATATTGGGTAACTAGGTCAACAAAACATAAATAAACATAGTTTTTGAAAACATAGTGCTATGTATAGGTCCAATTTATCGGTAGATTCCTGATAAATCTCTTTTCAGAGTGATAAATTGGTCAAAAAGATAAACAGTGAAGATAAGGCATAATCTTATCGGTCACCCCCCGATTAGCGATAAGTCGGAAGATTAATCGCTGAATCGGAAGATTTTTTGAACAGTGGTCGGTTTAAAACACTATGATAAATTCTTAAAATATCTGAATTCACTTTTTATTATGAATTATGATCTCTATTCGTATTTTACACCCACACAATCCTCTTTTCTTTGTAGCTAGCGCTAACTTTCTCTCTTGCATGCACATGCCCACCTCTCTCTCACCCTCCCTCGGCATTCTCTAGCTCCATCGCGCAAATTTGTCTTTTTTACTTTAGGTCGTTCACCCACGGTGTGTGTAGGCCCCCGGCTCCTTCTTTCCAGCACACACCGATCGATATGCCTCTCTAGCTAGGTGTGCTTACCACAAACACAAGCTTTCCCTCTTCTCTTCTAACCGTCCATGCCTCACTCCCGCCCCTCTTTTCATCGATCTCGTACTTGCACACTCCTTCCCCCTCGATATAGTATGCCTCTCGCGCCACCTCCTAGCTGCATCCCTCTCTCTCTATCCTTCTCTCCGGGCCTTATTTGGTTCTAACACATACATGCATGTATACCGAAAGATCTCCCTACATATACCTAGGTCGACTTTAACTATTTTTCCCCATGCATTGATCGACGTACCTCAAAAGTTATGTCTCTCCTTTCTTCGACAAAGGACAATTGATCTTCCTATGTAGTTACATCTGCTTACCACAGCCATATCGTCCCCCCTCATCGTGCATGCCTCCTGACCCGTCTCTCACACGCACGTGCACAGACAGGCAGGCATCCCCTCTCTTATTGATATTGCAGGCGTGCCCTCCGTTTGTCTAGCAAGCCTCTCCTACCATTTGTGAGAAGCAACTCCACCACGAACCCCTCCGACACTCTAGCTCTGTCTCTCTCCCAACCTTATTCCTCTCCTACACATATGCATGGATGCTGATCGATCTCCCCCAATACATAAGGTAGGTCTCTCTCCTCCTCCACAACGTACCTATCACAAACATATCGGCAGATTAAATATTGATGTCCACCTTTTTCACACGACTATAGCGGCGTAATCGTTTGGGATGTCTCTCTGATCAGAAACGTAACGTCGAGATGTAACATGTGGGACTGGGGCAGCTTCTCATATGTTTATTCTGTGGCGATTGTTAGTAGCCGCCCGCCCATCCCCGAAGGTTTCTGGGTCGTGTGGGAAGGACCCCCCTATCGCCCACACTCACTTGGCGACGGTTCCAAATGCCGTCATGGAAAGGGTTTAAAAACCGTTTGTATAGCACCTTACGGTACCAGTGACACATATACCAGCCATTGTCTGTACTCTTATAAAAACAAAGTTGGTGATGATGGTGTGCCTACCATCCTGCAATATAGGCCGTCCGATTTATATCTGACGGATAGGAAGGAAACTATGGCAATTTTGCAAAAAGATACCTACACCCCTCTCCACATTTGAAAATAAGGCCTTCCCTCATTCATCCTTTTCTCCCACAAGATAAACTACTCATACAAATGCATCTTGATGTTCCGTGCAACGTATGGGCGTCTTGCTTGTACCTCTATAGTTAGGTCTCTCCCCCCACCCCCCACACACCGATAGTCAAGCGCTGTAGGTAGCTAGGTATCCATGCCACAGAGACAAACTACACCTGTCCCCTCTCACATTTCGGTAGGCCAGCCACCTTATATCTTTGACGTGGGCACACAAAATTCAATGGCACTCTTTATCGATCGCGCGCGCACACACACACATCATCCCTCTCTTCGATTCTATGGACACCTCACGCCGATGATACCTCCACTCTCTTCTCATGGATCGCCCCCTCTATATATATGATATATCCAGGCCTCTGTTTCACACACATTGCATATGTTACATTTTTTGATTGAAATATCATCAACGCATATTCCCTGTCTCTCTCTCACACCCCCAAATAAACACTCACGGACCCACTCACTATATCTCTCTACGTTTGTATCTCTCTCACACAAACCCACGTAGGTGGTGTAGGTACACGAAGAGAATAGGTGCACGTACTCACGCTTCGTGCCCAGCCACACCCACGCAGGTACATGGTGGAGCTCATTTCTGTACGAAATGGCAGCCCACGTGCTAATTTGAGCGCATGCAGTGGTTGTTTATCTACGGAGGTCGTGTACCACGCGTGCACGAAACAAAGTTCGACTTGATGCGTTGGCGCGTTATTTTTAAGTAAAGTTATATCGCCCAATGGCACGTACACAGAATATAAAACGATTTTATGGAGAAAAAGCTAGCCCGCTCCACTATATACAATGGAGCCAGCCTGCCGGGGTTTGTCTCTCTTCAGAGTATCTCACACAAGGCGGCGGTGGCCTCTCTCTCTCTCACCGTTGGTCACTGATCCGGCCGCATCCCGTCCGCCGACGGAAAGGGAGGATGTGCATCGTTTCCCCGTTCGACGGCGCTAAGGCAGCACGTCCCGATCTGCGGTACCCGCTGTTCTCTCTGACCAAGTTGCGGCGCGGTAGGGCCGCCACTTGCTCGCTGCCGCAGTATGGGAAGATCCCGCCTACTGCCGCTCTCCTAGTTCCATCCCGACGACCCCCAGGTATCCCCTCCGGCCTTGCTCCACTACCCATCTTCGCACGTCGCTGCATGTGGAAAATTTTGCATGTGGATCTTCCCTAGTTCTTTGCCCAAAACGTAGCTCGTCCGGCGTACTTTCCATATTGCAATCTCGTCCTCACACCGTTTCAGATAAACACAACCGTGTTGTTAACTCCCCTTAGGACAAGGAATATGCTTCTTTTTTGTTGTCGTATGTGTCATCAACTGTTATTGGCTAGTAGTTGTTTCCTTTCTACCTCTTTTTTGCAAACAGGGCTATCCATTTCACCTTGTTGCTATTCTGACCTTTTGGTGAACTGCACAAATCACTTTTTTCTTAAAGTGTTTTGTGCACATGGGCAACGTCTCTACATTTCAGTGCGACTACACAAAGGGAGATTGGTTTTGCTCTATCCTCCTCATCCAACTCTGAGCCAAATCTTCTCCAACTATTTGCTTAATCTTCTCCAACTAGTTAGTCTTAAGAGAGACCGCAAAGGTGACCGGCTTCTATTTGTGTGTTTATTGTTTCATCAACAGTCCTCTATTATTGTAATCACACTTAATATCTTTGGAACAGGGACGCTCAGCTCTATTTTAGTGGAACTGCACAAAATGATCAGAATGTTGCATGCTCCCGACAGCTACTTTTTTTTTCCCAACATGCCTTGTTGATTTAGACAGAGCTGGGGGGAAGTTGCTGCCAATGAAAGCGTGGATCAATTTTAATTTAACACCATCTCACAACTTTGTCTTCAGTTGTGATGTAAATATTAGCTCTGATGTGCTAATCATTGAGATGCATTAGCAAGGAAGTTAGCTTTTTTTTTCCGAAAGAGCCATGGATGGCAAGACACACGAAACAAAAGCTGAAAGCTCAGAGCATTATACAATTTCATGTTGCTGGAAAATTATTTGTATAGTAAGTCAATTATGTAAACAAATGCTGGAAGCTTGATACCATTGCGAGAAGCCTCTTCAGCATACGGGTCCATGCGCCATGCACAAAATTATACTCCCTCCGTTCCTAAATATTCGTCTTTTTAGAAATTTCAAATGGACATATTTTAGAGTGTAGATTCACTCATTTTGCTTCATATGTAGTCACTCATTGAAATCTCCAGAAAGACAAATATTTAAGAACGTCGGGAGTGGTGCACAACCGCATGGGAGACTCAGCCCGGTCGTTGCGCTGCACTAATAGTGAGTAACGAGTAGTCAAATCATAAGCCCCACCTTTACCACTGTAAGTTGCTCAGAAGAAGCAACCATCGATACTCTCTTCTTTGAATCCGCTCATACTACTCCCTCCGTCACTGTTTATAGAGTGCGCTTCAACAATCTCTGGGACCAAGGCGACTAGAGATCGGCCTGAAAATAGCATTGGTAGTTTTTTTTTGACTGAACACTATGAGGCAAAAGCCCCAAAGCCTTTTATTAAAATAGGCCCAAGTCTTTACATGAAAAGGAAAACTAACTAAGTCTATCTAGGGGATGAAAAGACCTACCTATGCATGTACAACAAAATATATACAAATATACAAAAGAAGATGCCACAAGATCAAGGCAGGTTATTGATCCACTAGAGAAGAAGAGGCTTGATCGAAGCCTTCATCCTATGAGAGTGCAAGGTGATGTCATGAATGAACTTGGCTTTCCAGCCCCCAAAGGTTGGCCTGATATGTCTGGAGATTCTATCATTCCTCGTGGTCCAGATGCTCCAAGCAGCAAGGTGAACCACTTCAAAGAAGAAAGGATGCTGACAACTTCTCTTGGCTGCCAGAATACACTCTCTAGGAGATAACCCTGCGTACCAGGTAATCTACAGGTAATTCCAAACTCTGTTGCTGAAGGTGCACTTGAAGAAGAGATGATCTCTGTCCTCATGCAATTGGGCCACACACATAGGGCATAGATTGTCATCCTCCTCAGATCTCCAATGCCTTCTGAGAAGCATGTTTCTCGTGTTGAGCCTATCATTCAGCATCAACCATGCAAAAACCTTAATTTTCATAATACACTTGCTCTTCCAAATCCATTTGCAAGGATCATCATCAGGTAAATGTGCATGAGCCAGTGTATAATAACTCTTAGCAGAGTAGGAGCCTTTTCCAGGTGTCCATGACCAGGAGTCAGGTTGATTGGGGCATCTTTGCAAGCCCGATAAGGCAGAATTGAGAGAAACCAGCTCATCCATTGCTTCATGAGAGAGGGCAATTGAAAATATGTGCCAACATCAAAGTCCTCAATAAAATCCCTGACAGATATCTTGCCATCAAGGGAAAAGGAAAAGAGTCTTCGAAATCTCTCTTTAATTGGCTGATGGCTTCCACCCAAGCTCCATGTATCATGCCAAAACAGAGAGCTATTTCCATCAATGATTGTGATAACAAAATGTGCTCTATAAACTTCATTTAACTTCAAGATGTCCCTCCACCATGAAGATCCACACTGGATAGTTGCATGAGGGACCACTCCATTGTAATAAGTGTCCCGAATCAGAGAAACCCAAGGTATATCAGCCTTATTGTAAAACTTGTGTAAATGTTTAGTGAGCAAGGCCTTATTTTGAATTGCAAGGTTGATGATCCCCATGCCCCCTTTATCTTTTGGCTTACAAAGCATTGGCCAGGATGCTAAGGATTGTTTGGGGGTGTTAGAAATACCTCTCCATAAACATTGCCTCATTATTCTCTCAAGTTGCTTAATAATAGCAGCTGGTAAGCTAAGACTGCAAAGGAAATAGATGGGCATGGAGGACAGGACTGACTGCAGCAGTTGCAATCTGGCACCTTAGGAAAGCAGGGATGAACTAGCAGAGAGTCTCCACTCTGTCGACAACAGGCACCAGATCTTGTAGCCTGGGTTTTGTGGTACCCACAGGCAACCCCTGATAAGTGAAAGGGAGAGATCCAACCTGGCAGCCCAAAATTGCAGCCAATCTGATGGCTTCATCCTGTGTTACATTGATGGGCAGAATGCAGGACTTTTGGAAATTGACTTTTAAGCCAGTTGATTTAGAGAAAGCAATTAGCATATTCTTGAGTGCTAGCAGCTGGACCTCATCAGCTTGAATAATCAACAAAGTATCATCTGCATACTGAACTACTGGGAAATCTGGGTCATTTGATGGTATTGGGATAGCAAGTAAACCTTGTTGGAGTATTTGGTTAACCACAGATTGTAGCAAATCGGCAGCAATACCAAAAAGAAGAGGTGACAGAGGATCTCCTTGCCTTACACCTCTCTTACAATTGAACTACTTGCCAGGTATACCATTGAGAAGGATGGAAGAAGATCCATATGAAAGGAGTTCTTTAACCCAACCTATCCATTTTGCATCAAAACCCTTGTATTTCAGCATAAGTAGAATGAGATCATGTTCAACAGTGTCAAAAGCTTTAGAAAAATCAAGCTTAAGGATAAGGATTAGTCTCTTAGACTGATGGCACTGATGAATGTATTCCAGACTCCAAGCAATGCAATCCTAGATAGACCTTGATTTAAGAAAACCATATTGGTTTTTATGGATGCATGTGAGAATATTTTGTGCAGTCTATTTGCCAGAAGTTTAGTGAGAAACTTGAGGCAAGTATTTGTGAGGGAGATTGGCCTGAAATCATTTGGCCCTTCAGGAGACAGAATTTTGGGAAAGAGTGCCACTAGGGATCCATTTATACTCTGTAAAGAAATTCTTCCTTCATAGAAGTCAGAGATTAACTTGAGGAAATCATCCTTAATTATATGCCCACACTTCTTAACAAACAAACCAGTAAACCCATCTGGTCCTGGTGCTCTGTCAAGAGGTAAATGCTTCAATACCTCATTTATCTCATCATCTGAGAAAAGTCCCAATTGTTTCGATTTTTGAAATGGGATATTTACGGAATCCCCATGAATAGGATCAAACCTTATTCCATGCTATTTCCATAAGATTCTTCTTTCTTATTCTTAAGGACGCCCTCGAGAGGGCTTAGTTGATCATGATTTCTGTTTTCTCTTTCTTTTCCTTTTTGTTTGTTTTGAGAAAGATATCGTCCGATTCTCCTTCTATTGATTCTTTTCCGATCGAGATGTACGGATCCATGTGTCTACATACATAGATTATGTTCATGGATTAACGAAAATGTGCAAAGGCCCTGATAAACTCTCAAGCCCAGGGACAGGTTGATCAAATTCTCAAGATCAAACAACATGTCAATCCCACATGAAACTCCCATTCTCTCCTTATATGAAGACCAAAGAAGTCCAACCATTTCATTGTGAGAGGATAATGTCAAACCATCAGCATTAATTAAACTGGAGATAGAATTCCTTCTAAATCTCTCAGTTGCCATGGATTGAAAAAACTTGGAATCCCCCCACTTTTATCCATCTGGTGGTGCATCTTTGCTACCAATGAATGTATTGGAGATGAAGAAGCTCCTCTAGATGTAACTTGACAATCTTTCTGAAGTTGAATTCAGGCCTAGACAGAGGCCTTTGCTCCACCAAATTATCAAAGGCAAGGATAACTGCATTGCAAGCATTCATTAGAAGTTTCAATATGGATAAACCTGTGTGCCATTTCTTAAGATCTGTCCTTAACCTTTTAAAATTTTCAGTAAGAATGGCAGCAGAATTTGATTTTCTAGTGGGGGCAGACCAAGAAGTCTGAACACACTCCATGAACCCAGGCATGTCCACCCAGTAATTTTCAAAATGAAAAATCATAGCTTTGGGTATGGAGGTGGAGATCGAGACCACACAAGGCACATGATCAGAAGTAGTCTTGGCTAGAGGGTAAACCATGGTATTAGGATATTCCCCAGTACATGTTGGTGTTGTAAAAAACCAATCAAGCTGCTCCAGAAGTGGAGATTCCTGCATATTTGACCAAGTATATGATCTTCCTTTTAGAGGCAGCTCAATAAGACCCAAGTGCCCAATGATTTCATTGAAAATGAACATATCATTAATGTCACCTCCTGGCATATTTCTATTATCCACATCCATTACTAGAGGAAATAATGCATACAGACATGCATGCAGTGCTTCCACCCCGGGTACACATATGCATGCACTTACTCCACTCCGCTTACACACCTACATCGAGAGAAAATTGTGGACTTGATTGCGGTTACCATGCCCTAATTAATTGAACATTAAACCAAACGCATATAAAATCTCTCTGGTGGTGGAAATGGATGGAGAGAAATGCATGAGAATGAAGAGCGCCCTGTAAACTGTGACGGAGGGAGGAGTAGTATGAAGGTGGAAAACCAAGTACGCGTATGTCCAGTCGGTCAACACACTTCCTCTTGGCATAGCACTGACATGTGGGACCGGAGTGTGAGTAAACCGATCTCAATTGACGGCAAAATGGCAAACCCGCCGTTCCTTGAGAGAGACGAGGAGTGAGAACACACAGACGGGCTCGCACGGAGACCAAGATATATTCAAGCATGGTTGATCGATATCATCATTACATGTTCGATGTTTTTTAATAGTACTATTGGGCTGCCGTTTTCCGCACTTCTCCAAAATAAATGTGTACTTTATCAGTGATGAATATAAAATAAGAGTACAGACGCTCCACCATGTGGTTCCTAGTAGGAGTACCTGTATACTAGTAGTAGTACTACTCGTACTACTAAACCTTGCACTTGGCTCTTGATGATGTTTGCTAAGACTACGTCGGTGTTTCCCCCAAGAGGAGAGGATGATGTAGCACAGCAACGGTAGGTATTTCCCTCAGTAATGAAACCAAGGTATCGAACTAGTAGAGAACCAAGCAACACAACGTAAACAGCCCCTACACACAAATAACAAGCACTCACAACCGGACGTGTTAAAGGGGTTGTCAATCTCTTTCGGGTAACGGCGCCAGAAGGCAAGTTGACGGGAGAAAATTGTAATAGATTGGAATAATAGATCGCAAATAAATAAAGTGCAGCAAGATATTTTTGTATTTTTGGTTTAATAGATCTGAATAAAAACGCAAAGGAAAAATAGATCGCAAGGCAAATACATGAGAAAGAAGACCCGGGGGCCGTAGGTTTCACTAGTGGCTTCTCTCGAGAAAAATAGCAAACGGTGGGTAAACAAATTGGGCAATTGATAGAACTTCAAATAATCATGACGATATCCAGGCAATGATCATTACATATGCATCACGTCAGAGATTAGTAGACCGACTCCTGCCTGCATCTACTACTATTACTCCACACATCGACCGCTATCCAGCATGCATCTAGTGTATCAAGTTCATGGAAAAATGGAGTAATGCAATAAGAACGATGACATGATGTAGACAAGATCCATATATCTATATGGCGGTAGATATAGTCTCGTCTTTTTATCCTTAGTAGCAACGATACATACGTGTCGGTTCCCTTTTTGTCACTGGGATCAAGCCGTAAGATCGAACCCACTACTGGGCACCTCTTCCCATTGCAAGATAAATAGATCAAGTTGGCAAAACAAAACCCAAATATCGGAGAAGAAATACGTGGCTATAAGAGATCAAAGAAACTCAAATAACTTTCATGGATATAAAAAGATAGATCTGATCATAAAGTCGAAGATCATTGGATCCCAACAAACACACCGCAAAAAGAGTTACATCATATGGATCTCCAAGAGACCATTGTATTGAGAATTCAGCGAGAGAGAGAGAGAGAGAGAGAGAGAGAGAGAGAGAGAGCCGTCTAGCTACTAACTATGGACCCGAAGGTCTACAAAGAACTACTCACACATCATCGGAGAGGCACCAATGGAAGTGGTGAACCCCTCAGTGATGGTGTCTCGATTGGATCTGGTGGTTCTAGACTCTGCGGTGGTTGGATGAATATTTCGTCGACTCCCCTAGGGTTTGTGGATTTTGGGGTATTTGTAGAGCAAAGAGGTGGTCCGTGGGGCACCCGAGGTGGGCACAACCCACCAGGGCGCGCCTGGGCCTCCTGGTGGGTTGTGCCCCCCTCGGGGCACCCCTAGGTGCAACCATGGCCCATTGCCTTTCTTCTGGCCCATAAAAATCATCGTGGAGTTTCCTGGCATTTGGACTCCATTTGATATTGATTTCCCGCAATGTAAAATACATGGAAAAACAACAACTGGCACTTAGCACTATGTCAATAGGTTAGTACCAAAAAAGATATAAAATGACTATAAAATGATTATAAAACATCCAAGATTGATAATAAAACAGCATGGAACAATCAAAAATTATAGATACGTTGGAGACGTATCAGCATCCCCAAGCTTAACTCGTACTCGTCCTCAAGTAGGTAAGTGATAAAAACAATTTTTTTATGTGGAGTGCTGTTCATCAAGTCATATCATATTCTTTTCTTTATAGCATGGACATTTGGACTTTTATGTGATTCAAAGCAATAGTCTTGTTTTGACATAATAATTTAGATACTCAAGCATATCAACAAGCAACCATGTTTTCCAAAATATCAATGCTAAAATAAGTTATCCCTAGCCCATCATGCTCAAACATTGATCCATTCATGAAACACACTCGAATATTAACTACACCCAATACTTGAGTACGATCATATTGCCTCCTAGTTGGTGCTTTTGTAAGAGAAGATGGAGACTCAAAATAAAAATTGCATAAAGTAAAAGAAAAGCCCTTCGCGGAGGGAAGTAGGGATTTGTAGAGGTGCCAGAGCTCAAAGCGAAAAATTTGAGACAAAAAAACATTTTGGGAGGTGTATCCATCCCACCAACGAAAACGACTCAGAGCTATGAACACTTTCCATGCTAGATATGCCATAGGCGGTTCCCAAACAGAAAATAAAGGTTATTCCTTTTTCCACCATTCTTTCACTTTCCATGGCTAGCCGTATCCACGGGTGCCTTCCATACCAACACTTTCCAAGGAATTTATTATTTGACAACATAAAGTAAATATTTTTTTTGCTTTTCGGGACTGGGCATCATTAAAACCTTTGCCTTACTCTCGTGCAATGACAAGTGAATAAACACTCATCGTGAGAATAACACATCTAGCATGGAAAATATTAGCCATCCGTTACCGTTCCGCGAGCGGAACAAATACACAAAAGAGAAGTTTATTTTGAAAATTAGAGATGGCACATGCAAATTTGCTTAGAACGGCAAAAGAATACCGCATATAGGTAGATATAGTGGACTCATGTGGCAAAACTGGTCTGAAGGATTTTGGATGCACAAGTAGAGGTAATACTTGGTGCAAAATGAAGGCTAGCAAAAAGATTGGGAAGCGACCAACCAAGAAATGAATAATCTCATAAGCAAGAATTAAGCATAATTAACACCGAATAACGCACCACAAGTAGGATATAATTTTCATTGCATGATTATTGACTTTCGTGCATGCATAAGTAATCACAAACCTTAACACCAATATTCTTACTACAGCACAATTACTCATCAACATAACTCACATATCACATCATCATATCTCAAAACTATTACTAAGAATCAAGTTTATTTTGTCCAATGATCTTCATGACATTTTCTTTAACTTTATCCTTCTTGGATATCTATCACTTTGGGCATAATTTTCATGTGTTTCTTTTCATAAGCTCAAACAAATATAAGTGAAGATCATGAGCATAACAAATTTTCTTCTCTCAAAATAATATAAGTGAAGCAAGAGAGAATTTCTTCAAAAATAACAAAGCACACCGTGCTCAAAAAGATATAAGTGAAGCACTAGAGCAAGTCCTAGCTCATAAAAAATTTAACTGAAGCATAGAGAGCAATTCTAACAAGTCATGATATAATTTTGGCTCTCTCAAACAAGTGTGTCCAGCAAGGATTGATGACTTAAAACACAAAATAAAACAAGCAGAGATTCATATCATACAAGACGCTCCAAGCAAAGCACATATCATGTGACGAATAAAAATATAGCCTCGAGTAAAATACCGATAGTTCTTGGAAGAAAGCGGGGATGCCACTCGGGGGCATACCCAAGCTTAGTTGGTTGCTCATTATTGGACAATAGCTTGGGATGCCGTGGCATCCCCAAGCTTAGGATCTTACATCCTTCCTTCATCCATCGTAAGATAACCCAAAACTTGAAAACTTCAATCACACAAAACTCAACAAAACCTTCGTGAGATCTGTTAGTATAAGAAAGCAAACCACTACTATAAGTGCTATATCAAACCAATTCATATTTTGTTTTGAATTATATCTATTGTATTCCAACTTTTCTATGGCAAAAACTCATCAAAGAAAACCATAGAGCCATCAAAATAAGCAGACAACACAAAGAAAACAGAATCTGTCAAAACAGAACAGTCTGTAGTAATATGACTTTGGCGAATACTTCCGGAACTCTAAAATTCTACCAAAATAGGACGGCCTGGGTAATTTGTATATTAATCTTCTGAAAAAAGAATCAGGGCAAAATCTCTTTTCTATGATTTATGAAAATTATTTTAGTGAGCGTAAAGTTTCTGTCTTTTTCAGCAAGATCAAACAACTATCATCCAAGAAGATCCTATAGGCTTTACTTGGCACAAACACTAACTAAAACACAAAAAACAGGATCATACCAGTAGCATAATTGTGTGAACACACAAGAACAGAAAGCAAAAAGCAAAAATAAATTTTATTCATTGGGTTGCCTCCGAACAAGCGCTATAGTTTTACGCCCTTAGCTAGGCAGAAAGCAAGGATCTAAGTTTTGTCATCTTTGTCCATTTGAAAGCAAATAGCTAAATTTCAATCAATGGTATTTAATCTTCTATTTTGTGAAAGCACATGACCATTGATAGCAGAAAAAAGATTATGCACGTTGCGAAAATTCGTATCCAAACTAGCTTTCATCTCTTTGATTGTTTCATTTTGATAAAAACATAGAAGGGTAGTTGGCTCAACATGATCTCCCTTGGGATGCCCAAATATGGTTTTCATCTTTTCATAAGTATCAAGGACATCCCCTTCAAGAAAACCGTTTTCAAATATAGAATCCAAGACTTGCTTAAAGGAAGAAGGCAAACCAACATAAAAACTTTTCAAGTATATCTCTATCTGATATTGGGGCACATAGCTAGCTCGAATTCTTAACAGCCTATCCCAAGCATCTTTCAAAGATTCATCAAGTAAATAACGAAAAAATCCAGGATCGTCTTCATCAAAATTGTCAAGATTTTCTTTAACAACCCCGGTAAGTCCTTCCACAACATCATTGTTTATGAGCTTGGAGTGGACGGAAGGGCTATCCAAAGTATTAAAACTTGGGAGAGTCCCCCTAGCCTTTTTAAGATCAGCCATGCAACGGAGGAATGGCAAGCAGAAAAAGAGAGGCAAATAAAACGGCAATTTTTTGTGAAGTAGGGGAGAGGAAAATGAGAGGCAAATGGCAAATAATGTAAATTGCGAGGAGATGAGATTTGTGTTTAGGAACCTGGTTATGTTGAAGATCCTCCACGGCAACAGCGCTAGAAATTCCCTTGATGATGTTTGCTAAGACTATGTCGGTGTTTCCCCCAAGAGGAGAGGATGATGTAGCACAACAACGGTAGGTATTTCCCTCAGTAATGAAACCAAGGTATCAAACCAGTAGGAGAACCAAGCAACACAACGTAAACAGCCCCTGCACACAAATAACAGCCACTCGCAACCCGACGTGTTAAAGGGGTTGTCAATCCCTTTCGGGTAACGGCGCCAGAAGGCAAGTTGACGGGAGAAAATTGTAACAGATTGGAATAATAGATTGCAAATAAAATAAAGTACAACAAGATATTTTTGTATTTTTGGTTTAATAGATCTGAATAAAAACGCAAAGGAAAAATAAATCGCAAGGCAAATATATGAGAAAGAAGACCCTGGGCCGTAGGTTTCACTAGTGGCTTCTCTCGAGAAAAATAGCAAACGGTGGGTAAACAAAATACTGTTGGGCAATTGATAGAACTTCAAATAATCATGATGATATCTAGGCAATGATCATTACATAGGCATCATGTCCAAGATTAGTAGACCGACTCCTGCCTGCATCTACTACTATTACTCCACACATTGACCGCTATCCAGCATGCATCTAGTGTATTAAGTTCATGGAAAAATGGAGTAATGCAATAAGAACGATGACATGATGTAGACAAGATCCGTTTATCTACATGGCGGTAGATATAGATCTCGTCTTTTTATCCGTAGTAGCAACGATACATACGTGTCGGTTCCCTTTCTGTCATTGGGATCAAGCACCGTAAGATCGGACCCACTACCGGGCACCTCTTCCCATTGCAAGATAAATAGATAAAGTTGGCCAAACAAAACCCAAATATCGGAGAAGAATTACGAGGCTATAAGAGATCATGCATATAAGTGATCAAAGAAACTCAATTAACTTTCATGGATATAAAAAGATAGATCTGATCATAAACTCGAAGTTCATCGGATCCCAACAAACACACCACAAAAAGAGTTACATCATATGGATCTCCAAGAGACCATTGTATTTAGAATTCAGCGAGAGAGAGAGAGAGCCATCTTGCTACTAACTACGGACCCGAAGGTCTACAAAGAACTACTCACGCATCATCGGAGAGGCACCAATGGAAGTGGTGAACCCCTCCGTGATGGTGTGTCGATTGGATCTGGTGGTTCTGGACTCTGCGGCAGCTGGATGAAAATTTCGTCGACTCCCCTAGGGTTTGTGGATTTTTGGGGTATTTATAGAGCAAAGAGGCGGTCCGGGGGCACCCGAGGTGGGCACAACCCACCAGTGCGCGCCTGGGCCTCCTGGCGCGCCCTGGTGGGTTGTGCCCCCCTCGGGGCACCCCCAGGTGCAACCAGGGCCCATTGCCTTCCTTCTGGCCCATAAAAAATCATCATGGAGTTTCGTGGCATTTGGACTCTGTTTGATATTGATTTCCTGCGATGTAAAAAACATGGAAAAACAGCAACTCGCACTTGGCACTATTTCAATAGGTTAGTACCAAAAAAAGATATAAAATGACTGTAAAATGATTATAAAACATCCAAGATAGATAATAAAACATCGTGGAATAACAAAAAATTATAGATACGTTGGAGATGTATCAGCATCCCCAAGCTTAACTCCTACTCGTCCTCGAGTAGGTAAGTGATAAAAACAGATTTTTTGATGTGGAGTGATGTTCATTAAGTCATATCATATTCTTTTCTTTATAGCATGGACATTTGGACTTTTATGTCATTCAAAGCAATAGTCTAGTTTTGACACAATAATTTATATACTCAAGCATATCAACAAGCAACCATGTCTTTCAAAATATCGACGCTAAAATAAGTTATCCCTAGCTCATCGTGCTCAAACATTGATCCATTCATGAAACACACTCAAATATTAACTACACCCAATAATTGAGTACGATCATATTGCCTCCTAGTTGGTGCTTTTGTAAGAGAAGATGGAGACTCAAAATAAAAATAAAAATTGCATAAAGTAAAAGAAAGGCCCTTCGCAGAGGGAAGTAGGGATTTGTAGAGCTGCCAGAGCTCAAAGCGAAAAATTTGAGACAAAAAGAACATTTTGGGAGGTGTATCCATCCCACCAATGAAAACGACTCAGAGCTACAAACACTTTCCATGCTAGATATGCCATAAGCGGTTCCCAAACAGAAAATAAAGGTTATTCCTTTTTCCACCATTCTTTCACTTTCCATGGCTAGCCGTATCCACGGGTGCCTTCCATACCAACACTTTCCAAGGAATTTATTATTTGACAACATAAAGTAAATATTTTTTTGCTTTTCGGGACCGGGCATCTCTAAAACCTTTGCCTTACTCTCATTCATTGACAAGTGAATAAACACTCATCGTGAGAATAACACATCTAGCATGGAAAATATTAGCCACCCGTTACCATTCCGCGAGCGAAACAAATACACAAAAGAGTAGTTTATTTTGAAAATTAGAGATGGCACATGCAAATTTGCTTAGAACGGCAAAATAATACCGCATATAGGTAGATATAGTGGACTCATGTGGCAGAACTGGTTTAAAGGATTTTGGATGCACAAGTAGAGGTCATACTTGGTGCAAAATGAAGGCTAACCAAAAGATTAAGAAGCGACCAACCAAGAAATGAATAATCTCACAAGCAAGCATTAAGAATAATTAACACCGAATAATGCACCACAAGTAGGATATAATTTTCATTGTATGATTATTGACTTTCGTGCATGCATAGGGAATCACAAACCTTAACACCAATATTCTTACTACAGCACAATTACTCATCAACATAACTCACATATCACATCATCATATCTCAAAACTATTACTAAGAATCAAGTTTATTTTGTCCAATGATCTTCATGACATTTTCTTTAACTTTATCCTTCTTGGATATCTATGACTTTGGAACTAATTTTCATGTGTTACTTTTCATAAGCTCAAACAAATATAAGTGAAGATCATGAGCATAACAATTTTTCTTTCTCTCAAAATAATTTAAGTGAAGCAAGAGAGAATTTCTTCGAAAATAACAAAGCACACCGTGCTCAAAAAGATATAAGTGAAGCACTAGAGCAAGTCCTAGCTCATCAAAGATTTAAGTGAAGCATAGAGAGCAATTCTAACAAGTCATGACATAATTTTGGCTCTCTCAAACAAGTGTGTCCAGCAAGGATTGATGACTTAAAAAACAAAATAAAACAAGCAAAGACTCATATCATACAAGACGCTCCAAGCAAAGCACATATCATGTGACGAAAAAAATATAGCCTTGAGTATAATACCGATAGTTGTTGGAAGAAAGCGGGGATGCCACTCGGGGGCATCCCCAAGCTTAGTTGGTTGCTCATTCTTGGATAATAGCTTGGGATGCCGGGGCATCCCCAAGCTTAGGCTCTTACATCCTTCCTCCATCCATCGTAAGATAACCCAAAACTGGAAAACTTCAATCACACAAAACTCAACAAAACCTTCTGAGATCCGTTAGTATAAGAAAGCAAACCACTACTATAAGTGCTGTATCAAACCAATTCATATTTTGTTTTTGTATTATATCTACTGTATTCCAACTTTTCTATGGAAAAAACTCATCAAAGAAAACCATAGAGCCATCAAAATAAGCACACAACACAAAGAAAACCGAATCTGTCAAAACAGAATAGTCTGTAGTACTCTAACTTTGGCGAATACTTCTGGAACTCCAAAAATTCTAACAAAATAGGACGACCTGAGTAATTTTTATATTAATCTTCTGCAAAAATAATCAGGGCAAAAGCTCTTTTCTGTGATTTATGAAAATTATTTTTTTCAGCGCAAAGTTCCTGTCTTTTTCAGCAAGATCAAACAACTATCATCCAAGAAGATCCTATAGGCTTTACTTGGCACAAACACTAACTAAAACACAAAAAACACGGTCATACCAGTAGCATAATTGTGTGAACACACAAGAACAGAAAGCAAAAAGCAAAAATAAATTTTATTCATTGGGTTGCCTCCGAACAAGCGCTATAGTTTTACGCCCTTAGCTAGGCAGAAAGCAAGGATCTAAGTTTTGTCATCTTTGTCCTTTTGAAAGCAAATAGCTAATTTTCAATCGATGGTATTTAATCTTCTATTTTGTGAAAGCACATGACCATTGATAGCAGAAAAGAGATTAAGCACGTTGCGAAAATTCGTATCCAAACTAGCTTTCATCTCTTTGATTGTGTCATTTTGATAAAAACATAGAAGGGTAGTTGGCTCAACATGATCTCCCTTGGGATGCCCAAATATGGTTTTCATCTTTTCATAAGTATCAACGGCATCCCCTTCAAGAAAACCGTTTTCAAATATAGAATCCAAGACTTGCTTAAAGGAAGAAGGCAAACCAATATAAAAACTTTTCAAGTATATCTCTATCTGATATTGGGGCACATAGCTAGCTCGAATTCTTAACAGCCTATCCCAAGCATCTTTCAAAGATTCATCAAGTAAATAACGAAAGAATCCGGGATCGTCTTTATCAAAATTGTCAAGATTTTCTTTAACAACCCCGGTAAGTCCTTCCACAGCATCATTGTTTATGAGCTTGGAGAGGACGGAAGGGCTATCCAAAGTATTAAAACTTGGGAGAGTCCCCCTAGGCTTTTTAAAATCAGCCATGGCAATGGAGAAACGGCAAGCGGAAAAAGAGAGGCGAATAAAACGACAAATTTTGGTGAAGTGGGAGAGGAAAACGAGAGGCAAATGGAAAATAATGTAAATTGCGAGGAGATGATATTTGTGATTAGGAACCTGGTTATGTTGAAGATCCTTCCCGGCAACGGCGCCAGAAATTCCCTTGATCATGTTTGCTAAGACTATGTCGGTGTTTCCCCCAAGAGGAGAGGATGATGTAGCACAGCAACGGTAGGTATTTCCCTCAGTAATGAAACCAAGGTATCGAACCAGTAGGAGAACCATGCAACACAACGTAAATAGCCCCTGCACACAAATAACAGCCACTCGCAACCCGACGTGTTAAAGGGGTTGTCAATCCCTTTCGGGTAACGGCGCCAGAAGGCAAGTTGACGGGAGAAAATTGTAATAGATTGGAATAATAGATCGCAAATAAAGTAAAGTGCAGCAAGATATTTTTGTATTTTTGGTTTAATAGATCTGAAAAAACACAAAGGAAAAATAGATCGCAAGGCAAATATATGAGAAAGAAGACCAGGGGGCCGTAGGTTTCACTAGTGGCTTCTCTCGAGAAAAATAGCAAACGGTGGGTAAACAAATTACCGTTGGGCAATTGATAGAACTTCAAATAATCATGGCGATATCCAGGAAATGATCATTACACACTAGTGCGCATTGGTCCTAAACAAACGGTTTTTTACCCCTTTCCGCGATGGCATTTGGAACCGTCGCCAAGTGAGTATGTGCGATAGGGTGTCCTTCCCACACGACCGAGAAATCGTCGGGGATAGGCCCTCCTGGGACCTAGGCTGGGGCCGTGTGCGATCGGGCGAGGCATCGAAACCCAATCATTTCCGTACGTATGTACATCCCACACGGTGAATCCCAGAAATCATTTCCGTAGGTATGTACATCCCACACGGTAATCGAAGAAAATCATTTCCGTAGGTATGTACATCCCACACGGTGAATCCCAGAAAAACATTTCCGTTCGTATGTATATCACACACAGTCAATCCAAGGAATACGTTTCCGTTATTATGTACATCCCACACAGTCAATCCAGGGAAAACGTTTCTGTTCGGACGTAAATCCCACACAGTTTTATGTGTAGGCTCGTGTGTGAAAGGTGTAACTATCACAGACGATCTTCCTTGGTTAACTATTTTCTTTTATCAACTATATCACACACGATTTGATGAAGAAAACTGTGTGGCATTGGGCTATCCATCGCAACCGCTTTTACTGCTAGAACTGTTTGCAAAGGTCCATGACACATTTAGCAAGTTTATTAGTTTACAATTAATAATTCCAGTATTACGCAAATTCCCATTTCATATCAAACAAATGTTTGCCAATTTCATATCAGGCACATAAGTAAACTATAACATCACAGTACAGTAGCTACATGAAAATAGCACAATACAACATATAGCTAGTTCAACTTCATAAGAACAATATATTCATTTCCCTAATCGAGATCATCCAGGCTCGTCTTATCCACCTCTGCTTTCAGTTTAGTAAGAACCCGTTTTGCATGGGCCAACTGGGAAAGTGCCTCCTCCTTCGCCAACACCATCTTAGCAAATTCTTTAAAAAAAATCTGAGCTCATTCTCCACCTTCAACTTTTTATCCCGCATCTTGAAATATGGTTCAGCGTTGACAAGACTTTCTCTAAGCCTAGTTGTGTTCACTTCCTCATACATGCTCCAGAGCTTCATTAGGCACATCTTCAAAGACTGTGGCCACTCTTGATCAACCCACTCCAAGTAAGAACACTTCCGTTCATCCTATAATATTTAAAACTAGATCAGTAACAATTGTAGGGGAAATGGGTTTATAGCAACATAGAAAATCACCAATGCTTATTTTGAAAAACTGAACAAACATGTTAATTATGACCTATCTTCTCAAAAAGATCAATGTACTGAGACAACAACCAAATTATGGAACATCAGAAGCTATAATTAACTACAACGACGCTACAAGTTCTTACTCATGTACAATAAATAACAAATTGAACATTTTATGAGGAAGGTAAATATAACTGCAACAGCATAGTGACAGTGTTTGGATGACAGAAAATTGATACTAACAGGTGTGTACATGCACAAATTTAGTAACATAGAACTAATAGCACTAAGGCCGTCCACTATGTATGCCAAAACTGGTGTAAAGACAACTGTTGATACATCTCGCACCGGTGCCCTGAACTGGCGAGCCGATGCAGCGGAAAAAAAATCAGGGACCCGGACTCCGGAGCACATAGTTGATCCGATGCCCAGTTCCTTCGTGCCATAAAGATTTAGTATTTTACTGCTTGGCTGCTCGGATGTGTGGACCAAAGTTGGCTGCACAAACTACTGAAGCGGTGCTAAATAATTTTCTAATGGCATCACTGATGAGATGGCAACAATTTAAGATACTAGGTACAAACTGTGGCACTGTCTTAGGATGCGTTTGGTTGAAGGTGTGGTATGAATGGGTTGGGACCGTGACAGTGTCTGAATCACATCTAACAAATGATTTGTAACAACGGAAGAGGGTCTAACCTTCTCTGCACATGCCAGAAACTTCCTCCCAGTGTCCACAGAATCAAACGCAAGTAGCTTCACGCATGGAGATTGATGGTGACAACAAGCAGATAGATCTTCAGCCACCCCGCTCTATTCGTTTCCACTGATGGTCTTAGGGAGCTACAAGAGGAAGAAATGACTCAAATCAACCTCCGGCTAAGAATCCTTCATTCCAAGTCATAGCCCGAGAGAGAGAGAAGAGAGGCATACCCGGGTGGTGAAGGAGTAGTCGCCGGAGGAGCAACCGCTGGAGATGTCTTTGAAGAAGACCATGGCGACCCCGGTGGTAGGATACGAGATGGCGAGAGCGAGGAAGCGGCTATAGCTTAGCAAGGAAGGAAGGAGTAAACATGGGAAATGTGACTTGTGGTCAGGGTGAAAAGGGGGTGGGGAAGGGGGCGGGGCTAGATATTTTGGCGGTAGGCCAAAATTTTGGAAGTGTGGAGGGAAACTTTGCGCGCGGTGCCTCCGGACCATTCACTTTGAACGATTGTGTGCATCGCAAACGATTCTTCTGCTTTACGCGCATGGGATGAGTTTGATAATTCAATTTTTGGTCTCAAGGCATGGGCACATTCACTTTGAACGCGCGCGGTGCCGCCGGACCATTCACTTTGACCGATTGTGTGCATTGCAAATGATTCTTCTGCTTTACGCGCATGGGATGAGTTTGATAATTCAAATTTTGGTGGAAATTTCCCCGGGTATGTCATTGCATAATTTAACATCCTTTGCTAATTTGGGCACACAAAAGAGCGTACAACAGACATACCACACTTACTGAATCGAGCAATTTTAGTAATTACACAGAGCCAGTTGACCTAAACACCGCTCTAACAAAAGACCAGCATTAAAAACAAAGCCTAAGTACGCATAATTAAAAATCCGCCGCCGCGCCGGCCTATGCATCGCCAGTGTGAGATGAGACGTCGATGACTTGTCCTCGTGACATGCCACCGTTGGTGGACTCCGCGTCCCCCCTGCTGAAGTCGACCGCGTCCCCGTCCTCGTCCTCGGCGCCGCACTCAAGGTTGTAGTACTCGTAGTAGTGGCTGCGCCAGAGCTCGCGTTGGTACTCCACCGCCGATTCCTCGACGGATAGACTCTTCTCTACCTCGACCTCTGCCACGCGCAACTCCTCCTACCGGCGCTCCTCGATCTCCGCCGCCTCCTGCATATCCAGCTCCCGCTCGACGACCTCATGAGGAAGCAGGTGCTCCATGGCCACCGTCGCCTTTTCAGACGTGGGTTGCATGCTGGAGTCCGAGGTGGCATGGGATATCTTGGCGTGTGCATCCTCGATCTTGGCGTGGATGGCCTCGACCCGGGCCAGGGCGACATCAGCGGCACGGACGGCAGCATGAGCGCTCTCGGCGTTTGCAGCCGCCGATGCAGCAGCAGCTGCAGCTTCCCTGTCGGCTACCGCAGACGCCCTCTCGGCTGAAGCGGCCGCGCTCAATGCGGATGCGACGGCACTCTCGGCGTAGGCGGCCACGCTCTCGGCGCAGGCGGCGGCGCTCGGGGGGACGCGGCCATCGTACGGGCCTTCACGAAGCGTTTCCACGGCGTCATCTTTGCAAGAAGGGGGTGCGGGAATGGGGATCGGGATTCGTGGATTCGGGGGTTGCCGGCACTAGAGCAGATGAGCCGGCGAAGCTTAAGAAAGGAGACTTAAATAGACCCAGATATTTTCATCGCCAACGGTTCCTAGAAAACAACTGTGTGTGATGTTGTAGATATTTTTTATTAGCTGTGAAAGACGAATTTGGAATGAAGTGCCAACGGATGGTGTTTTAGATGAACGAGAAATTTTGTAGTACTAATACAACTGTCATGTCAAATTTTGGAAAATTTCGGGGGTCATTTGACCTTCTAAGACCTTTAAGTGATTTTCTAGCCATTTAATGACCGTAATTGAAATTTGATCTACATGTACATTCAACAGCTAACCATAACAGATTGAAAACTCATATTTCGTGTACTTGTGTGTGATTTAATTCCATGTGCAGTAAATTGGAAGGAATTTTCAAACATATTGGTCTAATGGCTATGACACAATTAAGCATGGAGTGACATGGCATTTTAATTCCAAAAAATAAAAAAATCAGAAACACATGAAACCTTGGTTGATGTAACGTCATGCCACCAAGATGATGTGGTAAAAAAATTGGCATGTTTGACCAAAGTTTGGACACACACCCCTCACAAACCGGAGCAACTCACTAGAAGGCTCGTGGTTCCGAGAGGGAACAATGCATGTTTGATGACGAACGGGAGATAGCTTCCTCTTATGGCCTTCAAATTTTTTTCTACGTCTAACGTGCACTACTACAACTGTAATGTGAATTTTCTGAAAATTCTAGAGGTCATTTGACCTTTTAAAGACATTTAAGTGATTTTCTAGCCATTTAATGACCGTAATTCAAATTTGAACTACATCTACATGCAACGCGTAACCGAAATGGTTTGAAAAATCATATTTGTGTACTTGTCTGCGAGTTAATTCCATGTGCAGTAAACTAGAAGGAATTTTCAAACATATTTGTATCACGACATGGACACATATGCATGAATACGTATGCATGGAGTGGCATGACATTTTAATTCCAAAAAAAATCAGAAACACATGAAACCTGGGTTGATGTAATGTCATGCCACCAAGATGATGTGGTAAAGAAATTGGCATGTTTGACAAAAGTTTGGACACACACCCCTCACAGACCGGAGAAACTCGCGAGCAGGTTTGTGGTTCCGAGAGGGAACAATGCATGTTTGATGACGAACGGGAGATTGCTTCCTCTTACGGCCTTCAAATTTTTTCTACGTCTAACGTGCCCGACTACAACTGTAATGTGAAATTTTGGAAAATTCTAGGGGTCATTTGACCTTTTAAAGACATTTAAGTGATTTTCTAACCATTTAATGACCGTAATTCAAATTTGAACTACATCTACATGCAACGCCTAACCAAAACATTTTGAAAAAACATATATGTGTACTTGTGTGCGAGTTAATTCCATGTGCAGTAAATTAGAAGGAATTTTCAAACATATTGGTCTCACGACATGGACACATGCATACGTATGCATGGAGTGACATGGCATTTTAATTCAAAAAATAGAACAAGGATGAGCAACACATGAAAACTTGGTTGATGTAATGTCATGCCACCAAGATGATGTGCTAAAGAAATTGGCATGTTTGATGAACGTTTGGACACGCACCCCTCACAAACCGGATCAACTCGCTACAAGGTTCGTGGTTCCGAGAGGGAACAATGCATGTTTGATGACGAACGGGAGAGAGCTTCCTCTTACGGCCTTCAAATTTTTTCCTATGTTTAACGTGCACTAATACAACTGTCATGTGAAAATTTGGTAAATTTCAGGGGTCATTTGACCTTTTAAAGACATTTAAGTGATTTTCTAACCATTTAATGACCGTAATTCAAATTTGAACTACATCTACACTCAACGCCTATCCATAACGGTTTGAAAAATCATACTTTTGTGTACTTGTGTGCGAGTTAATTCCATGTGCAGTAAATTCGAGGAATTTTCAAACATATTGGTATCAAGGCATGGGCACATGAATGGAGTGCATGCAGTGGCATTTTAATTCCAAAAAATTAACAAATGATCAGAAAAACATGAAACCTTGCTTGATTTAATGTCATGCCACCAAGATGATGTGGTAAAGAAATTGGCATGTTTGATGAATGTTTGGACACACACCCCTCACAAACCGGAGCAACTCGCTAGAAGGTTCGTGGTTCCGAAAGGGAACAATGCATGTTTGATGATGAACGGGAGATAGCTTCCGCTTACAGCCTTGAAATTTTTTCAACGTCTAACGTGCACTACTACAACTGTAATGTGAATTTTTTGAAAATTCTAGGGGTCATTTGACCTTTTAAAGACATTTAAGTGATTTTCTAGCCATTTAATAACCGTAATTGAAATTTGAACTACATCTACATGCAACACGTAACCGAAACGGTTTGAAAAATCATACTTGTGTACTTGTGTGCGAGTTAATTCCATGTGCAGCAAACTAGAAGGAATTTTCAAACATATTTGTGTCACGACATGGACACATATGCATGGACTGGCATGGCATTTTAATTCCAAAAAAAATCAGAAACACATGAAACCTGGGTTGATGTAATGTCATGCCACCAAGATGATGTGGTAAAGAAATTGGCATGTTTGACAAAAGTTTGGACACACACCCCTCACAAACCGGAGCAACTCGCTAGCAGGTTTGTGGTTCCGAGAGGGAACAATGCATGTTTGATGACGAACGGGAGATTGCTTCCTCTTACGGCCTTCAAATTTTTTCTATGTCTAACGTGCACGACTACAACTGTAATGTGAAATTTTGGAAAATTCTAGGGGTCATTTGACCTTTTGAAGACATTTAAGTGATTTTCTAACCATTTAATGATCGTAATTCAAATTTGAACTACATCTACATGCAACGCCTAACCAAAACATTTTGAAAAATCATATATGTGTACTTGTGTGTGAGTTAATTCCATGTGCAGTAAATTAGAAGGAATTTTCAAACATATTGGTCTCACGACATGGACACATGCATACGTATGCATGGACTGACATGGCATTTTAATTCAAAAAATAGAAAAATGATGAGCAACGCATGAAACCTTGGTTGATGTAATGTCATGCCACCAAGATGATGTGGTAAAGAAATTGGCATGTTTGACGAATGTTTGGACACGCACCCCTCACAAACCGGATCAACCCGCTACAAGGTTCATGGTTCCGAGAGGGAACAATGCATGTTGGATGACGAACGGGAGATAGCTTCCTCTTACGGCCTTCAAATTTTTTCCTACGTTTAACGTGCACTAATACAACTGTCATGTGAAAATTTTGTAAATTTGAGTGGTCATTTGACCTTCTAAAGACATTTAAGTGATTTTCTAACCATTTAATAACCGTAATTCAAATTTGAACTACATCTACATGCAACGCCTAACCAAAACGGTTTGAAAAATCATATTTTTGTGTACTTGTGTGCGAGTTAATTCCATGTGCAGTAAATTCGAATGAATTTTCAAACATATTGGTGTCAAGGGATGGGCACATGCATGGAGTGCATGCCATGGCATTTTAATTCCAAAAAATTTAAAAATGATCAGAAAAAGATGAAACCTTGCTTGATTTAATGTCATGCCACCAAGATGATGTGGTAAAGAAATTGGCATGTTTGATGAAAGTTTGGACACACACCCCTCACAAACCGGAGCAACTCGCTAGAAGGTTCGTGGTTCCGAGAGGGAACAATGCATGTTTGTTGACGAACGGGAGATAGCTTCCTCTTACGGCCTTGAAATTTTTTCAACGTCTAACATGCACTACTACAACTGTAATGTGAAATTTTGGAAAATTCTAGGGGTCATTTGACCTTTCAAAGACATTTAAGTGATTTTCTAACCATTTAATGACCGTAATTCAAATTTGAACTACATCTACATGCAACGCCTAACCAAAACGGTTTGAAAAATCATATTTGTGTACTTGTGTGTGAGTTAATTCCATGTGCAGTAAATTAGAAGGAATTTTCAAACATATTGGTCTCACGACATGGACACATCCATACGTATGCATGGAGTGACATGGCATTTTAATTCAAAAAATAGGAAAATGATCAGAAACACATGAAAGCTTGGTTGATGTAATGTCATGCCAGCAAGATGATGTGGTAAAGAAATTGGCATGTTTGATGAACGTTTGGACACACTCCCCTCACAAACCCGAGCAACTCGCTAGAAGGTTCGTGGTTCCGAGAGGGAGCAATGCATGTTTGATGACGAATGGGAGATAGCTTCCTCTTACGGCCTTCAAATTTTTTCCTACGTTTAACGTGCACTAATACAACTGTCATGTGAAAATTTTGTAAATTTGAGGGGTCATTTGACATTCTAAAGACATTTAAGTGATTTTCTAACCATTTAATAACCGTAATTCAAATTTGAACTACATCTACATGCAACGCCTAACCAAAACGGTTTGAAAAATCATATTTTTGTGTACTTGTGTGCGAGTTAATTCCATGTGCAGTAAATTCGAATGAATTTTCAAACATATTGGTGTCAAGGCATGGGCACATGCATGGAATGCATGCCATGGCATTTTAATTCCAAAAAATTTAAAAATGATCAGAAAAACATGAAACCTTGCTTGATTTAATGTCATGCCACCAAGATGATGTGGTAACAAAATTGGTCTGTTTGACTGAAGTTTGGACACACACCCCTCACAAACCGGAGCAACTCACTAGAAGGTTGGTGGTTCCGAGAGGGAACAATGCATGTTTGCTTATGGACGGGAGATAGCTTCCTCTTACGGCCTTCAAATTTTTTCCTATGTTTAACGTGCACTAATACAACTGTCATGTGAAAATTTGGAAATTTCCAGGGGTCATTTGACCTTTTAAAGACATTTAAGTGATTTTCTAACCATTTAATAACCGTAATTCAAATTTGAACTACATCTACATGCAACGCCTAACCAAAACGGTTTGAAAAATCATATTTTTGTGTACTTGAGTGTGAGTTAAAAAAAAATCATCAGACGATGTAAATATCTTGTGTTCAAAAAAGAAAATGTAAAGATCTGGCAAGACAACCGGCCCCCACACGATTGGCACTCTATCTCGCGGCTCGAGGTTTGGTAGGTGATTGGGGGATCATTAATCAGACACGGTTCTGTATTAGAAACCGTCAGCTATTATCTTCACACACGGATTTGCTGCGGGAATTGTGTGTAATTCAAACTACAGTACACGTAAATTCCGGCGACCGGCGTGTGTACTGTCCCCGTCGATCTAGAGTCCGGCCGCCAATAAATATTACCTTGCTCACGTCGTCCCGCCTGCATTCTCATCTACATCCTCCCCTCGCTCCCCTTGCTCTCTCTCTCTCTGTCTCTCTCTCTCTCTCAAATCTCTGCCATGGCGCCGCCGGTCTGCCCATGCGCCGACGAGGAGTCGCCGCCCCCCGAGGACGCTCACTCGATTAGCAGCGATGAGGACCCCTACGCGCCGCCTGACGAGGTTGCGCCGGACCCCCCAACTTTGGATTGGTTTTGGGGCCAGTACAATCTTTGTTTGTGGAAGTCGCTGCCGCCGGCTGAGAAAGCCAGGCAAGTGGCGTTTAAGAAGGAGATGGCGGAGGAGGAAGCCAGGTACCAGGCGGCCTGTGAAGCCCGTGATGCCGCCTGGAAAAAGGAGGCGGTGGAGCTTTGGGGGCGGGCGCGTCGTCGTGCCGAGGAGGTGTACGAAGACGGGTACTTCGCGAGGAAGGTCATAGGCGCTGGGCGTCTCGTCGCTGCGTGGAGGTGGGCCGATAAGCTCCAGCGTACCACCGGCAAGGAGCTCCGGTGGGCGCCCAACGAAATGGCAACATCGGCCGCGCGCGTCCGCCAGCAAGAGGCAGATCGGTACATCAAGCGCTGCGAGGTGGAGGAGTCGGAGTACTGCCTCCGCACTGGGAAGACGCCGCGTACCAGGGAGCTGCTGGCGAGGGGCTGCCGGAATACTGGCCCCAGGAGGGATTATTAGTTTTAGTGTTGTTCATTTTCAATTTTATGCATTGTACCTAGTAGTTAAGTGTCATCACGTATACGGGATGATAATATATATATATATTCTGTGATGATCTAATGAACAATTAATATATATATATATATATTATGAATTCCATTTTCTATCTGTTTTTGTATACTAATTTGAATCTAGCTGTTATCATCCACATATACAGAATGGAAAGCGTATATATACACATTGAAACATAACATATAAGAATGGAAAACAGAGTACACACATTGAAACAGAGCAATAAACAGAGCAATACTATGATTGCTGTGAATACAAAGCTATCCATGTCGAAACAACTTTTCAAAATAAAACGCGTCCATGAGACCATGACCAGCAGCCCTTGCCTAGGGTAGCTCTTGGCTCTGCCCGAACTTGTGCAGGCATTCGTCCAACGGTCGACATGCTCGCGCTACATCTGGAGCGCGATCTCGAGCTTCAAGTTGGCTATTTCATCGGAGATCACCATCTCGAGGATGCGACAGCCATGTTACTCTACTGCGCGTCAAGCCTGGGCCAAGGAGGTGGTCGAGCCTACGGACCAGCGCGTTGGCATCCAGTGGGCCGCGGACAAGGCGAACGGCGGCACCCATGCGAACGGCGCGGCGGGCGTCCGGTGCAAGTACGGCGTGGCTGACATCTGGTGCAAGTACGACGCTGAGGGCCTCTGCCCACTCCTGGCAAGGAATGGGGGTACTGACGAGACGTGTACCTAGCTGCGACGCCGTGTCGACAGCAGGCAAGCGCCGATGGATCCGCTCTTGCTGTGCAGCGCGCCGCGCCTCTCGCTCTACGGTGCTCCAACGGTCTCGCCGTGCGGCGAGCCGTAGCCTATCGGCGCGTACGCGCCTAGCTTGCTATGCAGCACGCCATCGATCATGTTGTGCGGCGAGCTGCAGCCTGTCAGCGCTGACATGCCTATCTTGATCCGCGGTGCTAAGCGCCATGCGCCAAAGGTCTGCTTAACCCTGGCGATGACGTGCATCGCAGCGTCGTCCATCGCGTTGTCGGGGAGCACCTCGTGGCGCCTGCTCGTTTTCCTCGTCAACGAGGTTGATGCAGAGCCAGTGCTTTGGTGGGTTGGCATGCTTGGAAAAGGTGGATGTGCTACCGGTTGCGCTTGTAGCCTCCGTGCGTCGCGCGCCCCCTATGCAGTATAGCTGGGTGGCGGGAAACAGGTGAGGAAATGGCGAGAAACGGTGACGTGTTCATAAAACGCCATCAATTAATGGAAACTTAGCATCGAGCCAGCACAAGAAGTAGATGGTGATCAGATGAACACGGACCACACTAGGGATCTCGTCGGTGATGAATTCATCAATCCCAAATGATTGAATACTAGCAAGCATTTGCCCAAAACACACACGGCCTATTCCATCACAAATAGGTCGGATGGATCAACTATATTCCAAGTATCGGACATTGTCAAAAAGTAATGCAGTAGACCTTCTTTAACATGTGTTAAAAAATAAAAATAAAAACAAGGACATTGAGGTTAAATTAGCTGAGGGAATGGGGCATTTCGGTCATTTGACCAAAATGACCCATCCCATCACCTAACTTAACATCAACACAACTTCCCATCCAGTCACCCATCCGATGGCTGCTCCAGCCTGAGCACACTTAACTTGATAGTTTTCTTACATGAGCTACTGGTGGAACAGCTAGTCCTTGCTGATAGGAATGCCTCTTCGCATCCTTATGGCGTATCCAGATGACCGCCCGTCCCACAATGGCAAATAGATGTTGTGTAGACAGAGCATATCACATACGTCTTATTAGAAGCAATCGTCTGCATTATTATCGGTCTTCGCACACATTTCTGATTACAGACCAGTTTGCCGCGTATCACACACATCTTGTTATACTGAACCGTTTCTGTTCTCTTGCCTAATCACAAAAAGTTCATCCGAGTGAACCGTATGCTGTACATCGCACACACCTTGATCGGGCTGTCCGTTTCTTTTGTGTTGCCTAATCACAAACAGTTCATCTGAGTGAACCGGATGTTGTACATCGCACACACCTTCATCTGGCTGCCCGTTTCTTTTGTTCCTCCTCATCGCAAACAGTTAATTGAACAGAACCGTATGCCCTTCATCGCACACGCAACTAAAACCTGAACCGTGTTTGATGCATCCATCATCGCAAACGTTTTATACATTTTTGACGGTTTTCCTACACCACCGTTTGCGATCCTTGCATTGCACGCAGTTTCTCAAAGGGTCTCTGATCGTAGTATCGCGTTAGCAGCATCCTGTAGTAGTGACATAGGCATCACATCCAAGATTAGTAGACCGACTCCTGCCTGCATCTACTACTATTACTCCACACATCGACCGCTATCCAGCATGCATCTAGTGTATTATGTTCATGGAAAAATGGAGTAATGCAATAAAAACGATGACATGATGTAGACAAGATCCGTTTATCTATATGGAGGTTGATATAGATCTCGTCTTTTTATCCTTAGTAGCAACAATACATACGTGTCGGTTCCCTTTCTGCCACTGGGATCAAGCACCGTAAGATCAAACCCACTACCAGGCACCTCTTCCCATTGCAAGATAAATAGATCAAGTTGGCCAAACAAAATGCAAATATCGGAGAAGAAATACGAGGCTATAAGAGATCATGCATATAAGAGATCAAGGAAACTCAAATAACTTTCATGGATATAAAAAGATAGATCTGATCATAAAGTCGAAGTTCATCGGATCCCAACGAACACACCGCAAAAAGAGTTACATCATATGGATCTCCAAGAGACCATTGTATTGAGAATTCAGCGAGAGAGAGAGAGCCATCTGGCTACGAACTACGGACCCGAAGGACTACAAAGAGCTACGCACGCATCATCGGAGAGGCACCAATGGAAGTGGTGAACCCCTCCGTGATGGTGTCTCGATTGGATCTGGTGGTTCTAGACTCTGCGGCGGTTGGATGAATATTTCATCGACTCCCCTAGGGTTTATGGATTTTTGGGGTATTTATAGAGCAAAGAGGTGGTCCCGGGGGCACCCGAGGTGGGCACAACCCACCAGGGTGCGCCTGGGCCTCCTGGCGCGCCCTGGTGGGTTGTGCCCCCCTCGGGGCACCCCCAGGTGCAACCAGGGCCCATTGCCTTCCTTCTGGCCCATAAAAAATCATTGTGGAGTTTCGTGGCATTTGGACTCCGTTTGATATTGATTTCCTGCGATGTAAAAAACATGGAAAAAAACAGCAACTGGCACTTGGCAATATGTCAATAGGTTAGTACCAAAAAAAGATATAAATGACTATAAAATGATTATAATACATCCAAGATTGATAATAAAACAACGTGGAACAATCAAAAAGTATAGATACATTGGAGACATATCAGTTCTTCGCCTCTTCGTGAAGTCGAACAATGATGGTACTACAGTGTATGCCTATGGCAATCTGACATCGAATGAACTGCTGCACGTCCACCGCCTGGGTGAGGGTAGGTTGCATTAGTATAAAGTTTTTCGTCGTCTTGCGAGCCACCAGACTTGAGGTAGATGGAGAGGGCGTAAGCATGCTTCACCTTGTCCTGCAAGCTTCTCCTCATTCTGCGAGTTAACGGGACACACCAAAAAGTTGTGCTAGTCCATACTCCCTCCTTTCCGGTTAATATGGCTTAATCTTTTTTGCGGGGAAATGAGAGAGCTTTATTCATATATAAGCATTCTTAGGACGATCAACCAAGAGACTGGTCACTAGGAAGCGAGGTACCCCGCAAAAAAGAAGAAGGAAGCGAGGTGTTTCATCAAGCCAGCTCTCGGTCACATTCAAAGTGCAGCAAGCACGGTTCGCACAAAGATGCGCCACAAGGTTTGCTAACCTGTTTACATGTTGAATAACAAGAAAAGGAGAAAATATTACCAAGCGCTCCTATTTCTAACAGGATAGGAGCCAGAATTAAGCGAGAATTGTGGCGAGTGTTCCATGCAATCAACTTCCATTATCACATGCGTGAACCCTCAAAGAGAACCAAATGTGTTGAAGATTGCTTTATCACATATTAAAATAAAATAAGAGTGTAGACGCTCCACCATCCGTTTCCTAGTAGTACATACCTGTATAGTAGTACTAGAAGTAAACTTTGCACTTGGCTGTTCGCCTCCTCGGGAAGTCGAACAATAATGGTACTAGTACAGTGTATGCTTCTAGCAATCTGACACCAAATTAATTATTGCACATCCACCGCCTGAGCGAGGGAGAGCTTGCATTAGTCAAAAGTTTCTCCTTGTCCCGTGAGCCACCGTGCACAAGCTGCTCCCGTCTTGCAAGCTTCTCCTCATTCGGCAAGTTGATGGGACACAACAAAGTAATGCTAGTTCATACTGCCTCCTTTTCGGTTAATATGGCTTAATTCGAAACAAGATAAATACACTGCCTTTCACTATATATTTGTAAAAATACAGTCAGTGGACTTCATAATACGCTCATCGCGCTCAATATATACATTTTCCGGTGTTTATACGGTCACTAGCTCACCCCGGCTGAGTATGATTGTGCATGCATGTGTAGGTTCAGCACTTGAGCGTGACCATGTGTGTTCCGTCGTGTGCTCGGACATTCATGCATTAGGGCGTCGTGCGCATTTTTGCGTCCACGTGTACGTGTGACTGTTGCATGCATGCACGAGGTTGTAGTCCCTCACATTCACATGTTCATAAGTCAATGCTTTGTCAAAATGTTGCATGCAAGGTTTAATCATTTGTTGTTCACGCATGCATTCCCGATATTAATACATTGGTAAAGACAATTTCTTGAGGAAAAAGAGCCCATGAACTGAGTACAAAGGGGACCAATAATCCAGGACGGAGTGAGTACTAGCAGCGGACCGGAAGGAGGGAGTAGGTACTAGTAGTACTATGTAACAACGTGTAGTAAAAAAATTTCTCTATGCGCATCCTGTCTACGTTTCATGTAAGAAAATAGAGATACGTACAAGTGAGACTCAAGAACAGTCAAACACGTAGGGGAGTACGTGTAGGGGCCACTCAGGAGTAGTCAAATCACACAATAAGTTAGTCGGAAGAAGCAACCATCATTTCACTCTTCAATGACACGTATGCAATATAAAATGGTTCATACGGAGAGAAAAACAAAACAACTCCACTATATATACACTAGCAGGAGCCTAAGCTACAAGCCTGCTTGCTTGGCTTGCTCTCTTCACAAGCATAGAACGACGGTGGCCACACCGCAGGTCACAGATCCGACCTGATCCCGCCGCTGGGGGAAGGAGACGATGTTCTGCGTAGACGCGGTTGACAGCGGCGAGGGAGAAAACCCACTGTCGGTGCGTCTCGATCAGGGGCCCCCGCGGTATGGGCAGATGCTGCCTCCCAACCGCCCTTCTGGCTATAGCCCGACGTCCCAGGTACAACTTCCTTTTGGAGCCGGCTTGCTCCAGTGCCGCAGCTCCCCACGTAGCTCCATCTCCATGTGGATCTTTCTCTACTTCTACCGGCTTCTATTGTGATGAGTTTATGTCTCATGAACTAGTGCCCATACTATTATTCTAATCACACTTCTTCAATATCTTTGCCAACAGGGATGCTCAGCTCGATTTTAGTGGAACTGCACAGAAGTATCATATGATCCGAGGGTGCTGATACGTCTCCAACGTATCTATAATTTTTTATTGCTCCATGCTATATTATCTTCTGTTTTGGACATTATTGGGATTTATTATTCACTTTTATATTATTTTTGGGACTAACCTACTAACCGGAGGCCCAGCCCAGAATTGCTGTTTTTTTTGCCTATTTCAGAGTTTCGCAGAAAAAAAATATCAAACGGAGTCCAAACGGAATGAAACCTTTGGGAATGTGATTTTCGGAAAGAACATGATCCAGGAGACTTGGACCCTACGTCAAGAAACAAAAGAGGAAGCCACGAGGTAGGGGGCGCGCCCTCCACCCTCGTGGGCCCCCTGTTGCTCCACCAACGTAATCCTTCCTCCTATATATACCTATGTACCCCCAAACGATCAGATACGGAGCCAAAAACCTAATTCCACCACCACAACCTTCTGTACCCACGAGATCCCATCTTGGGGCCTGTTCTGGAGCTCCGCCGGAGGGGGCATCCATCACGGAGGGCTTCTACATCAACACCATAGCCTCTCCGATGAAGTGTGAGTAGTTTACCTCAGACCTTCGGGTCCATAGTTAGTAGCTAGATGGCTTTCTCTCTCTTTTTGGATCTCAATACAATGTTCTCCCCCTCTCTCGTGGAGATCTATTCGATGTAATCTTCTTTTTGCGGTGTGTTTGTTGAGACCGATGAATTGTGGGTTTATGATCAAGTTTATCTATGAACAATATTTGAATCTTCTGAATTCTTTTATGTATGATTGGTCATCTTTGCAAGTCTCTTCGAATTATCAGTTTGGTTTGGCCTACTAGATTGATCTTTCTTGCAATCGGAGAAGTGCTCAGCTTTGGGTTCAATCTTGCGGTGTCCTTTCCCAGTGACAGTAGGGGCAGAAAGGCACGTATAGTATTGTTGCCATCGAGCATAACAAGATGGGGTTTTTATCATATTGCATGAATTTATCCCTCTACATCATGTCATCTTGCTTAAGGCGTTACTCTGTTCTTATGAACTTAATACTCTAGATGCATGCTGGATAGCGGTCGATGTGTGGAGTAATAGTAGTAGATGCAGGCAGGAGTCGGTCTACTTGTCTCGGACGTGATGCCTATATACATGATCATACCTAGATATTCTCATAACTATGCTCAATTCTGTCAATTGCTCAACAGTAATTTGTTCACCCACCGTAAAACACTTATGCTCTTGAGAGAAGCCACTAGTGAAACCTATGGCCCCCGGGTCTATCTTCATCATATTAATCTTCCAACACTTAGTTATTTCCTTTGCCTTTTACTTTGCTTTTATTTTACTTTGCTTCTTTATCACAAAAATACCAAAAATATTATCCTATCATATCTAACAGATCTCACTCTCGTAAGTGACCGTGTAGGGATTGACAACCCCTTATCGCGTTGGTTGCGAGGATTTATTTGTTTTGTGTAGGTACGAGGGACTCGCGCGTAGCCTCCTACTGGATTGATACCTTGGTTCTCAAAAACTGAGGGAAATACTTACGCTACTTTGCTGCATCACCCTTTCCTCTTCAAGAGAATACCAACGCAGTGCTCAAGAGGTAGCAAGAAGGATTTCTGGCGCCGTTGCCGGGGAGGTCTATGCAAAAGTCAACATACCAAGTACCCATCACAACCCCTTATCTCCCGCATTACATTATTTGCCATTTGCCTCTCGTTTTCCTCTCCCCCACTTCACCCTTGCCGTTTTATTCGCCCTTTCTTTTTCGTTCGCCTCTTTTTCGCTTGCTTTTTGTCTGCTCGTGTGTTGGATTGCTTGTTTGTCACGATGGCTCAAGATAATACAAAATTATGTGACTTTACCAATACCAACAATAATGATTTCCTTAGCACTCCGATTGCTCCTCTTACCGATACTGAATCTTGTGAAATCAATGCTTCTTTGTTGAATCTTGTTATGAAAGATCAATTCGCCGGCTTTCCTAGCGAAGATGCCGCTACTCATCTAAATAGCTTTGTAGATTTGTGTGATATGCAAAAGAAGAAAGATGTTGATAATGATATTGTTAAATTGAAGCTATTTCCTTTTTCGCTTAGAGATCGTGCTAAAGCTTGGTTTTCGTCTTTGCCTAAAAATAGTATTGATTCTTGGAACAAGTGCAAAGATGCTTTTATCTCTAAGTATTTCCCTCCCGCTAAGATCATCTCTCTTAGAAACGATATTATGAATTTTAAGCAACTTGATCATGAACATGTTGCACAAGCTTGGGAGAGGATGAAATTAATGATACGTAATTGCCCTACTCATGGTTTGAATTTGTGGATGATTATACAAATTTTTTATGCCGGATTGAATTTTGCTTCTAGAAATCTTTTAGATTCGGCCGCGGGAGGCAATTTTATAAAAATCACTTTAGGAGAAGCTGCTAAACTCCTAGATAATATTATGCTTAATTATTCTCAATGGCACACTGAAAGATCTACTAATAAAAAAGTGCATGCGATAGAAGAAATTAATGTTTTGAGTGGAAAGATGGATGAACTTATGAAATTATTTGCTACTAAGAGTGTTTCTTGTGATCCTAATGATATGCCCTTGTCTACTTTGATTGAGAATAATAATGAATCTATGGATGTGAATTTTGTTGGTAGGAATAATTTTGGTAACAACGCGTATAGAGGAAACTTTAATCCTAGGCCTTATCCTAAAAATTACTCTAATAATTATGGCAATTCCTACAACAATTCTTATGGAAATTTTAATAAGATGCCCTCTGAATTTGAGACTAGTGTTAAAGATTTTATGAATTCGCAAAAGAATTTCAATGCCTTGCTTGAAGAAAAATTGCTTAAAGTTGATGAATTGGCTAGGAACGTTGATAGAATTTCTCTTGATGTTGATTCTTTGAAACTGAGATCTATTCCTCCTAAGCATGATATCAATGAGTCTCTCAAAGCCATGAGAATTTCCATTGATGAGTGCAAAGAAACAACCGCTAGGATGCGTGCTAAGAAAGATTGCTTTATAAAAGCGTGTTCTTCAAATTTCTATGAAAATAAAGATGAAGATCTTAAAGTAATTGATGTGTCCCCTATTAAACCCTTGTTTTGCAATATGAATCTTGATAATGATGGGACTGAATATGATCCACCTTTACCTAGAAGGCGTTCCAAAAATTCGGAGTTTTTAGATCTTGATGCTAAAATTGATAAAAGTGGGATTGAAGAGAACAAAACCCTGGATATTAATAAACCCACTATTTTGGACTTCAAGAAATTTAATTATGATAAATGCTCTTTGATATATTGTATTTCCTTGTTGCAATCCGTGCTAAATTCTCCTCATGCTTATAGTCAAAATAAAGCTTTTACCAAACATATCCTTGATGCTTTGATGCAATCTTATGAAGAAAAACTTGAGTTGGAAGTTTCTATCCCTAGAAAACTTTATGATGAGTGGGAACCTACTATTAAAATTAACATTAAAGATCGTGAATGCTATGCTTTGTGTGATTTGGGTGCTAGTGTTTCCATGATTCCAAAAACTTTGTGTGATTTGCTAGGTTTCAATGATTTTGATGATTGCTCTTTAAACTTGCACCTTGCGGATTCCACTATTAAGAAACCTATGGGAAGAATTAATGATGTTCTTATTGTTGCAAATAGGAACTATGTGCCCGTAGATTTTATTGTTCTTGATATAGATTGCAATCCTTCATGTCCTATTATTCTTGGTAGACCTTTCCTTAGAACGATTGGTGCAATTATTGACATGAAGGAAGGGAATATTAGATTCCAATTTACATTAAAGAAAGGCATGGAACACTTCCCTAGGAATAAAATAAAGTTACCATATGAATATATCATGAGATCCAGTTATGGATTGCCTACCAAAGATGGCAACACCTAGATCTATTCTTGCTTTTATGCCTAGCTAGGGGCGTTAATCGATAGCGCTTGTTAGGAGGCAACCCAATTTTATTTTTAGTTTTTTTTGCTTTTTTATTCTGTTTAGGAATAAATATTTGATATAGCCTCTGGTTAGATGTGTTTTTATGTTTTAATTAGTGTTTGTGCCAAGTTAAACCTATAGGATCTTCTTGGGTGATAGTTATTTGATCTTGCTGTAATTTCCAGAAACTTTCTGTTCACGAAAACAATTGTTAAAAGTCACCAGAACGTGATAAAATATTTATTACAATTGATTCTCATCAATAAACAAATTGTCTAGGTCGTCCTATTTTGGCTGTTTTTTTGGAGTTCCAGAAGTTTGCGTTAGTTACAGATTACTACAGACTGTTCTGTTTTTGACAGATTCTGTTTTTCGTGTGTTGTTTGCTTATTTTGATGAATCTATGTCTAGTAAAATAGTTTATAAACCATAGAGAAGTTGGAATACAGTATGTTTAACACCAATATAAATAAAGAATGAGTTCATTACAGTACCTTGAAGTGGTCTTTTGTTTTCTTTCGCTAACGGAGCTCACGAGATTTTCTGCTAAGTTTTGTGCTGTGAAGTTTTCAAGTTTTGGGTGAAAGATTTGATGGATTATAGAACAAGGAGTGGCAAGAGCCTAAGCTTGGGGATGCCCATGGCACCCCCAAGATAATCTAAGGACACCAAAAAGCCAAAGCTTGGGGATGCCCCGGAAGGCATCCCCTCTTTCATCTACTTCCATCGGTAACTTTACTTGGAGCTATATTTTTATTCACCACATGATATGTGTTTTGCTTGGAGCGTCTTGTATGATTTGAGTCTTTGCTTTTTAGTTTACCACATTCATCCTTGCTGTACACACCTTTTGAGAGAGACACACATGATTCGGAAATTATTAGAATACTCTATGTGCTTCACTTATATCTTTTGAATTATATAGTTTTTGCTCTAGTACCTCACTTATATCTTTTAGAGCATGGTGGTGGATTATTTTTATAGAGACTATTGATCTATCATGCTTCACTTAGATTATTTTGAGAGTCTTAATTAGCATGGTAATTTGCTTAAATAATCCTAATATGCTAGGTATTCAAGATTAGTAAAAACTTTCTTATGAGTGCGTTGAATACTAAGAGAAGTTTGATGCTTGATGGTTGTTTTGAGACATGGAGGTAGTGATATTAAAGTCGTGCTAGTTGAGTAGTTGTGAATTTGAGAAATACTTGTGTTGAAGTTTGCAAGTCCCGTAGCATGCACGTATGGTAAACATTATGTAACAAATTTGAAACATGAGGTGTTCTTTGATTGTCCTCCTTATGAGTGGCGGTCGGGGACGAGCGATGGTCTTTTCCTACCAATCTACCCCCCTAGGAGCATGCGCGTAATGCTTGGTTTTTGATGACTTGTAGATTTTTGCAATAAGTATGTGAGTTCTTTACGACTAATGTTGAGTCCATGGATTATACACACTCTCACCTTTCCACCATTGCTAGCCTCTTCGGTACCGCGCATTGCCCTTTCTCACATTGAGAGTTGGTGCAAACTTCGTCGGTGCATCCAAACCCCGTGATATGATACGCTCTTTCACACATAAACCTCCTTATATCTTCCTCAAAACAGCCACCATACCTACCTATTATGGCATTTCCATAGCCATTCCGAAATATATTGCCATGCAACTTTCCACCATCCAGTTTATCATGACACGTTCATCATTGTCATGTTGCTTCGCATGATCATGTAGTTGACATAGTATTTGTGGCAAAGCCACCGTTCATAATTCTTTCATACATGTCACTCTTGGTTCATTGCATATCCCGGTACACCGCCGGAGGCATTCATATAGAGTCATACTTTGTTCTAGTATCGAGTTGTAATCATTGAGTTGTAAATAAATAGAAGTGTGATGATCATCATTTTCTAGAGCATTGTCCCAAGTGAGGAATATACGAAAAAGAGAGAGAAAGGCCATAAAAAAAGAGAAGGCCCAAAAAAATGAGAGAAAAAGAGAGAAGGGACAATGTTACTATCCTTTACCACACTTGTGCTTCAAAGTAGCACCATAATCTTCATTATAGAGAGTCTCTTGTTTTGTCACTTTCATATACTAGTGGGAATTTTTCATTATAGAACTTGGCTTGTATATTTCAACAATGGGCCTCCTCAAGTGCCCTAGGTCTTCCTGAGCAAGCAAGTTGGATGCACACCCACTTAGTTTCTTTTGTTGAGCTTTCATATATTTATAGCTCTAGTGCATCCGTTGCATGGCAATCCCTACTCCTTGCATTAACATCAATCGATGGGCATCTCCATAGCTCACTGATTAGCCTCGTTGATGTGAGAATTTCTATTTTTTGTGTTCTCCACATAACCCCCATCATCATATTCTATTCCACCCATAGTGCTATGTCCATGGCCTGCGCTCATGTATTGCGTGAGGGTTTATAAGTTTGAGATTACTAAAGTATGAAACAATTGCTTGGCTTGTCATTGGGGTTGTGCATGATGAGAGCATTTTTGTGTGACGAAGATGGAGCATGACTAAACTATATGATTTTGTAGGGATGAACTTTCTTTGGCCATGTTATTTTGAGAGGACATAATTGCTCAGTTAGTATGCTTGAAGTATTATTATTTCTATGTCAATATGAACTTTTATCTTGAATCTTTCGGATCTGAATATTCATACCACAATTAAGAAGAATTACATTGAAATTATGCCAAGTAGCACTCCGCATCAAAAATTCTGTTTTTATCATTTACCTACTCGAGGACGAGCAGGAATTAAGCTTGGGGATGCTTGATACGTCTCCAACGTATCTATAATTTTTTATTGCTCCATGCTATATTATCTTCTGTTTTGGACATTATTGGGCTTTATTATTCACTTTTATATTATTTTTGGGACTAACCTACTAACCGGAGGCCCAGCCCAGAATTGTTGTTTTTTTGCCTATTTCAGAGTTTCGCAGAAAAAGAATATCAAACGGAGTCCAAACGGAATGAAACCTTCGGGAACGTGATTTCCGGAACGAACATGATCCAAGAGACTTGGACCCTACGTCAAGAAACAAAAGAGGAAGCCACGAGGTAGGGGGCGCGCCTACCCCCCTAGGGCACGCCCTCCACCCTCGTGGGGCCCCTGTTGCTCCACCGATGTACTCCTTCCTCCTATATATACCTACATACCCCAAACGATCAGATACGGAGCCCAAAACCTAATTCCACCGCCGCAACCTTCTGTACCCACGAGATCCCATCTTGGGGCCTGTTCCGGAGCTCCGCCGGAGGGGGCATCTATCATGGAGGGCTTCTACATCAACACCATAGCCTCTCCGATGAAGTGTGAGTAGTTTACCTCAGACCTTCGGGTCCATAGTTAGTAGCTAGATGGCTTTCTGTCTCTTTTTGGATCTCAATACAATGTTCTCCCCCTCTCTCGTGGAGATCTATTCGATGTAATCTTGTTTTTGCGGTGTGTTTGTTGAGACCGATGAATTGTGGGTTTATGATCAAGTTTACCTATGAACAATATTTGAATCTTCTGAATTCTTTTATGTATGATTGGTTATCTTTGCAAGTCTCTTCGAATTATCAGTTTGGTTTGGCCTACTAGATTGATCTTTCTTGCAATCGGAGAAGTGCTTTGCTTTGGGTTCAATCTTGCGGTGTCCTTTCCCAGTGACAGTAGGGGCAGCAAGGCATGTATAGTATTGTTGCCATCGAGGATAACAAGATGGTTTTTTTATCATATTGCATGAATTTATCCCTCTACATCATGTCATCTTGCTTAAGGCGTTACTCTGTTCTTATGAACTTAATACTCAAGATGCATGCTGGATAGCGGTCGATGTGTGGAGTAATAGTAGTAGATGCAGGCAGGAATCGGTCTACTTGTCTCGGACGTGATGCCTATATACATGATCGTACCTAGATATTCTCATAACTATGCTCAATTCTGTCAATTGCTCAATAGTAATTTGTTCACCCACCATAAAATACTTATGCTCTTGAGAGAAGCCACTAGTGAAACCTATGGCCCCCGGGTCTACCTTCATCATATTAATGTTCCACACTTAGTTATTTCCTTTGCCTTTTACTTTGCTTCTTTATCACAAAAATACCAAAAATATTATCCTATCATATCTATCAGATCTCACTCTCGTAAGTGACCGTGTAGGGATTGACAACCCCTTATCGCGTTGGTTGCGAGGAATTATTTGTTTTGTATAGGTACGAGGGACTCACGCGTAGCCTCCTACTGGATTGATACCTTGGTTCTCAAAAACTGAGGGAAGTACTTACGCTACTTTGCTGCATCACCCTTTCCTTTTCAAGGGAAAACCAACGCAGTGCTCAAGAGGTAGCAGGTGCCAACCGTCTTTCCTTCGACAGATTCTCACTAGCCAGGAAATTAGATCCTGTTTAGGGTTTAGGGTTTACGTTGTATTGACCCTATCAGTAGTTTTTTTGTACACACTCGCACAACTTTTGTCTTTAGTTGTAAAGTAAATATTGACTATGATCTGTCAATCATTGAGATGCATCAACATGCGTGTTAGTTTTCCTTTGTATTTGATGGAATGTTGTAACGGGGAAACCTTTGAGTAGGAATAAAAATGGAGTGGAAAGCTTTCGTTTTTCTGGAGAAAAATGGAAACAGAGGGAAACCAACGTTTCGTTTCATTGGATCGCGCCATCGAGCAGTACCAACGTTTAAATCACGTCTGTCGCATTCGTGTCTCACCCTCCTCCACGACTCCACCCCACACGGTCGCTCGGCATGCCACGCACCATAAACTGAGTATACGATAACTTTCCCGCTTGCTTGTCGATGGATCGTGCAATGGAGTACTAGCACTACTGGAAGAGATTGACGAGGAGGGGGAGGACAGCTAGTTGTAGCACGGACTCCCAAGAACTTTTTACATGCATGTTGTGGCCGTCCGTGGCGACCTTTGAACGCGGAGCAGTCGCGTGCACCGGGAAGCGGCGCGGGCGGCGCTCTCTCGGCCGGCGCGCTGCTTCAATGTCGGCGCCAGTGAGAGGTCGTGTCCGCTCTGGCCGGGCATCAATGCAGCACTGACCGTTTCATGCGGGAAGCACGCGCGGGTGATGAAGAGGGTTCTGGTTGGTCAGGAGCGGGTGTGGCAGCGGTTCGGACGCTCGCAAACAAGAGATGTTGTACGTAAATATTGTTGCGTATATAATTAATAACGTAAATAATGTGCCAGTTGGACAAATATGATTGGAGATGGAGATGGAGATGGAGATGGAATTTTACGTAAACACGGATATGCATGTCTATCTCTATGTGTGTGTGCGCGACGACTCTGGTGACTACTCGTACACACCATCGATGTCTCGTTCTCCCTAAGCACACACAAACTCAGTACTGCCTCATTTTGTTCCTAGGATAGGAATATCATATGAGTGGGAAACAATATGAAGTGAGATAAATGGAGTACGATGTACAAGAAGAAATGTACATGCACTCACTCTGCCTCCGAGATACCCGCGAGTACACGATGGAGCGCATTTGTACACAAAGCGACAGCTTACGTACGTAATAATTTGACCCTTTAATTTGTTCACTTAATAATGGAGGGTCGGGGACCACACGTGAGCGATACAAACTGCGACTTGGAAGCTGGGGCGTGGTTTTGATCGAGTTTTTTTCTTGGTACGTTCAAAAAGATTTGTCCGCCAGTTTTCATTTTTTTCCGGGAACACGCGTATTCTATTTAAAACCACTGCTATGGAGAGAATTTTTTACTCCATTGTATATATAGCCTCTTGTTTGATAGGGTTTCTCGCATCTCGCTCTCTCACCCTCTCCATACCTAAACAAGATGACAGTGTCCACTCTATCTCTCTTCTCACCGGTGGTCATAGATCCGACCGAATCCCCTCCACTGCGGGAGGTGAGGAGGTGCAACGTTGACAATTTCGCCGTCGGCGATGGAGGAAGCCGATGCGCACCGTCCTCTCCGAGCCGGCGCTGGTGCGGACGAAGGTCCTCCGCACCCTTGTTCACTTCCGTCATGTGGGCTAATCCCGCCCGCACGCCTAAGCGGCATCTCGCCCACTTGAGGTATAAATTTTTTTGGATTTCATGCTTCATTGTACTGGTCCAGCTCCCCAGGTCGCTGCATGTGCGGGTTTTCTTCTATGCCACTACTCCCCAGCTCCCCATGTACAGTAGCTAGGGTTCGTCGGATGGTCCAACATCACCTATTTTTTACTATTATAGAGGAAAGGCCACTCGAAAAGTTGTCCTGGTTTATGCCTCGGTGGAGGTATACATGTTTTTTCGACAAAAAGTACATCACTACTGCAGGATGCTGCTAACGCGACACTACGATCAGAGACCCTTCGACGAAACCGTGTGCAATGCAATAATCGCAAACGGTGGTGTAAAAAACCCGTCAAAATGGTGCAAAACGTTTGCGATGACGGATGCATCAAACATGGTTCGGATTTTAGTTGCGTGTGCAATGCAGGGCATACGGTTCAGTTCAATTAACTGTTGCGATGAGGAGGAACAAAAGAAACATGCAGCCAGGTGAAGGTGTGTGCGATATACAGCATACGGTTCACTCGGATGAACTATTTGTGATTAGGCAACACAAAAGAAACGGTCAGCCAGATCAAGGTGTGTGCGATATATGACATACAGTTCACGCGGATGAACTGTTTGCGTTGAGCCAAGAGAACAAAAACGGTTCAACTTAACAAGATGTGTGTGATACATGGCAAACAGGTCTGTAATCGAAAACGTGTGGGAAGACCGGTAGCAATACAGACAATTCCTATTAACAAGACATGTGTGATGTGAGCAAACAATTGCTGGTATACAATTGTCAGAGATTGATGAAATCATCACCGACGGGTTCCATTGTTTAGTCCGTGTGCGATGTGATTTGCTCTGTCTATAGAGCATCAACATATATACTTAAAAAGAAAGCATTGCAAAACCAAATTAAGCATACAATTACACAAGTAACTACACACGTAACATTTCCACACACCAAAGTAAGCAATTACATGCATACTAAACTAGGAGAAACGAGGATCTAATCATCGACTTATTGTTGCGACGATGCTTGCCATTGCTCTGCTTCCGGCTGGATCCCTGTCCGTTTTGGGGAAGGAGGCACTTCCTCATGTCAACGATCCGCTTATACATGTCGTAGCTCGTGTACGCCTCCTTGGCCGCGTACACGACGTGAGCTTTGTCGAGTTTCTCCATCCATGCCGAGTGCCAGGCACGCTTTTCCTTGTTGCAGGAATCCTTCATGTCTCTGTAGTAGGGGTCGATGATTGCCTCGGTGAGGTGAACCAGTGAGTCCTTCTCATGCTCCTTGCTGCCCCAGATCTTGTATTGGCCCTGGATGTCGACAAGATTCTGGCAGGCGATGCCCGAATTCTAGAGCGCCTTTACATCGTTTGTGATGTCCACCGTAGCGAACATGTAGTGGCGGCTGTTGACAAACCTGGCGAAACGCTCGCAAGGCCTTGTGGCCAGGAAGTAGTGGTATACGAGGACGTGGTGGCGCGCACACATCTGGGAGACGGCGACCTTGGGACGAGACCTAGCATGAGCGCGGGTGTACTCGAGGTCGAACTGTAACATCCCAAAATTCTAAATTTTGGAATGTTATATTAAATAGATAGATTTGATTGCTTGTTTGATTGATTGTGTGCAATTGAGTGAAATTCGAAACTTTTTGAAAGTTAAATGAGAGGGAATAAAAGGACTTTCCCAAACTTTTCGTTTTGCATTTTGATCTCCATGAATTCAAATTCTCTTCATCACAAAACCCTGGAGAGAAGATGACATGACTTCTTCCATTTTAAATAAATGAAAAGGGTTTCGAAAAGATTTGAATTTTATTTGGAAATATTTTCAAATTTAGAAAACTTCAAGCAACTCAATGATTTTCATGAGAGAAGATAAAATGACTTCTTCAAAATATAAGAAATATGAGTTGGGAGTTTAAAAGGATCAAATTTAAAGTCCTTTTGGATTTTTTTTTCAATTTGGAGTTATTTGGGTTTTATTCAAATTATTTTTCTCCAAAAATAAAATATATGGAAAATAGGGTAACATGATTCCCTACAACTGAAAATTGGAGATAAATAAATTTGAAATCATTTTGGTATTTTTAAAATGATTTTTACTGGTTTTTATTAGAGCTGTAGCACTGATTGACTTTTGTGAATTTGTGTGGATTTCATTTGACTTTGTAAAAATGTTCATGTTGTAGGAAATATTTTTCTGAATTTTTTAATATATTATATGCCTATATTATTATTTTTTATTTTTTTGTTTATTTTCGTTCGCCTGGAAAATGTTTTTTTAAATATTTCTGGCTGGGCCGGCCCAGCCAACCGGGCCAGGCCCAGCCCAGCGCCCCGCCGCCTCCGCCTCCGTCTTCGACGAGGACTCCTCCCCGGAGTCCGTTGCGCCGCCACTCCTCTGCCCCTCCCCCACGCCTCCCGAGCCGCCCCGGCGCCCTTAAATAGCGCCGCCCTCCCTCTGCTCGCGCTGCCACCCCTCCCGCACCTCGCCGCGTTGCGCCGCCAGATCCGCTGCCGCCGTAGCGCATCGCCGCAGCCCGCTGCTGCTTCCCGCGCCGCACTTCGCCCCGCCGCTCGCAGCGCCGCCCCGCGTCGCCGCTTGCTCGCCTCGCCGCTGCCGCACTTCGCCTGAGCCCGCCGCCAACCATCGCCGTCGCCGCCGCCGGAATTCCCCGCCGACGCCGAACCGCCGCGAACCGGTATAACCACTGGTCCGATCCGGTTTTTCTTTTAAGTTCGTTTAAAAAAAACCTAGACTAGATCTGTTTGTTTTCTAGGTTTTATTAAACAGCGAACGTCCATTGTTTAGGTCTTATAAACGAACGTTCGTTATTTAGTCTTTTTGTTTTCTGTTTATTTAAGTCAGGGACCTATTAGTAATTATCTTTCTTATAGATTAGTCCTTGATTTTCAAATGATCACTACTTTTTACTCATTTGTCCAAATCCAATGAAACCAACGCCCACTTCTTCGTTATGATCTCCTCTATCCAGTAATCCAACTCAAACATGTTTTTGATATTTTAAAATTTGAATTAGACCAGATTTGAATTCAAACTTCGTTTGATCGTAACTTGAGTTTTATAACTCCGTTTGAGTTGACTCTTTTTGCAAATTAAAGCTCTTGACCTAAACTTTATGATAAGGCCAAATTCACATAATTTTGGTACTGTTTGAAATAGTTTTATGCTGCAAGAGTCATTTGCTTGGTTTTGATGTTTTCCGAATTGTCTTCTTCGATCTTTCTGATCTTTTGAGTGATTGCTTATGTGTGGTTACTATTGCTTGCTTACGATAGATTGACTGGAGTGTGACGAGTAGAACTATCAAGAGTTTTGAGTGCGAATCATCTTCATCAACATTGCAGGCAAGTTCACACTTTGATCATATCCCTTTCATACCCAGTTTTTATGCATTAGTTTCACCCTCAAACATTGCATGAGTAGGATTGATAACATGTGGGTATTGGGAAGTAGTTGATGAGGTAGGAACCTATTGCCCTGCATTCAAACCTTGGGAGTTACTATTACGTTATGCTTATATTGCCATGCTATGCTCGTAGACGTGGATTGGGTTTGAGTGTATTCCATGGCAGATGTGAGATTATTAATTAATGGTTAAACTTAAGGTGGCAACTTTAATACACATCTGGGTGGATTGAGGCACCTGGGGAATCAAGTGATTGCCTGTATTTTTGGAAATCCCGGGGTACCGTGTGATTCTCCTATGGACTACCACCCAGGCTCAAAGGGATCATAAGATTATTCATGCTAGAAACTTCCGTGTGCAGCCACAAGCTATTATGGGCTCTAGCTTAGTTCATTAAGTTGTGTGAACTCTTACAGTGGTAGACTAGCAGATGTAGGGGATGTAGGTGTACCGGTCTACTCATCGTAAGGTGCTAACGCTTCTTAAAGACTGTGTCTCGGTCATTCGTTTCTCAAACACCATGTAGTGCGAGAAATCCAACGGAGGAGATCGAGTCTTGTGGGGAAAAGTGCACAAACCTCTGCAGAGTGTACAAACTAATCATGATTAGCCGTGTCCCCGGTTATGGACAACCTTGAGTATCAGGTTCTTGGATTATCATGTTGATCTCATCAGTCTATATAATAAATTTGTTGGGTTGTTAATAATTACTTTTAATTGGGATTGAGAGGGGTTTACCTTCTCAATATTTTTTCAACAAACTTTGTAGTTAAATAAAATATATTCCTTTGCAGTAGGGAAAAATTGGCTTTTTCGCAAAAACCTTATAAGCATAGAGCTTTTCCACCAGCCATATATGCATGTAGTGATAGCCATTGTTCATCATTTCTCTATGGTGTTAGTTTGCCAGTACATTCAATGTACTGATCCTTTGTGGCTGCAACGTCTCATGTTACAGGATTCTTACGACGAGTAAGTGATACGTTAGGGTTACGATTTCTACACTCAACTTTGCCGTTGGTGTTGATGGGAATCCACAACCTTGTTGTTACTTCCACTATTTTGTATTGAGGTAATAGTATTTACGTTATTTATACATGTGATTTACCTCTGTTATAAATCCTCGAGTACTGTGTGTGTCAGCATACCGATCTAGGGTGACACTTAAGCACAGAGACTTGATCCATTCGGGCCGGGTCACTACAAGATGGTATCAGAGCACATGTTGACTGTAGGACGTGACCCTAGAAACTGGCAAGCCCATAGGAAGGATTTTCTCTCAAACTTTCTTTCTCAAAAAGATCTTTTACCTCTCTTCTCTTCTGAGCTTATTCAAATATTCCCTTTTAGTGAGACTATACCCCTTTCCCCTTTTTGACCACACGAAGATTCAACTGATGAGACCACTCCAAGTAGTACAAGATATCGGAAAACTAAGACCACTTTGGAATGAAGAGGATTTTACGGAGCATTATAATAATGGAAACTACAACGGTTGAAGACTCCGAAGACTAGGAGAATTTCAAGGCCCTGAAGAATCCACAGATTTGTATGACCTGTGAAGGCTACCCCTTATGGAACTTGGCAGACTATGGAAGCTGTCAATACCCGAGATCAAGGTGTATCGGAGAAAGACAGGAGCATGGAGCATTAGAACTCAAAGTTTTTGTCAAAAAACCCTAAGGTAGGAGATATCAACTATGGAGAGATAGCTCATGGAAATGACAAGGGCAGAAACACGGCTATCCATGATGTTATCGCCCGCTTATGCTATTGTAACACCCCGGATGTAACTTTCCATATTTGTAACTCCAACTCTTGCCTTTTTCGGCTATGTGTTATGAATTTCCCTTCGTGGCGGGTTTTGTTTTTTGTTTTGCATTTTGTTTTGGCATGCATCTCATATCATGTCATCATGTGCATTGCATTTGCATACGTGTTCGTCTTTTGCATCCGAGCATTTTCCCCGTTGTCCGTTTTGCAATCCGGCACTCCCACCTCCTCCGGCGCACCCCTCTTGTTTTCCTTTCATGAGCGGGTCTTGAACGTTCTCGGAATGGACCGAGTCTTGTCAAGTGTCCTTGGTATACCACCGGTAGACCACCGGTCAAGTTTTGTTCCATTTGGAGGTCGTTTGGTACTCCAACGGTTAACCGGGCAACCACAATGTCCTTCTGTGTGTTGCCGCAAAACCCCCCCTCAAAACAGCCCAAAACCCTTCTAAGTCATTTCCATGCTCTAGGTCGTTCGATCACGATCATGTGGGCGAAAACCGCACTCCGTTTGGAGTCTCCTAGCTCCCTCTACCTATATATACACCTCCCCTCCCGAAATATTTCACAGATCAAACCCTAAAAATCTCCCCGCCGCCACCGGACACGTCCGCCGCCGCCGGACGCTCCCGCCGCCGCGCCCGCGCCATTCGCTGCGCGACACGTGTCGCCGCCGCCGCCCGTACTCCCGCGGCCCGGGGAGCCCGCATCCGGCCCCCGCGGGCCCGCGCGTCCTCGCCCGCGGCCCGAGCCGGCGCCTCCCGCCCGCCGCCTCGCCTCCTCCGGCTGCCCGCGCCGCCGCCGCGCTGGTGGGCCGCCGCCGCGCCGGTGGGCCGCCGCCGCCGCATCGCCTTGCTGCCACCCGAGGCCGCCGCCGTGCCTCCCCCGCCGCCGTCGTCCTCCGCCGCCGCCCGAGCTCTTCTTCCTCCTCTCCACGCCGACGACGTCTCCCTCCTCTCCTCCGGCCGTCCGCAACTCCGGCGAGCATCGGGCTCGATCCGATCTGGGAAAAAGCCCTCGGGTTGACTTTTCTCCCTCTCCCGAATATTCTAAGTCCTAATATTTTTACAATATGTGCACCTGTTCATCGCATCATAACTCTCTGTATATTGCTCCGTTTCGCGCGTGTGATATATGGAAATGTTCGCCTCGAGATGCTCTTCATTTTGTTCCATTGCACCATGTTCATTTGAGTCCAGTTTGATGCCCAAATCTCTTGTGCAAGAGTGCTAGTTGCTGTTATCTGCTGTTACTTATCAGAACTTGAGGATTTGTTATATTTGTTGCATTCAATCTGTGCATCTTATGGGCATGAGCTCTACATGTGTTTTGTTGTATGCCATGCCATCTTTACAGAGGTGTATGCCATGTATTTTTGTGATTTCTGTGGTGACTAGCACAAGCATGCAAACTAGGCCTCGTGATGTTTCTGATTTCAGGGACTTGGTGATTTCTCTCGTCTTTGTCTGCTGTTATTTTGTTGCTATGTATCTATGTGTCTACAGAGAGATCCATCCTTATTTTGGAGATGTCCAGTAAGGATGTGTTGTAGATATTGTTGTATTTGATCCATTCATGCCCTTGTTTGCAATTATGGAGTGCCATAGCATGACTCAATATTGCTCTACTTTTGCTATAAAATATTTCTGGCAGATTGTTAACATGATATTCAATTTTGCCAAGCTTGTTGTAGTTGTTTCATACATGCTATGTATTTGATCTTGCCATTGATAGCTTCAGAAACATGCCATCTTGCTGTAGGTATGCTTGTTTTGTCATGAATTGCTTTGTGGTGAGTGCATAAAGCTCACCAAGATGCCTTCATAATACTGTTTCTGCCATGCTCTGTTTTCTGCTAAGTCTGAAACCTGTTAACGAAACTTGCTATGTTTACATGGTTGCCATCATATCTTCTGGTCCTTTTTGGCTTATGGTCAGTAAGGGACTTTTGTCATATTCATTTATTATATTACTCACATGCCTTGTTTTTCTATTTTAAGTTCGTGTAGCATGTTAATTTCTTGCTCTGAACATTGCTACCTGATGCTGTATCAGGCATGTCCAGTAATTTCACCAAGTCTGTGAACCTGTTATCTTTTGCACTTTTGCCATGCTTGTTTGAACCTGTTGTTGTGTGATCTAGCCGTAGCTCAGTGTTCATCTTTTCTCAAGAATCTCCTGTAGATTACTGCCATATGCTTTGTTGCTATGTTGGAGTGCTGTAGCATAGTTGGTTGATGTAATCTAAGTGCTATCATGCTGTTAATCGCAGATTCGTGTCATTCTTGTTTTGCTTGCCTTTTGCAAACCGTGCATCCGTTTCCGGTGATCTTTATATCGATTTCAACCGAAATCATCTCATCTTTCCAGTGGCATGCTTGGTTTTCCAAGTTACTGCCTTGTTCATCATTTTTCTTCCGGAGCACGCATATGCATAGCATACCACATCTCGCATATCATGCATGTTTTGCATCATGTTGCTTGTGCATTTCCCGTGATTGATTGTGGTTCCGTTGCTTGTGTTCTTGTTTTGGGTAGAGCCGGGAGACGAGTTCGTGAATGAGGAACCTGTTGAGTACGCTTACGAGGATCAAGCTTTCGACAACTCTGAGAACCTTGCAGGCAAGATGACCATACCCTCGAAATCACTTCTATCTTTGCTTTGCTAGTTGTTCGTTCTATTGCTATGCTGCGATACCTACCACTTGCTATATCATGCCTCCCATATTTCAATGCCAAGCCTCTAACCATCCTTTCCTAGCAAACCGTTGTTTGGCTAAGTTACCGCTTTTACTCAGCCCTTCTTATAGCGTTGCTAGTTGCAGGTGAAGTTGAAGTTGGTTCCATGTCGGAACATGGATATTTTTGGATATCATAATATCTCTTATTTAATTAATGCATCTATATATTTGGTAAAGGGTGGAAGGCTCGGCCTTATGCCTCGTGATTTGTTCCACTCTTGCCGCCCTAGTTTCCGTCATACTGGGATTATGTTCCTTGAGTTTGCGTTCCTTACGCGGTTGGGTGATTTATGGGACCCCCTTGACAGTTCGCCTTGAATAAAACTCCTCCAGCAAGGCCCAACCTTGATTTTACCATTTGCCACCTAAGCCTTTTCCCCCCGGGTTTTCGCGAGCCCGAGGGTCATCTTTATTTTAACCCCCCGGGCCAGTGCTCCTTCGAGTGTTGGTCCGAACTGAGCAGCCTGCGGGGCCACCATGGGGAAACTCGAGGACTGGTTTTACTCGTAGCTTGACTCATCCGTTGTTCCCTGAGAACGAGATATGTGCAGCTCTTCTCGGGATTTGTCGGCACATTCGGGTGGCTTTGCTCGTCTTGTTTTACCATTGTCGAAATGTCTTGTAAACCAGAATTCCGAGACTGATCGGGTCTTTCCGGGAGAAGGTTTATCCTTCGTTGACCATGAGAGCTTATAATGGGCTAAGTTGGGACACCCCTGCAGGGTATTATCTTTCGAAAGCCGTGCCCGCGGTTATGAGGCAGATGGGAATTTGTTAATGTCCGGTTGTAGAGAACTTGTCACTTGACTTAATTAAAATACATCAACCGTGTGTGTAGCCGTGATGATCTCTTCTCGGCGGAGTCCGGGAAGTGAACACGGTTTGAGTTATTCATGAACGTAAGTAGTTTCAGGATCATTTCTTGATCATTCTAGCTTCGCGACCGTTGCGTTGCTTCTCTTCTCGCTCTCTTTTGCGTATGTTAGCCACCATATGTGCTTATTGCCTGCTGCAGCTCCACCTCATTACACCATCCTTTCCTATAAGCTTAAATAGTCTTGATCTCGCGGGTGTGAGATTGCTGAGTCCTCGTGACTCACAGATCTACGAAACAGTTGTAGGTGCCGACGATGCCAGTGCAGATGATGAGATCGACCTCAAGTGGGAGTTCGATGAGGAACGTGGTCGTTACTATGTGTATTTTCCTGATGATCAGTAGTGGAGCCCAGTTGGGACGATCGGGGATCTAGTATTTGGGGTTATCTTATTTTCATTTGGATTTGAGCGTAGTCGGTCTATGTGTGGATTTTGGATGATGTATGAATTATATTTATGTATTGTGTGAAGTGGCGATTGCAAGCCAACTCTCGTTATCCCATTCTTGTTCATTACATGGGATTGTGTGAAGATGACCCTTCTTGCGACAAAATCACAATGCGGTTATGCCTCTAAGTCGTGCCTCGACACGTGGGAGATATAGCCGCATCGTGGGCGTTATAGCTATTGTCACCGTGCTGAGTTAAGCATGCATATGCATGGAAGGATTGGATGGTAGATGGCTGATGGAACACCTATCAGCAAGATGGAGTTTTCACCTTAGGTGGTGTATCACCAGGATCTAGAGCGGAAGTTTAGGATGGACCTGTAGGAAGCCGTATTTTGACAAAGAAGCATTACGTGAAGAACTTATGACCCAGAAGCTGAAGTAGCCAAACTGGAAGAACAAAACCTCAAGATACAGGAGAACCGTCAGGAACTGAAGGACAGTAGGACCGTGGTTCATGCCAAGGATATTGAAAACCCAGAAGTTTGGAACACAACTCCAGAAATAAGAAAGGATGTCACGAGAGACTTCGCGTCAACAGAGATGATCTGGCAAAAGAACTTGTGAAAGACAAGCATGATCGGAAGAAGCCATTGGAGACATGAACAGGACTTGAAGAGTTTGGCGATATTGACTTTTAGAAGACCAAAACGCAGTTATATACCTACGTTAGATGCGACGATTGTGAGCTGTCATTTGTTTGATGTTTTTCCAACAGCCATGATAAAAATTTGTCTTTTCAAAAAATTTGTTTGTATTGTGTGCATCCCTCTCGATCTCTCTTATCCCACCCCAAACCCATGGACCCAATAGAGGATGAATGAAGATGAGCTTGTATTTTCTGGACCGTGACGCCCCCGATTTGACCGTACACTAATCATGCACGCAAATGTGTACGACCAAGATCAGGGACTCACGGGAAGATATCACAACACAACTCTACAACATAAATAAGTCATACAAGCATCATAATACAAGCCAGGGGCCTCGAGGGCTCGAATACAATTGCTCGATCACAGACGAGTCAGCGGAAGCAACAATATCTGAGTACAGACATAAGTTAAACAAGTTTGCCTTAAGAAGGCTAGCACAAACTGGGATACAGATCGAACCAGGCGCAGGCCTCCTGCCTGGGATCCTCCTAACTACTCCTGGTCGTCGTCAACGGCCTGCACGTAGTAGTAGGCACCTCCAGTGTTGTAGGTGTCGTCGTCGACGGTGGCGTCTGGCTCCTGGACTCCAGCATCTGGTTGTGACAACCAGATAGAAAAGAAAAGGGGGAAAAAAGGGAGAGAAGCAACCGTGAGTACTCATCCAAAGTACTCGCAAGCAAGGAGCTACACTACATATGCATGGGTATATGTGTAAAGGGGCATATCAGTGGACTGAACTGCAGAATGCCAGAATAAAAGGGGGATAGCTAGTCCTGTCGAAGACTACGCTTCTGGCCATCTCCATCTTGCAGCAGGTAGAAGAGAGTAGATTGAAGTCCTCCAAGTAGCATCGCATAGCATAATCCTACCCGGCGATCCCCTCCTCGTCGCCCTGTTAGAGAGCGATCACCGGGTTGTATCTGGCACTTGGAAGGGTGTATTTTATTCAGTATCCAGTTCTAGTTGTCATAAGGTCAAGGTACAACTCCGGGTCGTCCTTTTACCGAGGGACACAGCTATTCGAATAGATAAACTTCCCTGCAGGGGTGCACCACATAACCCAACACGCTCGATCCCATTTGGCCGGACACACTTTTCTGGGTCATGCCCGGCCTCGTAAGATCAACGCGTCGCAGCCCCACCTAAGCACAATAGAGCGGTCAGCACGCCGGTCTAACCCTATGCGCGCAGGGGTCTGGGCCCATCGCCCTATGCACACCTGCACGTTGCGTACGCGGCCGGAAGCAGACCTAGCCTAGTGGCGTTCCAGTCCAATCCGGCGCGCGCCACTCAGTCGCTGACGTCAAGAAGGCTTCGGGTGATACCACGACGCTGGGATACCCATAACTACTCCCGCGTAGATGGTTAGTGCGTATAGACCAAATGGCCAGACTCAGATCAAATACCAAGATCTCGTTAAGCATGTTAAGTATCCGCGAACGCCGACCAGGGCCAGGCCCACCTCTCTCCCGGGTGGTCTCAACCTGCCCTGTCGCTCCGCCACAAAGCAACAGTCGGGGGCCGTCAGGAACCCAGGCCCACCTCTACCGGGGTGGAGCCACCTGTCCTTTCAGCCCCCTCATCAGAATCACTTGCGGGTACTCCTTGAGCCGACCCGACTTTAGTCACCACATGTGTCATGTATATAAAGTATATAGTATATACCCGTGATCACCTCCCGAAGTGATCACGGCCCAGTAGTATAGCATGGCAGACGGACAAGAGTGTAGGGCCACTGATGGAACACTATCATCCTATACTAAACAGTAGGATTGCAGGTAAAGGTATCAACAGTAGAAGCAAGGGCAGGCTATGCATCAGTATAGGATTAACGGAAAGCAGTAACATGCTACACTACTCTAATGCAAGCAGTATAGAGAAGAATAGGCGATATCTGGTGATCAAGGGGGGGGGCTTGCCTGGTTGCTCTGGCAAGGAGGGGGTTGTCGTCGACGTAGTCGATCACAGGGGCAGCATCGGTCTCGGGGTCTACCGGAGAGAAGAGGGGGAAGAAACAGTAAATATAAAGCAAACATAGCATCACAAAGCATAACGTGGTAATACGACGTGTCGGGTGTGACCTAACGTATGTCTACACGAATAGGTGAAGGGGGAAATTCAACCGGGAATGTTTTCCCGGTTCCGGACCTGTGCCAGACAGATGACCGGAGGGGGAAAGTTCCATGTTCAGCATGCTAGAGGCATGTGACAAACGAACGGACCGCGTATTCGGATTCGTTGGATTTTTCTGAGCAACTTTCATATAGAAAACATTTTCATCCGAGCTACGGATTATTTTATATGATTTTTGAAAGATTTAACAATATTCTGGAATTATTTATATTAACAGAAAAGGAATATGACGTCAGCATTGCGTGGGGATGACGTCAGCAGTCAACAGACTCGTTGACCAGGGTCAAACCAGACAGGTGGGTCCAGTGGGACCCACATGTCAGCCTCTGTTAATCTAACAGTAATTTAAACTAAACTAACAGTCTAATTAGAGGGGTGGGCCCCATATGTCAGTGAGTGATTAGTTAATCTAATTATTTTTATTTATAAACCAATTGTTAGACTAATTAACAGAAGGGGGGCCCGCATGTCAGTGGCTGGGGGCCGCCCAGTCAGCACGTTGACCGCGGTCAACAAGTCAAGTGGGGCCCTGGGGCCCGTGTTTAGTGGCTGTGAGATGGGGCCCGAAGGGCCACGTCGGCGGGCGGCGCCGGAGACACGCCGGCGACCATCTCCGCGGCGGAGCATCGCCGGACTTCGCCGGAAAAACGCTACGGGGCACGGGGAGAGGTGCGGCTAGGCGCGTTCGATCGAGCGTCCGACGCCGCATCGAACTACGTCGGTCCCGTGGGCTAACTCGACCGGAGTGGCGCACTACATCGACGGCGGTGTCGACCGTGGCGGACGCCGGTGTTCTGGTGTCATCGCGAACAACGACAGAGGCTGCGACATGCCCAAAAGAGGGGTCCGACGGGGTCCTAGAGGTGCGCGGAGCACGACTACGAGCTCGGTTGAGCACTTTATCGTCGGTAGCGACGGCGACGAGCACCGCGGTGGAGTAAAGCTCGGGTGAAAAATGGAAGTGGCGGCTACGGGCATCTACGAGCAGCGCTGAGAGAGGGGAAAGGAGAGACTGCTCACCGGGGAGGCACACGGAGGCCACGGTGGTGGCTTAGGAGCCGCAGGGCGTCGGCAATCGGCAGAGGAGCGCCGGCGACCGTAGGCGCGGAAGAGCTCGATTCCGGGGCTGTGGTGGCACCGAGCTCGAACCCTTGGTCAGAGATGGAGTAGAGGAAGCAGGCGGAGCTGTTGGACTCCTCGGCGAGGCGCGGGGAGCATGGTGGCCGCGTTAATGGCGAACGGCGGCGATGATGGTGTTCGGGCGAGATGGAAAAGCGAGGGAGAGGAGCAGGCGGGGGAGAAAGATCTCGAGGGTTGTCGACGAGGCCTAGGGGACTCGTCCTTATCCCCTCGGCGATGTGGCGGCGTGGGGCGGCGAGCAGGTCAGGCGGGGGCGGCGAGGGGCGTGCGCCCTCGGTCGGTTGAACAGAAGAGGAGGGGGAAGACGACAAGGGGAGGGGGGAGGTGCTGGGCCGCTAGACCGATTCGGCCGGCTAGGGTGGGTCGACGGCCAGCTGGGCCGAGGCCCAGGGGGGAGGGGGGTTTCTTTTCCTTTTTTTATTTGTAGTTTCTTTTATTTTCTTGTTTTACAAAAAATTACCACTAGTGCCTAAATTTGTATTTATCAACAAACTACTGTGAGATTAATCCTTAACACATAATAAAATAGTTTTAGCATTTTATAAATTCAATAGGCATTTGTTTAATTGTTTTCACTATTGTTTTAATTGTTTTAGAGCCTTTAAACATTTTGTCAAAGCTTGGTTTCTCCACCATAATTGCTTACGATTTATTTGTCACTTTTAGAACATTTTAGTTTTGACATTTGAAAAGTTTTATTGTTTGCTATATTTTGAATTGATTTTTGAATCGGTTTTGAACTAACGAAGGATTAGAAACAGTAACGGAGGTGACGTGGCATCATTAGCAGAGTTTTACTGTAGCTTGATTATCCGGGCGTCACAGATGAGTCAATTGGAGACAGACCGATGGATTCATAACATGGAGGATCATATGGAGAATAACCCTATAGTCGAAAAGGGTATGACCCAGCAAGCTCTTCAGTGCTTTGAAAGAGGTGCTGCTATTTGGTGGAGGATGTACCAAACCAACACTGGATGGCAAAGAGTAACCACTTGGGAAGAATTTAAGTTGACTCTGCAAAGATCTCGTCTTGTGTCCCAGAAGTTGAGGTCTTATGGAAAGGATATGAAGAAACCTTGTGCATACAAGCTTTGTCGAGAAATAGGACACAACCATAAAGAAAACAAGGACGAATACCCTCATAAGTGGAGGATTACCAAAGGATTTAGCCGAGGATCTCAGGGAACTTCGGTTGGAGATTGTTCCCAAAGGTTTTGTTGCAGCAATGGAAGTTCAGTCTACATTGTTGGGAAAGATCAGTGAAGCTCAGAAGGATGACAAAGAGATTGCTGAGGTAAAAGAGAGGATGAGCAAAGGAAAGGCCAAAGGTTTTCGTAAGGATGAGCACGACACCTTATGGTTCAAGGACCGTGTATATGTGCCCAATAATGCAAAGATCAGGAAGTTAATACTTCAGGAGGCTCATGACTCACCATACTCGATTCGCCCTGGAAACACCAAGATGTATTTGGATTTGAAGGAGCATTTCTGGTGGACTGGTATGAAGAAGGATATTGCGGAGTATGTAGTTGTAGGTGATGTATGCCAGAGAGTAAAGGCATAGCATCAGAAGCCAGCTGGATTAGTACAGCCTATGCCGATACCCGAATGGAAGTGGGATAAGCTTGGCATGGATTTCATTACCGGATTTCCCAGAACCCGACCGGGATATGATTCTATCTGGGTAGTAGTTGATTCGCTTGACCAAAGTGGCTCGCTTTATCCCAGTGAAAACCACCTATACAAGTGCGAAGTTGGCCAAGATATATATGGCCAGGATCCTATGTCTGCATGTAGTTCCGAGGACCATCGTATCAAATAGAGGAACACAGTTTACCTCAAAGTTTTGGAATCAGCTGCACCATACTTGGGTACTAGGCTCGAGTTCAGTACAGCCTTTCATCCGCAGACAGATGGATAGACCGAGAGAGTCAATCAGATTCTGGAGGACATGTTGAGAGCGCGTGTGCTAGATTATGGATCTAGTAGGGATGATAATCTGCCTTACGCGGAGTTCTCATACAACAACAGTTACCAAGCCAGTTTTGAAGCTTTGTATGGGAGAAGGAGCCAGACACCGTTGATGTGGTATGAAGTTGGAGACCGTCAGTTGTTTGGACCAAATGTGATCAAGGTGTCAGAAGAGAATGTTAAGTTGATTCGAGATAGACTGAAGGTAGCTCAGTCCAGGCAGAAGAGTTATGCAGACTAAAAAACGCAAGGAGGTAGTCTATGAAATTGGAGACAGAGCATGTCTTCGTGTGTCACCTCAGCGAGGAGTTAAACGATTTGGAGTTAAGGGAAAGTTAGCCCCGAGATTCGTAGGACCATACCGAGTTTTGGAGCGTATGGGAGAAGTGGCCTACAAGTTGGAGTCACCCGAAGGACTGTCAGGAGTTCATGATGTGTTTTAGGTTTTCACAGTTGAAGAAGTGCCATGCAGATATGGCCAATATTCCCCTGTGAGGACGCTTGACCCTGGAAAGGATAATGATATTCCATGAAGCGAATTTCGGACAAAATAAGTAGGAGTTGTTGTCTCGATATGTGGGATATCCCAAGAGTATGAAGGGATGAAGTGCTATTTGATATAAAGGGGGTATAATGTTGGTGATATGGAGCTATTGTAACTCCATGATGAGTTTGAGTAATCATATCTTAGTTTGGTACCAATAAAAAGAAGAGATAAGGGAGACGGTACAATCAGATGGATTTAAGAATACCAGGAAGTTGGATGTTGGATTAAGGATTAGTTGCACCGATGATGAGTTCAAGGTTTACAAGTGATGAGATGGGCCATAACCCACAGGCCCCAGGACCTGCCAAGAAGCAAGCACATTCTTGCTGAAGGAAAAACCCTGGAAGAGATTACGATCTTACCGATAGACGATCTTATAGTAGTATACCCAAAACCTGAGAGTTGTGAAGAAACGATAGATGTTTGTTTGGCTTGCAGAATCAATGGATTTTCCAAACTTGGTTCGTCGACAAGAGAAATTCTGCAGTGCCTGTGAGGATGACTGAGTGTTAGAATGCGAGATTCTCTAAACCGTATACAAGGTAATGATTTGGGTGCGGGATGGATTGATCACCATACCGACTTACTCTTATTATTCGCCTTGCTATATGAGATGGTAAATTTGAGTGACTTACCCATAGTGGAGAGACGACGATCAAAACCTTGTTTAAACCTTAGAATGGTATAAGTATTTTTCCGCTTGTACAAGGCACCTGTTGCCAATCGTAGGTTATACGGTGAGAATGAAGCCCAGGCCCATTTCCTGCAGGAGAAACCATAAATTGTTGACCAGATATCGATAGTTGTTTAGCATTGGCGCCAGACCCGTCAGCTAAGAAGACCCAGTCTCGAAACAACCTTACCACTACCGTAAGAGCCCAGAGAAGGAATTTTCCCAAGAATCTGAGAATACCGGCACTGTCAACTATAAGGATGGAGTATATGAGTTTTGATGGAACCGTAACCATGCTTCTAAGGGTGGTAGCACCCCAGACCCCGTAGCCGATCAATGGATTTTGAGAAGACCCCCAAACCTAACCTATTTCTTTCTAGCCTCTCTGAATCTCGAGGACGAGATTCATTTTAAGGGTGGTAGGTTTGTAACATCCCAAAATTCTAAATTTTAGAATGTTATATTAAATAGATAGATTTGATTGCTTGTTTGATTGATTGTGTGAAATTGAGTGAAATTCGAATCTTTTTGAAAGTTAAATGAGAGGGAATAAAATGACTTTCCCAAACTTTTCGTTTTGCATTTTGATCTCCATGAATTCAAATTCTCTTCATCACAAAACCCTGGAGAGAAGATGACATGACTTCTTCCATTTTAAATAAATGAAAAGGGTTTCGAAAAGATTTGAATTTTATTTGGAAATATTTTCAAATTCATAAAACTTCAAGCAACTCAATGATTTTCATGAGAGAAGATAAAATGACTTCTTCAAAATATATGAAATATGAGTTGGGAGTTTAAAAGGATCAAATTTAAAGTCCTTTTGGAATTATTTTCAATTTGGAGTTATTTGGGTTTTATTCAAATCATTTTTCTCCAAAAATAAAATATATGGAAAATAGGGTAACATGATTCCCTACAACTGAAAATTGGAGATAAATAAATTTGAAATCATTTTTTTATTTTTAAAATGATTTTTACTGGTTTTTATTAGAGTTGTAGCACTGATTGACTTTTGTGAATTTGTGTGGATTTTATTTGACTTTGTAAAAATGTTCATGTTGTAGGAAATCTTTTTCTGAAAATTTTGATATATTATATGCCTATATAATATTATTTTTATTTTGTTTTGTTTATTTTTGTTCGCCTGGAAAATGTTTTAAAAAAAATCTTTCTGGCTGGGCCGGCCCAGCCAACCGGGCCAGGCCGCAGCCTAGCGCCCCGCCGCCTCGCCTCCGTCTTCGATGATCCCCGGAGTCCGTTGCGCCGCCGCCTCCACTACCCCTCCCCCACGCCTCCCGAGCCGCCCCGACGCCCTTAAATAGCGTCGCCCTCCCTCTCCTCGCGCCGCCACCCCTCCCGCACTTCGCCGCGTTGCGTTGCTACCGCCGCCAGATCCGCCGCCGCCGCCGTAGCGCATCGCCGCCGTGCCGCCGCCCGCTGCTGCTTCCCGCGCCGCACTCCGCCCCGCCGCTCGCAGCGCCGCCCCGCGTTGCCGCTTGCTTGCCTCGCCGCTGCCGCACTTCGCCGGAGCCCGCCGCCAACCACCGCCGCCGCTGCCGGAATTCCCCGCCGATGCCGAACCGCCGCGAACCGGTATAACCACCGGTCCGATCCGGTTTTTTTTAAGTTCGGTTTTTTTAAACCCTAGACCAGATCTGTTTGTTTTCTAGGTTTTATTAAACAGCGAGCGTCCACTGTTTAGGTCTTATAAACGAACATTCATTATTTAGTCTTTTCGTTTTTTGTTTATTTACATCAGGGACCTATTAGTAATTATCTTTCTTACAGATTAGTCCTTGATTTTCAAACAATCACTACTTTTTAATCGTTTGTCCAAATCCAATGAAACCAACGCCCACTTCTTCGCTATGATCTCCTCTATCCAGTAATCCAACTCAAACATATTTTTGAAATTTTAAAATTTGAATTAGACCAGATTTGAATTCAAACTTCGTTTGATCGTAACTTGAGTTTTATAACTCCGTTTGAATTGATTCTTTTTGCAAATTAAAGCTCTTGACCTAAACTTTCTGATAAGGCCAAATTCACATAAATTTGGTACTGTTAGAAATTGTTTTATGTTGCAAGAGTCATTTGCTTTGTTTTGATGTTTTCCGAATTGTCTTCTTCGATCTTTTTGATCTTTTGAGTGATTGCTTATGTGTGGTTACTATTGCTTGCTTACGACAGATTGACCGGAGTGTGACGAGTAGAACTATCTAGAGTTTTGAGTGTGAATCATCTTCATCAACATTGCAGGCAAGTTCACACTTTGATCATATCCCTTTCATACCCAGTTTTTATGCATTAGTTTCACCCTCAAACATTGCATGAGTAGGATTGATAACATGTGGGTATTGGGAAGTAGTTGATGAGGTAGGAACCTATTGCCCTGCATTCAAACCTTGGGAGTTACTATTATGTTATGCTTATATTGCCATGCTATGCTCATAGACATGGATTGGGTTTGAGTGTATTCCATGACAGATGTGAGATTGTTAATTAATGGTTAAACTTAAGGTGGCAACTTTAATACACATCTGGGTGGATTGAGGCACCTGGGGAATCCAGTGATTGCTTGTATTTTTGGAAATCCCGGGGTACCGTGTGATTCTCCTATGGACTGCCACCCAGGCTCAAAGGGATCATAAGATTATTCATGCTAGAAACTTCCGTGTGCAGCCACACGCTATTATGGGCTCTAGCATAGTTGATTAAGTTGTGTGAACTCTTACAGTGGTAGACTAGCAGATGTAGGGGATGTAGGTGTACCGGTCTACCCATCGTAAGGTGCTAACGCTTCTGAAAGACTGTGTCTCGGTCATCCGTTTCTCAAACACCATGTAGTGCGAGAAATCCAACGGAGGAGATCGAGTCTTGTGGGGAAAAGTGCACAAACCTCTGCAGAGTGTACAAACTAATCATGATTAGTCGTGTCCCCGGTTATGGACAATCTTGAGTATCTGGTTCTTGGATTATCATGTTGATCTCATCACTCTATATAATAAATTTGTTGGGTTGTTAATAATTACTTTTAATTGGGATTGAGAGGGGGTTTACCTTGTCAATATTTTTTCAACGAACTTTGTAGTTAAATAAAATATATTCCTTTGCAGTAGGGAAAAATTGGTTTTTTCGCAAAAACCTTATAACCATAGAGCTTTTCCACCAGCCATATATGCATGTAGTGATAGCCATTGTTCATCATTTCTCTATGGTATGAATTTGCCAGTACATTAAATGTACTGACGCTTTGTGGCTGCAACGTCTCATGTTGCAGGATTCTTACGACGAGTAAGTGATACGTTAGGGTTATGATTTCTACACTCAACTTTGCCATTGGTGTTGATGGGAATCCACAACCTTGTTGTTACTTCCGCTATTTTGGATTGAGGTAATAGTATTTACGTTATTTATACATGTGATTTACCTCTGTTATAAATCCTCGAGTACTGTGTGTGTCAGCATACCGATCCAGGGATGACACTTAAGCACAGAGACTTGATCCATTCGGGTCGGGTCGCTACACGAACCCGGCCACCATGTACTTCTTCTCGGCAAGCAATAGCTCCATGACGTGGATGCAGTGCTCCACCCAGACCGAGTCATTGGTGTACACCACCGAGAGGCCCGTAAACCTTCTGTGGGTGTCCACCATGGCATGCATGGTTAACTGCTGCTCATCGTCGGCAGCCGCTCGGAGCACCATTGGAGCCGAGCAGGATACCCTCTAAGAATTTGTCTCAGTGGGTGTGCTTCTTGCAATGGTGGGGCGCGATCGAAAGGTTGAAGAGACACAAGGGTTAAATGGCCGCTATAATAAATGTGGGCCAGCCGGCCTGTAACTGTCACGTCTTGTCATGGCGTTCAGAGTGTAGGATTCCAGTGCACACTTGAAAACACCGCACCGCACCTGTTTCGTTTGACCACACGTGGGCTCGAAGAGGTGCCAAATGTATCATTGGTGAGCCTGTTCCCGCGCTACCGCGCATGCTTCCCGCCCGGCTAGTTTGGCCACGCGTTGGCTAGAAGAGGGACAAATCATGGGCGTTTATTGGCAAAAAGCTTTGTAAAAATGAAGTGTGTGGAATGACTTCGGTCATAAGTTTACCCGTGAGTGATGAGGTCAAAGTTACATAGAAGGGTGATAATGGACACTCGAGTGTGATAATTAATTCTGTGCTCTACAGGGCACACGGTTGAAGAAACCAACTGTGTGGAATAATGTTGAAGATTGCAGTCGAGTTAGCTATACAGATTGTGTGCTGTGAGACCGACAAGGTAAACAGATTCGAGAATGGTTAATAAAATCTAAGACCATTGCATATTAAGGTCAAAATAGTGACCAATATATGAGTCTCATACGATGCCATTTCAATGATTGTACCACAAAAGCTCAAAATATTACAAGGTTCAAATTCCAGAGTTATATGGCTCAAATTCGAAGATTACAAGGTTCAAACTGATATTAGAAATGAAATTCAGCTCATCAGCTGCAAACGCTCGCGCTGATCCGCTGAACATGGATATCAGAGAGGTTCAAACTAATATTACCACTTCTAAGTCTGCTTTCGAAACCTCATAATTTTTGCAAAGGGGTCAGCCACTGAGAAGTCATGTATGGGGTTGACACGATGACTTCCGATTACTCTGTCATCTGAAGTTCCAAAATGAAATTCAACATTTTCGGCGCCTATTCCATTCTGCCGCAGCCGCCGGCGCTGATCAACAAACCATTCATTTTTGCGACATAAATGTATGGCAAACCTCATTACCTTCAGCACCCTTGCTCTGACAACAAAGAACCTGGCGAATATAATCTCCGGTAAGGTCCCTCGGTAGGAGTTCAAAGTAATTTCTGAGAGATGCAGATCTAGGCATTCGATGTGATTGTTATATTGTATCACATTATCCACCACTGGGCCTAATCTTATCTGCAAAAGTAGAAAATGTGTTAGTGCCTACATGCAGGTTTGAACACTACTACATGCCTATTTGGTTTGCAGGATTTGTAAAATGCACTAACATGCCATCTTCGATCTGACATGATTAACATGGGCATTTGATTACATTCTATAAAATGTAGCCTTCTTCACAAGAGGTTAGATTGGATGAAAAGTTCCCTAAGAAAACTAGTACTGATGAATCCAAAGGAGAAATGCTTATGTATTGTAACCATATATATGGATCAAGCAACCAATATGGGGGGTGACATGTATGTATTGAAATCCTCCAGAAGAATCCTTTAGAAATTGTAGTACATTGTCATTGTACTTGGAAAAAGGTGTCACAAATTGAACTCCCCTATGGTTAACATTTAACAGGAAAGGAACATCACCTCGATATATAGCTTCTCCAGGCACGGAAAGCATCATAGGAAACTAACAACTTGGTCCAGGTTGGGGCTGATAGATTCTAGTGCCAAGACCTTCACTGTGCGCAGTTTTAGGGTCAAGCTTGTCGGAATCATTTTCTGGATGACAAACGAACAAACATCTTCAAAATTAGAAATAATATTAATTTGTAGAAGGAGAGGTAGAAGGCGGTTGTTGTACCTGAACGGGCGTGGATCCAATAACAAGTTCGGAGTATTTGTCGGACGAGTAGACCACCACTATAAATTTCAGCGCAGAAATGACATTGATTCTTGTTGGACCTTCTTGATCAACTAAAAGTAATCTCTCAAGTGCAGGTGTGTCCTCAATAACCATACTGTGGTACACATCTTGTGATGTCTTCCTGCCGCACCAGCAACACACATAAAAAGTCCGGAGAGTCATGGAGGTGATGTGGAAGTTACTCAACCCATTGATCACCTGAAGACGAAGGTACTCGAGTGCAGTACAACCACAGAGCAGGCGCTCCATGTCATCGTTTGGGAGGCAGATGGCGACGAGCTCGAGGTGCTTCAGTCGTGGTAGAATAAGAGCGGGCGCATCATTAAGGGGGGGGGAATGGCAGTTCCTGAACTTGGCGACGCGCAACGTTGGCGCGAGGTGGAGCAATGACGTTGGCAGCGAGCACATATGCCCATCATCAAAAGTGAGCTCCTCGAGCTGATCTAGGGCAGGGGATCGGAACTAGTCGTCAAGCTTGGCCCGGTCCTTGCCGTTGGAACGGAACTTGCCCATTCTAAGGCCTCTGGTTGGGCCAAGGTGACTGCCGAGGATCTTGGAGAACGCATCCAAGCTTTTGCGATAGCCATGGCAGAGCTCGTGGGTGTCGATGAGGTCGAGAGGGGTGAAGTTCCATAGGGGGCGCCACTACCGGGAAAGGACTGTTGTCCGCACCCCATAATTGATTGGGAGGAGGGAGATGATGACTGTCAACATATCATCAGGGAGGTTGCTGATGAAGTCTAGGCCTGCTGGAGTCGCTTGCGGTTCTTGCTCGCCCCGCCTCCGCTTGTTGGCAGCCCTGTTCTCCACCTCCGGAGTCTCCTTGTCAGCGGTGCGTTCTGATAGAAGTGGGAGTACAGGGAATATTTAGTTAAAACAGGGCAATAGAAAAGTGAATTGGTCACTAGAAGTTATTAGGTAGGAATATAGTAAGAAAATGGAATAACAATTGGTTGCTTAAAATACTACACAATACAGTTGATATTGCTGGGTAAGTCAACATGCAGATACTTGAAAATAAAACTTACTTCGAACAAAGTCTGGACGGATGATATCGTCGGGGAAGTTAGCATATATCTCATGACTAGGCCCTTTTATGTGCAGTGCGATTATAGTGCCAGCTTTCAGTACATAAAACTTAGAAATTTCTTTCCAAAGGCCAGTGCCAAAATAAGAGTCACCACGTTCATCAAGTCTTATCGTAGCAACGATTGTAAATCCATGGTTTGTATTCAGTATGACATCCATGTAGTCTTGATTTATGTAAAGGGAAAGACTGTGCACTGCAGATTCTGTTGCATAGCAAGGGACACGCTGCAGAAAATGGTAGGATTGTTAAAGAAAATATGGTAAGATGCAAATATGGGCCCAAATTGAAAGAACTGTACAATAATTGAAATCGAAGGACAAAAATCTATAATTAAACAAATAGGGTAAACATGATGTCATGGAAATATGAGAGTACTCGAAAGAAAAATATATCATTAATTTGCCTAATATAGAAAGAAGAGGGTTAAAATCCCCTTTGATGTAGATGGTGGATGTGGCACCTTTTATCCAAATGAAGCAATATTTAGAATATGTTCAGGAAAGTAGGCCATGCCAACCGATTTTGGGTGAGATTGAACATACCGTGCGCATCCTCAAGTCATCTTGTACGGTGAGATAGAATATCTGGCGGAGGCCACAAAGTCCTGATGTGTCTGCGCATTGTACACTCTACGAATGGAAGAAAACCCTCAAATCAGTTCGAATAAAAATGAATTCACAGCGATTTCGGCCGGATGATTAAAGGAGGCAGATAAACTGGGATAAGAGATGAGATAATATCTCATTAAGTTAGTTACCTTGTTGTCCATGAGAAAGAACCCTCAGTACGGCAGAATCCCCGACCGAGCGGAGCTGGGTCGACCACGAGCAGCGTCGAGAAAGTCGATGGTGATAAGCGGCGGCAAGCAAAAGTGGCGAAATGAGGTGGGTTTTGTCGACAGCCTGGTGGCAGCGGCAGGCGTCGAGCTAAGTGGTTACCGTCACGATAGGTGGTGCCATGCATAGACGCGGAGGAGCTTGTGCAGGTGTGAATGGGGACCGAAGGGGGTGCGGGCGGGGTGAGGTGTTTTGTGACGTGGGGATGGTGAGGGTTTTCTTTTTTCTTTTTTGAATTGGGTGGTGAGGGTTTTCTGTCCCACAAAGAATTTCGGAGGCAACGGTTTGCTAGAGCCAACCGTGTGTGATTGACGCAACAGGCAAAATGAAAATCATTGCACATAGTTCCAATTTTGGGAACCGTGTGCAATTGACGTACTACCTACATCCTGGTTTATTGGTTCCCTTTGTAATTTGTACCAAATTTTGACCAAATATTTAACTAAGAAATGTTTATGCATGTCACCAAAAATTATATCACTGAACACTATGCTCAAATACCCATCCAACGATATAATTTTTGCTAACCTGCACTAACATTTTGTTAGTTAAATCATTGGTCAAAATTTAACACAAATTACAAAGGGGACTAATAAACCAGGACGGAGGTAGATTCCATCAACCGAACTGATTGCATCCATATCCCACGGTTAGACATAAGTAAACATAGATTAAACATAATTAGACATAGATAATAAGCGTACACGTACACGAGCATAGTTCAACCATAAGTACATAGTTCAACCATCATTAAGCATACTCAAGCGTACATAGTTTGATCCCACATCTCATCTCACATGCCGGCACGATCCTGAAGCTTCTCCAGGTACTCGGCGGACGCGCCGTGCGCCACCGTGCGAGAATACTTCTGCTTGAAGGAGCCACCGGCCCATCCTCTTGCATGCGCCAGAACACTTAGATACGCGTCATGAAGCTTGTGGTTGCAAAATGGGCATCGATAGGCGCTGTTCCAAGTCCTAATACGCCTGTTATGGATTCCTGCATAAAGCTTCCTCAGGATTTGCCTATTGTACCTCCTCTGGCCATCTTCATCCTTGCTGTCCACATCGTCAGATATCACATATACAAATAGTAAAACAAATTTCGCATCAATGTTTACATGTCGTAAAGTAGGATTAGGAATTTATGGCAATTTTTTATACATATCCAGAGATTATGGTTTGATTTTTAAGCACAGTCATCTATGTATAGACCAACATTGAAGAAAATAATGGCACAAACATATATGTAGGTCATTCAAAATCAATTGTCAAGTCATGGCTAGGAATTATTAGCACGAACACTAACCCTAGTCAGATTACGAGCAGAAATCATTTGCACAGATGAAACAACTAATCACTTATCACTTGTACCATTCAAACAATCAATACACTACACGGATCTAACGATACTTACTAAGATTTCATGGATTGGGAGAACATAACCATAGGATTTCTATTCCAAAAAGGGGGAGGCAGGAGTAACTAGAGAAACCCTAGGATCTATTTGACACATAAATGGGTATAGATGACTAACCAGTTGTCCGTCGTCGTCGGAGTCGTCGTCGGAGTGGTCGTCAGAGTCGTCGCCGGGGTCGTCACCAGAGTCGGTGTGGAACTCTCCCTCCGGCTGTGGAAGCTCGACGCGATCCTCTAGTAGTAATAATCCAAAAACTAGCGCTACTGCTAGGCTTTTCCCTAGTAGTGATAATCCATAAGCATTTCTCCTTTGGATTCATCTGTACTAGTTTTCTTATGGAATTTTTCATCCACTCCAAGCTCTTGTGAAGAAGGCTACATTTTTCTAGATTGTAATCAAAGGCCCATGTTAATCATGTCGGATCGAAGACGACACGTTAGTGCATATTACAAATACTGCATACCAAGTAAGCGTGTTGTAGTGTTCAACACTGCATGTAGGCACTAACACGTTTTCTTCTTTTGCAGATAAGATTAGGCCCGGTGGTGGATAATGTGATACAATATAACAATCACATCGAACGCCTAGATCTGCATCTCTCAGAAATTACTTTGAACTCCTACCGAGGGACCTTACGGGAGATTATATTCGCTAGGTTCTTTGTTGTCAGAGCAAGGGTTCTGAAGGTAATGAGGTTTGTCCTACATTTATTTCGCAAAGATGAATGGTTTGTTGATCAACGTCGACGTCTGCGGCAGAATAGAATAGGCTCCAAAAAAGCTGAATTTAATTTTGGGACTTCAGATGACAGAGTAATCGGAAGTCATCGTGTCAACCCCATACATGACTTCTCAGTGGCTGACCCCTTTGCAAAAGTTATGTGGTTTCGAAACCAGCCTTACAAGTGGTAATATTAGTTTGAACCTCTCTTATATCCATGTTAAGCGGATCAGCGCGGGCGTTTGCAGCTGATGAGCTGAATTTCATTTCTAAGATCAGTTTGAACCTTGTAATCTTTGAATCTGAGCCATATAACTCTGGAATTTGAACCTTGTAATATTTCGAGCTTTTGTGGTACAATCGTTGAAATGGCATCGTATGAGACTCGTATATTGGTAGCACTATTTTGACCTTAATATGCAATGGACTTAGATTTTATAAAACATTCTCGTATGTGTTTACCTTGTCCATCTCATAGCACACGAACTGTATAGCTAACTCGACTGTGATCTTCGACATTATTTCGCACAGTTGGTTTATTCAACTGTGTGCCATGTAGAGTGCAGAATTAATTATCGCACTCGAGTGTCCATCATCACCCTTCTGTGTAACTTTGACCTCATCACCCATGGGTAAAATTATGACCAAAGTCATCACACACTTCATTTTTACAAAGCTTTTTGCCAATAAACGACGATGATTTGTCCCTCTTCTAGCCGACGCGTGGCCAAACTAGCCGGGCGGGAAGCTTGCATGGTAAACTGCGCGGTTGCACGGGAACATGCTCACCAACAATACATTTGGCGCCTCTTTGAGCCCACGCGAGGTCAAACAAAACGCGTGCGGTGTTCTCAAGCGTGCACTGCAATCCTCTGTTATGAACGCGGTAACATGACGTGATGATTACAGGCCGGCCGGCCCCCATTTATTACAGTGGCCATTTAACCCTTGTGTCTCATCAACCTTTTAATCGCGCCCCACTATTGCAAGAAGCACACCCACCATGACAAATTCTTGGAGGGTATCGTGCTCTGAGCGGCTGCCGATGACGAGCGACAGTTCACCATGCATGCCGTGGTGGACACCCATAGAAGGTTCATGGAGCTCTTAGTGGTGTACACCAACAACCCGGTCTGGGTGGAGCACTCCATCCACATCATGGAGCTGTTGCTTGTGAGGAGAAGTACAAGGTGGTCGGGTTCGACCTCGAGTACACCCATGCTCATGCCGGGTCTCGTCCCAAGGTCATCGTCGCCCAGATGTGCGTGCGCAATCACGTCCTTGTCTACCACTACTGCCTGGCCACAAGGCCTTGCGAGTGTTTTGCTAGGTTTGTCAACAGCCCCCACTACATGTTTGCTATGGTGGACATCACCAACGATGTAAAGGTGCTCAAGAATTCGGGCATCGCCTGCCCGAATCTTGTCAACATCCAAGGCCAATACAAGACCTGGGGCAGCAACAAGCATGAGAAGGACTCACTGGTTCACCTCGCCGAGGCCATCATCGATCCCTACTACAGAGACATGAAGGATTCCTACAACAAGGACAAGTGCGCCTAGCACTCAACATGGATGGAGAAACTCGACAAAGCTCATGTCGTGTACGCATCCAAGGAGGTGTACACGAGCTACGAGATGTACAAGAGGATCATTGACATGAGGAAGTGCCTCCTTCACCAAAACGGCCAGGGATCCAGACGGAAGTAGAGCAATGGCAAGCGTCATGGCAACAAGAAGTAGATGATTACATCCTCGTTTCTCCTAGTTTAGTATGCATGTAATTGCTTACTTTGGTGTGTGAAAATGTTATGTGTATAGTCACTTGTGTAATTGTATGCTTAATTTGGTTATTCTATGCTGTCTTTTTAAGTATATATGTTGTTGCTCTGTAGACAGAGCGTAGATGTTGTGTGGATAGAGCAAATCACATCGCACACGGACTAGACAATGGAACCCGTCGGTGATGTTTTCATCAATCACTCACAATTGTATACTGGCAATCGTTTGCTCACAACACACATGGCTTGTTAACAGGAATCGTCTATGTTGTTATCGGTCTTCCCACACATTTCCGATTGCAGACCCATTTGCCGCGTATCAAACACACCTTGTTAAGTTGAACCGTTTCTGTTCTCTTGGCTCAATGCAAACAGTTCATCCGAGTGAACTGTATGCCGTATATCACAGACACATTCATCAGGCTGACCGTTTCTTTTGTGTTGCCTAATCACAAACAGTTTATCCGAGTGAACTGTATGCCGTATATCGCACACACCTTCATTTGGCTGCCCATTTCTGTTGTTCTGCCTCATCACAAATAGTTTATCGGGGTGAACTGTATGCCATATATCGCACACACCTTGATCTGGCTGCCCATTTCTGTTGTTCTGTATCATCACAAACAGTTCGTATGGATCACTCGTATGCCCCACATAGCACACGTATCTAAAATTTGAACCATGTTTGATGTATCCACCATCGCAAACCTTTTGCATATTTTTTGATGGTTTTTTTACATCGCCATTTGCGATTAATGCATCGCACACAGTTTTGTCGAAGGGTCTCTGATTGTAGTGTCGCGTTAGCAGCATCCTGCAGTAGTGTCCATAGACATAGAGTGAATTGCACATATGATGATGTCCTTGAATGCATTGAGTTACCTTGTCCCTTGTATTGCCAACAAGAGAGTTTGTGACTCCATGAACTAGTGCAAGATGTGAAAGTTGGTCGCACAAGTGCTTGCCAAAACGAATATGAGTGAAGTACGTTGGCAGAGTCACCCTCAAGAACACTCTACTTCTTCTTCTTTGTGACCCACATCAACTTGATGGGAATCCTTGGAGTTGTAGTTGAACATGACGAAAGTAGAGCTTGATGAAGTCTTAGGAACTCATTTGACCATGGCTTTAGGAGCTTCTTCAAATGAGTCAATATCTTCTTGAAGCTTGTCCTTGCCTTTTAGCTCATGGTCTTGTGGTGGAAGATCATCCTGAGCTTGTCTTCCCTTAAAAGAAGTGGGGTCATACTTCTCTTGTTGAGGAACAAACTTCATCTTGGGGTATTATTATTCTTCCCATTCAACTCCATTGGAATTGAACTTTTGTTCAAAACCAACACCTTGATTCTTCCGGTGCTTCCCTTGCTTGCGTACAATTTCTTCGAATTGCTTACTCCCGGCAAGACTCTTGTAAACACCTTTCTGTACAATTCCCTTCAATAAGCTATTTTCTCGCTCGAGTGTAACTTGGCTAAGAGAAACGTTAGTGGAATCAAGAGAATCACTAGAAGCAACAATATTGGATTTAGCATGGTTATTGTTACTACTAGAAGAAGAATCTTTCTTCCTCTGGTTACTAGATTTTACTTGTGGCATATAAGTAGGCAAGAGGAGACGTTTGGCAATGTAAGAAGAACTCTTCTTTCAAAGATCATCATTTATTGCTTTTAGAAACTCAGGCTCTTGCTCTAAACTTAGCTTCTCGAAGCGTAGCTTCTCATGAGTCCTTAGGAGCTCTTTATGATCCTCTTGAGTCGTTTCATGAGCTAACTTAAGAGTGTTTAGTTCTTTAGTTAGACGCTCAATCTCATTCTTATCATTATTGTTTGTTTCATCTTGATTAGCATGATTACTAGCAAGTTCATTATAGCTCACATCACTAGTTTTGTCAACAAGTAAATCATCATCACCTAACAAATCATCTTCATCACTATTGAAATCAAGATACTCGGGGTGTGATGCCCTTGGGGCCTTTAGCCATGAAGCATCTTCCAATTCCTTCATTTGGAGAATCAAATATGTTGTGGGATTTGGATGATACTTCAGAGTGATAGCTTCTCTCGGAGTAGTCGTCGGAGTCGGAAACGAAAACCCATTTACCAACATGAGCTTGATGTCTTCGTCTTGTGTAGCTCTTTGATGACTTGTATTTCCTTTCCGAATCCTTGCTTCTTCGAGAAGCTCTTCGTTCATAACGACCATCTCTACTCCTTCTCTCTCTTTGAGGTGATTCATCTCTTCTACTTCTTTTGTTTGGTGAGTCTTCTCTTTTCTTGTAGGGAGCCGTATACTCATTGGAGTAGTGTCCGTGTCTTCCACAATTGCAACAATTTTGGTCATGACTAGAAGATCTTTTCTCATTGTAGGACCTTGACTTGGAGCTTCTATCTTTGGTTCTACTCTTGTATAATTTTTTGAAGTTTTCACCATTAAGGTCAGTTCATTAGAGACTAGCTTGTCACTTGATGTTGTAGGAGCATCACCTGAAGCGTAATCACCACTTGACTTATTGTGGAGCTCTGCCTTATCCCTGAGTGGCATCTCATGAGCAAGAATTCTACCAATGACTTCTGTGGGCTTGAGATCTTTGTAGTTGGGCATCATTTGGATCAATGTGCACACGATATCATATTTGCCATCCAAAGCTCTAAGGATCTTCTTGATGATGAACTTGTCGGTCATCTCTTCACTTTCTAAGCCGGCAATCTCATTTATGATGAGAGTAAGCCTAGAGTACATTTCAGTGACTCCTTCACCATCCTTCATCTTGAACTTGTCAAGTTGACTTTGAAGCACATCCAACTTGGATTCCTTGACAGACTAGGTACCTTCATGCATATCAACTAAAGTATCCCAAATTTCCTTTGCATTCTTAAGGAGGCTGATTTTGTTGAATTCCTCGGGGCTCAATCCATTGAAGAGAATATCACAAGCTTGAGCATTGTATCGCAACATATTCAATTCTTCCGTGGTCACTTCATGATCCGGTTCTCTACTGTCCTCAAAGAATTCACCTTGCAAGCCAATATGAACAACAACCCAAACGATAGGGTTATGACCGAGAATATGCATGTTCATCTTATTCTTCCAACTAGCAAAATTTGTGCCATCAAAGTAAGGACCTCTTTGGTGATAATTACCCTCACTAGACGCCATACTCTCCTAGGTTGTGAAACCAAGGCTATGATCAACAAAGCAATGGACATCAAGGCTTATGGAGACCAAAGCTCTGATACCACTTGTAGGATCGAAAGTATGTCTAGAGGGGGTGATTAGACTACTTGAAAAAATAAAACCTAACCTTTTCCTAATTTTAGTTGTAGGCAGATTTTAGCAATTATGACAAGTCAAGCAACACCCTGCACATGCATGTCTAAGAGTATAGTAGCGGAAATTAAAACATTTCACATGTAATTAAAGGGAAGGAATTGGAGAAGGCAAACACAATGGGGACACAAAGATTTTTGGCGTGGTTCCGATAGGTGGTGCTATCGTACGTCCATGTTGTTGGAGACTTCAACCCACGAAGGGTAACGCTTGCGCGAGTTCACAGAGGGTTGATACGTCTCCAACGTACTTATAATTTTTTATTGTTCCATGCTATCAAAGTATCATTCTTGGATGTTTTATACTCATTTACTAGCAACTTTATATAATTTTTTGGGACTAACCTATTGACATAGTGCCCAGTGCCAGTTGCTATTTTCTGCTTGTTTTTTTACTTTGCAGAATATCAATACCAAACAAAGTCTAAATGCCACGTAGCTTTTTGGAGATTTTTTCTAGACAGAAGACATTAATGTGGCCAAGTAAGTGCACCATAGGAGGCCCATGGGGCCCACTAGGCACTAGGGAGCACCAGAAGGCCCAGGCGCGCCCTGGTGGGTAGTGGGGCCCACGGGAGGCTTCTCCACCGACTATCAGCTCTATAAATACTCTAAAACCCCAAAAACCCTAGGGGAGTCGAGGAAACACAATCCCAGCTGCCGCAAGTTCTAGAACCACAAGATCCAATCAAGAGGCCTTCTCCGGCACTCTCCGGAGGGGTCAACGATCACGGAGGGGTTCTTCATCATCACCCTTGCTCCTCCGATGATGCGTGAGTAGTTCACCACAGACCTACGGGTCCTTAGGCAGTAGCTAGATGGCTTCTTCTCTCTTTTTGATCTTCAATACAATGTTCTCCTCGATGTTCTTGGATATCTATTTGATGTAATGACTTTTTGTGGTGTGTTTGTTGGGATCCAATGAATTGTGAGTTTATGATCAGTTCTATCCATTAATATTATTGGAGTCTATGTTGAACTCTCTGATGCATGATTGTTATAGCCTCATATTTCTTCTCCAAAACTTTGGTTTGGTTTGGCCAACTAGATTGATTTTTCTTTCCATGGGAAGAGGTGCTTTGTGATGGGTTCGATCTTGCAGTGCTCAATCTCAGTGACAGAAGGAGACATGACATGCATGTATCGTTGCCATTAAGGATAGAAAGATGGGGTCTATTCTTAAATGAATAGATCTTGTCTACATCATGTCATCGTTCTTATTGCATTACTCTGTTCTCCCATGAACTTAATACACTAGGTGCATGCTGGATAGTGGTCGATGTGTGGAGTAATAGCAGTAGATGCAGGCAGGAGTCGGTCCACTAATCTTGGATGTAATGCCTATATACATGATCATTGCCTTGGATATCGTCATAATTATTTTCTCTTCTATCAATTGCCCAACAATAATTTGTTTACCCACCGTATGCTATTTTCTTGAGAGAAGCCTCTAGTGAAATCTACGGCCCCCGAGTCTATTTCCTATCATATTATTTTCAGATCTATTAATCCAAAAATCCAAAATACCTTGCTGCACTTTTTATTTACTTATTTTATTTTGTGTTTTTTCCAGATCTATTTATCCAATCACATACAATTTAATCTATCTCAATTTCGAGTAGGGATTGACAACCCCTCTTACGCGTTGGGCTGCAAGATTTTGTGGCTTGTGTGTAGGTGCTTTTTACATAGTGTTGCTTCGTTCTCCTACTGGATTGATAACCTTGGTTTCATAACTAAGGGAAATACTTACCATTGCTGTGCTGCATCATCCTCTCCTCTTCGGGGAATTACCAACACAGATACAAGCAATCAGGAAGAATTCCTGGCGCCGTTGCCGGGGAGACATCATCAACATCTACCAGGTTCCTACACACAAACTCTCATCTCCTTGGAATTACTTTATTTTTCATTTGCCTCTCGTTTTCATCACCCCCACTTCTAAAACGTGTTTGCAAAAATACAAAAATATTTTTCGTTTGCCTTTTTCACGTTCGATCTTTTGTTTGCCTGTGTTCTTGTTTGCGTGGTTACAATGTCTCAAAGAAAATACTATGATATTCCTTGTCCCAACATCTTGCTTGAGATTGAGAAAAATACTAAAGAATACATGACTATACAGTTTGAGCTTAATAAATTTTTAACCAAGGAGCTTAAAGAACACTCTGTTGTGTTAGATGCTATAACAAAACAATTTGATCATGTCAGTAAAGAAATTGCTAATCTCCAATCTCATTATGCTCATACAGAAAATTTACTAGGAAAAATATCTGATCCACAAGCTACATTAGTGAATCAAATGGCAGCTAAGCCAGAATCTCTAGAAGATAGTAATGATGAAGATCTTAAATTGAATGGTGTTTCTTCTATTAATTTTTTGTTTAGTAATATCAAACTTGATGATAGGGGTACTGAAGAAGAGTCAAGTTTAGCTAGAAGGCATCGCCGTATTTTGGAGGGTGAAAATCTTGTTGAAAATTTTGATAAAAATGGGTTTGGAGAGGTAAAAACTTTAGCTAGTGGTGTGCCCACTCTTCTGGATCAAAGACTTTAATTATGATAGTTGCTCTTTGATTGTATGTATTTCTTTGTTGCAATCCATGATAAATTCACCCAATGCTTATGAACATAACAAAGCTTTCAATAAACATATTGTAGAAGCGATGATGAAAGCTTTAGAAGAAAAGCTAGAATTAGAGACTTCAATTCCTAGAAAATTATATGATGAATGGGAACCCACCATTAAAGTCAAGATTAAAAATTATGAGTGCTATGATTTATGTGATTTTGGTGCTAGTGTTTCCACAATTTTGAAATCTCTATGTGATGTGCTTGGTTTTACCAATATCAAAGAGTGTTCTCTTAATTTGCACTTGGCGGATTCTACTATTAAAAAACCTTTGGGAAGAATTAATGATGCTCTTATTCTTGCAAGTAGGAACTATGTGCCCATATATTTTATTGTTCTTGCTATTGATTGCAATCCGTCTTGTCCTATAATACTTCGTAGACAGTTTTTATGAACTATAGGTGCCGTGATTGATATGAAAGAAGGGAATATTAAATTTAAGTTTCCTTTGAGAAAGGGTATGAACACTTCCCTAGAACTAGAATTAAGCCACCATATGAATTAATCATCAGGGCAACCTATGGAGCAAAAACTAAAGTTGACAATACTTGAATCTATGCATTATGCCTAGCTAGGGGCATAAAACGATAGCGCTTGTTGGGAGGCAACCCAATGAATAAAATATTTTTTTCAATTTTTCTTTCTGTTTTTGTGTGTTGACAGAATTATGCTACAGTTATGATTGTTTTTTTATGTTTTAACTAGTGTTTGTGCCAAGTAAACTCTTTAGAATTATGTTGGGTGATAGTTGACTTGATCTTGTTGGAAAACAGAAACTTTTGCACCCAGTAGAAGAATTGTTAAAAATCACAAAAGTGTGATAAAATTCTGAAGTTTTCACACAAATTGATATACAAATTGCCTATTTTGACCTAATTATTCAGTATTTTTGGAGTTACAGAAGTATGGTCAAAGTCTAGATTACTACAGACTATTCTATTTCTGACAGATTCTGTTTTCGTTGCATTATGTGCTTATTTTGATGAATCTATGGATTGTATGGGGGGGGTATAAGCCATGGTAAAGTTAGAATACGGTAGATATAATGCAATAATAAAATATGAGTGGGTTGCAACAGTACTTAAAGTGGTGATTTGCTTTATTAACGGATCTCACAAAGGTTTTTGTTAAGTTTTGTGTGACTGAAGTTTTCAAGTTTTGGGTGAGATCATGATGGATGAAGGAATAAGGAGTGAAAAGAGTCTAAGCTTGGGGATGCCCATGGCATCCCAAAGTAATATTCAAGGAGAACCGAGCAATTAAGCTTGGGGATGCCCCCGAAGGCATCCCCTCTTTCTTCTAATGACCATCGACAATTTTACTTGGAGCTATATTTTTATTCGTCACATATCATGAGTTTTGCTTGGAGCGTCTTGTATTATATGAGTCTATGCTTGTTTTCTTTTTTAGTTTGTCACAATCATCCTTGCTGGACACACCTATTTGAGAGAGCCATAATGATGCCATGATTTGTTAGAATTGCTCTATGTGCTTCACTTAAATTTTTTGAACTGTGGAATTGCTCTAGTGCTTCACTTATATCTTTTTGAGCATGGTGGTGTTTTAATTTTTGAAGAAATGCTCTCATGCTTCACTTAGATTATTTTGAGAGTTAGTAGAATTTTAAAGAAAAATACTCGTGCTTCACTTAGATTATTTTGAGAGTTGAAAATTTTGAAGAAATATTTATGCTCTTGTTCTTCACTTAAATTGTTTTGAGAGGTTGTTAGAAGCAATCGTAATATATGAAACTAGTCCCAAAGTGATAGATATTCAAGAGGGATAATAAAAACTATCATGAAGATCATTGGATATTAAAACTTGATTCCTTGCAATAGTTTTGCGATATGGAGATAGAAATATGTGAGTCATGTTGGTGAGTGATTATGCTTTAGTAAGAATATTGGTGTTAAGGTTTGTGATTCCCTATGCAAGCACGAAAGTCAATAGTTATGCAATGAAGTTACATCCTAATTGTGGTGCATTATTTGGTGTTAGTTATGCTTAATGCTCGTTTATGATCCTTTTTGTTTCCTGGTTGGTTGCTTCTCAATCTATTTGCTAGCCTTCCCTTATACTAAGCGGGAATACTGCTTGTGCATCCAAACTCCTTAAACCAAGTTGTGCCAAATGAGTCGACCATACCTACCTATATGTGGTATTTCCATTCCGTTCCAAGTAAATTTTTATGTGCCAACTCTAATTTTCAGTATGAACTTCCTTTTTGTGTGCCCGTTCCGCTCATGAAGCAGCAGGGGGTGGCCAACATTTTTCCATGCTAGATGTGTTATTCTCAAGATGAGTGTTTATTCACTTGTCATTGCACGAGAGTGTGGCCGGTAATAGGGATGCCCAGTCCCGAATTGAAAAAGAAATTTACTTTATGTTGTCAATAATAAATTCCTTGGAAAGTATTGGTATGGAAGGCACGCGTGGATACGGCTAGCCATGGATTAGGAAAGGATGGTGGAAAAAGGAATAAACTTCATTTTATGTTTGGGAACCGCCTATGATGCACTATCTAGCATGGAAAGTATTGGGAATTCTCGGTCATTTTTTCGTTGACGGGAAAAGCATGCCTCTCAAAACAATTTTATCTCTCAATTTAAGCTTTGAGCTCTGGCACCTCTACAAATCTCTGCTTCCCTCTACGAAGGGCCTATCTATTTACTTTAATGCAATTTTTTTGAGTCTCCACCTTCTCTTATAAAAGCACCAACTAGGGAGCACTATTATCATACTTGAACATTGGATGTAGCTAACATTTGAGTGTGTTTCATGAATGCATCAATGATTGTGCATAATGGACTAGCGATAGCTCTCTTTAGTATTGATATTTTGAAAGACATGGTTGCTTGTTGATATGCTTGAGTATTGAGGTCTTCATGACAAATTATTGACTATTTATTTTAATCATCTAAAGTCCAAATGTCCATGCTAAAAAAGAAAATAATATGTGATAAATATGATGGGTAGCATTCCACATCAAAAATTCTGTTTTTATCATTTACCTACTCGAGGACGAGCAGGAATTAAGCTTGGGGATGCTGATAGGTCTCCAACATATCTATAATTTTTTATTGTTCCATGCTATCAAAGTATCATTCTTGGATGTTTCATCCTCGTTTACTAGCAACTTTATATCATTTTTGGGACTAACCTATCGACATAGTGCCCAATGGCAGTTGCTATTTTCTGCTTGTTTTTACTTTGCAGTATATTAATACCAAACAAAGTCCAAATGCCACGAAACTTTTTGGAGATTTTTTTCTGGACAGAAGACACCCAAGGGGCCAAGGAACTGCACTAGAGGAGGCCTGTGGGGCCCACTAGGCACCGGGGCGCATCAGAAGGCCCAGCCGTGCCCAGGTGGGTAGTGGGGCCCAAGGGGGGCTTCTCCACAGACTATAAGCTCTATAAATACTCTAAAATCTCAAAAACCCTAGGGGATTCGACGAAACACAATTCCAGCTGCCGCAAGTTCTAGAACCACGAGACCCAATCTAGAGGCCTTCTCCGGCACTCTGCCGGAGGGGTGAACGATCACGGAGGGGTTCTTCATCATCACCCTTGCCCCTCCGATGATGCGTAAGTAGTTCACCGCTGACCTTTGGGTCCGTAGGCAGTAGCTAGATGGCTTCTTCTCCCTTTTTAATATTCAATACAATGTTCTCCTCGATGTTCTTGGATATCTATTTGATGTAATGACTTTTTGCAATGTGTTTGTTGGGATCCGATGAATTGTGAATTTATGATCAGTTCTATCCATGAATATTATTTGAGTCTTTGTTGAACTCTCTTATGCATGATTGTTATAGCCTTGTATTTCTTCTCCGAAATTTTGGTTTGGTTTGACCAACTAGATAGATTTTTCTTGCCATGGGAAGAGGTGCTTTGTGATGGGCTCGATCTTGCTGTGCTCAATCTCAGTGACAGAAGGATACATAACACGCATGTAACATTGCCATTAAGGATAAAACATGGGGTCTATTCCTACATGAATATATTTTGTCTACATCATGTCATCGTTCTTATTGCATTATTCTGTTTTTCCATGAACTTAATACACTAGATGCATGCTGGATAGCGGTTGATGTGTGGACTAATAGTAGTGAATGCAGACAGGAGTCGGTCTACTAATCTTGGACGTGATGCCTATATACATGATCATTTCCTTGGATATCGTCATAATTATTTGCTCGTCTATCAATTGCCCAACAGTAATTTGTTTACCCACCGTATGCTATTTTCCCGAGAGAAGCCTCTAGTGAAATCTACGACCCATGGGTCTATTTCCTATCATATTATTTCCAGATCTATTAACCCAAAAGTCCAAATATACCTTGCTGCACTTTTTCTTTACTTATTTTATTTTGTGTTTTTTCTAGATCTATTTATCCAATCTCATATAAATTCAATCTATCTCAATACCGTGGAGGGATTGACAACCCCTCTTACGCGTTGGGTTGCAAGTTCTTGCGGTTTGTGTGCAGATGTTGTTTACATAGTGTTGCTTGCTTCTTCTACTGGATTGATAACCTTGGTTTCATAACTGAGGGAAATACTTACCGTTGTTGTGCTGCATCATCCTCTCCTCTTCGGGGAATTACCAACGCAGATACAAGCAATCACCCACAGCCATTTTGCACGCAGTATAGCGAGGAGCTCAGGAGCATCTGGTAGCGGAGAAGCTAAACGCGGCCATAACTGAGGGAAATACATACCGTTGCTGTGCTGCATCATCCTCTCCTCTTCGGGGAATTACCAACGCAAGATACAAGCAATCACCCACAGCCATTTTGCACGCAGTATAGCGAGGAGCTTAGAAGCATCTGGCAGCGGAGAAGCTGATTGCGGCCGCACGCACGGATGAGGTCGCGATGGCTTCCATGCGTGTCGTCCGCCAGATCTTGGATGAGCACCTAGCCTTTGATGCCACCGTCGACGCCGCCATGCGGTTGGCTACTTTAAAATATAGCTCGTAGTATTTTTTTCCAAGGCCACCGCCGGTGCCTTGTAGTGAATTGTCCTCTGTAATGTTAATATGGAATCTGATCTTTTGAAATATAATGTTCAGATAACAGTTTGGTCCAAAAATTGCTTCATTTCCTAGTAGTTATCAATCATTATTGGTTTGGTTAACTGTCTTATCTTCTAGTATATGTTTTTTTTGCAATGTGGTGCTCAGTTAACTGTTTGGTTCATTTGTTCCACTCTCCAGTTAACTGTTTGGTTCAATTCTGCAATCTGATGTTCATTTGTCGTGGGTAAAGTTTGTATTGTTATGCATGTGAGAAAGAAATCGAGTTTGGACGTACTAAATACACGAGAAACATATATAATTGCTCTATTTCCAAGTTGTTTAGTAAGGTCTGTGTTATCCTTGAGTCTTCGTGGTGTTGTAGAGGTCTTCGGCGTTGGTGTGTAGCGGCTTGGTTGCTCTGTGATTCGCCTCATCGCCAATGGCATGAGGTTGGTCTAGGTCATGTTAATCTATTGAATCTGCAATTTGTGTATTTTTCATTAACATATTCTACTGATAGTATGCCAACTCTCAGATAACCTGATCAAGATCTGCCTTATAAGTATTGTAGAGAAGTAATGGGAGGCAATGAGGTGTACCATCGAGGTTTGCACATGCATGGTCCTTTGGCTAATAGCACATTATTGTCAAGTGGCAGGAATCATTCTAATAATTAGGTTTTTAACATTTTGGTCTTGCACATGTAGGTCCTGGTGTCAGAGGTTTAGACCCACTATTCGACCCATTTTGCAAATGGGGAAATGAGATGTCCATGAATATCAGTCAAGTCAAGAAACTCAGGAAGATTGTTAGGACAAAGAAACTTGCGACGAATAAAAGCAAGATCTTTGTTTGCATAATGAAGAAGACATCAGTCAACTATAGAATGGTACTAACTCTTTCACCTTGTTTTTCCCCTTGTGCCATTTCAAAATTTAGAACAGATATTTATGCATATCTTTGTTTTCAGTCCTTTCCAAAGCAGTTCACTGATGATTACCTCTCAAACCACCTGAATCGTCAAGAGGCGGGGAAGGTATCCATTCAAAACCCACGGTACAATATCAAAGTCTTCCTCAAGAGGACAAAGGTTGTGCGGGCAATTATCCATAGCCATTGGCCTAAAGTTGCAAGGACATTCAACATCAATGAAGGCTCAATATTTGCCTTCCGCTTCTACAGTTTCCCAGATGAGATTCATCTATCTATTTATCGTGTATGATGCTACTTTCCAAAGGTTTCCGATGTTGCATGTGAAAGTTGGTGCAATTGTGTAATGGCGTATCTAGCTATATGCCTATATGGTGTAATTGAGTGCTGAAGCTATCAGATGTAATTCAATTATGAAATCCTGGTTGTCGTAATACGGATATGAAATATATGGTGTGTGTTATAAGAAATATCAATTTGATTACTAAATGGATTATCAGTAATAGGCCAATTAGCCTGCTTATTGGGGTTTTCTATTGCAGACGGTTTCTTAAACAACACCGTGGGCAATGAACTCAGACAACCCACACGGTTTCTAGAATTGGATCAGTGAAGAATCACACACGACTTCAGCAAGAGAACTGTTTGCATTAGGCCACCTTGCACAAACGTTTGCAGATAAAAAATCGTGTGTGATATACATACGAACAGAAACGGTGTGGGATGTACGTACGGATAGAAACGATAGGGCCTGCATAATTGTCTTCGATGCCTCGCCCGATCGCACACGAGCTCATTTTGCCCAGCGTGTGTCACCGGAGGACCTATCCCCGATGGTTTCTGGGTCGTGTGGGAAGGACCCCCTATTGCCCACACTAGCAAGGCGACGATTTAAAACTGTGTCGCGGAAGGTGGTTAAAACCGTTTGTATAGCATGCCATTGCACCAGTGTTGTGTTCCCTTAAAATAAGTGGGGTCATACTTCTCTTGTTGAGGAACAAACTTCGTCTTGGGGTATTGATCTTCTTCCCATTCAACTCCATTGGCATTGAACTTTCGTTCAAAACCAACACCTTGATTCTTCTGGTGCCTTCCTTGCTTGCGTACAATTTCTTCAAATTGCTTACTCCCGGCAAGACTCTTGTAAACACCTTTCACTATAATTCCCTTCAATAAGCTATTTTCTTGCTCAAGTATAACTTGGCTAAGAGAATCGTTAGTGGAATCAAGAGAATCACTAGAAGCAACAATATTGGATTTAGCATGGTTATTGTTACTACTAGAAGAAGAATCTTTCTTGCTCTTGTTACTAGATTTTACTTATGGCATATAATTAGACAAGAGGAGATATTTGGCAATGTAAGAAGAACTCTTCTTTGAAAGATCATCATTGATTGCGTTTAGAAACTCATGCTCTTGCTCTAAATTTAGCTTCTCGAAGCATAGCTTCACATGAGTTCTTAGGAGCTCTCTATGATCCTCTTGAGTTGTTTCATGAGATAAATTAAGAGTGTTTAGTTCTTTAGTTAGACGCTCAATCTCGTTCTTATCATTGTCATTCGTTTCATCTTGATTAGCATGATTACTAGCAAGTTCATTGTAGCTCACATCAATAGTTTTGTCAACAAGTAAATCATCATCACCTAGCAAATCATCTTCATCACTATTGAAATCAAGATACTCGGGGTGTGATACCTTAGGGCCTTTAGCCATGAAGCATCTTCCAATTCCTTCATTTGGAGAATCAAATATGTCATGGGAGTTGGATGATACTAGAGCAAGTCCGTCAACACCTTCATCTTGAGTATATTCAGAGTCAGAGTGATAGCTTCTCTCGGACACTACAAAAAACAATACACTTCCGTGATGATACGTGTTTGTCATAGTAGGTCACGTTTTTTGTCATGCATATACATCCATGACGATTTTATGACAGAATCAAGATAGTCACATCTGTGCTGTCGTAGAAGTGTTCCATGACATTACCAAAATTATCATCACGAAAGTGTCCACTTCCATGACGATAAATCGTGCGTCATAGAAGTGCTTTCGTCAAGGGTGATCGACACGTAGCATCTACCATAACGGGTCGCCGTTAAGCTATCGGGTCCGGTTTTGGATCCGATAATGCATTAACAGCCCGGACCAATGGGAATTTCCACGTGTAAAATTCCGATTGGCCGGAGAAAACACATGTGAACTCGTCAGTGGGTCAGATAGGCGCCTATGATATGTCGACACATGTGACGGCCCACCACTGGCCAATTTATCTTACAAAGTCCGGCCCATTTGACTTGGTCAAAAGTTAGTGGGCTGGCCCATGAAAAGCCTGTTAACGGTCTCTTCGCAAATAGCCCATTTTACGGCCCGGTAACTCACGGCCCGTTAGGGCCTACCCAAAATCGGCCCAACAACGCCATGTGGGCCGTCGAATATAACACCAGCCCGTTTCACTTTCAGCCCATGTATGGCCCACGGCGTCTTTCGGCCCATATGAGGCCTTCGTATCTTTAGGCCCTTTGGAGGCCCATGGCGACTCTAGCTCATAATGAACAGTAAATTTATTTGTACCCGTTAACGGCCCATGATTCACATGGGCCGTTTCCAGCCCGTGTTAGCTTTCGGCCTACTGACGGCCCATACGTTCTTGGGCTCCTTTCTGGCCCTCGATTACTTCCGGCCTGTTCCCCTAATGGGACAAATTCCACCCGTGGTAAGAGTCGGCCCGTTTCTGGCCTGTTAACCCGTTGCGCCGTTTCCAGCACGTCCTATATTCTTGCCCACTAACAATGGCCCGTAAGAGGCCCATGGATCCTACGGCACGTAGTAGGGTCAAGGTTACCACGGTCCATATATGGCCCATGGTTGTTGCAGCCACTAGAAAACCAGGGAAAAAGAAGACTAGGAAATAAATAAGCCCGAAACTAACGCTAGGCTATTAAGGCGATTGCACAGATTACATCCACCGGGCATCAAAGATCGCCACTAGTGTAAATACAGGGAACACCCTACACTATACAAAAATGGCTTGCTGTTTTCTTTAGCCAGTGGCTGCGCGTTAAGAACAAATATTGTATCGCAACAAAACAAATTACAACTATAAAACAAAAGGAAGGTTGGCATAAAAGTTAACAGTCTGGCAGATAAATGCACCACCAGAAGTTCGGAAGCTTAGTTCATTTGACCTGATTGTTACATTTTCATGCTGTATTGTCCGATGGAGCACCATAACCGTCGCCTTCATTTCTCCTAGGCTCCTGAACAACATACCAAATGTCTGATAGTCCGGTTTCAAAACCATGCATATCTTGACGACATCGAACAATGTATGTACTTGTTTCACAAAGGGTCTCTGTTAGGGAATGGACTTGTGTCTAGAGCGTAGATATAACATTGTTTTGAGCTTGCATATCTTGACCATGGGGCAGTTTAGACGAGATTGCCTTAACAAGCAACCCAGTATTACGCAGGAACGTGCTTTTGGCACTGTTAGTGGACAGGTACTGACCCACTGCAGCAAGAGCTGATATTGCGGTTATAGTTGCCTCGCCACCTTCAGAAGGTGAAGGTGGCGGTTCCACCATTTTTTCCATAGCTTGCTGAAAAGTTGAGTTTTTATTTTAGTAGTACCAGAACAGAAGATATTAAGGAGGCAGCAAAACCAAACAAAATAGCTTTGGTCTATATACAGAACTTATTCTGGTGAACCCATGTAAAATATTAGTTGTATTTAACTGCAAAGTACATAATAAAACCAGGTTCCAAACATATGACCATGTACCATGGCTAATGTATTGTCTATTTCTTCACATTGTATTGATAGTTAAGGATAAAGAGACAAAGTTTATAATACGGTAAGCATAGTACGACATCATTCATATCACCAAACAACTGAGAACAGAAAACAGGCAATTGTAACGTTGTGTGGGCAAGTCCAGCACGGAACTAGATTACAGGTCAAGATCAAAGGAACATCACTCCTCTCTTTTAAACCATGTAAGGTGCAATGATACGCTAGAAAATTGTGTATAAAATTTAAAAGAGTAATAGACATTGGCTGCAAACCATGCAGTTCAAGGCACAAGTCAGAGTAAGTAGTAGTTAAAAGGCATGAGGATTAAGGACTTACAACAACGGCTTTGACTGGTGTACTCATGCCCTTAGTCTTGCTGGTGTGAGAGTCCTTGAAGATTTCCACAACATTTGGTTCAGGTACTTTTTGGTCCTTGCGGGCTTTCCTCTACATTTGGAACAAGTCAATATAAATCTGATAATATGGTACAGCGAAAAGAGTGAAACAGCACGTAATTACAAGAGCCTCGCAGTGTGCAATATAGCTACGAGATCCTGTCGTCTGTTGGGATTTCACTTTCGTACGGTTAGCCTTGTTCTTTGAACAGTTCACCTACAAGAAGATAGATTTGTGTGGCACATGCATAAATAGGACTTCAACATGTGATCGGATCACATATATATAATGTACCAGATACTTTGGATCAGACCAGTGTTTAACGAGGCCTCTCCTGTCTTCATCTGATATATTTTCCACTGGAGATGTTTGGGCAAGTTCACTGTTAGCCTTGCCTTCAAAGTGAGTTTTCCTCAAGTTATACCAATACTGTCGTAGAGCAGACTTGAAAACATGGGTGCAAGCCTGTCTGGTTGCATCATCTTGGCAATCCAACTTGAACCTCATCTGTTGAAAATTATGGGAGTCTCATTATCAGCAACCTAGAAAGTATGGGACAGAGCAAGATGATATTACTAGTTTCCATACATAACCATACTTACAGATAAATGGTCAAGGAAGGTGTTGAACTGGGTTTTGTTTTTGTCATTCCTGTACTGAATCCATGTTGGGAGGATACATACATGACACCTAACAGCAACCGCTGCCTCTGATACTAACTTGGCTGACTCTGTAGCATCACGTGGCCTTTTTAAACCTGCCTCAAAACGGATCTCCATTCTCCGTCCTCTAGATTTAGTTAACCTATCGAGCATTATCCCTGTTGTTTGTTTCCTCTTGCGCCTAGGTGCTAGTCCAACAACGAACATAGGAAGTGTTAGTGTACATCAAACTGTGAGACTACACATAAAGAAGCATGCAACTATAACTTGACTCCAGCAACTACCTTCTTGCTGTTGAAGCCCACAAAGTTCATCTGATCTTGCCAACTCATCTTGTGTCAAGAGTGCTTCAGAAGTAGTGTCAGGTGGCAAGGGAGCTTGGAAATGTGCTGCTAGCTGAGTTAACCAACGAGTAACTCGTGTAGCTGGTGGTACTGTGGAAGGTGTCACAACAACTAGGGTTGTCTCTGCTTGTTTGGTGGCAACTATTTGTTTCTATTTGGCTTGTTCTGCAGCTCGTGCAGCACGGGATACCCTGTTTGTATAATTTTCTGCTGGACTTTGACCTTCTATTGCACCATCAGTACCAGCAGAATCTGCATGATTCTTCCGCTTCCCTTTCCCAGTCATTCTGTGTTGCTTCCTCTTTCTCTGTGCCATGTTAAGTCAAGCTGACAAGAAAAATGAATAACAATTTAGTTCTTCAGAACAAATTGATGCGTGATACAGATGAACTGAACTTTGATGTTAGACAACCACATGGTAGGAGGATGTAATATGTACGAAAAACAAGACGGCATGAGATAACCAGAACTATGATGTGTAAACTAAGCAGAAGACATTTCACTAAATTAGAAGCAATGCAATGGAAGGTAGAGACCATATGAAAGATGCTACAAATGTCGCTCTGCCAACTTAACAGTGTCTCATCATAAATGGCGTTTAAACAAATGTGAAGCAGTACAAGAAATAAATCATATGCAATATGCAAACAACATCACACTACCAAGTTAAAGGTCTCTCGTCATTAGTGCCATTGCATATTCACAGCATTGCATATTCACAACATATGATGTGCAAACTAAGGAGAAGGCATTTCAACAAATTAGAAGCAATGAAAGCTAGATACCATATGAAAGATGCAACGAATATCACTCTACCAAGTTAAAACTGTCTTGTCATAAGTGCCATTTCAACAAATTAGAAGTAGTACAAGCTAGAAAAGAATGCGAGATGTAACCTATATCACACTCCCAAGTCAAACGTGTCTTATGATAAGTGATTGTTGCAGGTTACACAACAGTAGTACTTTGATGTAAGAACATGGTGTGATAGACAGATATTGTATGTTCTAGAAACAGGAACATGTGTCTTATTCACAAGTATAATGTGTAAAGTAAGCAGATGGAATTCAACAAAATTAGAAGCAATACAAGATAGACATCATACATGACATGCAACCACATGTAACAGTGCAAGTTAGATGGAGCACATGTGATGGTGCACTAGGGGAGACGTGCTCATCATCAACACAGATACGTTGAGTGTCTGTGCATGTGTTGTCTTGCAAATCATCTTGGGGGGATGGAGGATTAGAATCTGTAGAGGCCCTCCGTTTGGAAGGAGCACCTTCATCCGCTGCCTTTATAACTTCCTTCCGCTTTATTGATTTTGAATTGTCAAGTAAAACCGACAATAAAAGGCAATAAAATTCACTCTTCAGAACTCATTCGTGCATGATACTGACAATCACTACTTTGATGTAAGGCAAACACATGATACCAGGATGGAATATGTACGAAAAACAGGACGGCATGGCATATTCACAACTTTTTGTGTAAACTAAGCAGAAACCATTCCAACAAATAAGAAGCAATGCAAGCTAGACACCACATGAAAGATGCAACCAATATGACTCTGCCAAGTTAAAAGTGTCCCATCATAAATGGAATTTCAACATATTAGAAGCAGCGCATGCTATAAAATCATATGAAAGCTGCAACTAATATCGCACTGCATATACTAAAGGTGTCTCGTCATAATGATTGATGCGGGATACAAAAAAACAATAGTTTTATGTAAGGACATGCTTAATAGACAGATGCACTATGTACTAAAAACAAGAAGGCATGTCACATTAACAGGTATAATGTATAAACTAAGCAGAATAGCACATGCAATTTAACCAGGTTAGAAGAATTACAATCTAGACACCACATGCAACATGCAACCACATATCACGCTGCCAAGTTAGAGCAAGCACCTGCGATACTAGTGTAGGGGAAATGCGGTAATCAACTACAGAGCTACGTTCACTATCTTCATCTAGCCTTGCTGTTTCTTAAAAATCATGTCGGGAGGCTGACGCTGCATTCTTTAAATGAGGATCTTTACTCACATAGTCCACTGGCCTGACTGCCTCATCATAAGTGATTGATGAGGGATACACAAGAACATTAGTTTGATGTAAGAACATCGTTAATAGACAGATGTACTAGTATGTACCAAAAACAGGAAGGCATGTCATATTCAAAGGTATAATGTGTAAGCTAAGCGGATACAATTTAACCGAATTGGAAGCAATACAAGCTAGACATCCGGCTGGAGTGGTGAGCATGATCATCTAGGACCTGAGAGACTGGTGGGAGGCGGGCTGCTTCGCCACCATTGTGGCTTTTTCGTTGGCTTCCAGGTGATGCCTGTCTGTGCTGGGCTTGTCACTGGCTCGGCCAGTGCCCTGACTAGCTATTTGTCTTCTGGTTCTCACCGGATGGTAGTTCATGTAAAAAAAATATCTTTCCTTATCTTGAAAAAGACCGACTCCGGCCTTTCGAATACAAGCTAGACACCATATGCAACATGCAACCACATATGACACTGATACGTGTCCGTCGTATCTACTTTTCCAAACACTTTTGCCCTTGTTTTGGACTCTAACTTGCATGATTTGAATGGAACTAACCCGGACTGACGCTGTTTTCAGCAGAATTGCCATGGTGTTATTTTTGTACAGAAACAAAAGTTCTCGGAATGACCTGAAACTTCAGGGAGATTATTTTTGGAAATAATAAAAAATACTGGCGAAAGAATCAAGGCTAGGGGGCTCACACCCTGTCCACAAGGGTGGGGGCGCGCCTACCCCCTGGGCGCGCCCCCTGCCTCGTGGGCCCCCTGGTGCTCCACCGACCTCAACTCCAATTCTATATATTCACGTTCCGGGAGAAAAAATCAGAGAGAAGGATTCATCATGTTTTACGATACGGAGCCGCCGCCTAGCCTCAATCTCTCTCGGGAGGGCTGATCTGGAGTCCGTTCCGGGCTCCAGAGAGGGGAATCCGTCGCCGTCGTCATCATCAACCATCCTCCATCACCAATTTCATGACGATCACCGCCGTGCGTGAGTAATTCCATCGTAGGCTTGCTGGACGGTGATGGGTTGGATGAGATTTATCATGTAATCGAGTTAGTTTTGTTAGGGTTTGATCCCTAGTATCCACTATGTTCTCAGATTGATGTTGCTATGCTTAATGCTTGTCACTAGGGCCTGAGTGCCATGATTTCAGATATGAAACTATTATGTTTTCATGAATATATGCGAGTTCTTGATCCTATCTTGCAAGTCTGTAGCCACCTACTATGTGTTATGATCCGGCAACCCCGAAGTGACAATAATCGGGACCACTCCCGGTGATGACCGTAGTTTGAGGAGTTCGTGTATTCACTATATGTTAATGCTTTGGTCCAGTACTCTATTAAAAGGAGGCCTTAATATCCCTTAGTTTCCAATAGGACCCCGCTGCCACGGGAGGGTAGGACAAAAGATGTCATGCAAGTTCTTTTCCATAAGCCCGTATGACTGTATTCGGAATACATGCCTACATTACATTGATGAATTGGAGCTAGTTCTGTGTCACCCTATGTTATAACTGTTACATGAATAATTGCATCTGGCATAATTATCCATCACCGATCCAATGCCTACGAGCTTTTCACATATTGTTCTTCGTTTATTTACTTTACGGTTGCCACTCTTACCATTAGTACAAAACTGCTACTGTTACTTTTGCCACCGTTACCGTTACATCCATACTACTTTGCTACTAAATAATTTGCTGCAGATATTAAGTTATCCAGGTGTGGCTGAATTGACAAGTCAGCTGCTAATACTTGAGAACATTCTTTGGCTCCCCTTGTGTCGAATCAATAAATTTGGGTTGAATACTCTACCCTCGAAAACTGTTGCGATCCCCTATACTTGTGGGTTATCAAGACTATTTTCTGGCGCCGTTGTCGGGGAGCATAGATCTATTCTTTGAGTCACTTGGGATTTATATCTGCCGGTCACTATGAGGAACTTGAAAGACGAGAAAACCAAAATTTATCCCTCAACTACAAGGGGAGGTAAGGAACTGCCATCTAGCTCTGCACTTGATTCACCTTCTGTTTTGAGTAAGCTTGCGACACCTAAACCTGCTTTTGCTATTAATTCTGATATGTCGCATGTTATTGATGATGCCACTTCTGCTATGCATGATACTTATAATGAAACTACTTCTATGCTTGATAATACTGTGCCACTAGGTGAATTTCTGGATGAACAACTTGCTAGGGCCAGAGAGAATGAAATTATTGAAACGGATAATATTGATGAAAGTGATGATGAAGATTCTCCCCCTAAATATGAATTTCCTGTTGTGCCTGAGGGTTATGTTCTGGATGAAGAAACTGCTAGAGACTTTCTTGCTTGCAATGATATAAGTGATCTTAAGAAATTATTAGTTAAGCTGAAAGAAAAATCCTTGAATGCTAGAATGAAATATGACCCTGCTTTTGCTACTTCACCTATCCTTGTTACCGATCAGGATTATGATTTCTCTATCGATCCTGAGATAATTACTTTGGTTGAATCTGATCCTTTCTATGGCTATGAATCTGAAACTGTTGTGGCACATCTTACTAAATTAAATGATATAGCCACCCTATTCACTAATGATGAGAGAACTCGCTACTACTATATCCTTAAATTATTTCCGTTCTCATTAAAGAGTGATGCTAAGACTTGGTTTAATTCTCTTGATCCTGGTTGTGTGCGTAGTCCACAGGATATGATTTATTACTTCTCTGCTAAATATTTCCCTGCTCATAAGAAACAAGCTGCTTTAAGGGAAATATATAATTCTGTGCAAGTTGAAGAAGAGAGTTTCCCACAAGCTTGGGGGAGGCTTCTCCAATTACTTAATGCTTTGCCTGATCATCCTCTTAAGAAAAATGAAATACTTGATGTCTTTTATAATGGACTAACCGATGCTTCTAGAGACCACCTGGATAGTTGTGCTGGTTGTGTTTACAGGGAAAGAACTGTTGATCAAGCTGAAATTCTATTGAATAATATGTTGACAAATGAAAATAATTGGACACTTCCTGAACCAACTCCTAAGCCAACTCCGAAGAAAAGGGGTGTTCTATTTCTCAGTCCTGAAGATATGCAAGAGGCAAACAAATCTATGAAAGAAAAAGGTATAAAAGTTGAAGATGTTAAGAATTTACCTCCTGTTGAAGAAATACATGGTCTTAATAACCCGACACAGGTAGTAAAGGTAATTTCTCTCTATAGATATGATAAAGCTGAAATACCGCCTACTAAGTTTGCTAGCCAATGCTTAGATGAGTTTGATAATTTTATGGTTAAGCAAGAAGATTTCAATGCTTATTTTGGTAGACAATTAAAATGCAATGCTTATATGATTGAACACTTGAGTGATTATACGTCTAGAGTTAAAGGTGAACTTAAACTTATTAGTAAAGATGCTTCTATGGTTACCACTCAAGTAGAACAAGTGCTTAAAGCTCAAAATGATTTGCTCAATGCATTAAATAATAAGTAGAATGATAACGCTGTTAGAGTTATGACTAGAGGGGGTAAAATGACTCAGGAACCTTTGTATCCTGAGGGCCACCCTAAGAGAATTGAGCAGGATTCTCAGAGAAATAATGTTGATGGACCTAGTCCTTCTAAAAGGAAGAAAAAGAAAAATGATAGGACTTTGCATGCTTCTAGTGAACCTATTGTTGACGCACCTGAGAATCCCAATGATATTTCCATTTCTGATGCTGAAACACAATCTGGCGATGAACATGAACCTAGTGATAATGTAAATGATGATGTTCATGTTGATGCTCAACCGAGCAATAACAATGAAGTAGAGATGGAACTTGCTATTGATCTTGATAACCCACAATCAAAGAATCAACGTTATGATAAGAGAGACTTTGTTGCTAGGAAGCACGATAAAGAAAGAGAACCATGGGTTCAGAAACCCATGCCTTTTCCTCCTAAATCATCCAAGAAAAAGGATTATGAGGATTTTGAACGTTTTGCTGAAATGATTAGACCTATCTTCCTGCGTATGCGTTTTACTGATATGCTTAAAATGAATCCTTATGCTAATTACATGAAAGATATTGTTACTAATAAAAGAAAGATACCGGAAGCTGAAATTTCCACCATGCTTGCTAATTATACTTTTAAGGGTGGAATACCTAAGAAACTTGGAGATCCAGGAGTACCAACTATACCATGCTCCATTAAAAGAAACTATGTTAAAACTGCTTTATGTGATCTTGGAGCCGGTGTTAGTGTTATGCCTCTCTCTTTATATCGTAGACTTGATTTGAATAAGTTGACACCTATTGAAATATCTTTGCAAATGGCCGATAAACCAACCGCTATACCTGTCAGTATTTGTGAGGACGTGCCTGTTGTGATTGCAAACGTTACTATCTTAACGGACTTTGTTATTCTTGATATTCCCGAGGACGATAGTATGTCTATTATTCTTGGTAGACCCTTTTTGAATACTGCAGGGGTTGTTATTGATTGCAACAAAGGCAATGTAACTTTTCATGTCAATGGTAATGAGCATACGGTACACTTTCCGAGGAAACAACCTCAAGTCCACCGTATCAATTCTATTGGAAAAATTTCAACTATTACTATTGGAGTTCTGTCAAAAAGAGATATGATATTCTTATTATTTGGGACGTGCATATCCCCGTTGAGGTAACTTAGTGTTATTCAAAATTTCTCCGGTTCCATGTTATTCGGAATGAGTTTGTTAACAAGACCTGATCAACCTTGTTAGTGGATTCCTTTTGATGAGCATGAGATGGATGAAGTTAGAAGGCACAACCTTCTATACCCTCCTTTTACTTTCCGTTACTTAGATTAAATAAAGTAAAAATAGTATTTTCAGTCTGTTTTCTGAATTACCTGTGCAATAAAAAATATCCCGAAAATAAAAGTTCTCCAAATGCCCCGAAATTGAAATATGATTTTTTCTGAAATATTTGAGAATATCTGGCACTAAGAGCACATCAAGGGGAGCTGGCACCTGGCCATGAGGGTCCAGGGCGCGCCCACACCCCCTGGGCGCGCCCCCTACCTCGTGGGGCCCATGGTGGCTCTCCTCCACTTATTCCAGCACCCACACACTCCTTCTTCCTCCCAAAAAATCACCAGCCAGCTCAAGCACAAGTTCTAGCTCATCTTGTTGCAATTTTCGATCTCCTTGTTCAAAGCTCCACTCACAAAACTACTTTGGGGATTGTCCTTTGGTATGTGACTCCTCCAATGGTCCAATTAGTATTTGTTCTAGTGCTTTAATTATTGCAAATTTTTCCTGCTTAGGTGACCCTATTCTTGAGCTTGCATGTCAAATTTATATGGTCCCAAGTAGTTATAATGCATGATATAGTCTCTAGGCACTTGTGGGAGTTGTTGCTATCAATTTTGTTGAGCTTGGTTCACTTTTATTTGAAGTTACTAAAAATTTCAGAAATTGATGAAGAGATTTTTGAGGGGCTCTTCGAGCCGAAGCTCGAAGGATAAGCAAAGTGAAGAAGACAAGAGGCCCAAATATAATCTCCCTGGCACCGCGGAGGTTCGGCCGTGTGAATGGCCTTGTGATGAATTTTTGAGAGCAGCCGGGATTTATGATGATTTTTATGACTTGGTTGAGAATGCAGGCCTCACTGACTTCCTCCACGACCAACGCGGACAGTATCTCCTACTCACTAATATTTTTGTGCAAAATTTTCATTTCCATGCTAGGAGGTCACCACCTTCGGTGGATTTTTATTTATATGATGAGTATAAGGAGATGCCCCTTCATGAATTTTGTAAGATTTGCAAGTTGCCCTTTTCGGGCAGCGTAGAAGAACCACGTCGTAACGATGTGGAAGGGTTTATTGATAAATTGCTGTAGGGGAAATGAGGAAGGTTTCCGATGCAAGAATTACTAGCATACACTTTCCTGTTCTACGTTATTTTGCAATATTTGCTAGTAGATGCTTAATTGGTCGCGGAAACTGTGGCAACCTCAGTGCCCCTGATATTATCATTCTGTGCCATGCCTTGTTCCGTGATAACACTTTTAGTATGGGCGCTTTTGTTGCCAAGAGGTTAAATCTGAATCGTACTAAAGGTTCCATCCTGGGAGGTATCTTCGCCTCGCGCCTCGCTGCACACTTTAATATACCAGTTAGGCATTATGAGGAAGAAGAAAAGTTGTTGCCTTCTGTTTTTCTAGACTATAAGAGTATGGTAGCACATGATTTTATTGTTAAGAACAAGAAAAAGGAGCTTAAATATAGACTATTATTTGATAAAAATCACCCTGAGACTATTACTTTGCCTGCTCCTTCTTTGTTTAACTTATCTTCAAGCAAGTATATTGTTCAGCCGGAGGCATTACATGCCTACCAGAACCCCACATCAGTTACAGAGCCAGAACCGGAACCACAACTTGATCCTCCACGACAGTCTGTTTACCAGTGGGATCCGGAGGAAATCGCCTCCAAGCTGCAGCCCACGATGCAATAGCTGCTGCATCTCAGTACGACCCCAGTTACAACTTCGGATATCCGCCAGGCCAGCCATGGCCATAGACCAACTTAGGCCAAAAGCCTAAGCTTGGGGGAGTACATATTTTTCACCGACATTACATTCATGTTCACACACTCATGCTAGTTGTCGGTGCTCATAGTTTTTATTGTACTATCCATGCTAGTTTATTTTCGTTTTATGCTTTCTTCTTGTGTGTTTGAAAAACCTTAATAAAAACCAAAAAAATAGTTGTAGCTTTTAGCTAGTTTACTTTCTTGCTTGTAGTAGTATTAATTAAAAGAAAACCCAAAAAGATTTCATGTTCTTCTTTTTGCCTATTGGGAGCTTTCCCGTGTAAATAGTTTTATTTGCTTTCTTTTCTTTGGGAGTCAATAGGAGAAGACCATTATGAAAATGTTGAAGTGGCTCTTATATGCATTATTGTTGATTTAACAAAGAGCCCGTATTGCCTTGTCTTCTCCTGTTTATTGAATGCTTGTAGATTCCAGCTTAGTCCAAAGCACGTGCAGTATTATTATTATCATCGTTCGGTCGTGCAAGTGAAAGGCAATTATGACCATATATGATGGACAGATTGAGATGAGAGAAGCTGGTATGAACTTGACCACTCCTGTTTTTATAAATATGATCGGTTCATCGTTCCTGATTCAGTCTATTATGAATAAACATATTTGCAATGACAATTATAGATTACAGTTGTTTATGCCATGCTTAATTAGCTAGGAGTTTATAATGGTTTATCTTGCGTGCCAACATGCTATTAAAATGGTTGTGATGTGGTATAGTAGGGTGGTATCCTCCTTTGAATGATTCAAGTGGCTTGACTTGGCACATGTTCACGCATGTAGTTGAAACAAAATCAACATAGCCTCCACGACATTTATGTTCATGGTGGATTATATCCTACTCATGCTTGCACTCAATGTTTATTAATTTTAATGCATGTTCACGACTGTTGTCGCTCTCTAGCAGGTCGCTTCCCAGTCTTTTGCTAGCCTTCACTTGTACTAAGCGGGAATACTGCTTGTGCATCCAATCCCTTAAACCCCAAAGTTATTCCATATGAGTCCACTATACCTTCCTATATGCGGTATCTACCTGCCGTTCCAAGTAAATTTGTATGTGCCAAACTCTAAACCTTCAAATGAAATTCTGTTTTGCATGCCCGAATAGCTCATGTATCAACTAGGGCTATCTGTATCTTCCATGCTAGGCTGGTTATTCTCAAGAGGAGTGGACTCCGCTCGTCACTCACGAGAAAATGGCTGGTCACCGGGATGCCCAGGCACATGCTTTAAGCAAATCAAATCAAAATAATTGCAAACAAAACTCCCCCAGGATTATTGTTAGTTGGAGGCACCCGTTGTTTCGGACAAGCCATGGATTGATGTTTGTTGGTGGAGGGGGAGTATAAACTTTACCATTCTGTTTGAGAACCGCTTATAATGTGTGTACATGGAAGATATCGAGATCTCTTGGTTCTTACTCTACAAATCCCTGCTTCCCTCTGTGAGTCATCATCCTCTTATCGAAAAGCACCAGTTGGAGAGCATTGCTGTCATTTGCATCCATTACTATTAATTTATATTGAGTATGACTAGATCTCTTTTACCATGAATTACAATGTTTAGTCAGTCCTTGATCTTCAGAGGTGCTCTGCATTTATGTTTTGCGGTCTCAGAAAGGGCTAGAGAGATACCATCTTGTTATATCATATTATGATTGTTTTGAGAAAGTGTTTTCATCCGAGATTTGCTATTATTGCTCGCTAGTTTATTATGCCATTGATATGAGTAAACATGAGACCTAAGTGTTATTGTGAATATGGTTAGTCATAATCTTTGCTGAAAACTTGAATGCTGGCTTTACATATTTACAGCAACAAGAGCAAACGGAGTTTGTAAAAGTTTTTCTTTATCACTTTCAGTTTGTCAACTCAATTGCTTGAGGACAAGCAAAGGTTTAAGCTTGGGGGAGTTGATACGTCTCCGTCGTATCTACTTCTCCAAACACTTTTGCCCTTGTTTTGGACTCTTACTTGCATGATTTGAATGGAACTAACCTGGACTGATGCTGTTTTCAATAGAATTGCCATGGTGTTATTTTTGTGCAGAAACAAAAGTTCTCGGAATGACCTGAAACTTCACGGAGATTATTTTTTGGAAATAATAAAAAATATTGGCAAAAGAATCAAGGCCAGGGAGCCCACACCCTGTCCACGAGGGTGGGGGCGCGCCTACCCCCCTGGGCGTGCCCCCCTGCCTCGTGGGCCCCCTGGTGCTCCCCCGACCTCAACTCCAATTCTATATATTCATGTTCGGGGAGAAAAATTAGAGAGAAGGATTCATCACGTTTTACGATACGGAGCCGCCGCCAAACCCTAATCTCTCTCTGGAGGGCTGATCTGGAGTCCGTTCGGGGCTCCGGAGAGGGGAATCCGTCGTTGTCGTCATCATCAACCATCCTCCATCACCAATTTCATGATGCTCACCGCCGTGCGCGAGTAATTCCATCGTAGGCTTGCTGGACGGTGATGGGTTGGATGAGATTTATCATGTAATTGAGTTAGTTTTGTTAGGGTTTGATCCCTAGTATCCACTATGTTCTGAGATTGATGTTGCTATGACTTTGCTATGCTTAATGCTTGTCACTAGGGCCCGAGTGCCATGATTTCAGATCTGAACCTATTATGTTTTCATGAATATATGTGAGTTCTTGATCCTATCTTGCAAGTCTATAGTCACCTACTATGTGTTATGATCCGGCAACCCCGAAGTGACAATAATCGGGACCACTCCCGGTGATGACTGTAGTTTGAGGAGTTCGTGTATTCACTATGTGTTAATGCTTTGGTCCGGTACTCTATTAAAAGGAGGCCTTAATATCCCTTATTTTCCAATAGGACCCCGCTGCCACGGGAGGGTAGGACAAAAGATGTCATGCAAGTTCTTTTCCGTAAGCACGTATGACTATATTCGGAATACATGCCTACATTACATTGATGAATTGGAGCTAGTTCTGTGTCACCCTATGTTATAACTGTTACATGAATAATCGCATCCGGCATAATTATCCATCACCGATCCAATGCCTACGAGCTTTTTCACATATTGTTCTTCGTTTAGTTACTTTACCGTTGCCACTGTTACCATTACTACAAAACTGATACTATTACTTTTTCCACCATTACTGTTACTTCCATACTACTTTGCTACTAAATACTTTGCTGCAGATATTATGTTATCCAGGTGTGGTTGAATTGACAACTCAGCTGCTAATACTTGAGAATATTCTTTGGCTCCCCTTGTGTCGAATCAATAAATTTGGGTTGAATACACTACCCTCGAAAACTGTTGTGATCCCCTATACTTGTGGGTTATCAGACACCACGAAGTTAAAGCAAGCACCTGGGATGGTGGTTCATTGCGAGCGAGGTCATCAACTCCAGAGCTATGTTTACCGTCTCCATCTGTTGACATTGCACCCTTTATAAGGCTGAAACGTGTCTGGCCTATCCGCGTACGATGTTGGAGCGAATTCTCTCTTTTCTTTTCTGCTTCCCTCAAGGCAGCAGAGTCTGAAATACCCTTGCATAAAAACACAATAGTGAGAGTACGGGTGAAGTGTGTGCAGAACTAGTGCACTGTAAAAGTAGCAGATAGCAGGTGGCTGAAAAATAAATGACAGGAGACATATGATAGGTCTACAACATTGCATGGCAAAAAAATTAGATTCTACTCCGTATGATTGTGTAATATATGAGCACAGGGATGGTTGGGAAATGCAGGTACTCCTCTAGCACACCACCACATGTGGTCCTATCAAGATAATAGTCAACTTAAAATAAATAGCTGAGTCAATTTTTTATGAACCGTCAGATCTATAAGGAATAGGCAGATGGCCTTCGTCTACCTCCCGCCAGTCACTGTTGATGATCTTTCTCGAACCGCCAGCGACCACCGGCCCAGACCCCTGCCTACAATGCCCCACCCTCCCCTCGACCTCACACCACCGCCATGCTTGGCAGCGCCCCCAGGCCATCCCTTTAATCCCGGCCGACCTCCAGATCGGGCGCCAGCAACTCTAGGCCCCACACGCCCCTAACATAAACACCGAGGCGCTGCTTCCCCGGCGTAATAGGCGGACTAGCGCCTGTTACGCCGGGGAATGGTTCCGTTAATTGGGAATCAACTGACCAGGAATTGAAATCCAGGGGGGCGACGGACCTCTAGCTAAGGTGAAGTGATACGTCTGCAACGTATCTATAATTTTTTATTCTCCCATGCTATTATATTATCCATCTTGGATGTTTTATATGCATTTATATGTTGTTTTATATGATTTTTGGGACTAACCTATTAACCTAGAGCCAGTGCCAATTTCTGTTTTTTCCTTGTTTTTGAGTTTTATAGAAAAGGAATACCAAACGGAGTCCAATTGACGTGCCAATTTTTGATGATTTTTTATGGACCAAAAGAAGCCCCCGGAGTAAAAGAGTTGGGCCAGAAGAGTCCCGAGCCATCCACGAGGGTGGAGGGCGCACCCTACCCCCCTGGGCGCGCCCCCTATATCATGGATGACTCGGAGACCCCCCTGACTTGATACCGACGCCAAAAATTCCTATAAATACAGAAACCCCCGAAAAGAAACCTAGATCGGGAGTTCCACCGCCGCAAGCCTCTATAGCCACCAAAAACCAATCGGGGCCCTGTTCCGGCACCCTGCCGGAGGGGGGTCCATCACCGGTTGCCATCTTTATCATCCCAGCACTCTCCATGACGAGAAGGGACTAGTTCACCCTCGGGGCTGAGGGTATGTACCAGTAGCTATGTGTTTGATCTCTCTCTCATGTTCTTGATATGGCATGATCTTGATGTATCGCGAGCTTTGATATTATAGTTGGATCTTATGATGTTTCTCCCCCTCTACTCTCTTGTAATGGATTGAGTTTTCCCTTTGAAGTTATCTTATCGGATTGAGTCTTTAAGGATTTGAGAACACTTGATGTATGTCTTGCGTGGGATACCTGTGGTGACAATGGGGTATTCTATTGATTCACTTGATGTATGTTTTGGTGATCAACTTGCGGTTTCCGTGACCTTGGGAATCTATGCCTAGGGGTTGGCACACGTTTTCATCTTGACTCTACGGTAGAAACTTTGGGGCACTCTTTGAAGTTCTTTGTGTTGGTTGAATAGATGAATCTATGCCCATGGATACTTGTGGTGACATTGGAGTATCTAGGTGACATTAGGGTTTTGGTTGATATGTGTCTTAAGGTGTTATTTTACTACTAACTCTCGGGCTGTTTGTGACACTTATAGGAATAGCCTAATGGATTGATCGGAAAGAATAACTTTGAGGTGGTTTCGTACCCTACAATAATCTCTTCATTTGTTCTCCACTATTAGTGACTTTGGAGTGACTCTTTGTTGCATGTTGAGGGATTGTTATATGATCTAATTATGTTATCATTGTTGAGAGAACTTGCACTAGTGAAAGTATGAACCATAGGCCTTGTTTCGAACCATTGCAATACCGTTTCTGCTCACTTTTATTGCTTGCTACCTTGCTGTTTTTATATTTTCAGATTACAAATACCCATATCTACTATCCATATTGCACTTGTATCACCATCTCCTCGCCGAACTAGTGCACCTATACAATTTACCATTGTATTGGGTGTGTTGGGGACACAAGAGACTCTTTGTTATTTGGTTGTATGGTTGCTTGAGAGGGACCATCTTCATCCTATGCCTCCAACAGATTGATAAACCTTAGGTCATCCACTTGAGGGAAATTTGCTACTGTCCTACAAACGTCTGCACTTGGAGGCCCAACAACGTCTACAAGAAGAAGGTTGTGGGGTAGACATCAAGCTCTTTTCTGGCGCCGTTGCCGGGGAGGTTAGTGCTTGAAGGTATATCTTTAGATCTTGCAATTGAATCTTTTAGTTTCTTGTTTTATCACTAGTTTAGTCTATAAAAGAAAACTACAAAAAAAGATGGAATTGAGGGTGCCTCATATGCTTCATCTTTTTAATGTCTTTTGTGAAAATAAGGATTCCGATAATTGTGCCAAAGTGTTAGAAGAAGAATGCAATAAAATGTTTGGCACTAAATTTTTGAATGGTGAGCATCATTGCAATATTGTTATTATGAATTCCTTGAATATCCATGATGCTAATGATATGCTCAAATTGATTATGTAAATAAAGTATCACATGATAGTTATTTCGTTGAGTTTGCTCCCACTACTATTCATGAGAATAAATTTGCTTATGTGGAGAGTAGTAAAATTTCTATGCTTGTGCATCATGAAAATAATGCTTTATATGATGGTTATATTGTTGAATTCATTCATGATGCTACTGAAAATTATTGTGAGGGAGGAATATATGCTTGTAGGAATTGCAATAATACCAAGTTTGCTCTCTATGTGTTGAAAATCTTGAAGTTATGCTTGTTTTGCTTTCCTATGCTAGTTGATTCTTGTTCCCATAAGTTGTTTGCTCACAAAACCCCTATGCATAGTAAGTGTGTTAGACTTAAATGTTTTAGTCATATTCTTCATGATGCTCCCGCTATGTTTCAATTCTTATCTTTTATACGAGCATCATTGAAATCATCATGCCTAGCTAGAAAGGCATTAAAGAAAAGCGCCAGTTGGGAGACAACCCAATATTTACCCCTACTGTTTTTGTGTGTTAACATGACTAATCTACTGTAGTAATAATGCTTTATAGCTTTTGTTTCAATAAAGTGCCAAGTAGAACCTTTGGAAGACTTGGGTGAAAGTTTATGTGACCTTGCTGTAAAAAACAGAAACTTTGCGCTCACGAGATTAGTTGTCATTTTTAACAGAAGAGTGCTTTTAAGTTTATTCTTTTTGCAGAAGATTAATAGACAAATTCCTCACGTCCACCAGTTTATTTCGGAATTTTTTAAGTTACATAAGTATTCGGGAGTTACAGATTACTACAGACTGTTCTGTTTTTGACAGATTCTGTTTTCTATGTGTTGTTTGCTTATTTTGATGAATCTATGAGTAGTATTAGAGGGTATGAACCATAGAGAAGTTAGAATACAGTAGATATTACACCAATATGAATTTAGAATGAGTTCACAACAGTACCTAAGTGGTGATTTTTTTTTATACTAACGGAGCTTACGAGTTTTCTGTTGAGTTTTGTGTTGTGAAGTTTTCAAGTTTTGGGTAAAGATTCGATGGACTATGGAATAAGGAGTGGCAAGAGCCTAAGCTTGGGGATGCCCAAGGCAACCCAAGGTAATATTCAAGGACAACCAAGAGCCTAAGCTTGGGGATGCCCCGGATGGCATCCCCTCTTTCGTCTTCGTTCATCGGTAACCTTACTTGGAGCTATATTTTTATTCACCACATGATATGTGTTTTGCTTGGAGCGTCATTTTATTTTATTTTGTTTTGCTTGCTGTTTGAAAAAAAATCCCAAGATCTGAAATTTTTAAATGTTAGAGAGTCTTCACATATTTACATAATTATTCGACTACTCATTGATCTTCACTTATATCTTTTGGAGTAGTTTGTCATTTTCTCTAGTGCTTCACTTATATCTTTTTAGAGCACGACGGTGGTTTTATTTTGAAGAAATTGATGAACTCTCATGCTTCACTTATATTATTTTTAGAGTCTTAAACAGCATGGTAATTTGCTTTGGTTATAAATTTAGTCCTAATATGATAGGCATCCAAGAGGGATATAATAAAAACCTTCATATAAAGTGCATTGAATACTATGAGAAGTTTGATTCCTTATGATTGTTTTGAGATATGAGGATGGTGATATTAGAGTCATGCTAGTTGAGTAGTTGTGAATTTGAGAGATACTTGTGTTAAAGTTTGTGATTCCCGTAGCATGCACGTATGGTGAACCGTTATGTGATGAAGTCGGAGCATAATTTATTTTTGGGATAATTAGATTTATGCCCCTAGTTGTGTCCTACTCGTCTGTTTTACCCCTAATTTCCAAAAGTCACCGGTTTTGTCCAAGTCACTTTCCTCCTCTTATGCTTTTGCCCTTTGACCGTTTGACCTTCAGTTTGAAAACTTCATAACTAATTCATACTAAATCAGAAAAATGCAAATAAGATACCAAAATGTTCAGAAAACATCACCTATATGTCAGTGTCAGTTGCATTCATGAAAAAAGTGTTGGAAAGTGCACATCCGAGTTTTAGCTCTTTTGATACCACCATGAATAGTAAATCTAAAACAATTCAAAAAATTCAAAAAAAATATGGTGGCAAAGAACAACAAAGGTTCTAAGTGCTTGCCAAGTTTCATCAGGGAATGACATTCGTGGAAGTCGTCGCAAAAAAATAATCTATTTTGGAGTGCTGATTGTTTTTTTTGCCGGGGCTCCCACGAATGTCATTCCCTGATGAAACTTGGCAAGCACTTAAAACATTTGTCATTCTTTGCCACCAATTTTTTTTTGATTTTTTGAATTTTTTTAGATTTTACTATTCATGGTGGTAGCATAAGAGCTAAAACTCAGATGGGTACTTTCAAACACTTTTTTCATGAATGCAAATGACACTGACATATAGGTGATGTTTTTCCGAACATTTTGGTATCTTATTTGCATTTTTTCTGATTTAGTATGAATTAGTTATGAAGCTTTCAAACTGATGGTCAAATGGTTAAAGGGCAAAAGCATAAGAGGAGTGAAGTGACTTGGATAGAAGCGGTGACTTTTGGAAATTAGGGGTAAAACAGCCGAGTTGGACATAACTAGGGGCATAAATCTAATTATCCCTTTATTTTTTGATTGTCTTCCTTATTAGTGGCGGTCGGGGATGACCGATGGTCTTTTCCTAGTAATCTATCCCCCTAGGAGCATGCGCATAGTACTTCATTTCGATAACTAATAGATTTTTGCAATAAGTATGTGAGTTCTTTACGACTAATGTTGAGTCCATGGATTATATGCACTCTCACCCTTCCACCATTGCTAGCCTCTCTTGTGCCATGCAACTTTCGCCGGTACCATACACCCACCATATACCTTCCTCAAAACAGCCACCATACCTACCTATTATGGCATTTCCATAGCCATTCCGAGATATATTGCCATGCAACTTTCCACAGTTCCGTTTATATGACACGCTTCATCATTGTCATATTTCTTTGCATGGTCATGTAGTTGACATCGTATTTGTGGCAAAGCCACCTTCATAATTCTTTCATACATGTCACTCTTGATTCATTGCACTTCCCGGTACACCGCCGGAGGCATTCATATGGAGTCATATTTTGTTCTAAGTATCGAGTTGTAATTCTTGAGTTGTAAGTAAATAAAAGTGTGATGATCTTCATTATTATAGCATTGTCCCAGTGAGGAAAGGATGATCGAGACTATAATTCCCCCACAAGTCGGGATGAGACTCCGGACGAAAAATAAAAAAAAGAGAAAAAAAAAGAGGCCATAAAAAAGAGAGAAAAGGCCCAAATAAAAAAAAGAGAGAAAAAGAGAGAAGGGACAATGCTACTATCCTTTTTCCACACTTGTGATTCAAATTAGCACCATGATCTTCATGATAGAGAGTCTCTTATTTTGTCACTTTCGTATACTAGTGGGAATTTTTCATTATAGAACTTGGCTTGTATATTCCAATGATGGGCTTCCTCAAAGTGCCCTAGGTCTTCGTGAGCAAGCAAGTTGGATGCACACCCACTTAGTTTCTTTTGTTGAGCTTTCATACACTTATAGTTCTAGTGCATCTGTTGCATGGCAATCCCTACTCCCTCACATTGATATCTATTGATGGGCATCTCCATAGCCCGTTGATACGCCTAGTTGATGTGAGACTATCTTCTCCTTTTTGTCTTCTCCACCACCATTCTATTCCACTTATAGTGCTATGTCCATGGCTCACGCTCATGTATTGCGTGAAGATTGAAAAAGTTTGAGAACATCAAAAGTATGAAACAATTGCTTGGCTTGTCATCGGGGTTGTGCATGATTAAATACTTTGTGTGATGAAGATAGAGCATAGCTAGACTATATGATTTTGTAGGGATAGCTTTCTTTGGCCATGTTATTTTGAGAAGGCATGACTACTTTTTTATTATGCTTGAAGTATTATTATTTTTATGTCAATATTAAACTTTTGTCATGAATCTTTCGGATCTAAACATTCATGCCACAATAAAGAAAATTATATTGATAATTATGTTAGGTAGCATTCCACATCAAAAATTCTGTTTTTATCATTTCTCTACTCAAGGACGAGCATGAATTAAGCTTGGGGATGCTTGATACGTCTCCAACGTATCTATAATTTTTGATTGTTCCATGCTATTATATTATCCATCTTGGATGTTTTATATGCATTTATATGCTGTTTTATATGATTTTTGGGACTAACCTATTAACCTAGAGCCCAGTGCCAGTTTCTGTTTTTTCCTTATTTTTGAGTTCTATAGAAAAGGAATACCAAACGGAGTCCAATTGACGTGCCAATTTTTGATGATTGTTTATGGACCAAAAGAAGCCCCCGGAGTAAAAGAGTTGGGCCAGAAGAGTCCCGAGCCATCCAGGAGGGTGGAGGGCGCGCCCTACCCCCCTGGGCGTGCCCCCTATCTTGCGGATGACTCGGAGACCCCCCTGACGTGAGAGCGACGCCAAAAATTCCTATAAATACAGAAACCCCCGAAAAGAAACCTAGATCGGGAGATCCGCCGCCGCAAGCCTCTGTAGCCACCAAAAACCAATCGGGACCCTGTTCCGGCACCCTGCAGGAGGGGGGATCCATCACCAGTGGCCATCTTTATCATCTCCGCACTCTCCATGACGAGGAGGGAGTAGTTCACCCTCGGAGCTGAGGGTATGTACCAGTAGCTATGTGTTTGATCTCTCTCTCTCGTGTTCTTGATATGGCACGATCTTGATTTATTGCAAGCTTTGCTATTATAGTTGGATCTTATGATGTTTCTCCCCCTCTACTCTCTTGTAATATATTGAGTTTTCCCTTTGAAGTTATCTTATCGGATTGAGTCTTTAAGGATTTGAGAACACTTGATGTATGTCTTGCGTGGGATACCTGTGGTGACAATGGGGTATTCTATTGATTCACTTGATGTATGTTTTGGTGATCAACTTCCGGGTTCCGTGACCTTGGGAATCTATGCATAGGGGTTGGCCCACGTTTTCGTCTTGACTCTCTGGTAGAAACTTTGGGGCACTCTTTGAAGTTCTTTGTGTTGGTTGAATAGATGAATCAGAGATTGTGTGATGCATATCGTATAATCATACCCACGGATACTTGAGGTGACATTGGAGTATCTAGGTGACATTAGGGTTTTGGTTGATATGTGTCTTAAGGTGTTATTTTACTACGAACTCTAGGGCTGTTTGTGACACTTATAGGAATAGCCCAATGGATTGATCGGAAAGAATAACTTTGAGGTGGTTTTGTACCCTACAGTAATCTCTTCATTTGTTCTCCGCTATTAGTGAATTTGGAGTGACTCTTTGTTGCATGTTTAGGATTGTTATATGATCTAATTATGTTATCATTGTTGAGAGAACTTGCACTAGTGAAAGTATGAACCCTAGGCCTTGTTTCGAAGCATTGCAATACCGTTTCTGCTCACTTTTATCGCTTGCTACCTTGCTGTTATTATATTTTCATATTACAAATACCCATATCTACTATCCATATTGCACTTGTATCACCATCTCTTCGCCGAACTAGTGCACCTATACAATTTACCATTGTATTGGGTGTGTTGGGGACACAAGAGACTCTTTGTTATTTGGTTGTAGGGTTGCTTGAGAGAGACCATCTTCATCCTACGCCTCCCACGGATTGATAAACCTTAGGTCATCCACTTGAGGGAAATTTGCTACTGTCCTACAAACCTCTGCACTTGGAGGTCCAACAACGTCTACAAGAATAATGTTGTGTAGTAGATATCAGTGAGTTACTATGAACATCTAGTATCAAGAAGAAGCGGTCAACTACTGTCTTCTATGGGATGAATACCATGCAAGCAGACACGTAAGATTTGCACGAATAAGGGAAGAGGAGTACCATTTCCGGTTGCCAGTGTGGTGTCCTCCATATGTTGCGGCGATCTTCTTCTTTTTGCCGGGGGAATCGATGTTTTGGAGGAGGGTGCAGCCTTGGACAAACCCATGGCCAAATTGTTGACTGTGTTGCCGCGGCCGTATGTCGGCGGAGGGGAAGCAGATCCGAGGCGGCGAAGGACGGCGTAGCAGGAACAACTCCGGTGTGGTGGATGGTGGAGAAGTTGGAGCGGCAGCGGTGAGGCGCAGGACAACGTGGTTGAACTAGCTCAGGTATGGACGGCTCTGCCTCGGCTTCAACTAATCGCCATGGAGGGCGTTGCGTTTGAGGTTGCGGTGGATGACGACGTCGGGGTATCGGCTCCGGCGTGATGGAGGAGGGCGGCGGTTGATGGGTGGGATGGGGTGGCGGACGGAGGACGTCGGGGTTTGGCGGCTGGTGGAGAGGTAGTTTTGGCGCCCACGGAGTACGAATGGGGAATCGGACGGGGGGCGGGGGGAGCTAAGGAGAACCATGTTTCGGTCTGGGACGCGCTTGTTTTTTGCTTTTTTGAATAGATGGGATGCGCTTGTTTGAAATTTGGGGAAAGTACAAACTTTGCCCCCCTCTTAAATTTCGGACCTACTGCGGGTCGGGGGTAGGACGGTAATCCCAGTTGTCCCAAATAGTGGGCGGGAGCAATTTCGGTCGCGCGCATGTGTGCTTAGGCGGCCATTGTGTATGAATGTTTTTCGGAGGCAGTTGTGTGGCGTCTAGATGAAGCTACAAACCTACCCCGGTTTAGACCTTTGGACGTCGGGCCGGTAGGTTTCACGGGTCGAAGTTAGAAAAGTAATTTCCTTCTACTACCAAACATTCGTCTCACGCGGTTTCGGGCGAGTAGAGGCTCTTTTGGCGCTTCGTTCAAAATTTTGAAACAGAAGCACTCACGTTTAGAGTACTGTTGAACTTTGAGGATTGACCTAAATAGACAACGTTAAATTAGACCTTGTATGTTTGAAAACCTCATTAAATTATCCGCTTCTTTTTGAAATTTTAACACTTGAAAATCCTATAACTACGATTATTTTGGAATGGAGGAGCTAAATTTGAATCTATTTTGTACATGACTATATATGCTATTATGTACAAAATCGGAGCAAAGATTGGTGGCCCCATAATTTAGGTATGATTTACAAATGCCATGATATGGAATTCAAATAATTGAATGGACTTCATGTTGCATTCGAATTTTTTAAACCACCTTAAGTTGAATTCACATGTATGCTAGTTGATAGCTAGCTATTTATAATGTTCATTGTGTAACTTTCGTATGTATAATGTGCTTTACACACACAACATGAACTATACTCACGTTTATATTCGATTGCTGAAGTGATGCATTGTCTAGAGTTCAAAATACTAACTATGTGGATCAATTATGTCGAATAATAACATAGACATGCTCAAATTCGATAGAATCTAGATGTCTTATGGATCAATGACCGTTCCTTACACGAATTGCAAATATCATGATCCCATACTAATATTTGGATACAATTTATATCTTTAATCAATGTGTACATTAGTCTTTTACGTGTAGTTTCACTCTCCATCAGTGGTCTCTCATACATGCTCACACACTCTCTCCCAAGGTGTCTTTCTCGCAGACATGCTCTCTGTAGCGACCCGACTCGAATGGATCAAGTCTCTGTGCTTAAGTGTCATCCCTGGATCGGTATGCTGACACACACAGTACTCGAGGATTTATAACAGAGGTAAATCACATGTATAAAGTAACGTAAATACTATTACCTCAATCCAAATAGCGGAAGTAACAAGGTTGTGGATTCCCATCAACACCAACGGCAAAGTTGAGTGTAGAAATCGTAACCCTAACGTATCACTTACTCGTCGTAAGAATCCTGCAACATGAAACGTTGCAGCCCGAAAACGGGTCAGCACATGGAATATACTGGCAAATTCACACCATAGAGAAATGATGAACAAAGGCTATCACTACATGCATACATGGCTGGTGGAAAAGCTCTATGGTTATAATGTTTTGCGAAAAGCCCATTTTTCCCTACTGCAAAGGAATAAATTTTATTTAACTATCATGGTGGTTGTTAAACATTGAGAAGGTACCTCCAACTCAATCCCAATTAAGTAACATCATTAACCCAACAAAATTAATTAAAGTAACATGATGAGATCAACGGGATAATCCAAGAACTAGATACTCAAGATGTCCATAACCGGGGACACGGCTAATCATGATTAGTTTGTACACTCTGCAGAGGTTTGTGCACTTTTCCCCACAAGACTCGATCGCCTCCGCTTGATTCTTGCACTACATGATGTTTGAGAAACGGATGACCGAGACACAGTCTTTCAGAAGCATTAACTCTAACCCTGGGTAGACAGTACCACCTACACCCCCTACATCTGCTAGCCTACCACTGGAAGAGGTCATGCAACATACTCAACTATGCTAGAGCCCATAATAGCTTGTGGCTGCACACGGAAGTTTCTAGCATGAATAATCTTATGATCCCTTTGAGTTTGGATGGCGGTCCATAGGATGATCACACGGGTACTCCGGGATATCCAAAAATACAGGCAACACTGGGTTCTCCAGGTGCCTCAATCCACCCAGATGTTTATTTAAGTAGCCACCTTAAGATGAACCATTAATTAACAATCTCACATCTGTCATGGAAAATTCACTCAAACCCAATCCACGTCTACGAGCATAGCATAGCAATATAAGCAAACGTAGAAGTAACTCCCAAAGGTTTGATAATAAACAGGGCAATAGGTACTACCTCATCTACTTCCCAAAACCCACATATTAATCAGATCCTAACCATGCAATTGTTTGAGGATTGATCTAATGCAATAAAATTGGGTAATGAAAAGTATGATCAAAGTGTGAACTTGCCTGCAATGTTGATGAAGATGATTCGCACTCAATACTCTGGATAGATCTACTCGTCACACTCCGGTCAATCTATCGAGAGCAAGCAATAGTAACCACACATAAGCAATCACTCAAAAGATCGAGAAGAACGAAGAAGATACTTCGGAAAACACCAAAACCAAGCAATTGACTCTTGCAACATAAAACAATTTCTAACAGTACCAAAATTATGTGAATTTGGCCTTATCAGAAATTTTAGGTCAAGAGCTTCGCTTTGCAAAAAGAATCAACTCAAACGGAGTTACGGAACTTAAGTTATGAACAAAAGAAGTTTGAATTCAAATCTGATCAAATTCAAAATTTTAAAACTTTCAAAAACATGTTTGAGTTGTATTACTGGATAGAGGGGATCATAACGAAGACGTGGGCGTTGGTTTCGTTGGATTTGGACAAACGAGTAAAAAGTTGTCACCGTTTGAAGAACAGGGACTAAACTATAAATAAAATCATCACAGATAGGTCCCTGGCGAAAAATAAACAGAAAAAGGAAAAGCTAAATAATGAACGTTCGTTTATAAGACCTAAACAGTGGACGTTCGCTGTTTAATAAAACCCTAAAAAAAGATCTAGTCTAGTTTTTTTAGAAAAACCGAACTAAACAAGGAAAACCGAGAAAACCGGGGCGGCGGTTATACCGGTTCGCGAAGGAGTAAACCGGCGGCGGATCTGGCGACGGCGGCGTTCTCCGGCGAGGTCGGCGGCGGGGCTACGCGGCGCGGCCGGCGCTGCAGGCGGTGGGGCAAGGGGACGGCGGCGGGAGGCGTTGCGGGCGGCGCAGGGCAGCGGTGCGGGCGGAGCAGCGGCGGCGGCGGGAGCGGCGGCGGCGGCGCGACAGTTGCGGCGAGATGCGGCGGCGGCGAGGAGAGAGAAGAGAGAGGGGGCCGGGGTGGCCCGGTATTTAAGGAGGAGGGGTGGCCTTGGGAGGCGTGGGGAAGGGGCAAGGCGGCGGCGGGCGCAGCTCGGACTCCGGCCGGAGTCCGGCTCGGCGACGGGGACGATGGCGGTGCGCGGAGCTGGGCCTTGGCCTGGCAAGAGCTGGGTCGGCCCAGTTCGGCGGAGGAATTTTTTTAAAAACAAACAGAGTAAGAAATAATAAAAACAAAAGAAAATAAAAATATTATATAGGCATATAATATATCAAAATTTTCAGAAAAAATTTTCCTACAACGTGAACATTTTCGTAAAGTCAAATAAAATCCACACAGATTTAAATAAATCAAACAGTGCTACTGCCTTAATAAAATCCAATAAAAATCATTTTAAGAATACCAAAATGATTTCAAATTTATTTCTCTCCAATTTTCTGATGTAGGGAATCATTTTACCCTAATTTCCATATATTTTATTTTTGGAGAAAAATAATTTGAATAAAACTCAAATAACTCCAATATCGAAAAAAATTCCAAATGGATTTTAAATTTGAGTTTCTTTGAAACTCCCAACTCATATTTCATATGTTTTGAAGAAGTCATTTTATCTTCGCTCGTGAAAATCATGGAGTTGCATAAAGTTTCTGAATTGGAAATATTTTCAAATAAAATTCAAATATTTTCAACACCCCTTGTCATTTAAATAAATGGAAGAAGTCATGTCATCTTCTCTCTAGGGTTTTGTGATGAAAAGAATTTGAATTCATGAAGATCATAAAAGCAAAATGAAAGTTTGGGAAAGTCCTTTTTTTCCCTCTCATTTAACTTTCAAAAAGTTTCGAATTCCACTCAATTTCACTCAATCAGTCAAACAATCAATCCAATCTATCTGTTTATTATAACATTCCAAAATTTAGAATTTTGGGATGTTACACTCTCGATATAACCCTCCCTCCCTCTCGTAACCATTTACGACTGTTTACACTAACCTTTATCACAAGCACTCTTCTTCTCACAAGCATACACACGCACAATCCCCATCAACCCATTCTATATACATAGACCTGCCTACGTGTCTCCTGTACGTACATTATCTTTAGTCCTGTCTCTCACGCATTGTCTCACACCTCTCTTCCTAATCGACGAGTATGATTCTAGCAGAGCATTCTGTAGGATGCCCCTTAAAGTTAGGTTGGATTAATAGTAATATCAGAGATAAGGGGTTACCTTAGTCCGAGGACCTAGGGTTACAAATTCTAGCCGGCTTTGTCAGTGGACACAGAGTCCTTCACGATTCTTTTATCTTTGTCTTATACGACTAGTCATCCATGGGTCTCCCTAAATGCGTCACGAGCCGACCAATGTGGCGCAGGACGGAACCGAACCAAGGGCCTCACCTCGACCCATCGGACCTCACGCGGTGACACACCCTCTGCCCCCAGGTCTCGTTATCTTCTCACAGCCACACATACCAACACAGACACGACACAAAAAAATTCTCCTCGTGTCTCTATCTCCTCCCCCGTTGCATATACACACTCAAGGGAATCTCTCACCGTGACATCATATTCATCTCTCTCTCTAGACCTCTCTCATTTCTTGTGCTATCTCTCCCACGCCCCCTCCCCCCGCCGGCCCCTCTATCCATGCCTCTCTCGAATATGTAATACACACACATACCTCTCTAGGCCCTGCCAAATACATCAACTACACATTCACACATGTTACATCACGTACCCCATTGAACTAAAAAGCCCTCTCTTCACGTTTATTTCGCATACAACATTCCTTTTGAATAAAGTGTGGCCAAAAAATTATTTTAGAATTTCTACATATATACAACATTACAAAGTTATATGGAGGAGTATGAACGTTAATTTGCATTGCATGGTGCCCACAATGATATTTATTCCGCACTGTGAATTTTTATATTTTTATACTATATATAAAGTTAGTCATAATAAATAGAAACGAAGAGCATCTCTCTTTCCATCGCATACACTCCCTCTACGCCTCTTTCACGTATGCACACAAACTATCTCCAAGTCCTCTAAAAGTAAGCCCCCAGCACATTCACGCATGTTTCATCTTTCTCTCGCGATATATACAGTGACGATCATTGTATTTGAAGCGAAATCACGATACGTACATTGGACTTTAGAATCCACTCATTACGGTCACCATTTACGTTTTGTGGTTATTATACAGTCACGGGCTCACCGTACATCTCTGTATTTGCTCAAGACACGACTAGTTGATAAGTTAAACGCTCCACGTGGCACCTCTAGTGTTGCATCACATTATCTCACTACGATTGGGCCCACCTGTCGGCTTGTATCTACTCTAAACTCTTATAAAAAATAGAGTTGGTGATGATGGTGTGCCTGCCATCCTGCAATATAGGCCGTCCGATTTATATCTGATGGATGGGAAGGAAACTATGGCAATTTTGCAAAAAGGTACCCACACACCTCTCCACATTTGCAAATAAGGCCTTCCCTCGTTCATCCTTTTCTCTCACAAGATAAACTAGTCATACAAATGCATCTTGATGTTACGTGCAACGCACGGGCATCTTGCTAGTAAGAATGAAAACAAACGACAAAAAAATATTGGACGGTGGTTCGAAGTCATGACCGCGGGCACAGCGGACAAGGTGGCCTTGTATTGTATGTTGAGCCGTCTGTTTCAACACACATGAGCTGGTGTGGTGATTATACACACATGCACGCATGCACACGAACTGCATGCACGCAACACTCACACGAACACATGCAGCCACGCACGCACGCAACACTCACACGTACACACGCAGCCACGCACGCATGCAACACTCACACGCACACACGCACGCATGCATGCACACACCACACGACCAACACACACTCTCACGCTCAAGTGCTCAACCTACATGTGCATGCGCACATATCAGGCCCTGGCGGACACATACACAACCAGGTGATTCCCGCGCACAGGTTGGAGTCTTGTCACGCCTGCATTAATTAGTGTTTATCTGACCTTTTTCCTATGCGAACTAACAGGTGGGATCCACAAGGAACATGGTCGATTTAACTAGTCAACATGGGGCCACGTAGACTATTTGGCATGTCAACAGAGTGCAATCCAATGCTGAACGGTGAGTAAGTGACCGTATAATCACCGCAAAACGTATATAGTGACCGTAATGAGCGTATTCTGAAGTTCGGTGACCGTATTATGCTTTTCTCTCTGTAGGCCCTCCGAAACTACATCTCTACACGTTCTCGCATGTTACATCTAACAACTATGCAATACAGAACTACTACTATAGTCTAACACAATAAATCATATGTGTTTTTAATTTTACTAGATATCATACTGTTACTTAATTATTCAGTTTGCATACATTAAAATTGCCTTTGAAATGTATGGCCAATATCATCTACCGCGCGGGAAAAATCCCGCCCTTTCCTGTTTAATCGGGTTTGTATCGATGGATCGTGCGAAACAGCAAAACTATAGTACTATACAGTACAAGTGACAGTTCACTGGGCCGCCGTGTCGTGTACTCCTCCGTCGTAAGAGTGGAGCGCTCGCTTTCATAAATGTTCTAGTCCCTTTCGCTGACATGTGGGACATCAAGCTACCGGGTCCACGTGCCATACCGAAATATAGTGTAGAGTAGCAGGTGTGAAGCACCCCAATCATGGCGCCGGAGTAGTAATGAGCAATGAGGCGTCAAATCACAAAGCTGCACCTTTCCCACAGTTAAGTTGGAGGGACGAAGTAATAATGCTAAAAACAGAAGTTGGAGGGACGAAGCAACCATCATTTCACTCGTTGCTGAATCCGCTTCTCCCTCATCTACTTCAAGTTAACCACGTGTTACTTCTGCCGTCGTTCTGCCTCATGTGGGACGCGGATCGGCTTGGTAAAGCACTGACACATGGGACCGCATGTTAGCGAACCGCCGGGCCAACGTACTCTAAAAATAAGAACCCCCCCCCACCGCCATCCGCGCGGCAAAATCACCTCCTTTTACTAATCTTGACTCTATAATTTTTTAGATCAATATAATTGGGATTTGTATAGATAGCACACAGGAGCAAAACCAAGTGGTACGGTTAAGGGCATCCACAATGTGTAGACAAATGTGAAAATAGCTTTTGGCATCGATGAGAACCATTGTGGACGGTGCTGCCAAAGCCAAAAAGATGGAACCGAAGCTCCCTGATAGATTGATTGAAGGAATAGAAAAATGCAACGTCTCTCCTCTTTCTCCCGTGCTTGGACACATGTACAGTATAGAGCATAGAGTCTACTCCCATGTCCCTTCTATCACAAATCACAAAGCAGTGAGGCATCAAATCACAAAGCACGAACGAAGAAACCATCACCGCACCTCTCATGTCCCTTCTCTCTTCGCTGACTCCGCTTCTCCATCGTCTTCTTCGAGAAACCACCTCACCGCACTAAGCTGGACGGACGGCGCTATTTTGTACTAGTAGTACTAGTACATTTACGGGTCCTTTGGTTCAATGGACTTCCTGGATGCAAATAAGGCGGTTGTCTCGTCTTGCAGGCGGCACTTGCGAATGACTTACCGTGGTCTCCCTTAATGGTGTTCTCCGTCGAACGCACTTCGCCAAACCACAACGTTCGAGATATCGACGACGTCACCGCAATGGGGAAGGAAGTCAGATAGTTACTACCTCCATTTTTTGTACACAAGGCCAGTATATTAAAATTACAATTTGCAAAAGGCCACTAACACTAATCGACGCAAAATTGATGGGGTTTGCCTCACACTAGCAACCAAGGACATTAATACACCCTTGCATGCATGCCGAAGTGAGAAGGTTGGTTTGCATGGCGCTGCATTAATCAAGCGATGAGGATTGAGATGGTTAGCTCTTTGGGCTTTGGGAAAAAAATACGCATTAATTGACACGTCAAACGAGGATTTGTATCGATTAATCCCGCGGAGGAAAACCCCGCCTTTCTTTTTTAACACTAGTACTCCTAGTACGTACGTACTTATCTTGTTTGGGTCTAGGCCTTGCATTGCCATACTTCGCCACACATTTTTGCCAAGCATGCCTAAAGTTTTCAAAATGGAAAGGAGGTACACTTGCGCACGGCTGTCGCAGTCGCACCGCACCCACACACGGTCGCTCCTCCATGCCGCGGTCGCAGCGCACCCTCACATAGTCGCTCCTGCACGCCACAAACCCAACCAAGGGAACGCACCCTCACTGACACGTGCTACAGCATGTGAACAAACCAAACCCAGCCATCCTACCGCTGACACATAATTTTCGTTCATACAGTATGGTTATCCAACCGCATGTTGGGGAGGATCCGTACGGCCCGTGCGGTAGTATGTTGGGGAAGAAGAAGAGGTGAGGAAGAAGGGTTAGGAGACGTAGGATATTTATCCAACTGCCTAAAATGGTAGACTGACCCAAATGATGAAAGTCAGGCAACTTGCATAACAATATATGTTTTTACACAACAAAAGATCCCTAAAAACAACAACATAAAGAAAAACTATCACTGCTCGCGGAAAGAGACGGCCTCGTCATCTTTGGCTGCAGGCGCGAACCAGCCGTAGCTGCCGACATGTGTCTCCGCATCATGGTTGCCCTCGGCCTCCAGCTACTCGTTCACGCGGAGCGTGCGGGCGCTCTGCACGGACGAAAGCACCGCCCGGTTCAAGTCGAGGACGTCCGGTTCCGCCTGCAGGAGGGCCTCGATAGCAGCGGCATCCGCGCGCTCCGCGTCGAGTTGAGCCTCCGCCGCCCGGTTCAAGTACAGGACGTCTGGTTCCGCCTACAGGAGGGCCTCGATGTCAACGGCATCCGCGCGCTCCACGTCGAGTTGAGCCTCTGCCGCTCGGTTCAAGTCCAAGACGCCCGATTCCGCCCGCAGGAGGGCCTCGATGGCAGCGGCATCCGCGCGCTCCGCCTCAAGTTGAGCCTCCGCCGCCCGGTTCACATCCATGACATCTCGTTCTGCCTGCAGGAGAGCCTCGATGGCAGTGGCATGCGCGCACTCCGCATCGAGTTGAGCCTCTGCCTCCCGATCCTCCTTTAGTATCACCAGGTTGAACCGCTGGTCCGCCTGCACCATGGGGGACCCGGACGCCGGCACGAAGTCGACGTCCATCGTCTCATACCCATCTGGGGCCTTCTGCGCAGCGACCTCCGCCATGAACATTGGATCGGCTTCCTCCTCCTCGTAGCTTGGCTCCAGAGAACTCAGGGATTGGCCCGCCACAAAGCGAGCTTGGGAACGGAGGTCTGTGGCGCCGACCGCCGCCGCGATTTCTGCACGGCGCTCCAGCGTCAGCATCTTGTAGTACGTGATCTTGCGGTGCACCATGGCTTTCTGGCGACTAGGGGACGCTTGATGCGGGCTAGGGGATCGAAAGGTGGGGGAATGGGCTGCAGAGGAGGTGTGGTTTTGGGGAAGTGGCTGGCATAGGCCGAGCAGGGAAGGTTCTGGTGTGAATAGTGGTTCCGGTGACGACCAGTCAATCGGTTTTGACTGTACATCGCTCTTGTCGCGTTCGTGTTGCACCCCGTCCCGCTGGACCCTCCACATTGCTCATCGAATGGAACGCGCTTCGTCTTGCGTTTTCGCTCGCTTGTGGGACCGCAGTTGAGAGCAAACCGACGTCCCTCCCCCTCCCCCGCCCGCGTCATTTATACTACCACTCCCTCCGTGTTATGCGGAGTAAATAAAAGCAGAGGGAGTATACTACGGATGAGGATCCCCTAACATGGCCGAACCCATTGAGTAACTGACATGTGGGGCCTAGCTAGCAAGCATGGGGTCCGCCAGTAAGTGACCGAAAGGGAGGGTAAGGCAGGGTTACCTACGTCAGAGGATCCACTTCCACTACTACTCCCTCCTTCCATCTACAGGGCCTAATGCATTGTTTGAGGCTAACTTTGACCAAATGTTAGAGTAATAATATATGACATGCAACTTACACAAAGCATACGGTCAAATTCGTATGTGAAAGGAGCTTCCAATGATATAATTTTCACATTATACATCTCATGTACTATTAATCTTGTCAATAGTCGAAGGCGGTTTTGAAAAACACATTATAGCTTGGTTAATAATATAGCCAGCCGATGGCTATAAGGAACTGCCATGTCATCTATAGCCATCATCTATATGCACTCATACAGTAGTGTGGGCTATAAGGTTGGCTATTTCCAGCAAAAAATATAAGGTTGGCTATTGTATTAGTACTTTTTTCCATCTCCTCTCTATCTCTTTCTTCATATTTATTGTATTTACCTAGGAATGCGTATATAGCTAGGCTCTTGCATGAGAGCTCACTCCTTTTACTTTTTCACATCTCTCTCCTCGACATAGGCCCTATATAAATGGAAGGAGGGAGTACTATGAGCACTGCATACTCTACTACAGATGTTGTCAGTAGTCCACTAGTACTATTGGACAGGGAGCTTAAAAAAGTTACTATTGGACTGGCTATACGTGGCGAAATCCTAGTAGGAAGAGCATGCGCGAGAACAAGCACATTCACGTGGTTGAAAACAAATTGGAAACCATCTCTATTTGAATACAAATCTAGGAGTACGTACAAATCTAACAATATTGATTGGGCGTTGTTGAATGTTGATACTTTTTTCTGTAAGTTTGATCAAAGTAGAGATACTTTGACTACACATAAAACTTATATGTAAACTAGAAAGGATCGGAGGGAGTATATTGTACGTTCAAAAGCGAAACGAACATTGAATACCCTTTATATATGATTTTTGGATGCTATGATCACCGGTTCAAACTTTTGAAACCGCCTTAGGTATCACACATGCACCCACTCGTTCTCTCTCCATTTCATGTCGGGGTTCGGAGATTGATTGAAAGAGGACTAGGGTGGGTACAATACGTTCGTTTCACTTATGAACATAAAATATACTCCCTCTGATCCCCACAGATCCCCCTGCGGGTCATTTCTATCATAGAAACAGACCAAACCTTTACCTCCTTGCACGACTTTAACGACCAAACCTCGAAGGATTTGAGTCTTTGTGCTTACCATGCTAGTCCCTGGATCGAACTCGCTACCACACACAGTATAGATGAATACCAGAATAGCAAGTGCATCATTTATTACAACGTATGATCTAGAATGTATAAAATAAAACAATCTACATGGCACTTGGCTAGCTTTATTCCATCAAACAGCGGAAAGTAGCAGAAAATAACGATGAGTCCCATCATAGCCCACTGGCGATGCTGAGTGCGGACTCGCGACCCTAATGGTACCTTACTCTTCATCTGAATATCCTGCAACATGAGACGTTGCAGCCATATAGGTCAATACTTTGAATGTATTGGCAAGTTACACAGGTGTGAGAATATAGCAGACCTACATGTATATGCATAGTACAACAAAAGGAAGGCTTGAGGGTTTATTTTTGCAGAAAGCTGATTTTGTCCTCATAACTACCTAATAGTCATATTTTAATTTAGTTCTTTTATTACTACAATTAAATACACAAGGTTGAGTTGGAAAAATCAACTCCAACCTACCCTTTATTAAGTTTTCCCACAAATATTATTAAGTGTCACATCTGTCAAGATCATCCAACAACTGTAATGGCATAGTCGCTCAAATTTATCCATAGCCGGGGACACGGCTAATCATGATTAGTTTTTATACTCTGCAGAGTTTTGCACACTTTACCCACTAGACTCAACCCGAAGATTGAGACGAAGTCTTTCAGAAGCAGTCACCTCCACCCCCGGCAGCCGGTACACCTACTCATATCTACATCTGCTAGCTCATATGGGCGAGGATTCCACAACCTACTCAACTAAGCCAGAGCCCATTTAGCTAGTGGTTGCGCATGGAAGCTACTAGTCACTAAGTATGTCTGATCTTTTTGAGCCTGGGCAGGCGTCCACTTACATTCAGAGGGTATAAACCATGATGTTCTTGAAACCACCCATTAATACCAATTCCGCCCGGAGGTGAATTAAGTCCTTAATTACTGCTCAATTTGTTATATATATATATATAATCCTCACAAGCTCAATGAATACACAAACCACCCCTTCTACAAAGCATAACAAACTACAACTACCACGATTTGCAATGACGGGAAGATAGCTCAACAGTATAGCCAAAATATATATTACTCCTATACATGCATATATTCATAGTGTGATATAAATTACATGCATAGAAAAACAATAAGTAAAGGATGATCAACATGTAACTTGCCTTGGTTCTGGTTCAGAAAGTCACACTCCTGACAATAGTTCACGTCGCACTCCGGACAATCTACACGTGTCACACAATTCAACAAATCAATCACCCGGAAAATGAATAGAACCAAAACAAAACCAACAGCAAGAAAACCATTTTAAAATGCAATAATAGTAGCACAAAATCATGCACAAATCACCTAAATTTCACTACAATCACAACGCAAAAAGAATCACTCAATTCCGATAAACGGTTTGAAAGTTACGGCCTCCGGAAGGTTTATTTCAAATTTGAACGAATTCAAATTTAAACAGCGAAAACATGAGAAATTTTGGTACTGTCATGAAGATTCCTCCACCTGACAGCTAGGACCCACCGGAAGGGCCTATGTATTTCTTGAAAAAAATGTTCCCCCCGCTGTCAGCTCGGACCCACCAGCTATATCTTCGCACACAAGGAAGTGCCTCCTTATTACGCACAAAAAAATGAATACTCCCCCTGCTAGTTGGGACCCACCATTGTGGGAGGCTGACTTGTGTGCCTACTAAGATGACGGGGATGGAGGGCTTTGTCAACTTAGTCAATATGAACGATTCTAGCTCCAGTGACCGCACGATGTCCATCCAACGGTCGTAGTGCTTCTTCAACCTCTGGTCTTCTTGCTCCAGCCGCCCAAACAAGCGTCGGTCGTGCTGCCTGCTCCTGCCTCCCATGTCCGGCTGTGCTGCCACCGCTGGCCATGCCATCCCTCTATACTCACCCACACCTCCTGTTATTCTTCGGCGACGGTAGCCTCACACCCCAGCCGAAGCAGTCAACCCACGTACTCCCCTCCTCATGGGCATCCACTGCCGTGTCTTCCCCGGCTCCGCGTCGTCGCCTTCCTAGGCCTCGCCGTCATCCACTGCCATGTTGCTCTCGGTGCGACGTGGTCAACGAACGACTTCAATCGGAAGATTACTGTACGTGGAGAGGCTGACAGCTGGGTCCATGGCCGCAGCAAGGAAGTGCCTCCTTATTACGCGCAAAATAATGATTCCTCCACCTCACAGTAGGGACCCACCGGACAGGCCAGCGTATTTCACAAAAAACGTTTCCCCCCTGACTGCTAGGACCCACCAGCTACATCTTCGCATGCAATGAAGTGTCTGACAGTCGGGACCCACCCGGTCGAAGCGTACGAAGCATTGTCATTCTGGTCGCGAACGTGTACGTACATACTAGTCGATGTAAAGGCGCGCACGTGTCGTAGTAGAGGCGCGCACGTAGCATGTACACGTACGTACAGCGGCCAGGGTGCAAGAAAGTAAATACGGCCACATACGTACATACAGGCGGGGTCTCGAACGCCTACTCGCGCATGCATATGGCCAGGGCTCGTGTACATGGCTGGGTCAGAACGGAGAAGCTGCGCCGTCGTCATGATCATGGGGAGGTGAAAGTGCTAGTTATCGACTAGAGGGGGGTGAATAGGCGATTTTTATGAAAGTCTTCAAAACACGGGGCTTTGAAGACAAACAATAGAAATGGACCTATTGATATGCAGCGGAAGGTAGACTACACTAGACAAGCCATTGTCAAGTAAGCAATGAAGTGAAAGCACGAAGACTATTAGCAGCTAGGTAGTATGGATCAGGAAGGAAGATAGTATGAAGCCAAACAACAATAGTCGTCACACAGTGAAGTCAATCAGATCAAGCAAGTAGGCAATGACTTCACGAAGACAAACTGTTAGTAAAGAGAGGTAAGAGATAGAACCAGTAGCTTGGTGAGGACAGGGATTTGTTGGACCAGTTCCAGTTGTTGTGACAATTGTACGTCTGGTTAGGGAGGCTGAGATTTAACTCAGAAGACCGCGTCTTCACCTTATTCCCCTTGAGCTAAGGACACTTAGTCCTCGCCCAATCACTCTGGTAAGTCTTCAAGGTAGACTTCCAAACCTTCACAGACTACGTTCACCGACAGTCCACAATGACTCTTGGATGCTCAGAACGCGACGCCTAACCGGCTGGAGGATTCACAGTCCTAAAGTGTAATAAGTCTTCAGATCATGCGGACAGAAAGACTTCAGTGATGCCTAACACTCTTTGGCTCTGGGTGTTTTGGGCTTTGTCCTCGCAAGGATCTCCCTCTCAAATGCTTCGGAGGTGGGTTGCTCTCAAACAACAAAAGCCCTGCACTAACTCTGAGCAGCCACCAATTTATGGTGTAGGGGGTGGGCTATTTATAGCCAGGAGGCAACCCAACCTGATTTGTCCGAAATGACCCTGGGTCACTAAGGAACTGACACGTGTCCAACGGTCAGATTTCAAACACACGCGACAGCTTGACTTGGGCTACAAGTAAAGCTGACTCATCCAGCTCTGGATAAGATTTGCTCTCATTGTCTTCGCTCGAAGACATAGGATTTGGTTGAGCATCACTTCAGTCACTCTGACTTTGTTCACTTGGACCCCACTTAACAGTGTGGTGGTTCCTATGACTCAACAAAGAAGAAAAGGAAACTACGAAACAACTATGTCTTCGCACTCCATAGTCTTCACGTGAATGTCTTCTCGAGTTATAATCTTCGTTGTGAATATCTTCACAGACCACCATTGTCTTGAATGTCTTCACACATTTTTAGGGGTCATCTCTGGTAGGAAAACCGAATCAATGAGGGACTACTACCTCTGTTATCCTGCAATTCTCACAAACACGTTAGTCCCTCAACCAAGTTTGTCGTCAATACTCCAAAACCAACTAGGGGTGGCACTAGATGCGCTTACAATCTCCCCCTTTTTGGTGATTGATGACAAACTGGTTGAAGTTTTCAACGGGGATAAAAGTATGTGAAAGTTAAAGGATTTAAGGCATTGTCTTCATGACTAGCAAAAGGCTCCCCCTGAAGATGTGCATATAAGTAGTTTGCTCTTGAATGCAAATGCACATGGCAGGTTTTACTTATGGAGATCCTCTTCAACTTATGAAGACAATTCATCATGCATATATTGATATAACAAAGATAATGACATGCATAATGGAAAATGGACGTCTGCAGAATGGCTTCATGCGGAATTTATCATCGCAACACAAGATAGCATAGAAAGTAGCAGACGAACATCAAGTTTAAGTGTTACAACCTGAAGAACCAAATGTATCAAAAGACGAGAGTTGTAAACACTTGGCAAAATATAGTGCAACCACCCATATTGACCCGCTTGAAGACTATCAACTCATATGCTTCTCCCCCTTTTGTCAGTAATGACCAGAAAGGTGTGAAGACATAGAGCATCTACTCGTTCCCAGAAGCCATGGTTGTGCAGGGTCGACGTTGGAGTTCGGTGGTGCAGAGGGGCCTGGTGCAGTGTCGAGATGCAGCGAAGCCATGGTTGGTGAAGTGGCATCGTCTTCTTCATCGACAACTCTCGCAACAACAGTTGCAGCCGAAGATGAATACTCAGAGTCTTCTATGGAAGGAGTCCGACGCAAGACGGCATTCTGGGGAGGCATGGAATCAAATTTGAAGCGCTGTGTGAAGCCATTGTCGCGAAGATCCTCTTCAGGGCATAGCAGTGTGAGACTCTTCCAAGACCGCCGACAGGCTTCATGTGCTACGAATGTGTTCTTGGTGGCAAGATTGCGAATGCGATTAACGTCCACCAAGAGGCTCTGCATCTGACGCTTTAGCCAGCCATGGTGTCTATCCTGTTTCTGATGTAAGGCCACAAGAAGCTCTCGGTCATTGAGTACACGAGATCGCTTCCGAGGCCTTTGAGCAATGGTGCTTTCAGTGGCTTCAGTGTTAGCACGATGAGGTGCGCGCATATTTCCAGCCAGAGGATAGACTCGAGTTGCAGCAAGAACTCCCTCAATTGGTTGCGCGAAGCTTTGGCGATCAACATTATGAAGATAAAGTGGCTCCTTGGCAGGCTCAGGGTAGATGGCTTTGACAGACATATCAACTTCAGGCAAAAAGACAAGATGGTTGCGCGCTAAGGGCTGATAGTCAACAGAAGAGTGAAGCTTGATTAAGCGCATCACCCATGGAGCAAAAAACTTCAAGCCAAACAGATCAATTCCAGATGTAGCAAGCTGTCTGATGAAGAAATCCTGGGAATTGAATCTGATGCCATTGAGAATATAGAACACCAAAGTCTTCATGTCTCCTTCAAGTTTGGCTTCAGCTAAGTATCCCTTGATGGGCCAAAGAGTACGCCTCAGAATATGATAGATTGTGCGGGGCAGCTACTCAAGGTCCTTGACTAAGAATTCCTTGGGATAATCAGCATCTTGAGGCAATGGCTTCATCATGCTGAGCATCTGACTCATACTTGGTTCAGGCCGCTGGAAGATACTTTGCAGTTCATTTTGGTGTAGCTGACAACCAGGCTCATAGAGTTCACCTCGAGTGGGCAGGGAAGTAAGCTCAGTAATGTCTTGAGCTTTGGCTTCATGGTGCACATCGCCTAACATCCACTCAAGGACCCATGTATTCGGATCCCTGTTGTAGCCACGAATGTGAAGTGTGGCGTAGAACTGCAGCAGAAGCTCTTCATTCCAGTGCTCTTTGTCCGTTACGAATGGCAGAAGACCAACTTCTCTGAAACAGTCCAGAGCTTCTTCCAGGCAGGGCAGACCAGCAATGGCCTCACAATCCAGACGCATGTGAGGAAAAATTCGCTCTTGATTGTATAAGACACAAGAATAATAGATGCGCTGCTGATAGCTCCAGAAGCGATCAGATGAGATCTTTGGCTTCGAGTATGGATTCTTGGCGCTATCGAAGAAGGTGTTGTGGGCTCTGAAGCTGTTAACACTAAAGGATCCTGGTGAAGTAGCAGTACCTGGAAGCCTTGGTAGCCTGGGCTTTGGCTTCTGAACTTGTGGCCTCTGCTCCACATGATAGTCATATTGGGGTCCGGGAGCAGTGGGAGGCACCATGATGGGCCACTGAACTGTGACAAGTTCACCACGATTATTGGCCTGTTCAATTGTGTGAGGCCTTGGGGCTGGAGCAGTGGCATCAGAATCCACATGGGCTTCAGGTTGCACTTGAGCTTCAGGCACAACATTGGTGTCAGGCTCCACATTGTCTTCAGCCATGATAACGTCATTGGCTTCAGTATCATTGTTGGTGGCGGCCTCAGTGTTTTCAACCTCCATGTCTTCAATGATAGGAGGTTCGGGCGCAGTCACATTCTCCTCGAGAATGACTTCTTCAGTGGTAGGGGGTGTGGTGACTCTTTCTTCTTCTTGTCTTGGTTCTTGATTTTTCTTCGGCTGATGCAGCCGGAATGTCTTCAGCAGCTTTAGCTTCAGACTCGGAGACATTCACAGTGGGAGTGGCTTCAGGGAACACTTGACGTGCTACTGAGCTTTGTTGCACTTCTCCTTCTGGAATGCTCGACATGGTGACCTGTGGCCTAGGGCCTTTGCGAAGCGTGCGGAATGCGGGCGACGCCTGTGGTGATGGAGTGGTTTGCACCATGTAGTCGTCGTCAAGCACCGGAGTGGTGGCTTGAGGTGGTGGAGTTCTGGGTGTCTCATCATCAATGGGGGTGTCTTGTTGGGGGCGATCAGCCCACGAATCATCCTGAGTTATTGGCATCAAAGGATGACCAATGCTGATGAGTTCGTTGTTCGTGAGAACAGGCGATGATACCAGTTGATGCTCAATTTGAGGAAGGACTTCATCATCATCTACATTGTCTTCATGACCAATGTCTTCAGCTGAGATGGGGTCAACAGCTGGTACTTCTTCATTTTCAGAAAGCAGGCTCGTGGATCACAAGTTGACGCTCCTGGTTGGTGGAGGCAGGACGAGCAAGAGAAATGGGCTCGACGACAAGAGGCTCAGAGGCCGCAGCATGCTCTTTCTTTGAAGCCTTTTTTAGTTTCTTCTTTGATGGAGCATCATCAGAAACATTCTTGTGCTTGCGCTTCTTGGCTTCGGCTTCAGCTGCCCTTGTCTTCTTGAGGTCTGAAGCTGCTGTGGGGACCTTAGGCTTCGAGCGTGTCATGCTCGCAGGGAAGACAATGCGAGGTGCTTCCTGCCTTGAAGCTTCAGCTTGGGCCACAGCAGGCTTCTTCTTCAGTTTGGCAGCCATCTTGGGGTCGATGCCTGGACGCCCAAGAGCCTTGCGCTTTTCTGCCTCATTGTGTGCTTGAACACATTTCTCTGCGAAGTATTTCATCCGCTCTCTTGAACCTTTTGCTTCTTCACATTTTTGTGAAACTGTTCTTTGAGCACATGCAGCGTTTCCTTGAAGCTTTGAACATCAGCCACGCTGAGCTTGGCCATGTTCTTCTTGAATTGAGCCTTTTCATAATCAATTTTGTTCTTCAGCTCGACGATCTTCTGAGCTAGAGGCAGCTCATTAGCAATGGCTCCGTGGAAGGTGACGCTTATGTCCACCGGGAGCTGAAGATCATCAATGCTGAGGCTCGGGTTATCAAACCACTCATCGATGAAGTTATTCAGAATATCCACATCAAAGAGGGCCAGATCGTTGAAGATATCCGCCTCTTGCTTGCTCTTGATCAGTAGCTCAAGGGCATCATCACCAAGATCTTCGTCGCTTGACAGATCAATGGCTTCATTTTTGTTCCGCAGAATGGCAGCTGGAGTAAGTTCATGCCCAAAAATCTTCATGGGCTTCTTCTTCTTGGGCTTCTCCGTCTTCTTGGAGACACGAGAAAGATCTTCTGATTGCACACTGAGTTCAGGAGGCGCAGTTTCCAGTGGCTTTGCACGCGAAGCTTTTGGTGCAGTGGAGGGCTTTGAAGCCTTTGATTTCTTCTACTTCTGCGGCTTAGGTGGAGCTGGCGCTTCATCAGAATCTGCGTCATCAGCAAAGTGCTCCACGGCGGCCCCCTGTACAGCTATGTGAGTGAGAAGGCCGTCGAGGTTATAGAAGGGGCAGACGACATTTGGATTGGCATCGCGGGTGCCATCAGCCCTTGGAGCAGATGGACCAGGGTTGAAGTCAAGTCCAAATGCTTTCTTGTTCTTGGCCGCAGACTCCTTTGCAAACTGAAAATTGCGCTTAAATAGATTGTCTTCATGACACCTAAAAGAGATGATGGGTCGGCATTGTCTGGTTGTGGTCCACGGACCATGCAAGCGTAGAAGCCTTGAGCAATGGCGTTGGACTTGGACTTGGGCTGAAGATTTCTGTATAGAATATCTTCCCATGGTCGCTTGATGGCATTCTTTTTAGCATATTCAGCAGTGACAAATCTGTACTTGAACCATTTCTCTGCCCAATATCTTCGAATCCATTGGATTCGAGTCTTGCGCAGTCTTGTACATTTCAAAGAGATCTGGTGGCAAGTCCTTGGCAGTATCCCCACGGCGCTTCCTGCCGCCCTTTCTAGCTAATTTCTCAGTGGCCATTATATTCAAGCTGAAAGGCTTCAAGACTGTGAATGGCTTCCGTCTTCTGGTCAGACAGGAACTGGCTTCAAGAGAGTTGATGTGTCGCTGTAAGAACTCTGCAAATGAATGCAGACTATGAGAACCAAGGGATTCTCCCACGAACATGTACCTGTGACAGCATTAGAGGTGCGAGGGAAGGGGAAGAGGTCATATGCATTCTCAGAAGATTTTGAAGATAAATCATTTTGAAGACATTGACCTCATAGTGCGAAGACATTCACTTATTTGGAGAGAGTTGGTTCTAGATTTGTACGAATCCATGAATAAGTACAAGTGAGGAATCTAACTAGTTGTGAAGCATAAGTGAATATACTTGGCATGATATGAGATGCAGAACAAGATAGATCCAGATTTGGAAGTTTAGAAACCACTTTTGATAGAAGTGGATGGATGATGACCCACAAGTATAGGGGATCTATCGTAGTCCTTTCGATAAGTAAGAGTGTCGAACCCAACGAGGAGCAGAAGGAAATGATAAGCAGTTTTCAGTAAGGTATTCTCTGCAAGCACTGAAATTATCGGTAACAGATAGTTTTGTGATAAGATAAATTGTAACGGGTAGCAAGTAACAAATGTAAATAAAGTGTGGCAAGATGGCCCAATCCTTTTTGTAGCAAAGGACAAGCCTGTACAATTTCTTATATGAAGGAAAACGCTCCCGAGGACACATGGGAATTATCGTCAAGCTAGTTTTCATCACACTCATATGATTTGCGTTCGGTACTTAGATAATTTGATATGTGGGTGGACCGGTGCTTGGGTGCTGTCCTTACTTGGACAAGCATCCCACTTATGATTAACTCCTATTGCAAGCATCCGCAACTACAAAAGAAGTATTAAGGTAAACCTAACCATAGCATGAAACATATGGATCCAAATCAGCCCCTTACGAAGCAACGCATAAACTAGGGTTTAAGCTTCTGTCACTCTAGCAACCCATCATCTACTTATTACTTCCCAATGCCTTTCTCCAGGCCCAAACAATGGTGAAGTGTCATGTAGTCGACGTTCACATAACACCACTAGAGGAGAAACAACATACATCTCATTAAAATATCGAACGAATACCAAAATCACATGACTACTAATAGCAAGACTTCTCCCATGTCCTCAGGAACAAACGTAACTACTCACAAAGCATATTCATGTTCATAATTAGAGGGGTATTAATATGCATAAAGGATATGAACATATGATCTTCCACCAAATAAACCAACTAGCATCAACTACAAGGAGTAATCAACACTACTAGCAACCTACAGGTACCAATCCCAGACTTAGTGACAAGAATTGGATACAAGAGATGAACTAGGGTTTGAGAGGAGATGGTGCTGGTGAAGATGTTGATGGAGATTGGCCCCCTCCCGATGAGAGGAGCGTTGGTGATGACGATGGCGATGATTTCCCCCTCCCAGAGGGAAGTGTCCCCGGCAGAACAGCTCCGCCAGAGCCCTAGATTGGTTCCGCCAAGGTTCCGCCTCGTGGCGGCGGAGTCTCGTCTCGAAAGCTTGCTTATGATTTTTCCTCGGACGAAAGACTTCATATAGCAGAAGATGGGCATCGGAGGGCCACCAGGGGGCCCACGAGGCAGGGGCGCGCCCAGGGGGGTAGGGCGCGCCCCCACCCTCATGCCCAGGGTGTCGGTCCCCTCAGGTATTTTTTTCGCTCAGTATTTTTTATTATTTCCAAAAATAACTTCCGTGGAGTTTCAGGACTTTTGGAGTTGTGCAGAATAGGTCTCTAATATTTGCTCCTTTTCCATCCCAGAATTCCAGCTGCCGACATTCTCCCTCTTCATGTAAACCTTGTAAAATAAGAGAGAATGGGCATAAATATTGTGACATAATGTGTAATAACAGCCCATAATGCAATAAATATCGATATAAAAGCATGATGCAAAATGGACGTATCAACTCCCCCAGGCTTAGACCTCTCTTGTCCTCAAGCGGAAGCCGATAACGATAAATATGTCCACATGTTTAGAGATAGAGATGTCGATAAAATAAAATACGGACATGAGGGCATCATGATCATTCTTATAACAGCAACATATATGAATATTGTCATATGATTTCTTATGATAAAGTAACAATCTATCCACAATGTCAAGTATGAATCAGAAACTTTATTGAAAACCAACAAACTATAATCTTAGTCATTGAAGCAATTGCAATTTATCATAACATCGGAAAGAGTCAATAATAGAGCTTTTCAGCAAGTCCACATACTCAACTATCATTTAGTCTTTCACAATTGCTAACACTCACGCAATACTTGTGGTTATGGAGTTTTAATCGGACACAGAGAAAGATAGGGGCTTATGGTTTCGCCTCCCAACCTTTTACCTCAAGGGTAATGTCAACAATAATAGTTCATGCTAACTTACATCCAATTAGATATATATATATATATCAGGATCTTTCCAACACAATGTGCTTACCAAAGGATAAAATGTAAAAAGGAAAGGTGAAGATCACCATGACTCTTGCATAAAGTAGAAGATAATAGCAAAAGATAGGCCCTTCGCAGAGGGAAGCAGAGGTTGTCATGCGCTTTCGGGGTTGGATGCACAAAATCTTAATGCAAAAGAACGTCACTTTATATTGCCACTTGTGATATGGACCTTTATTATGCAGTCCGTCGCTTTTATTTCTTCCACATCACAAGATCGTATAAAGCTTATTTTCTCCCACACTAATAAGTCATACATATTTAGGGAGCAATTTTTATTGCTTGCACCGATGACAACTTACTTGAAGGATCTTACTCAATCCATAGGTAGATATGGTGGACTCTCATGGCAAAACTTGGTTTAAGGATATTTGGAAGCACAAGTAGTATCTCCACTTGGTGCAAGGAATTGGCTAGCATGAGGGGGAATGGCAAACTCAACATGTTGGATGATCCATGACAATATACTTTATCTCAGATATAAGAAAACATAACCCATTACGTTGTCTTCCTTGTCCAACATCAACTCTTTAGCATGTCATATTTTAATGAGTTCTCACAATCATAAAAGATGTCCAAGATAGTATATTTATATGTGAAACCTCTCTTTCTTTATTACTTCCTATTAATTGCAACGATGACCAAAACTATGTTTGTCAACTCTCAACAACTTTTAATCATCATACTCTCTATGTGTGAAGTCATTACTCTTCATAAGATCAATATGATCTCTTTGTTTCTTTTTATTCTTTTCTCTTTTCTTTTATTCCCTCAAGATCATGGCAAAATAATCAAGCCCTTAACTCAACACTAATCTTTATTATATATAGCTCACGGACTCGATTACATAGAGGGATCATAAAGCAAAACTCAAAACTAGATCATACTAATTAAAACTTTATTCTACTAGATCAAGATATTACTAAAAGGATCGAACTGAGAAAAAGGGTAAAGATAGGAGTGTGATGGTGATACGATACCGGGGCACCTCCCCCAAGCTTGGCGGTTGCCAAGGGGAGTGCCCATACCCATGTGATTATATCTCCTTTGCTGGTGAAGAAGATGGTGGAGTTGTTGATGATGTAGGCTTGTCGTCCATCTTCCAAGGCATAGGCTCACCATCATAGAAGGATGATCGAGTCTCCGGAATCCTCAAATCTGCAGCCAAACTCATCCTCTTAAATCTATATTCATACTCACAGTTTTGGTTTTGCAGGTCATAGATTTGGGCTTGGAGATGCTCGATCTTCTCGTGAAGCTTGACGTTGTTGGTGAACTCCGCGATCATCATGTGGTTGGCGTTGAGTCCACGTTCCACCATCCCCTGGCACTTGAAAACTTGTTGCTCCATTGCTTCGAGCCTCGTGTCCATGCTTCCGGTCCTCCTTGGTCCCTCAACATCGCGGATGTGCAGCAACCCATCACGCATCTCAATGGTTTGAGGGTGTTGCAGCACCTCCGCGAGGTAGGGGTTGATGACCTTCTCGAAGAACTTGTCCTTGGGGGCGCTTGGAGACGTCATGATGATCTAGATCTGTCAGGAAAACAGCTCGAAATGAAAACAGAGGATATTTGCGTGATACAGGAGTCAAAACCTTCGGGAGATTATATAATGAATTTTTACTGACCGAAAGAAGTATCATGCAAGAAAACAGAGTCCGGAGAGCGAACGAGGTGCCCACGAGGCAGGGGGCGCGCCCAGGGGGTAGGGCGCGCCCTCCACCCTCGTGGAGGCCTCGTGTCCTTCCCGGAGTGCTTCTTATTTTCCTATTTTTCTAAATATTCCAAAATGGAGAAAAATTGCCATTAGAACTGTTTTGGAGTCGGTTTACTTACCGTACCACATACCTATTCCTTTTTGGAGCCTGAAACGTTCTGGAAAGTGTCTCTTATGTATTCCTCCGGTGTTACGGTTTCAATAATATTAGTTTCAACATTTATGGGATTACCTGAGATATAATGTTTGATTCTTTGACCGTTTACCACCTTCGGATTTGTGCCTTCGAAGTTGTTGATTTTTATGGCACCGGAACGATAGACCCCCTCGATAACATAAGGATCTTCCCATTTGGAGAGAAGTTTTCCTGCAAAAAATCTTAAACGAGAGTTGTATAGCAATACATAATCACCTACATTAAACACACGCTTTTGTATCCTTTTGTCATGCCATCTTTTAACTTTTTCTTTAAACAATTTAGCATTCTCATAGGCTTGGGTTCTCCATTCATAAAGTGAGCTAATGTCAAATAACCTCTTCTCACCGGCAAGTTTGAAATCATAGTTGAGCTCTTTAATGGCCCAATATGCCATACGTTCTAGTTCAAGAGGTAAGTGACATGCTTTTCCATAAACCATTTTATACGGGGACATACCCATAGGATTTTTATATGTAGTTCTATAGGCCCATAATGCATCATCAAGTTTCTTGGACCAATTCTTCCTAGATCTATTAACAGTCTTTTGCAAAATTAATTTAAGTTCTCTATTACTCAATTCTACTTGACCACTAGACTGTGGGTGATATGGAGATGAAATTCTATGATTAACGTCATACTTAGCAAGCATTTTACGGAAAGCACCATGAATAAAATGTGAACCACCATCAGTCATTAAATATCTAGGGACTCCAAACCTCAGAAAAATAACTTCTTTAAGCATCTTAATAGAAGTGTTATGATCAGCACTACTAGTTGGAATGGCTTCTACCCACTTAGTAACGTAATCAACAACAACTAAAATATGAGTATACCCATTAGAGGCAGGAAACGGTCCCATATAATCAAAGCCCCAAACATCAAATGGTTCAATAACAAGTGAATAGTTCATAGGCATTTCTTGACGTCTATTAATATTCCCAATTCTTTGACATTCATCACAAGATAAGACAAACTTACGGGCATCCTTGAAGAGAGCAGGCCAATAAAAACCGGATTGCAATACCTTATGTGCAGTTCTATCTCCAGCGTGGTGTCCTCCATAAAACTTGGAGTGACACTTGCGTAGGATCTGTTCCTGTTCATGCTCAGGTACACAACGTCTAATAACACCATCTACTCCTTCTTTATAAAGATGTGGTTCATCCCAAAAGTAATGTCTCAAATCATAGAAAAACTTTTTCTTTGCTGGTATGTGAAACTAGGTGGTATAAATTTAGCAACAATGCAATTAGCATAATCAGCATACCATGGTATGAGAAGCATTTATGACATTCAGTTGTTCATCAGGAAAGCTATCATCAATAGGTAGTGGGTCATCAAGAACATTTTCTAACCTAGACAAGTTGTCTGCAACGGGGTTCTCAGCTCCCTTTCTATCAATAATATGCAAATCAAATTCTTGTAGTAAGAGAACCCATCTAATAAGTCTAGGTTTAGCATCTTTCTTTTCCATAAGATATTTAATAGCAGCATGATCAGTGTGAATAGTTACTTTAGAATCAACAATATATGGTCTGAACTTATCACAAGCAAATACAACTGCTAAGAATTCTTTTTCAGTAGTGGCATAATTTCTCTGGGCATTGTCTAGAGTTTTACTAGCATATTGAATAACATTTAATTTCTTATCAACTCTTTGCCCTAGAACAACACCTACCGCATAATCGCTAGCATCACACATAATTTAAAAAGCTAAATTCCAATTAGGTGGTTGAACGATAGGTGCAGAGATTAATGCTTTCTTAAGTATTTCAAATGCTTCTACACAATCATCATCAAGGTATATCTTTTTGTAATAGATTAGTCAGAGGCCGAGAATTTTTTGAGAAGTCCTTAATGAACCTCCTATAAAAACTGGCATGACCCAGAAAACTTCTTATACCTTTGATGTCCTTGGGACACGACATCTTTTCAATAGCATCTACTTTAGCTTTATCAACTTCAATACCTCTTTCAGAAATTTTATGCCCCAAGACAATACCTTCATTAACCATAAAGTGGCACTTCTCCCAATTCAAGACAAGGTTAGTGTCTTCACATCTCTGCAAAACTCAATCAAGGTTGCTCAAGCAATCATCAAAAGAGGATCCATAAACGGAGAAATCGTCCATGAAAACCTCATAAATCTTTTCACAAAAGTCAGGGAATATAGCCATCATACATCTTTGAAAGGTAGCAGGTGCATTACATAAACCAAAAGGCATACATCTATAAGCAAAAGTACCGAAAGGGCAAGTAAAAGTGGTCTTTGCTTGATCATCTGCTGACACAGGTATTTGAGAGAAACCTGAATAACCATTGAGAAAGCAAAAATGTGTATGTTTGGATAGCCTTTCTAGCATTTGATCAATAAAAGGTAAGGGGTAATGATCTTTTTAGTAGCTTTATTTAATTTGCGGAAATCAATTACCATTCTATAACTTGTAATAATTCTTTGCGGAATCAATTCAACTTTATCATTAGGAACGACAATAATACCTCCCTTCTTAGGGACACAATGGACTATCAGCAACGGGATAGATTATACCTGCCCAAGGAGCTTTAGTATTTCCTTTCTTACCACTTCTTTCATCTTAGGATTCAGCCGTCGTTGATGAACAATAACTGGTTTGGCATCTTTCTCCAAATTTATTTTGTGTTGACATAGAGTGGGACTAATGCCCTTAAGATCATCAAGAGCATATCCAATAGCAGCACGGTGCTTCTTCAGAGTTTTCAATAATTTTTATTCCTCCTTCTCTGAAAGGTTAGCACTAATAATAACAGGATATATCTTCTTTTCATCAAGATAAGCATATTTAAGAGTATTAGGCAATGGTTTAAGCTCAAACACGGGATCACCTTTGGGTGGAGGAGGATCCCCTAGGATTTCAACAGGCAAGTTGTGTTTCAGAATAGGCCCCTGTTTAAAGAATACTTCATCTATTTCCCTTCTTTCATTCATAAACATATCATTTTCATGGTCTAGCAAATATTGTTCTAAAGGATCATTAGGAGGCACAGCAATAGAGGCAAGACCAATAATTTCATCCTTACTATGCAATTCCTCTTCACGGTGTTGTCTACGAAATTTAGAAAAGTTAAACTCATGAGACATATCACCTAGACCAATAGTAACAACATCCTTTTCACAGTCTATCTTAGCGTTAACAGTGTTTAAGAAGGGTCTACCAAATATAATGGGACAAAAGCTATCTTTTGGGGAACCAAGAACAAGAAAATCAGCTGGATATTTAGTTTTCCCACACAAGACTTCAACATCTCTAACAATCCCAATTGGTGAAATAGTATCTCTATTGGCAAGCTTAATGGTGACATCAATTTCTTCTAACTCAGCGGGTACAATATCATGCATAATTTCTTTGTATAAGTCAATAGGTATTGCACTAGCACTAGCACCCATATCACACAAGCCATGATAGCAATGATCTCCTATTTTAACAGAAATAACAGGCATGCCTACTACATGTCTATGTTTATCTTTAGCACCAGGTTTAGCAATTCTAGCAGTCTCATCACAGAAGTAAATAACATGCCCATCAATATTATCAGCCAAGAGATCTTTAACAGTAGCAATATTAGGTTCAACTTTAACTTGCTCAGGAGGTGTATAAGTTCTAATATTACTTTTACGAACCACAGTTGAAGCTTTAGCATGATCCTTTATCCTAACAGGGAAAGGTGGTTTCTCAACATAAGCAGTATGAACAATAGGATCATTATAAGTGATAGTCTTTTCTTCAACTTTAATAGGTTCAACTACTTTTACTTCTATGGGAGGATGATATTTAAACCACTTCTCCTTAGGGAGATCAACATGAGTAGCAAAAGATTCACAAAAAGAAGCTACTATCTCAGAGTCAAGTCCATATTTAATGCTAAATTCACGGAAAACATCGGTATCCATAAAAGATTTAACACAATCAAACTTAGGTGTTATGCCTGACTCCTTACCCTCATCGAGATCCCAATCTTCAGAGTTGCGTTTAATTCTTTCCAATAAAATCCATTTGAATTCAATAGTCTTCATCATAAAAGAACCAGTACAAGAAGTATCGAGCATGGTGCGATTGTTGTCAGAAAGCCGAGCATAAATTTTTTGAATAATCATTTCTCTTGAGAGCTCATGATTGGGGCATGAATATAACATTGACTTAAGCCTCCCCCAAGCTTGAGCGATGCTTTCTCCTTCGCGAGGCCAAAAATTATATATATAATTACGACCACGATGAACAAGATGTATAGGATAAAACTTCTGATGAAATTCGAATTTCAATCGTTTGTAGTTCCATGATCCCATATCATCACATAGTCTATACCATGTCAATGCATCTCCCTTCAAAGATAAAGGGAAGACCTTCTTCTTGATAACATCATCGAGCATACCTGCAAGCTTAAATAATCCACAAACTTCATCCACATAGATTAGGTGCTCTTCAGGATGTAATGTTTCGTCTCCTACAAAAGGATTAGCTAGCAGTTTTTCTATCATACCCGAAGGGATTTCAAAGTAGACATTTTCATTTTCAGTAGGTTCAGTAGGTTGAGGAGCAACTCTTTGCTCTACTGGTCGAGGTGAAGATACCCCGAACAAGCCCCTTAGAGGATTACTTTCCATAGTAACAAGTGACAGTAAATTTCAGCACACTATATAAATTTTTCCTTACCAAATTCCACCTACCAATGTAGCGACCCGACCTCAGACGGTCAAGCCACTGTGTATCTGTGCCATCCCTGTGTATCTGTGCCATCCACTGGTTTCTCCAGGGTGCCCGTCAACCGTCCTTCACCCAGTAGTGTGTATTGAATTCTTGTCTCGAGTCTTGAAGTCTTGAGGCCTTGAAGATGCAGACCTCGCATATGCCATCATGGAGTTGTCGTCATTGACGTAGAGTCCTCCTTCTTCACACCACTCTCGTGCACTCATACCAAACCCCGTCTACTATAGCGTAGCATTAAAATAAATAACGTCCCGGGGTTGGTAACAGGGTGATGGGTTCCTACCTCATGCATACTACTCAACTACAAGAATTCAATATCACTACTGGAGGGATTGTTGCAAAGATGACACTAAATGCAATAAAACATAGATATGAAAAACATGGTCAAAGTGAACTTGCCTGGTATTACTTGATGAAGATAACAACACTCTCAGAATAATGACTTGGTAGAACTATTCGTCAGTCCGTTGAAATCTATATAATCAAACGTAGTATTCACATAAGCAATCAGTCCTAGCAATCAATACTATCAATCAAAATAACACTCAACTAAATAAAATAGATAAATAAAACAATAATGAAATCAAAGAAGGCCAAAAAAATATCCAAAGAAAACTTTAAAGAAAACTAGGGAAAACCAACACACACAATATCAACCAATAACTTTCATAACCACACTAAATTAATCTAAGAAATAACTTAACAGAAAATAAAATATATTTTCATCAAAACAACAGAAAGAAATTATCTAAAATAATTTCTAGAAAAATAACTACAATACTAGCTATTACATACACTATACACTAACTCTGCTAAACTGAAATCCTAAACAGTAGCAAAACTAATAAAAACAATTTCTAAAATTATCTACTGAATTCTAACAGAAGTATATTACATTGAACAAAACTTTGCAAAAAGAACTAATTAAATCTAAATAAAACTCACTAAGTTACAAACAAAACAAAACTACATCGAAAACAGTACTGTTTTGCCTAAAACCCTAATTTAATATAAACTAAAAATAAATCACTATATGCTACTGGATAGACAAAACTATAAAAAAACAGTAGCAAAAAGAATCAATCAAAAATATTTTATAAAACTCAAGATACGACCAAATTGGTGATTTGAACAAATTTCATCAAATTCAATTTTAAACAACTCAAATATGGAATCCAATTGCACTATCGGAAACTTCAAGAAATTATAAAACTAATGCAAAAAGAAACACTAAATTCGGATCTAAAACATAAAAGTTATAAGCAATATAAAATCAGAACTATTCTGTTTTTTTAAACAGAAACGAAAATCAAAACAAAAAAAACAATCGGTCACTAGCTACGTGGCCTACTGCTATCGGGCCAGAGTGTGGGCGATCTGAAGATAAACGGCGCTCGGCCAATTTTTAACAGAACGGGAGTGTGCGACTAAAAAAACCAGAGGGGCTTTGTTCGATCTGAACCAAGCTAAACCGTAAATAAAACCGCACAAAAACCGCCTAATAAAATAAAACCTAACTGTTCGCATAAAGTAATCTGGGCCGTTGAAATTAGATCAGAGGGAGCAGAAACTCACCGCGGTGGCGAGGAACTCCGGCGACGGTGTCGACGGTGGTGGCGCTCGGGTGGTGTTGCTGGTGAGGCCTCCGGTGGTCCTCTGGCGGTGTAGGCTGCTCCAGGAGACGCGGAAGACGATGGCGATGACGATGGTAGTCGGCAGTGAGCTCAGGGAAGACGGACTCGAGCGGAGCGAGATCGATGGCGGCGGGTGGCGTTCGGTGGTTGAAGGGTGCGACAGCTCCAGGGGTCTTTGGCAACGGAGGAGTGTCTCAGGCGATGCGGGAAGGTGAGTGGAGTTCGATGGTGGTTTCGGGCGACGATGAGGTGGTCGGGGTCGGGTGCTGCAGCAGCAATGGCGGGTGGCGGAGCTCGGGCTCCGGCAAGAAATGGCGGCGAGCGGAGAGGGGTTCGGGGGTCGGGAAGGGGCAGAACAGGGTGAGGGGAGGGGTATTTATAGGGGCGGGGTCGATTTGGAGGAGGGGGAAGATCGTGGAGAGGATCCCGAGGATCGTGGGATTCGGCGGTGGCGGCGGCGCGGTTTGGCGTGGAGAGGAAGAAGAAGCAGCGGGCGAGGGCGATCGGGCAGTGGGGCCCAGCGGTCAGTGGCACAAGGGCGAGAGAGAGAGGAGCGGGCGACCGAAGGAGAGGGGCTTCGGGCGACGGCGCTGGCTGGGCCGCGGCTCGAGTGGCTGGCTGGTTGGGCCAGCTGGCTCCTAGGCCGCCTGGCCTGGCTAGCGCTAGGTTTTCCCTTTTTTTGGAATAAGGCAGGGAGAAAATAAGATATAGAGAAAAAAATTATATAGGACATATAATATATCAAAAGTTTCAGAAAAACATTTCCAAAAACATGAACTATTTTCCTGGTTCAAATAAAATACACAAAAAGGCAAACAGCGCTACTATTGCAATAAAACTCAACAAAATTCATTTTTAAAATACCAAAATTATTTCAAATTTATTTTCTCCTAATTTTCCATTGAAGGGAATCATTTTACCCTTATTTCCATTTATTTATTTTTAGGAGAAAAATAATTTTGAATAAAATCCAAATAATTCCAAATTTGAAAGGGAGTTTGAAAATACTTTCAGATGACTTTCAATTTGATTCAACTTCCAACTCATATTTCATATAATTGGAGAAGTCATTTTATCTTCTCTCATAAAAATCATTGAGCTGCATCAAGTTTTAGAATTTGAAATATTTCCAAATGGAATTCAAATCTTTTCGAAAACCCTTTGGAATTCAAATGGAAGAAGTCATGTCATCTTCACTCTAGGGTTTTGTGTTGAAATGAATTTGCATTCATGGACATCAAATTGCAAAGATGAAAGTTTTGGGAAAGTCCTTTTATTCCCTCTCATTCAACTTTCAAAAGTTTCAAATTCCACTCACTTTCAGTCAATCAATCAAACAAACAATCATATAATTTATTTAATATAACATTCCAAAATTTAGAATTTTGGGATGTTACAAACCTACCACACTTAAAATGAATCTCGTCCTCGAGATTCGAAGAGGCTAGCAAGAAAAGGTTAGGGTTTGGGGGGTCTTCCAGCAATACCATTGATCGGAATGGTCTAGTGGGCTACCACACTTAAAGGCAGGGTTACGGTTCCAACAAAACTCGTGTACTCCATCCTTTGGGTTGACGGTGTCGGTCTTCTCATATTCTTCGGAATAACTCTTTCACATGTGCTCGTCCGGTAAGGGCATAACCTCTTCTCCAAACACGTGTCCTTTCATCTTGGTGAGGTTCTTCCGAGACTGTCTTCTTATCTGACGGGTCTGTCGCCAATACTAAACAACTATCAAGATCTCATGGTGGTCAACAATTTATGGTTTCTCCTGCAGGAAAATTGTCGGTGTTGAGTCTCACCGTATAAGCTACGATTGGCAACGGTTGCCTATTACAGGGATCAATCCTCCTACCATTCTAAGGTTTTTTTGGCTTGTCGTTTCGACGCTCTTCTAAGGATTTCAAGTCTCTCTGATTTTCCATCAACATATGATAGTTTATGATAGAAGTCTCCGGTATGGGGGCCAATCCATCCCGTACTTGAACCATTACTTCATACACTAACGGTGAATCACGTCTTCTAACACTTGGGCATCCTCACGAGCATTGCAGAATTTCTCTTGTCGCCGAACTGGGTTCGGGTAAATCCATTATTTCTGGAAGCTAAACAAGACATCTAACGTTTCTTCACAACTCTCGGGTTATAGTATCCTCCTAAGAAACGTCTGCTGATCACATAACAGCTTCTTCCAAATTTCTTCTTTTAACAAGGTATTGCTTGATCCTTATTAACTCCTGGGCCTGTGGGTTGTGGGCCCACTTCAATAGTTGCACAAATTTAACTCATCCTTTTGTGTTATATTGTTCCATATTCCAACATTACACCTCCATTTAATTCCGATAATACTTCATTCCTTCGTACTCTTGGTGCAATCAATGTATCGGAATAAAACTCATACTCCTATTGTCCAGACTCCACTCTGCGGAATACATTTTACTTTCCATTTGTGAGTGTCCTCATAGGGTACTAACCCTTGAAATGCACAAATTCTTCCATGGACCATATTTTCTCATATCCTCGAAAATGGTCAAAGCTCTTTCTTCAGGGAGTAACAACTCATATAATTCAACATATGAAATCATAACACATTAACTTTATTGATTCATGAATCCATTACAAACTCTGATACTTCCATTACATAATCCAACTCATCGAACTCATGAAAATAAAATTACTTTCTACTACACTTACTACCAATATCAAAATTCCAACTACACAGCTCCAGCTTTCATCTTGTCGGGACATTTAGTAGCATAATTTCCTGCTTCCTTGCAATGAAAACAAATAACTTTTGATAAGTGTTTGGGCTCCTTGGAGATGGCGTCTACTCTTTGGGTTCTTGGCTTCTTCTCTGGACATTTTACCAGCGTAATGATCTAAATCCTTGCACCTGTAACAAGTGATATTACTCAGGTCCTTCTCTACAGAAATTGGGTTGTTCTGGGGATGCCTTCATTTCCTCTTCCTGGATTTCTCCGTAATGATCAGAGATTCTATTTCCCGAGGGTCAAACTTCACTTCTGCTGTCGGGAAGTCTCCAAGATACTCTTCTCTTTCCTTCGTGCAATACTGGGAATAATGTCCTTCTTCTCCACATGAATAGCAATGACTTCCTCCGTCATGGATTCTTCCAAACATTTCCTAAGGGCTTCTTTCTGCTGCTTGGTAATTTCCTGTACCTTGGGGTAAATTTGGCACTGAGCCGGGAAATGAGTAACTCCTTCACACAGGAAACAAGTAACCTGCCCAGTCGGGCATTCTTCAGCTGGGTGATTCTCCTCACAATGAGGGCATCCATCCTTGTGTTCCTCCTGGGGGTGTCCTATTTCTCTGCAAATCTTGCATGCACAAGGTTTCTTCTTCGGGTTATCATGGTGCTTCCGGATAAGATGAGATCTTGTCAGAGTCTTCTTGAATTCTTGCAAGTCTTTGCTCCATTCCATCCTTGTATGGCTTGATGCATCTGCCACCATGTTGCAGCACTTCCTTCAAAGTACTGAAGAGTGTGCGATACTTCATTCTTCCTTGAAACCAAATTGCTCCCAAAGTGATTCTCCATGTTCTGAGTCCATAGCTCTGCCTCCAACTGAGTCGTCGGTCCAGAGAACACAAGTCCATCTTCATTCATCTATTGGTTCCAAGGGTTTTGGGGTGAGATATGAGAGAGGTGGGGAGTGATACACACAATACAAACAATAGTTTTGAAGAAACCGGTTTTATTTTTGTGGCTGTCGGAAAAACATCAAACAAATGACAGCTCACAAATCGTCGCATCTAACGTAAGTATATAACAGGAGTTTGGTCTTCTGAAGGTCAAATAAATCTTTAGTCTTCAAATTCTTCGAGTCTTCGGAGTCTTCAAATGATGAAATCCTCTTTACTCTGAAGTGGTTATCAGTTGTCCGATATCTAGTCCTTCATGGAGTGGCTTCAGTTGATTCTCCGAGTGGTCAAAAGGGGATATGGTATGTTCTAACTATTTGAGGTAAGAGGGACTATTTGATAAAATCAGAAAAGATGAGAAGTAGGGGTCTTTTTAAAAGTAAAATTTTATAGATTTCCTGTCCTAGTGGCTTTCCAATTTCTAGGGTCACGTCCTACAGTCAACATGTGCTCTGATACCATATCTGTAGCAACCCGACCTCAGACGGTCAAGCCTCTGTGTATCTGTGCCATCCTTGGATCAGTATGCTGGCACACACAGTACATCAATGTATATATCAAAGTGCAATCACATGTATAAATAACGTAAAACTGATATATACCTCATAAATCTCAGCGGAAACAAACAATCGGGTGTGGAGTCCCATCAACGCCATCGGCAGGTTGAGTGTAGACCGTAACCCAATCAATGAAACTCACTCGTCGTAGAAATAATCCTGCAACATGATACGTTGCAGCCATGTAGGTCAGTACATTGAATGTACCGGCAAGATCACTGTAAGAAAAACAGATGATAAACTATACCATATGCAATATTGCTTTGTGGCTCTGTATCTGAGTTTTGTTTGCGTAAAATCTGGTTTTATTTTCCTATAACAAAGGAACATCAGGAGTCTGCACTACGGAGTTTTCTATCATGACATGGTTCCGCCAACCGATGTCTCATAGCCCAAAATCATCATAACTTGCCCACAATTATGTTATCAGTCCGGTGTTGAGAGTTCCGAGATAGATCCAAGTCCAGAGGCTCAAATTGTCCGTAACCGGGGACACGGCTAATCGATTAGGTTTTAACCCTCTGCAGAGGTTTGTACACTTTACCCGCAAGATTCGATCCCTCTTTTTACGTTCTCGCACTTCAGGGTGTTTGAGAACAAGACGACCGAAACATGGTCTTCCAAAGAGTTCCCCTGACCATTGTCCGGTGCTCATCCAATCCTACCGTCGTTCTACATCTGCTAGCACCGTCCCAGCCAGAGTCACAACTAAGGTCAACCAAGCCAGGGCCCATAGTGACTTGCGGTTGCACAGGTAAGCTTTCGGGCATGAAGTATTCTTCCGTCTCTTTGAGTCTGGGTGAAGCTTTCCGCAAGATGTCATGGCGCTTCTCCATGCATCCCGGCCATCCACTGGTTTCTCCAGGGTGCCCGTCAACCGTCCTTCACCCAGTAGTGTGTATTAAATTCTTGTCTCGAGTCTTGAAGTCTTGAGGCCTTGAAGATGCAGTCCTCGCATATGCCATCATGGAGTTGTCGTCATTGACGTAGAGTCCTCCTTCTTCACACCACTCTCGTGCACTCATACCAAACCCCGTCTACTATAGCGTAGCATTAAAATAAATAACGTCCCGGGGTTGGTAACAGGGTGATGGGTTCCTACCTCATGCATACTACTCAACTACAAGAATTCAATATCACTACTGGAGGGATTGTTGCAAAGATGACACTAAATGCAATAAAACATAGGTATGAAAAACATGGTCAAAGTGAACTTGCTTGGTATTACTTGATGAAGATAACAACACTCTCAGAATAATGACTTGGTAGAACTATTCGTCAGTCCGTTGAAATCTATATAATCAAACATAGTAGTCACATAAGCAATCAGTCCTAGCAATCAATACTATCAATCAAAATAACACTCAACTAAATAAAATAGATAAATAAAACAATAATGAAATCAAAGAAGGCCAAAAAAATATCCAAAGAAAACTTTAAAGAAAACTAGGGAAAACCAACACACACAATATCAACCAATAACTTTCATAACCACACTAAATTAATCTAAGAAATAACTTAACAGAAAATAAAATCTATTTTCATCAAAACAACAGAAAGAAATTATCTAAAATAATTTCTAGAAAAATAACTACAATACTAGCTATTACATACACTATACACTAACTCTGCTAAACTGAAATCCTAAACAGTAGCAAAACTAATAAAAATAAATTCTAAAATTATCTACTGAATTCTAACAGAAGTATATTACATTGAACAAAACTTTGCAAAAAGAACTAATTAAATCTAAATAAAACTCACTAAGTTACAAACAAAACAAAACTACATCGAAAACAGTACTGTTTTGCCTAAAACCCTAATTTAATATAAACTAAAAATAAATCACTATATGCTACTGGATAGACAAAACTATAAAAAAACAGTAGCAAAAAGAATCAATCAAAAATATTTTATAAAACTCAAGATACGACCAAATTGGTGATTTGAACAAATTTCATCAAATTCAATTTTAAACAACTCAAATATGGAATCCAATTGCACTATCAGAAACTTCAAGAAATTATAAAAACTAATGCAAAAAGAAACACTAAATTCGGATCTAAAACATAAAAGTTATAAGCAATATAAAATCAGAACTATTCTGTTTTTTTTAAACAGAAACAAAAATAAAAAAAAAAAACAATCGGTCACTAGCTACGTGGCCTACTGCTATCGGGCCAGAGTGTGGGCGATCTGAAGATAAACGGCGCTCGGCCAATTTTTAACAGAACGGGAGTGTGCGACTAAAAAAACCAGAGGGGCTCTGTTCGATCTGAACCAAGCTAAACCGTAAATAAAACCGCGGGCGAGGGCGATCGGGCAGTGGGGCCCAGCAGTCAGTGGCACAAGTGCGAGAGAGAGAGGAGCGGGCGACCGAAGGAGAGGGGCTTCGGGCGACGGCACTGGCTGGGCCGCGGCTCGAGTGGCTGGCTGGTGGGGCCAGCTGGCTCCTCGGCCGCCTGGCCTGGCTAGCGCTAGGTTTTCCCTTTTTTGGAATAAGGCAGGGAGAAAATAAGATATAGAGAAAAAAATTATATAGGACATATAATATATCAAAATTTTCAGAAAAACATTTCCTAAACATTAACTATTTTCCAGGTTCAAATAAAATACACAAAAAGGCAAACAGTGCTACTATTGCAATAAAACTCAACAAAATTCATTTTTAAAATACCAAAATTATTTCAAATTTATTTTCTCCTAATTTTCCATTGAAGGAAATCATTTTACCCTTATTTCCATTTATTTATTTTTAGTGAAAAATAATTTTGAATAAAATCCAAATAATTCCAAATTTGAAAGGGAGTTTCAAAATACTTTCAGATGACTTTCAATTTGATTCTTTTTTAACTTCCAACTCATATTTCATATAATTGGAGAAGTCATTTTATATTCTCTCATGAAAATCATTGAGCTGCATCAAGTTTTAGAATTTGAAAAATATTTCCAAATGGAATTCAAATTTTTTCGAAAACCCTTTGGAATTCAAATGGAAGAAGTCATGTCATCTTCACTCTAGGGTTTTGTGTTGAAATGAATTTGAATTCATGGACATCAAATTGCAAAGATGAAAGTTTTGGGAAAGTCCTTTTATTCCCTCTCATTCAACTTTCAAAAGTTTCAAATTGCACTCACTTTGAGTCAATCAATCAAACAAACAATCATATAATTTATTTAATATAACATTCCAAAATTTAGAATTTTGGGATTTTACAACCAAAGGCGCTTCACTCCCCGGCAACGGCGCCAGAAAAGAGTCTTGATGACCCACAAGTATAGGGGATCTATCATAGTCCTTTCGATAAGTAAGAGCGTCGAACCCAACGAGGAGCAGAAGGAAATGATAAGCAGTTTTCAGCAAGGTATTCTCTACAAGCACTGAAATTATCGGTAACAGATAGTTTTGTGATAAGATAAATTGTAACGGGTAGCAAGTAACAAATGTAAATAAAGTGCAGCAAGATGGCCCAATCCTTTTTGTAGCAAAGTACAAGCCTGGACAATTTCGTATATGAAGGAAAACGCTCCCGAGGACACATGGGAATTATCGTCAAGCTAGTTTTCATCACGCTCATATGATTCGCGTTTGGTACTTTGATAATTTGATATGTGGGTGGACTGGTGCTTGGGTGCTGTCCTTACTTGGACAAGCATCCCACTTATGATTAACTCCTATTGCAAGCATCCGCAACTACAAAAGAAGTATTAAGGCAAACCTAACCATAGCATGAAACATATGGATCCAAATCAGCCCCTTACGAAGCAACGCATAAACTAGGGTTTAAACTTCTGTCACTCTAGCAACCCATCATCTACTTATTACTTCCCAATGCCTTCCTCCAGGCCCAAACAATGGTGAAGTGTCATGTAGTCGACGTTCACATAACACCACTAGAGGAGAAACAACATACATCTCATCAAAATATCGAACGAATACCAAATTCACATGACTACTAATAGCAAGACTTCTCCCATGTCCTCAGGAACAAACGTAACTACTCACAAAGCATATTCTTGTTCATAACCAGAGGGGTATTAATATGCATAAAGGATCTGAACATAGGATCTTCCACCAAATAAACCAACTAGCATCAACTACAAGGAGTAATCAACACTACTAGCAACCTACAGGTACCAATCCCAGACTTAGTGACAAGAATTGGATACAAGAGACGAACTAGGGTTTGAGAGGAGATGGTGCTGGTGAAGATGTTGATGGAGATTGGCCCCCTCCCGATGAGATGAGCGTTGGTGATGATGATGGCGATGATTTCCCCCTCCCGGAGGGAAGTGTCCCCGGCAGAACAGCTCCGCCAGAGTCCTAGATTGGTTCTGCCAAGGTTCCGCCTCGTGGCGGTGGAGTCTCGTCTCGAAAGCTTGCTTATGATTTTTCCTCAGACGAAAGACTTCATATAGCAGAAGATGGGCACCGGAGGGCCACTAGGGGGCCTACGAGGCAGGGGGCGCCCCCGCACCCTCTTGCCCAGGGTGTGGGTCCCCTCAGGTATTTTATTCGCTCAGTATTTTTATTATTTCCAAAAATAACTTCCGTGGAGTTTCAGGACTTTTGGAGCTGTGCAGAATAGGTCTCTAATATTTGCTCCTTTTCCAGCCCAGAATTCCAGCTGCCGGCATTCTCCCTCTTCATGTAACCTTGTAAAATAAGAGAGAATAGGCATAAGTATTGTGACATAATGTGTAATAACATCCCATAATGCAATAAATATCGATATAAAAGCATGATGCAAAATGGACGTATCAATGGATCTGATGGATCAAAAAGGTAGTAAAAAGAGAGTTTTAATTACCCTTGATGAACTGCTAGATGAGGTGAAGAGGGAGGCTGAGCAGTTCAATCTCCCGCGCCCTAACTTGGCGGTGGAAGACACCTACAGCGGCGGCAGAGAGGACGAGGTCCCCGGCCGGCATGAGGACGGCGTCGAAGAAGTCGCCGCAGCTAAGCGCTTTGTCTCTGGCGTCGCAACGAGCTAGCGGAGGCGCTAGGGTTTGTGCGTGGTGGAGAGGTGGAAGAAGAGATTGTGACAGTGGTGAGTTGTGTATTTATAAGGAAAGGGATAGCATAGCGTAATTACACAGGTGCCCCTGGCGGTTCACATCTGAAGGACACATGGCATGCATGCAACACATTGAAAGTTGTTCCATGTTCCCACGAATGCCTGGATTGTCGGGTGGTCGTTCCGGCTTCTCCGGGTTACAGACAATAAGGATAAAGCATTAAAACAGATTCAATTTTTGTCTCTGTGTCTTCTGCTGACAAGGAGTCAGAGAAGACAATCGACAATTTCAATAGAATGCATATGATTTGGATAGATAGAATCTGAGGTAGAAGCATAGAGGGGGTTAAAGTCCGATCACATTCACTTAGATCAAAAGACTCAAACATGAAGTCATAGCTATAAGTGAATGTTGTAGAGGGCAGAACACAAATATATGTATATCTCAGTATGATACCAAATCAACATTGTGAAGATAAACACGAAGATAATTCAATGTTGAAGACAAAACCAAATGCGAAGATTATGGAAATGTGACGCCAAATAAAACACTTCAAACAAGAGTTTTGTGGTGGCGTTACCAACCGTATAGGAAGTATTAGACCCAGACACGACGCACAATTATCGTGGTGCTCTGAAGTCAAATTCCGAGTTAATGTATTCACACTTAGAGTGTATGTCTTCATTTATTGAAGATATACTTTACTTCGTGTGTTGCACATCTAAGTCATCAACATGCATAAGCGTTAGGATGTGTGTCCAATCATAGGACATTCGAGGATTCTAAGATATTTAGCTCACACCGCAACTTGCAAAACCTTTTCTCATCCAAGGGCTTTGTGAAGATATCAGCCAATTGCTCTTCAGTGTTGACGTGAATCATATCAATATATTCCTTCATGACATGATCTCTGACAAAGTGACGATGGATCTGAATGTGCTTTGTCTTTGAATGCTGAACTGAGTTGTTGGCAATCTTGATGGCGCTTTCATTGTCGCAGTAGAGTGGCACTTGCTTCAGATGGATGCCATAGTCCTTGAGAGTTTGCTTCATCCATAGAAGCTGAGCGCAGCAAGATCCAACAACAATGTATTCAGATTCAGCAGTGGAGAGAGACACACAGTTCTGCTTCTTTGAAGACCAACAGAGAAGAGATCATCCAAGAAAGTGACATGTGCCTGATGTGGACTTGCGATCAACCTCGTCACCAGCATAATCAACATCTGAGAATCCAACTAGATCAAACTCTGAGCCCTTTGGATACCGTAATCCTAGTGTTGGGGTGTAAGCCAAATATCGAAGAATTCGCTTCACAGCTAAGTGATGCGATTCCTTTGGTGCCGCTTGGAATCGGGCACACATGCAGACGCTAAGCATGATATCTGTCCTAGATGCATATAAATAGAGTAAAGAACCAATCATGGAGCGGTATACCTTTTGATCAAAATCTTTACCATTGTCGTCGGGGCCCAGATGACTTTTGGTTGGCATTGGCGTCGAGTAACCTTTGTAGTCTTGCATTCCAAACTTCTTCAGGCAATCTTGGAGGTATTTCTCTTGAGATATGAAGATGTCGTTGCTCTGCTGACGGATTTGAAGACCAAGGAAGAACTTCAGCTCACCCATCATGGACATCTGATATTGCTCTTGCATCATGTGCCCAAACTCATCACTGTATCTTTTTTCAGTGCAGCCGAAGATAATGTCATCCACATAGATCTGGCACACAACAGTTCACCATCGTATGTCTTCATGAAGAGAGTGGGATCCAGGGAACCAGGTTTGAAGCCTTTGCTCTTCAGGAAGTCTTTGAGTGTGTCATACCAAGCACGAGGGTCTTGTTTGAGGCCATACAGTTCCCTGTTGAGCTTGTATACCATATCGGGATGTTTTGGATCTTCAAAGCCAGGTGGTTGTGCAACATACACTTCTTCTTCAATCTTGCCATTCAGAAAGGCACTCTTCACATCCATTTGATACAGAAGGATGTTGTGATGGTTGGCATAGGCTAGCAGTATGCGAATGGCTTCAAGCCTAGCCACCGGAGCAAATGTTTCATCGAAGTCAATCCCTTCAACTTGAGTGTATCCTTGAGCAACGAGACGAGCCTTGGTTCTGACAACTTGACCATGCTCATCTTTTTTGTTGCAATAGATCCATTTGGTGCCAATGATATTGTGCTTGCGAGGGTCAGGACGGTTGACTAATTCCCACACATTGTTCAGCTCGAATTGTTGAAGCTCTTCTTGCATAGCTTGATTCCATTCAGGTTCCATGAAGGCTTCAGCAACTTTCTTGTGTTCGGATATAGAGACAAATGCAAAGTGCCCACAGAAATTTGCTAGCTGTGTTGCTCTTGAACGAGTGAGTGGACCAGGTGCATTGATGCTATCAATTATCTTCTCAATCTGTACTTCATTTGCAACACAAGGATGAACTGGACGGAGATTTTGCCCTTGCTGACCATTGTCTTCTTCTTCAGCATTGGCTTCAGGCTGAGCAGTGTCTTCAGGTTGATTAGGCGCAGAAATGATAAGTTCCTCTTCAGCCCGTGCCTCTGAAGGTATGATTTCTCCAGTACCCATAAGCTTAATTGATTCATTAGGAGGGACTTCATCTAGCACATTTGGCAGGTGCTCTCTTTGCGAGCCGTTAGTCTCGTCGAACCGCACATCCATAGTTTCAACCACTTTATAGTGAAAGAGGTTGAAGACTCTGTAGGAGTGCGAATCCTTTCCGTAACCAAGCATAAAACCTTCATGTGCTTTCGGTGAAAATTTTGAAGTGTGATGTGGATCCTTGATCCAGCACCTAGCACCAAATACTCTGAAGTAACTGATGTTTGGATTCTTACCAGTAAGAAGCTCATAGGATGTCTTCTTTAGAAGCTTGTGAAGATAAACATGGTTGATGACGTGGCATATAGTATCAATGGCTTCAGGCCAGAACTTCCTTGGAGTCTTGTACTCATCAAGCATCATCCGAGCCATCTCAATGAGTGTTCTGTTCTTGCACTCCATGATGCCATTCTGCTGAGGTGTGTATGGAGTGGAGAACTCATGAGTGATGCCCAATGTATCAAGATAAGTGTCGAGGCCGGTGTTCTTGAACTCTGTGCTGTTATCACTTCTGATGTGCTTGATCTTGATACCATAGTTCGTCATGGCACGATTGGCGAAGCGTCTGAAGACATCCTGCACTTCATTCCTGTAAAGGATTATATGCACCCATGTGTACCTTGAATAATCATCAACAATGACGAAGCCATAGAGGCAAGCAGTGGTAGTGAGAGTTGAGTAGTGAGTAGGTCCAAATAAGTCCATGTCAAGCAGCTCGAAGGGTTGAGATGTCATCATGATTGTCTTCGAGGGATGCTTGGCCCTTGTCATCTTCCCAGCTTCGCAGGCACCACACAGATGATCCTTCTTGAACTTGACGCCCTCGATGCCTACGACATGTTTCTTCTTTGCGAGTGTGTACAAGTTCCTCATGCCAGCATGCCCTAGCCTCCGATGCCAGACCTAGCATTCTGAAGCTTTTGCTAGAAGACATATGGTCATCTGTGGTCCTGCTGAGAAATCTACCATGTACAAATCATCCTTTCGATATCCTTCAAAGACTAGAGATTTGTCAGACTCCATAAGCACAAGGCAACGATATTTTCCAAATATCACAATCATGTTCAAATCACAAAGCATTGAGACAGACATTAAGTTGAAACCAAGGGATTCAACAAGCATCACTTTATCCATGTGCTGATCCTTTGAGATTGCAACTCTACCTAGACCCAATACCTTTCTTTTACCAGTGTCAGCAAATGTGATGTGACTCTTGTCAGATGGACGTAAGGTTGAGTCCATGAGAAGACTTTGATCACCAGTCATGTGGTTAGTGCATCCACTGTCCATAATCCATTTTGAAGCCTTTGGTGTCATACCCTATAGTGCAGTTAGGGGGATAGGCTTCACCAAGGGTATTGTGAAGCATAAACATTTGACGAACGAGTGGATTATGAAAGTTCATATCTTGGTTAGGATAGATAGGATGACTGTCAAGGAAACCAGGAACAAAATACATAGTAAGACCATTTGGGCATTTTATCTTGCCCCCCACAAGATGTTTTAGGTCCCCAGCATAAGCATCAAACGCCTTTGATTTCCTGCTGGAGACCCTTCCCTGCAAAAGAGAGTTAAGTTATCTTAACCACCCACATTTTTAGGGGTGGCTTTGAAGCAATGAGTCTAAGTGTAGCATCTGAGAACTTCGGCTTTGGAGCCCTAGCAAATAGTCTTGCAGGAGGTGAATAATACTCATAAGAATAAGAAGAAAAGTTCTTGGTCTTATGAACATAGGGGTTTGAAGAAACACACTCATATTCACAAGTCTGAGTATGATTTCCCTGCAAAACATTGGCGTTAGGGTGACTCTCGTGAGTCCTCTGTCTATATGAAGCCTTTGGACCATATGAAGCCTTTGGTCTGGGGTTTGTCTTCTTCCTTGGTGGTGTCATGATGACATTCACCTGAAGATTCTCAAGACAACTCTCGGGCACCCAGATCCTCTTCAAAGGTGGTCCATTCCTGCAGTTAGTACCAATATACCTGGCAAACACTTCACCATTCTGATTCTTAAACAGTTTATAGTTTGCATCAAAGGATTCACCAATGATAATTGGGTTAGCACAAGTGAAGCCAGATAAGGTGGATGGATCCATTAAAGGTCCCTTTGCAGCAACCCATGTGGTTTTGGGGTACTGCTCAGGCTTCCAGTAAGAACCATCAACATTCATTTTCCTCTCGAACCCAACACCCCCTTTCCTAGGGTTTCGATTCAGAATCTGCTTTTTGAGGACATCGCATAGTGTCTGATGCCCTTTGAGACTTTTGTACATTCCTGTCTCAAGCAATGTCTTCAACCTGGCATTGTCATCAACAATAGTAGTGGTATCCTCAGTAGAGGGGTTAGTTACCACATCAGCAGTTGAAGATATTGCAACAGTAGCAGCAGTAGAACATTCAGCAATAGAGGTAGCGTTATCACGCTCAAGGCATTTTAGAAATTGTGGTTCAAATCCTTCCTGCGCGGGACTGATCTGTTGAGCGCGTAGTGACTCGTTCTCCTTTTGAAGATCTTCATGAGCCGCTCTCAATTTCTCAAGTTCTTGCTTCCTTTGAAGATAATTGTAGGAAAGCTTTTCATGAGTTGTTGAGAGCGTTTCATGACGACTTTCAAGTTCCTAGTATTTAACATGAAGATTTTTGATGTCTCGAATTAAGGACTGATATCGGGTCATTTCCGCGTCCAACAGGTCATCGCTTTTGTCTAGCAATTTTTGAATATGTTCCATAGCTTTCTGTTGTTCAGTTGCAAATTTAGCAAGTGATTTGTAGCTAGGTTTGGATTCAAAATCAGAGTCATCTTCACTTGATGTTTGAAAGTAGGCATCACATGAGTTTACCTTGGCACCGTGTGCCATGAAGCAGTAGGTGGGAGCAGAGTCGTCCTTGTCACTAGCATCAGCGTTGGTGACGGAGCCATTGTCTTCAGTGTTGAAGATGGACTTGGCAACGTAGGCTGTAGCTAGAGCCAGACTTGCAACGCCAGAGTCGGACTCCTCCTCAGACTCCACCTCTGCCTCCTCAGAAGCAGACTCCTCCTCTGAATCCATCCCCTTGCCCACAAAAGCACGAGCCTTGCCAGATGAGCTCTTCTTGTATGATGAAGACTTGGACGAAGACTTGGAAGAAGACTTTGAGGATTTCTTCTTCTTCTTGTCATCAGACTCATATTCCTTTCTCTTCTTCTTCTTCTTGGTCTCATTGTCCCACTATGGACACTCAGAGATGTAGTGACCAGGTTGCTTGCACTTGTGGCATGTTCTCTTCTTGTGGTCATGAGTAGAAGCTTCATCATTTCTCGAGGTGGATCTTGAACACTTTCTGAAGCCTTTCTTCTTAGTGAATTTCTGGAACTTCTTCGCAAGCATAGCAAGCTCCTTTCCAATGTCTGCAGGATCCCCAGAACTGCAGTCAGATTCTTCTTCAGATGAGGAAACAGCCTTTGCCTTCAAAGCGCGAGTTCAGCCATAGTTGGGACCATAGATATCTCTTTTCTCAGATAACTGGAACTCATGTGTGTTGAGCCTCTCGAGTATGTCAGACGGATCGAGAGTCTTGAAGTCAGGGCGTTCTTGAATCATCAGGGCTAGGGTGTCGAAGGAGCTGTCAAGCGATCTCAGAAGTGTCTTGACGATTTCATGCTTGGTGATCTCAGTGGCGCCGAGTGCATGAAGCTCATTTGTGATGTCAGTGAGGCGATCTAATGTGAGCTGGACATTCTCATTGTCATTTCTCTTGAAGAGGTTGCGAAGAACACTGATCCTTGAGTCTCTCTGGGTTGAGATGCCTTTGTTGACCTTGGAGAGCCAGTCCCAGACTAGCTTCGAAGTTTCCAGAGCACTCACACGACCATACTGTCCTTTGGTCAGATGACCACAGATGATTTTCTTGACAGTCGAATCCAGTTGAATGAACTTCTTGACATCAGCAGGGGTGACACCTTCACCGGCCTTGGGAACACCGTTCTTGACGACATACCAGAGGTCGACATCAATGGCTTCAAGATGCATACGCATCTTATTCTTCCAGTAAGGGTAATCAGTGCCATCGAAGACAGGGCACGCAGCGAAGACTTTGATTATCCCTGAAGTCGACATAGCTAAAACTCCAGGTGGTTAAACCGAATCACACAGAATAAGGGAGCACCTTGCTCTGATACCAATTGGAAGTGCTAGTTATCGACTAGAGGGGGTGAATAGGCGATTTTTATGAAAGTCTTCAAAACACGGGAGCTTTGTGAAAGTGTGTTATATCGACTAGAGGGGGGTGAATAGGCGCTTTTTATGAATTCTTCACTGAGGAATTTGCGGGTGAGGAAATTCCTTAGCGAAGAACTACTTGCAGCGGAATAAGTACTCAAGAGTAAGCATAGCAGAACATAGGCATGGTCATCATGATGAAATGAAGACAAACACAGAGTACAGAAAGTGTAAACACAGGATAGCACAGGATGAAGACAAACAGACTGAAGAAATTAAACTGAGGAAATTGAGAAAGTCTTCAGTCAAAGTCTTCAAACACAGATATGACAAGCACACAACACAGTAATGAGGAAATGAAAGAGTTGAGGAAATAGAACCAGTAAGCTCGGTGAAGACAATGATTTGGTAGACCAGTTCCAACTGCTGTCTCAGTTGTACATCTGGTTGGAGCGGCTAGGTATTTGAACCTGAGGACACACAGTCCCGAACACCCAGTCCTCAAGACACAGTCCAGGACACCTAGTTCTCACTGTATTCTCCTTGAGGTAAGGTCACACAAACCTCGCCCAATCACTCGTGGTAAGTCTTCAGGTGACTTCCGAACCTTCACAAACTCGGTCACTCGGCGATCCACAATTCCTCTTGGATGCTCTAGACCATGACGCCTAACCGTCTGGAAGAAGCACAGTCTTCAAAGGTAACAAGCGTCAGATCCACGCAGGATCAATCTCTTCAGTGATGCTCAATCACTTTGGGTTTGAAGGTGTTTGGGTTTGGGTTTTTCCTCACTCGATGATTTTCGCTCAAAGTCCTCGGAGGATGGGATGCTCTCAAATGACAAGTGTCAGTTTCTCTCGGAGCAGCCAACCAGCTAGTGGTTGTAGGGGGTGGCTATTTATAGCCTAGGGAGCAGCCCGACATGATAAGAGATAAATGCCCTTCAATGATATGACCGTTAGGTGGGTAGATATTTTGAGACAGCTGGCGCATAGCACAGCAACGGTCGGAAATTTGAGTATCAAATTCCTCAGGGATATCATGTTCCTCACTGTGTAGGCATCCGCACTAGCGAATTTCTAACTCCTCAGTCAGAACAAATTCCTCAGAGACCAGAAGAACTTCGTCTCTGTCACTGAAGAATATGACTGAACTGTATGAGATTTCCAATGGCTTCACTCGAAGGGATTGGTAGGTGTAGGATTTTGAGTTGAGCATCACATGGAAAATTTTCCTTAGTATTTCCTCGACCCCCTTTAACAGTACGGTGTTTCCTATGACTCAAGAAAGGGAAAATGAAACTACGAAAACAAAAGTCTTCACGCTTCATGTTCCCCAAATGAATACCAAGTCTTCAAGGTCACACCAATTTCTTCACTTTCAAAGTCTTCAGAAATTCTTCAGAAAGTCTTCAGAAATCCAAAGTCTTCAGTCGAAGAACTTCATTTTTAGGGGTCGACTTTCTCTGTAAATATCAAACTCCTCATAGACTTATAGACCTGTGTACACTCATAAACACATTAGTCCCTTAACCTATAAGTCTTCAATACACCAAAATCACTAAGGGGCACTAGATGCACTTACAATCTCCCCCTTTTTGGTGATTGATGACAATATAGGTTAAATTTTCAACGGGGATAAACATATGAAGTGTAAATACTTATATTGAGGAATTTGATTGCAAGATATAGCAGAACTCCCCCTGAAGATGTGCATAGTGAGGAATTTGCTTTTGAAGCAATGCACACTTGAGGAGTAAAATCATGGAGATCTCCCCCTATATCTTGTAATTCATACACGCATTTGACATAATATATGAAGAATTTGAAATGCATGATGAAATATGGTGACTGATGTAATTCAGCATGCGTGCAATAGCATTAATGAGGAATAAGCATGCAGAAGAAACAGCAAAAGTATCAGGCCACCATAGAGTTAAAGTTTACAACTCAATCCAACAAAGTCATCAGAAGAACGAGAGTTGTAACTTAGAAAAAAACGCCCATATAGATAGACCCGCTTGAAGACTAACTCAAATTTCTCCCCCTTTGTTATCGAATGACCAAAAGGTTCGAAAATGAGGACTAACGCCCCTGAAGAATATCAAGTTGATGAAGGAGCGCCTGCGTTGTTGGGGTCGTTTGTTGATGTAGGGCCTGCCACAGTGTCGTCCAAGTCTTCATGCTCGTCGGTGTCACGCGATGAAGAATAGGAGCTGGCCACCAAGGACGGAACCTTGACCTTCTTGTATTTCTTCGGTGGAGGTGCAGACCAGTCAAAGTCCTCCTTGATACCCATTTTCTTCAGATCTTCTGCGCTATAAATGTGCGACAGAACAGCCCAGGTGCTGTTGAGGGTTTCATGAAGGTAGTAATGGTTTTTCTTCACTGCGTTGTGGGTAGCAGTCATGTTGTGAAGAATTGAACCAAACTGACGCTTGACCCATTTGTGATTGCGATCAACCTTCTGGTGAAGACTGAGGAGAAGCTCACGGTCATTCATCACCCTAGGAGCTGTGCCTTGAGGATTTGGCTTGGTTGCGTTGGCGGCAGAGTCATGGGTGGCAGAGTCATCATTGGTGGAGTAGGATGCAGCCTTGCAAAATTGACCACCCAATGGACGAATGCCTTCATCAATAATAGCAGTAGCCATGCCCTTTTCATCAGCTGAGGAAAATGTCCGTTTGAGGACTTCAATCGGGGGCAAGTAGCTGCAATGGTTCAGTGTATCAGCTTTGTAGTTGAGTGAAGACCTTGTTCTGATGAATGTCATAATCGACGGAGCATAAGGCTTCAACTCAAACGGTGACATTGCGACATTGGCCAGAGTCCTCATGAAGAAATCATGGAAGTTGACGGGAACGCCATGAATGATATTGAAAAGCAGATTCTTCATGATGCCAATGACTTCTTCTTCATTCGAGTCGTGGCCCTTGATAGGATGCAATGTCTTCGTCAGAATGCGATAGACAGTCCGAGCCACATATAACAATTCCTTCACAAGGAATTTAGTTCTTGGGGCCTGACCTGGCTTCAATGGCTTCATCAGCACTTGCATATAGTGATCTGTAAGCTCAGGTTCACTGTAGACACAACGAGCAGCTTCAAGGGGAGGACTGAGAGGCAAAGCACGAAGCAATTCAGTAGCTGGTGCCTTGTAGTGAGTATTTTCAGACATCCAGTCCAGCACCCATGAATTCACATCTTCAGAGTCTCCGGTGATGTGCAGAGTTGCATAAAATTGAAGAATGAGCTCTTCATTCCAATCACATATATCAGTGCAGAAATTTAACAGTCCAGCGTCATAAAGAACACTGAGGACTGGCACAAAGCACGGCAGAGATTCCATATCCACGCGAGGAATGTGCTCATGATCGAAGACTTTGTTTTGTTGAACAGCACTGAGGAATAAAAATTTGCCTAGCTGGCAGTCCAGAAACGCCTCTTCCTAATGCGAGCAGAGTCATAGGGGTTGTAATCAGTAAAGAATACGTGCTCGCCGAAGAAATCATTAGCCTTGAATTTGTGCTTCCTTGAGAATGGATCCTTTGGCTTGGGCAGAGGAGTGTCAGTCAGTTGCATTACAACCTCAGGAATCGCAATTTCAGGTTCTTCAGGCTGAGGAATTTCTGGTTCCTCTTCAGTGGCAGCCTGGGTCTTCAATTCTTCATTTTCATTTTCTTCAGCACTGGTGGTTGGAATTTCTTCATGAGCTTCATCAGATCCCATTTGAACTGTAGTTGCTGGGGACTGAGGAATTTGTTGCAATGGTGTGAAGAGTAGAGAGTTGGGGTGCTGACTTTCCCAAAAGTCATCATTCATCACTGGTGTGGTACAGCCAATGTCCACGTCTTCATCTTCTATTTCTTCAACGCCGGCCTCTTCAGCAGTAAACTGAGGCATAGGCGAGGAAACTGTGGGGGTTGAAGGGATTTTATCCACTTCAATTTCTTCATCCATCTGCTCTGACGAAGTAGCAGAAGGATTTTCTTCATCAGATCCGCTAGGGATCACATATTCTACATCAAAAGGGACAATTTCCTTTGATGGCATGGAGGAAACAGGAACAACATCAATTGGATTAGCAAATGAGCTTGTCAATTTCTTCATCTTCTTCGGTGCTGAAGAATCTGAAGGAGCTGATGCTTTCCTTTTCTTCACTGCTGCACGCTCTGCAGCCTTGGTCTTCTTCACATCTGATGCAGATGGAAGAATTGGAGTTGGGGTAGGCACAGGAGGAGCAGAGGAATGTGGTTGATTTTCTTCAGGCACAACAGATGCAGTTGCCCTGACCTCTTCATTTTCTTCAGGCGCACCACTAGTGGATGCCCTGGCAATTTCATCAGCGGCTGGAATGCAGTCATCAGCCCTGGAACTCACATTTTCTTCAGCAGCTTGAACGTCATCAGCGGTGCTGGCATGTTCTTCAGTTGGCTGAGCAGATTCTTCAGTCTGAGGAATTTCTTGTTGCGATGGGGCTTCAACATTGGAGGTGAACTTCTGAGTCAGTTTAACAAACCTGACCTTGGCTCCTGCCAATCATCATAGTAAGCATTGAAATCATCGCTAAGGACTTTGATTTCAGACTGGATCTTCACAAGATCATCAGTTGTCATAGAGACCACGTTGTTCTTCAGGAATTTCTCCTTCCTGTACTGCGCTTTCTTGATCTGCCTGGCCTTCTCAAATTTCCATTTTTCTTCTTGGGTGAAGGCAGTCAGCATATGATTTTGGCCAGGTGTCAACTTGAAATCAGGCATAGGAGTGTTTGGGTCCTTGTGCCAGAGATCAATGTAATCGAGGATCAACTTTGGATCCAAAAGTAGAGGCACATTTGTGCCCTTGGCTCTAGCGGCCTTGACTTGCCTATCTCTGATGATTTCAGCAAGTTCTTCATCATCAGCTTCCTCTTCTTCAGACGGCACTTGGAAGGCGACCTACTTCTTGTGAGGACTTGGGCAAGAACCTCGTCCAGCAGTGGTCTTTGTCTTCAGCAGAGAAGGTCCTGTTGAAGAATTTGGAGCAGCTGAGGAACTAGCTGAAGCTCCAGAGGCAATAGAGATGCCTGTAGTCCTTTGGCACGTGGCAAGATGCACAGGTGCTAAGGATTTGGTCGGAGCAGCTGAGGACTTTGGAGGAGGAGCTGAGGACTTTGGACGAGCAGGAGCAGCGTGAGGAATTGGCCGTGAGGGCTTTGAGGATTCTGGCCGTGAGGGCATAGAAGGTGAAGCACTTGGCTTACGTGCAGGCTTCTTTGCCATGGATTTCTTCGGCTTGACAAAGGCCTCAGTAGCAGCAGCAGCAGAGTCTTTGTTGAATTTCCTCACTGCTTCTTTTGCCTGTTTGGCCAACTTGGCCTGGAGCTTGGCCCATTCATCAGGATAATCCTCACCACGCTTGAGGCTGGTGGAATCAGCTTCTTGGCCAGGTGCCAACGGAGGTCTTGAGCATGGAGGATTGAGTGCTAATTTCTTCATGTACTTGGGAGTCACATATCTGTACTCCCTCCACTCTCTTGCCCATCTCCTCTCTATCTTCTGAATGCGCACCTTACGCTGATTTTTATCTTCCTCAGGGGGTGTGCAGTACCCAGCATAGATGTCCTCAGGGATTTCAAATGCAGTGTTGACCTCGGGCCTCTTTCCTCCTTTCTGTGGCTTCTTTCCATCAGCCATTTTCTTCAGATGAGGAATTTGAACAATTGAATTCTCTGAAAAAGTATGCAACTTTTCTTCGAGGAACGCTGCAAATGAGTTCAGTTGATGAGAACCTAGAGATTCAGCAGCGGACATGAGTACCTGTGAACAGAGTATAGTTGCAAGGAATTTCGAGAGGTCATATGCATTCTCAGAAGGTTTTGTAAAAAGAACAAGTTTGAGGAATTTGACCAGATGAGTCTTGAAGAATTTCACTAAGCTTTCTTTGTCTTAGGTTCCAGAGTTGTATAGATCGAAGATCCACACAATTGATGAATCTTGAAGAAAAACGTAGCTTAGAGAAATATAACAAGAACATATGACATGTGAGGTGTTTTAGTGTGTGAAGATTTGAAGAAAAACACCTTTGAAGATTTTGTGGAAATCATTTGAATCAAAGAGGGCAGTAAAATTAACTTTTAATTACCCTGGACGAAGAACACAACGAACTGTGAGGTAGAGATGAGAAGTTCGTCTGTGCAGATCTTCCACGCCCTAACTCGGTGGAGGAAGACGGCTACGGCGGCGGCGTAGGGAAGAAATCCGCGGCCGGCGCGAGTACGTCGGCGACGAGGTCGAGGCAGTGAAGCTCTTCCTCACTGGCGATGATGAAGTAGTGGCGGCGCTAGGGTTTTGAGAAGCTCGAGCTGGAGAGAGGTCGAGCGGAGTAAAGGAAGTGAGGAAGGGGAGAGGGGGTATTTATAGCCACGGTGAAAAACTGTTCGCCCGAAGATTTTGGACGAACGTGCCCCTGACCCTTCTCATTCGCTTGACATGTGTCACCCACGTACTGAGAGGTAGAGATCGTGTTAGATCGTGGGTGAATAGATAAGTATTATCGTGGGATGCGGAACGATTTGAGGGGCAAAGCCGAAAATTTGGATAAGATAAGTTAAAAGTTTCGTTCGCAAATTCTTCAGCTGACAAGGACACAGTGAAGATTTTGAATGAGTTTCAAATAGAACGCACATGAAGAATTTGTGAATAGATTGGGTTGAGTATAGCATAGAGGGGGAAGGGTCCGATCACATTCACTTAGCAGAAAAACCAACTTGAAGAATTAGCCATAAGTGAATGCTGTAGAGGACATAAACTCATATATATATATATATATATATATATATATATATATATATATATATATATATATATATATATATATATATATATATATATAGCCAATGAAGAAAAACGACGGAGAAGGTGAAGACAATGCAAAGTTGAACAACTGAGGAATTTAAAAAAAAACTCAAATTGAAGATTTTCAACTTTTGTGGTGGCGTGACCCACCGTATAAGAATGATGATTTCAGACACCGCGTACAATTGTCGTAGGGCTCTGAGAATCAAATTCTTCATTAATTTCTTCACACTTAGAGTGTTATTCTTCATTGATTGAAGAAAAATGTTTGTTCATGTGTTGCACATCTAAGTCATCAATTTTGCATAAGTGTTAGGATGAGTGTCCTTTTCAAGGAACATTCAAAGATTCTAGGATATTTAGCTCACACCGCAACTTGCTAAATTTCTTCTCATCCAAGGGCTTTGTGAAGATATCGGCTAGCTGTTCTTTAGTCTTCACATGCTCAATAGAAATGTCGCCCTTCAACACATGATCGCGAAGAAAATGGTGACGAATCTGAATGTGCTTTGTCTTCGAGTGCTGAACTGGGTTGTGAGCAATCTTGATGGCACTCTCATGGTCACAGAAGAGAGGCACATTCTTCACGTTGATGCCGTAGTCCTTGATAGTTTGCTTCATCCACAGCAATTGAGCACAGCAAGAACCAGCAGCAATGTACTCAGCTTAAGCAGTAGACAGTGATATGCAGTTTTGTTTGTTCGAGGACCAACAGACCAAAGATCGTCCGAGGAAATGACATGTACCAGATGTTTCCTTGCGGTCCACATGATCACCAGCATAGTCAGAGTCAGGATATCCAATGATATCAAAAGCCGAGCCCTTGGGGTACCATAATCCAAGTGTTGGTGTGTGAGCTAGATATCGAAGAATATGCTTCACAGCCTTATGGTGTGATTCCTTCGGTGTAGCTTGAAATCGGGCACACATGCAAACACTAAGCATAATATCAGGCCTAGATGCACATAAATACAATAAAGAACCGTGATGGAGCGGTATAACTTTTGATCGAAGTCAATACCATTTTCATCAGTGCACAGATGGCCATTTGTGGGCATCGGAATTTTGACGCCTTTGCAATCTTGCATGCCGAATTTCCTCAGTACATCCTTGAGGTATTTCTCCTGAGATATGAATATGCCATTGTGCTGTTGACGAATTTGAAGACCTAAGAAGAATTTCAATTCTCCCATCATAGACATTTGATATTCTTCACTCATCATATAGGCAAATTCATCACTATAACGTTGGTCAGTACAGCCAAAGATAATATCATCAACATATATTTGGCACACAAACAATTCACCATCATAAGATTTAGTGAAAAGAGTAGGGTCAAGTGAACCGGGTTTGAAGCCTTTCTTCATGAGGAATTCCTTCAAAGTATCATACCATGCCCGAGGGGCCTGCTTGAGGCCATAGAGGGCCTTATTGAGTCTGAAGACTTTGTCAGGATGCTTTGGATCTTCAAAACCTGGGGGTTGAGCAACATATACTTCTTCCTCAAGCTTACCATTGAGGAAAGCACTTTTCACATCCATTTGATATAAATTGATATCATGATGGTTAGCATAAGCAAGTAATATGCGAATAGCTTCAAGTCTAGCAACAGGTGCAAAAGTTTCATCGAAATCAATTCCTTCAACCTGTGTGTAGCGTTGAGCTACAAGCCGTGCCTTATTCCTCACCACAAGGCCATTTTCATCTTGCTTGTTGCGGTAGATCCAGTTTGTGCCAATGATATTGTGCTTGCGAGGATCTGGACGTTTAACCAGTTCCCAGACGTTGTTGAGCTCGAATTGATGTAATTCTTCTTGCATGGCCTGAATCCACTCAGGCTCCAGAAATGCTTCATCTACCTTAGTGGGCTCTGTGATAGAGACAAAAGCATAGTGCCCACAAAAGTTAGATAAATGTGAAGCTTTTGAGCGTGTGAGAGGACCTGGTGCTTCAATGTCATCGATGATCTTTTCAACTTGCACTTCATTTGCAACGCGAGGATGAGCAGGTTGTCGTCGAGGAATTTGATGAGCATTTTCTTCAGCACCATTTTCTTCAGCATTTTCTTCAGGTGCATTAGCTCGACGTTCTTCACGTTCTGGAATGAATTCTTCAGCAGATTCTTTGGTAGGAATGACATCCTCAGTAGCCTTGAACTTGATAGTTTCCTCAGGTGCTGGTTCATCTATCACAGAGGGTAGGTGCTCTCTTTGCGAGCCATTAGTTTCATCGAACCGCACATCTATAGTTTCAACAACCTTGTGAAGAACGTTGTTGAAGACTCTGTAAGTGTGCAAGTCCTTTCCGTAACCAAGCATAAAACCTTCATGTGCTTTCGGTGCAAATTTAGCATTGTGATGAGGATCTCTAATCCAACATTTAGCACCGAAGACTTTGAAATAACTCACATTGGGTTTCTTGTCAGTGAGGAGTTCATAGGCAGTCTTATTGAAGAATTTGTGAAGATATACCATGTTGATGATGTGGCACGCAGTATAAATTGCCTCAATCCAGAAGGGACGAGGCGTCTTGTACTCATCAAGCATAGTGCGAGCCATCTCAACAAGAGTTCTGTTCTTGCGCTCCATGATGCCATTCTGCTGAGGAGTATAAGGAGCAGATAACTCATGAGTAATACCAAGTTCATTAAGATAGTCATCAAGACCAGAATTCTTGAACTCAGTTCCATTGTCACTTCTGATGTGCTTGATCTTCACACCAAAGTTGGTTGAAGCTCTCGAGGAAAATCGTTTGAAGACTTCCTGCACTTCATGTTTGTAAGTAACAATGTGTACCCATGTGTATCGAGAGTAATCATCAACAATAACAAAGCCATAGAGAGATGCGTCATTTGTGACTACAGAGTAATGGTTAGGATCGAAGAGATCCATATGAAGCAATTCAAATGGTCGAGTAGTGGTCATGATAGTCTTTGTTGGATGCTTAGCCTTGGTCATCTTTCCAGCTTCACAAGCTCCACACAGGTTATCCTTGAGGAATTTGACATTCTCAATGCCAATGACATGCTTCTTCTTCCCAAGCATGTGCAAATTCCTCATGCCTGCATGACCAAGTCGTCGATGCCATAGCCAGCCTTCTGAAGCTTTTGCAAGTAGGCACACGGCTGGTGGTGGTCCTGTAGAGAAATCAACAATATACAAGTCTCCTCTCCTAAAGCCTTCGAAGACTTTGGAATTGTCAGCTTCCATAACCACAACACAACGATACTTGCCAAAGACAACAACCATATCAAGATCACAAAGCATTGAGACAGACATGAGGTTGTATCCTAAGGACTCGACAAGCATGACTTTGTCCATGTGTCGATCCTTTGTGATCGCAACCTTACCTAGACCCAATACCTGACTTTTGCCTTTGTCAGCGAAGATGATATGCTTCAGATGCGATGGTGATAAGGGAGCATCCATCAATAGATTCTTGTCACCAATCATGTGATTTGTACATCCACTATCGAGGACCCACTCAGTGGCTTTGGGTTGATCATCCTTGGAACCCTTTGCCATGAAGCAATAGGTGGGAGCGTAGTCATCATTGCCTTCATCAACCTTGTTCGTGAAGCCATTTTCTTCACAGTTGAAGATAGACTTGCTGACGAATGCAGTACCGAGAGCTAGAGTCGCTACACCAGACTCGGACTCCACAGATGCCTCCTCTTCCTCATGTTCCTCAGATTCAGCTTCGGAGTCCATTTCCTTGCCAATGAATGCCCGAGCCTTCTTGGAGCTGCTCTTCTTGTGAGATGAAGACTTTGAGGATTTTGATGATGAAGATTTTGAGGATTTCTTCTTTTTCTTCGCATCATCAGAACTGTAATCCTTGTATTTCTTCTTCTTTGATTCCTTTTCCCACTGAGGACAATCTTGAATGTAGTGTCCAGGTTTCTTGCATTTGTGACAAAGCCTCTTCTTGTAGTCACTGGATGAGGAATCATTGCTCCTTGAGGATCTTCCAAAGCGACCACGTCTTGAGAACTTTTGAAATTTCTTCATGAGCAATGCTAGTTCCTGGCTCAGTTCTTCAAGATCACCAAGGCTGCTGCCAGAGTCTTCATCTTCAGACTCAGAAACTGCCTTGGCCTTCAGTGCACGTGATCTGCCATAGCTCGAACCATAGAGGTCTCTCTTTACAGCAAGCTGGAACTCATGAGTATTTAGCCTTTCGAGGATATCAGCGGGATCAAGTGACTTGTAATCAGCACGTTCTTGTATCATCAATGCCAGAGTATCAAACAAGGAATCAAGCGATCTCAACAATTTCTTCACCACTTCATGGTCGGTGATGTCAGTGGCACCAAGCGCTTGAAGCTCATTTGAGATGTCAGTGAGGCGATCGAAGGTTTGTTGAACATTTTCATTGTTGAGTCTTTTGAAGCGGTTGAAGAGATTGCGAAGAACATCAACTCGAGAGTCACGCTGAGTTGAGACTCCGTCATTCACTTTGGACAGCCTATCCCAGATAAGCTTAGCAGTTTCCAAAGCACTCACTCTTCCATACTGTCCTTTGCTCAGATGGCCACATATGATATTCTTCGCTTGAGAATCGAGTTGCTTGAATCTCTTCACATCGGTAGCGTTCAGTGAGGGTGAGATAGAGGGAACACCATTTTCCACAACATACCAGAGATCGTTATCAATTGCCTCAAGATGCATTTGCATCTTATTCTTCCAGTAGGGGTAGTCCGTCCCATCGAAGGTAGGACACCCAGCAGAGACCTTGATCATACCTGCGGTTGACATAACTAAAACTCCAGGTGGTTAAACCAAAATCACACAGAACAAGGGAGTACCTTGCTCTGATACCAATTGAAAGTGCATTATATCGACTAGAGGGGGGATGAATAGGTGATTTTTATGAATTCTTCACTGAGGAATTTGCGGGTGAGGAAATTCCTTAGCGAAGAACTACTTGCAGCGGAATAAGTACTCAAGAGTAAGCATAGCAGAACATAGGCATGGTCATCATGATGAAATGAAGACAAACACAGAGTACAGAAAGCGTAAACACAGGATAGCACAGGATGAAGACAAACAGACTGAAGAAATTGAACTGAGGAAATTGAGAAAGTCTTCAGTCAAAGTCTTCAAACACAGATATGACAAGCACACAACACAGTAATGAGGAAATGAAAGAGTTGAGGAAATAGAACCAGTAAGCTCGGTGAAGACAATGATTTGGTAGACCAGTTCCAACTGCTGTCTCAGTTGTACATCTGGTTGGAGCGGCTAGGTATTTAAACCTGAGGACACACAGTCTCAGACACCCAGTCCTGAACACACAGTCCAGGACACCTAGTCCTCACCGTATTCTCCTTGAGCTAAGGTCACACAGACCTCGCCCAATCACTCGTGGTAAGTCTTCAGGTGACTTCCGAACCTTCACAAACTCGGTCACTCAGCGATCCACAATTCCTCTTGGATGCTCTAGACCATGACGCCTAACCGTCTGAAAGAAGCACAGTCTTCAAAGGTAACAAGCGTCGGATCCACGCAGGATCAATCTCTTCAGTGATGCTCAATCACTTTGGGTTTGTAGGTGTTTGGGTTTGGGTTTTTCCTCACTCAATGATTTTCGCTCAAAGTCCTCGGAGGATGGGATGCTCTCAAATGACAAGTGTCAGTTTCTCTCGGAGCAGCCAACCAGCTAGTGGTTGTAGGGGGTGGCTATTTATAGCCTAGGGAGCAGCCCGACATGATAAGACATAAATGCCCTTCAATGATATGACCGTTAGGTGGGTAGATATTTTGGGACAGCTGGCGCATAGCACAGCAACGGTCAGAAATTTGAGTATCAAATTCCTCAGGGCTATCATGTTCCTCACTGTGTAGGCAATCCGCACTGGCGAATTCCTAACTCCTCAGTCAAAACAAATGCCTCAGAGACCAGAAGAACTTCGTCTCTGTCACTGAAGAATATGACTAAACTGTATGAGATTTCCAATGGCTTCACTCGAAGGGATTGGTAGGTGTAGGATTTTGAGTTGAGCATCACATGGAAATTTTTCCTTAGTATTTCCTCGACCCCCTTAAACAGTACGGTGTTTCCTATGACTCAAGAAAGGGAAAATGAAACTACGAAAACAAAAGTCTTCACGCTTCATGTTCCTCAAATGAATACCAAGTCTTCAAGGTCACACCAATTTCTTCACTTTCAAAGTCGTCAGAAAGTCTTCAGAAATCCAAAGTCTTCAGTCGAAGAACTTCATTTTTAGGGGTCGACTTCCTCTGTAAATATCAAACTCCTCATAGACTTATAGACCTGTGTACACTCATAAACACATTAGTCCCTTAACCTATAAGTCTTCAATACACCAAAATCACCAAGGGGCACTAGATGCACTTACACTTTGAAGACAAACAATAGAAATGGACCTATTGATATGCAGCGGAAGGTAGACTACACTAGACAAGCCATTGTCAAATAAGCTATGAAGTGAAAGCACGAAGACTATTAGCAGCTAGGTAGTATGGATCAGGAAGGAAGATAGTATGAAGCCAAACAACAATAGTCGTCACACAGTGAAGTCAATCAGATCAAGCAAGCAGGCAATGACTTCACGAAGACAAATTGTAAGTAAAGAGAGGTAAGAGATAGAACCAGTAGCTTGGTGAGGACAGGGATTTGTTGGACCAGTTCCAGTTGCTGTGACAATTGTACGTCTGGTTAGGGAGGCTGAGATTTAACTCAGAAGACCGCGCCTTCACCTTATTCCCCTTGAGCTAAGGACACTTAGTCCTCACCCAATCACTCTGGTAAGTCTTCAGGGTAGACTTCCAAACCTTGACAGACTTTGTTCACCGGCAATCCACAATGACTCTTGGATGCTCAGAACGCGACGCCTAACCGGCTGGAGGATTCACAGTCCTCAAGTGTAATAAGTCTTCAGATCACACGGACAGAAAGACTTCAGTGATGCCTAACACTCTTTGGCTCTGGGTGTTTTGGGCTTTGACCTCACAAGGATCTCTCTCTCAAATGCTTCGGAGGTGGGTTTCTCTCAAACGACAAAAGCCGTGCACTAACTCTGAGCAGCCACCAATTTATGGTGTAGGGGGTGGGCTATTAATAGCCAGGAGGCAACCCAACCTGATTTTTCTGAAATGACCCTGGGTCACTAAGGAACTGACACGTGTCCAACAGTCAGATTTCAAACACACGCGGCAGCTTGACTTGGGCTACAAGTAAAGATGACTCATCCAGCTCTGGATAAGATTTGCTCTCATTGTCTTCGCTCGAAGCCATAGGATTTGGTTTAGCATCAGTTCAGTCACTCTGACTTTGTTCACTTGGACCCCACTTAACAGTGCGGTGGTTCCTATGACTCAACAAAGAACAAAAGGAAACTACGAAACAACTATGTCTTCACACTCCATAGTCTTCACGTGAATGTCTTCTCGAGTCATAATCTTCGTTGTGAATATCTTCACAGACCACCATTGTCTTCAATTTCTTCACACATTTTTAGCGGTCATCTCTGGTAGGAAAACCGAATCAATGAGGGACTACTACCTGTGTTATCCTGCAATTCTCACAAACACATTAGTCCCTCAACCAAGTTTGTCGTCAATACTCCAAAACCAACTAGGAGTGGCACTAGATGCACTTACAGGAGGCAACCGGCTGGGTCAGAATGGAATGCGTCGTCGTGTTCATCGGGAGCCAACCGGCTTGGACAGAACAGTCGATGGAAACGAGGCTTGGCATACCGCAGAATGGAGGAAACGGCCTTGTGTTCGACCGGCCACGGTCGAAACGGGATCCTGTTCATCGGGAGGGGTCTGGCGTACCGCAAAATGGAGGAAACGGACCTCCTACGGTGGAAACGGTGTCCTATTGATCGGGAGGGGTGTGGCGTACCCCAAAACAGAGGAAACGGACTTGTGTTGGAGCGCTATGGTCGAAACGGGGGTCCTGTTCATCGGGAGGGGTGTGGCGTACCGCAAAATGGGACTCCACGGGATATTGTTCATCTCCACCGTCGACTACCTCCACGGGCTACTGTTCATCCATCGTCGACCTCCTCCAGCCTCCACCTGCGGCTGTTCATCCACGGGCTCCTATTCATCCAGCCTCCACCGCGCGCTCCTCCACCGGCTACTGTTCAACCAGCCCTCTCCACAGGGTCCTGTTCAACCACCCCTCCACGGGGTCCTATTCATCCAGCCCTCCACCGGCTACTGTTCATCCAGCCCTCCACGGGGTCCTGTTCATCCACCGGCTCGATCGATTGGGGTACTGTTCATCCGGCCCTCCACGGGGCAATGTTCATCCAGTGGCAACGGCCTCTACTACCACAGGTTCCTGTTCATCCAGCCCCCCACCGGGAACTGTTCATCCAAACCCCCCAACAATGCTCACTGTTCATCAAGGGAAGGAGGCAGCAGTGTTCGATCGGCTTTAGTTAGCAGCAGTAGCGAAGGAATCACTCAGGTTCAGTTAACAGCAAGGGATCGATCGATTGCTCGGGTTCAGTAACGTGTAGCCTGCAGTGCAATCGCTCGGGTTCAGTTAGAGCCCAACGCCTCGCTCGGGTTCAGTTAGAGCGCAACGCCTCGCACACACGCGCGTACGTACGAGAGAAACGCGCATCACTCGGCCCCCGACCACGCACCGTAACCGGGAACTCCCCGATATTTTCCTCGCCCTCGCTTCTACCATGGTTTTTTCCGTCATGGACGGCCCAAAGAATGTCGTGCAGCTGCGTCTCCGGCCCGCCCAGGACGAAAAGCCCATTTTCTGTCATGATTTTTTGTCATAGAAGTAGGACCCCACCACATCTATGATGATACCGGGTTTTGTCACAATTATCGTCATAGAAGTATCATAAGTATGACAGGAAAAGTTTTTATTATATCCCTCTTGGATGCCTATCATATTAAGACTAAATTCATAACCAAAGCAAATTAGCATGTTGTTTAGAGAGACTCTCAAAATAATATAAGTGAAGCATGAGAGTTCAACAATTTCTATAAAATAAAGCCACCGCCATGCCCTAAAAAGATATAAGTCAAGCACCAGAGCAAAATTGCCTAGCTCAAAAGATATAAGTGAAGCACACAGAGTATTCTAATAAATTCACGATTCATGCGTGTCCCTCTCAAAAGGTGAGTACAACAAGGATGATTGTGGCAAACTAAAAATCAAATACTCATATCATACAAGACGCTCCAAGCAAAACACAAATCATGTGGTGAATAAAAATATAGCCTCAAGTAAATTTACCGACAGACGAAGATGAAAGCGGGCATGCCATCCGGGGCATCCCCAAGCTTAGATGCTTGGTTTTCCTTCAATATTATCTTGGTGTGCCTTGGTCATCCTAAAGCTTAGGCTCTTGCCACTCCTTATTCCATAGTCCATCAAATATTTACCCAAAACTTGAAAACTTCACAATGCATAATTCAACAGAAAACTAATGAGATCTATTAGTATAAGAAAATAAATCACCACTTTTGGTTACTGTTGTGAACTCATTCTTTACTTATATTGGTGTAATATCTACTGTATTCCAACTTCTCCATGGTTCATACTAGACGATACTACCCATAGATTCATCAAAATAGGCAAGCAACACATAGAAGACAGAATCTGTCAAAAACAGAACAGTCTATAGTAATCTGAAAACTTTGTATACTTATGTAACTCCAAAAATTCTGAAAAATTAGGAAAAACTGGAAAATTAGTATATAAATCTTGCGTAAAAAATTCAGATCAAAAGCGTGCTTCTGTGATTTTTTTAAATTCTTTTACTAGGCGCAAAAGTTTCTGTTTTCCAGCAAGATCAAATCAACTATCACCGTAAGCCATCCCAAAGGTCTTACATGGCCCAAACACTAATTAAAACACCAAAACACATCTAACTAGAGGCTAGATGAAAAATTTATTTGATAACAGAACCAAAAAAGCAAGAACAAAAATAAAATTGGGTTTCCTCCCAAAAAGCGTTATTGTTTAACGCCCCTAGCAAGCCATAAAACATAGATCTAGGTATTGTCATCTTTGGTATGCAATCCATAAGTAGTTCTCATAATAGATTCATATGGAAACTTAATTTTCTTTCTAGGAAAGTGTTCCATGTCCTCCCTTAACAAAAAAATGAAATCTAATATTTTCGTCTTTCATATCAATAATTGCACCAATCATTCTAAGGAAGTGTCTACCAAGAATAATAGGACATGTAGGATTGCAATCTATATCAAGAACAATGAAATCTACGGGCACATAATTCCTATTTGCAACAATAAGAACATCATTAATTCTTCCCATAGGTTTCTTCATTGTGGAATCCGCAAGATGCAAATTTAAAGAATAATCATCAAATTCACGGAAACCTAACACAACACATAAAGTTTTTGGAATCGTGGAAACGCTAGCACCCAAATCACACAAAGCATGGGACTCATAATCTTTAATCTTGATCTTAATAGTAGGTTCCCACTCATCATAAAGTTTTCTAGGAATAGAAACTTCCAATTCAAGCTTTTCTTTAAAAGATTTCATCATAGCATCAATGATATGTTAGTAAAAGCTTTATTTTGATTATAAGAATGAGGAGAATTTAACATGGATTGCAACAAGGAAATACAATCTACCAAAGAACAATTATCACAATTAAAATCCTTGAAATCCAAAAGAGTAGGTTCATCGCTACTTAAAGGTTTGACCTCTCCAATCCCACTTTTATCAATTTTTCATCAAGATCTATAACTCCAAATCATTGGGACGCCTATTAACTAAAGTTGACTCATCTCCAGTCCCATCTTTGTCAAGATTTATATTAGAAAACAAAGATTCAATAGGAGTCACATCAATCACTTTAAGATCTTCATCATTATTTTCACAAAACTCCAGTTTAGCGGCCATCTTATTTACCAAAGTGGTTTGTTTATCGGAAAAAATTTCAATATGAGCAAATTGAGATTTAAGACCATAAAATTCTTTAGACATATCATCGAGCTCTTTATTCATATACTCCATTAAAGTTTTTTGCTCCTTAAGCTCATTCCTAAAGAAACTATTATGCTCAAATTGTAAGGACATGAAGCTCCTAGCATTATTTTCAATTTCTTCCAACTTCCTATAGTAAGGATCAAAGTTCTTGGGTTTAGCCATAAAGGCAAGAAACCAAGCTAACACACAGGCAAATTAAAAGCAAACGAAAAGACGAATGGAAGAAGGGCGAATCAAAAGGCAAATTTTTGTATTTTTTTGAAAACGTTTTAGAAGTGGGGGAGAGGAAAACGAGAGGCAAATGGGAAATGATGTAATGCAAGAGATGAGTGTTTATGATGGGTACTTGGTAGGCCCGATGTAGATCTCCCCGGCAACAACACCAAAAAAGGTCTTGATAAGCCACAAGTATAGGGGATCACAACAGTTTTTGAGGGTGGAGTATTCAATCCAAATTTATTGATTCGACACAAGGGGAGCCAAGGAATATTCTCAAGTATTAGCAGTTGAGTTGTCACTTCAACCACACCTGAAAGACTTAATATCTGCAGCAAAGTATTTAGTGCAAAGTAATATGGAAGTAACGGTAACGGTGGCAGAAGTAACAGTAGCAGTTTTGTAGTGATTGTAACAGCTGTAGCAATGAAAGTAACTTAGCAAAGATCAATATGTGAAAAGCTCATAGGCAATGGATCAGCAATTATAACTATGTCGGATGATATTCATCATGTAGCAGTTATAACCTAGGGTGACATAGAACTAGCTCCAATTCATCAATATAATGTAGGCATGTATTTCGTATATAGTCATGCGTGCTTATGGAAAAGAACTTGCATGACATCTTTTGTCCTACCCTCCTGTGGCAGCGGGGTCCTAATGGAAACTAAGGGATATTAAGGCCTCCTTTTAATAGAGAACCGGACCAAATCATTAGCAGTTAGTGAATACATCAACTCCTCAAACTACGGTAATCACCGGAAAGAATCGCAACTATTGTCACCTTGGGGTATGCGGATCATAATTCGTAATAGGTGTCTACAACTTGCAAGATAGGATCAAGAACAGAAATATATTCATGAAAACATAATAGGTTCAGATCTGAAATCATGGCACTCGGGCCCTAGTGACTAGCATTAAGCATAGCAAGGTCATAGCAACATCAACCTCAGAACATAGTGGATACTAGGGATCAAACACTACTGCAGGATGCTGCTAACGCGACACTACGATCAGAGACCCTTCGACGAAACTGTGTGCAATGCCATAATCGCAAACGGTGGTGTAAAAAACCCATCAAAAAAAGGTGCAAAACGTTTGCAATAGAGGATGCATCAAACACGGTTCAGATTTTAGTTGTGTGTGCGATTCAGGCCACACGGTTAACCTGTTCGAACTGTTTGCGATGAGGCAGAACAATAGAAATGGGCAGCCATATCAATGTGTGTGCGATATACGGCATATAGTTCGCTCCGATGAACCGTTTTCTATTAGGGAGTGCAACATAAACGGTTAGCCAGATCAAGGTGTGTGTGATATAGGGCATACGGTTCACTCGGACGAACTGTTTTCGATTAGCGAACGCAACAGAAACGGTTCAACTTAACGAGATGTGTGTGATACAGGGCAAACAGCTGACTCGGATGAACTGTTTGCGATGGGAAACTATAACACAGTTTGTGTGCGATTCTGTGTGTACAAAATCTGTGTGTACAAAAAACTTTGTAAAATGCAAACTAGTTGCTTTTGGTGGCTAGGAATATCGCACACGATGCGTCTGCGAGTACTCGTGTGCGATGATTAGTAAGTTACACATACACTTCCTTATGTTAACACTTGTGTGATAAATAACACGTTGCACCGGATACGGTATTCGGGTTGTGTGCGTGCTCCACTTAATCTTCCCGCACTCCAGCGAATGCTTCGCGCGCTCCAGCGAATGCTTCCCGCGCTCCACATGGATGAATTGTAAAATCCATGCCTATTCCCTCACTAGTTTCCCGCCACCAGCTAACGGCTTGCTGCATATAACCCAGGCAGCAACGCACCACCGTGACACTCTGCGAAGATCTAGTCCTCACCCATCTACCATTAGTTATTCCAAGCATGCCAGGCAATGACCAAAGCTTCGACGTCGACGCCTACCTGCGTTACATCTTCGGCAAGGAGAACGAGCCGGAGCAGGTCGGGGAGCAAGAGCTTCATCGGCGGGTGCAGGCACCATGGCCCATCGGCAGAGATATTGGCGTCACAGTCCTTGGGAGCACAATCGACATATTGCAGAGGAGGTGTGATGAGTAGTTTGCCATCCACCGTGAAAAAGATCCAGAGCTACTCGGCGGCATGATCGACGACCCACCCGAAGAGCCGCCATCACCGGTGCTCATCGAGAGCCTGATGCCCCACAAGGAATGGGCAGAGTATCTCTGCGATTCAGTCAAGATAAAGGCAGCCTACGACTTCATCATTCCCCGCGGCGACCGTGTCAACCTCGATCGCGATGATGTGGTGGCAAGGCTCGAGCGCATCCTTGGCGGAGTTGACGTCCCCGACGATGTAGAACATCGCCAATGTGATATCTTGAGGATGCAGGTGATCGACGGAATTTGCTACCAGGCCAGAGACATGGAAATGGAGCGGTTCCGTGGAGTTGTCATGCGCGCGATTGCACGCTGTCAAGCTCTTCTGGAAGAGGCCCAGCAGCCCCAAGAGCCTCCCAGCGCCAGCAGCTCCGTAGGCGGAGGCGGGTCAGGACACTCGGAGTGGACGGCCGCAAGGGTGCTATGCTGATCATGGAGTCCGAGAAGACCATCGTCGGAAGGCCGCCAGCTCAGCCTTTTAGCTTATACTTTATTATAATTGTATGCATATGTAGGTCGTGAGTGTTCTGGGCCATGCCACATTTGGCATTTTAAATTATCCTGAATATGTAAGACAATTATTAAGAATTATTAATAGTTGCCATTGTAACTTTGCCTCAACGGCGACCAGAGCGCGCGCAGGGACGCCAGAGCGGAGCGCGCCGCGGCCGCCTCAACGGCGAGCAACCACGTGGTCAACCTTCTGCCATCAATAAATTTTGACCTTGTTTCTCGTCACATTGCTGATTACAACGCAATAAATAATTGCAAATCAGTTCACACCTATCAAACTAATATGTGTTCACACTTATCACCGGGCTATAAAAACTACCCACTCGAAAATTACTTCACAGTTCCTCTCCTCATCACCCACAAAACTGGTTTTCTCTGTCAAGTTGTTCCGCCATGACTGGTAGGAGGAGTTTAGGGTGGACATATAACCAGGCAGCAAAGACCAAGGTCGCGGAAGCACTAGAGAGGTCCCGCCGCGAAGCCGCAGCCGCATCAGAGATGTCCCGGCGCGCCCCGGAGCCCTCGAACAAGCTCTCACGGGCACGCGAGGGCTCTCACAAGCGCATTCGCGGCGTCGGCCATCGCGACGAGCTGGCATTCCTGAAGTCCTTCGCCGGCAACGATGACATTCTCGCTGGCGTCACTACACAGCAGGAGCTGGTCGACAGCTTGATGAAGCTGCTCAAGATCAGCGATGCCTCGGTTGACAAGGCGACCGGCCTCGTCGAGCAACTCATGGATGACAATGCAAAGCTCCTCAAGTTGGTCGCCGAGAAGGAGGAGGAGGCCGCCGGCTGGAAGATGCTGCATGAGCAGAGCAGTGCCTCAGAGATGACGCTGAAAGCGGTCGTCGAGGAACTGATGGGTGGCTTGAGGAAGCTCCGGATCGAGCGCCGGGAGGAGGTGGAGGAATCCGTGGCTGCTTTGAAGCAAAGTCGTGGGGAATTGAAGAAGGAGCTGGAGGATTTCGTCGGCCGGGATCCATCGTCGAGTAGAGATAGTAGCGACCCAGATCGTTGTTTGCGATTTCCTTCTTCTCTTGCCCCCGTGTCTTCTGGGCTTTGCCGCATGTGGCATTTTAAATTATCCAGAATATGTAAGACAATTATTATGTGCACCATTGTAAATTTTTCGTCGTATTATCCGTTGCCATTTTAATTGTGGTCGTATTATCCGTTGCCCTATGTGGCAATTTAAATTAGGGCGGAACACTAGTTGAAAACACGAACAAAGCAAATGCTGCCATGGGATCACAAGCAAACACCCTCCGTCCAGGTGCTTTAATTAACCCATTAATGGAGAAGTTGTGAGCGAGGCGGGCGGCGGCTGGTGCATGGAGGTCAAAGAGCTCGCTTCCCGGTGAGCATGGGCCGCCTTGCTGCTCGCACGTGTCCCATCGAGCCTGCGAGGTGGACAGGATGCACGCATCCCGTCGAGCCTGTACGGCAGACTGCTCGCACGCGTCCCATCGAACCTGCACGATGGACTTCTCGCGCTCGTCCCGTCTAATCAAATAGCTGCACGCACGCCACCGAGTATGGTTAAATTTTGACACGGTAAATATAATACAACCGTTTGCGATATTAACATGTCAGCTTTTTATTTCAAAAAGGACTTCGTTGGCTACTAATGTGTGCGCCTCTTCTCAAACTGGACGATTTTTTTACCACGGCATATATGTGCCATGTCATGAAAGCATGCCAAGTTTCATGTTTTTTGGGTGACTTTTTTATTTACTAGGATTTAAAAACCGAGATTCTCATTGTTTCGAGACGATGACAAGTTTGTAATTCATTCTCATTCCTTAAACGAGACCTAAACATGCACCCAATGACACATGTACGATTTCCCATGCATTTTGCTTCACTGGAGCATGTGGTTGTAGTTCAAATTTGAATTATGGACTACATTAAATGCATAGAAAACTTAGTAATTAGTAATATATATATATACAATGGCCAAACGAACTCTGAACAGTTTCAAATTTTAGCCTGACACTCCTGTTATTCTATGTTGCCTGTAGAAAACAAAGTTCAAGGTGAGAAGAGGCATCGCTTATCGTTTCACCCACAAGAGGGGCATGTTTCCCTATCGGAGCCACGAGGGTTGCGAAAGGCTCCGGTTTGTAAAAGGCTTGTAATATAGCTTCGCCGAAATTGGACAATTATATATACCATGTAGTGACACCATGCCAAGTTTCATGATTTCCTGGTGAGTTTTGGATTTACAAACATTCAAAAACCAAGATTCGCAATGTTTGTGGCCAGGCCAGGATGGCGAGACGGTTGAATTCTTTCCCATTCGTTCCATGGGACCTAAACATGCACCCCAAGGAAACATGTACGTTTTTTCTAGCCATTTTAGTGCACTGGAGCATGTATTTGTAATTCGACTTTGAATGATGGACATTAAATGCCTAGAAAACTCAATTAATGAATAAAAAAGGTCAAACGAACCCTGAATAATTTCAAAGTTCAGCGCGAATCTCCAGTTGTTCCGTGTCGTGTGTAGAAGAAAATACGAGGCTAGAAGAGGGAGTGATTATCGTTTGGCCCACAAGGGGACACGTTTCCCTAACGAAACCACGAGGGTTCTTGCGACAGGCTCCGGTTTGTAAGTGGTTTGTAATAAAGCCTGCAAAAATTGGCAATGTTTTACCACGACATATATGTGCCATGACATGACACCTTGCCACCTTTGATGACTTTCTGGTGAGTTTAGGATTTATGGGGACTTAAAAACCGAGATTTGAAATGTTTGAGGAAGAGCCAGGACACCGGTACGGTTGTAATTCGTTCCCATTCCTGGCATGAGACCTAAACATGCACCCAAGGACACATGTATATTTTTCCTAGCCATTTTGGTGAACTGGAGCATGTATTTGTAGTTCAGATTTGAATTATGGACATTAAATGCCTAGGAAAAAGGCCAAACGAACCCTGAATAAGTTTAAATTTCAGCACGGATATCCTGTGGTTCCATGTTGCCCGTGGAAGAAAATACAAGGCGAAAAGAGGTAGTGATTACGTTTCGCCCACAAGGGGAACACGTTTCCCTATCAGAACTATGAGGCTTCTTTGAGAGAAGCTCCAGTTTGTGTAAGAGGTTTGTAATAAAGCTTGGCCCAAATTGGACAATGTTTTTACCACGATATATATGTGCCATGAAGTGACACCATGCCACCTTTGATGACTTTCTAATTGAGTTTAGGATTCGAAATGTTTGAGTATGAGCCATGACACCAGTACGGTTGTAATTCGTTCCCATTCCTGGCATGGGACCTAAACATGCACCCAAGGACACATGTATAATTTTTCTAGCCATTTTGGTTAACTGGAGCATGTATTTGTAGTTCAGATTTGAATTATGGACATTAAATGTCTAGGAAACTCAATTAGTGTATAAAAAGGCCAAACGAACCCTGAATAAGTTTAAATTTCAGCACGGATATCCTATCGTTCCATGTTGCCCGTAGAAGAAAATACAAGGTGAAAAGAGGCAGTGATTACGTTTCACCCACAAGGGGGACACGTTCCCCTATCGGAACCACGAGGCTTCTTTGAGAGAAGCTCCGGTTTGTAAGAGGCTTGTAATAAAACTTGCGCCACAATGGATGAAAAAAATTCCTCGACATATAAGTGCGATGTCGTGACACCATGGCAGGTTTCATGATTTTCAGCTTAGTTTTGGATTTATGTGGATTTAAAAACCGAGATTCTTCTCACGAAATGTTTTCAAATAGCACACGGTTCACTCACGAATGCTGATATTCAATGAAAACTTCGTGGAAACCATATTTTAAAGTTTCATAAAAATCTGAAAAAAAAAGTGGGATGTTAAGAAGGTGATGTTTTATTGTGACACAAAATTTCAAGTTGAAAAACATTACGAGATGTGAGCTATGAAAAAGACAAATTCCGCCCTGAATAATGACATTACTATTCGGCACTATTCAACACTAATTTTGTCTTTTTCATAGCTCACATCTCTTAATGTATTTCAACTTGAAATTTTGTGTGCCAATAAAACATCATCCTCTTAACATCCCGCATTTTTTTGAATTTTTTTTGAAACTTCAAAACATCTTTTTCTCGTGGTTTTCACCGGTTTCCACCGAATGTTGGTCCCCCCCCCCGCTACACGCGTGATCTGAGTCCTGCGTTCTGACTGGCCAGAACTCAAACCCCACAGATCGTACGTGTGCACTGTTGGATGCTCCCAGATCGAACGGCAACCCTGAGCCCTTTCGACCGCACATGCAGTACATGAGTAAGCACTGTGCGCATGAGTCATGTAGCTCACGCTTCCTTCTCTACTAGGTTTTCATTCAAAACAGGCTACCGTTTCTCGCCACTCCTCTCATCGGTTTCTCGCCTCTTCTCCCAGATATGCATGATGTAGATGTTCGTTTGATTCTTATAGTTCATCTCATCCAAAATCAATTAGTTTTCTAAAAAACTATTTTAAGATTCATGGAATTGTGCATTGTAAAGGTAAAAACAAAAAGTGACAATTCATTTAGAAAAAAAAAGGTTTGGGCAATTAAGATATGGAAGATTCTAGAGAACAAAGGAGAAGTGCTTGTGTTTTGAGGTTTGTGCATTATGCTTAAGTTCAACCATGGAGTCTTCTAGATTGTACATGTGGCAAAATCTGGTGGAATGTAGATGATATCCAACGGCCAGTAGTGCTCGGATTTGCCATCTCTGTACCGTCGGATTGGCTTCATCCAACGAGCAACTTTCATAGTTATTCGCACACTATATATGTGTATAAATGTATAGATATATATAGATGTGTCCCATGCTAGACAAAATAAAGTTTGAGCGCATGCGTGGGATGACCCCCCCCCCCCCCCCCCCCCGCGCTGCCACCTCGAAGTTGGGAAACTGACATCATAGGTATTTAACCAGGCTTGGAGTCGGGTACGGTGTTCGGTTTGTAATGTACTTGGCGTGGCCCATCGAAGTTGTGCATTTGGGATTTAAACACATCATACACCATCGTACCCATACATATTTTTGGGCCGCATGCAGTGTATACAGAGTCTTCTGATCGACCACGTCTCCCTTGTGCGGTTTTTTGTGATGACACGGATATCTGTGGGCTCCCCGAGTTTATATATATCATCCCTTTGACCGATAATGAGGGGTATGTGTTGGCCATGAATGGATTCCTCCTAGTTCATGTTAGGGCCGGTCACCGTCAAATGTCGGTCAACCAAAGCTCGAGCTCATGCGTTGTCAGGATTCCCTCTCAGATGCTCGAATTGCTGGGTTCGATCTACATCAAACCCTGCGTACATATCTCGTCCTTAACTACCTTGCCTTCATGGTTGTTGTCTGTATCGAGAGGTAGGCACCACATCTAAATTGTACATTATTCTATATTGAAAACACACATCACCTCTTCCCAACGTACATCATTTTGGGCCGCATGCAAGAGGTGTTGGTTTTGTGGTCTCTCTCGTGCGATGTTTATGATGGTTCAATCTATTGGCCCAAGCGGTTTATCGACAACAACAACTGTCATTTGACCAAATGAAAGATTCATTGGTCCGTCTTATGGTACTTCATGGCGACATGCATGTATGACCAAAGTATCAATCATTACGTGCATCCGCCCCGCTGACACAAAGTGGGAGGTGGTGGGCCAAGCATCCTAGCTAGGTACGACATTATGTCATTATATATATCCTAGCAAGGTGGTTGTTAGGGTGCTTTCGGGTTTGCGAGGCAGGTGCCACTAAAGTTATGCATTGTGTATTTAAAGTTTTAAACATCCCCAATATTCTTACATATATTTGGCCACTTCCAGGTAGTTCTTGACTTCTGGCCCCTCTCATCGATCTTCAATGACGCGCCCAACCGTGGGCCCGCGGGGTCAAAGTTGTGCATTGGAATTTTGAACATCACATACCACCCTTTTCACTCATATATATTTGGGCCACATGCTGGTGTGACTGTCTTTTGACCGTCCCTAACATTATTTTTTGCTGCAAAGACTCTGATGATGCTCAACGGACATGGGGTATAATATGTAAACCGTGTGTGATACAAGTGCGATGTTAATCACCACGACCGCGCAAGCGCGAGCAAATTAAGGTGGAGGTACTGGCTGATATGTCTCCAATGTATCTATAATTTATGAAGTATTCATGCTATTATATTATCCATCTTAGATGTTTTATATGCATTTATATGCTATTTTATATGATTTTTGGGACTAACCTATTAACCTAGAGCCCAGTGCCAGTTTCTGTTTTTTCCTTGTTTTTGAGTTTTACAGAAAAGGAATACCAAACGGAGTCCAATTGACGTGCCAATTTTTGACGATTTTTGATGGACCAAAAGAAGCCCCCCGGAGTAAAAGAGTTGGGCCAAAAGAGTCCCGAGCCGTACACGAGGGTGGAGGGCACGCCCCCTACCTCGTGGACGACTCGGAGACCCCCTGATGTGAAACCTACGCCAAAAATTCCTATAAATACAGAAACCCCCAGAAAGAAACCTAGATCGGGAGTTCCGCTGCCGCAAGCCTCTGTAGCCACCAAAAACCAATCGGGACCCTGTTCCGGCACCCTGCCGGAGGGGGCATCCTCACCGGTGGCCATCTTCATCATCTCGGCACTCTCCATGAGGAGGAGGGGGTAGCTCACCCTCGGAGCTGAGGGTATGTACCAGTAGCTCTCTCGTGTTCTTGATTCAGCACGATCTTGATGTATCGCAAGCTTTGCTATTATAGTTGGATCTTATGATGTTTCTCCCCCTCTACTCTCTTGTAATGGATTGAATTTTCCCTTTGAAGTTATCTTATTGGATTGAGTCTTTAAGGATTTGAGAACACCTGATGTATGTCTTGCATGTGCTTATCTGTGGTGACAATGGGATATTCACATGATCTACTTGATGTATGTTTTGGTGATCAACTTGCGGGTTCAGTGACCTTGTGAACTTATGCATAGGGGTTGGCACACGTTTTTGTTTTGACTCTCCGGTAGAAACTTTGGGGTACTCTTTGAAGTACTATGTGTTGCTTGAATAGATGAATCTGAGATTGTGTGATGCATATCGTATAATCATACCCACGGATACTTGAGGTGACATTGGACTATCTAGGTGACATTAGGGTTTTGGTTGATTTGTCTCTTAAGGTGTTATTCTAGACGAACTCACTACTGGAATTAGCTTATTTGCCGTCTGCCAGTTCTTTGCCGTCTCCTGGCTGACGGCAAAGAAGGTCTTTGCCGTTTGCTTCAGGAAAACGGACGGCAACGAACTGGCTGATGGCAAAGAAGGTCTTTGCCATCAGCCAATTCTTTGTCGTCCGCTAGCGGACGACAAAGAATCTTTGCCGTCAGCTGGCAGACGGCAAAGAGAGAGGTGGCCCCCGCTAACCAGCTGATCATAAAAAACTTAACGGGCCCCCTTCTTTGCCGTCTGCCAGCAGACGGCAAAGAGAAAAAAAGCGGACGACAAAGGTGGGGCGGACGACAAAGAGCTAACCTAACTAACGGCCGAGCCCCACCCCGCCCTTCCATCTCTCTGTTTCTGTCTCCTCCCCGACAACCACCGCCACCCGCCGCCGCCCCCTTGCCCCGCCACCCACCCACCCGCGCCCCCGCCGCTGCCCCCAGCACTCGCCGCCGCCCCCTTGACCCGCCACCCGCCCACCCATCGCCCCTCGCATCGTCGCGCCGACCACCCGCCGCCCCCATGCCCCACCACCCGCCGCCGCCCCCTTGCCCCGTCGCCCCGCCGCCCCGTCGCCCCATCGGCCCTTGCCCCGTCGCCCCGTCGCCCGAACGGCCCACAGCCGTGGCGCCCCGCCGCCCCACCGCCCGAACAGCCCACCGCCGCGGCGCCCCGCCGCCCCCACCACCTGCCCCGCGCCCCGGCGCCACCGCCCCGAAGCCCTGCGGCCCCCGTCGCCACCGCCACCCTGCCGCTGCGAAGCCCCGGCCAATGCCATCTCCAGTGAGTTTTTTTCTGTTTTTTCTTTTTTGCTGTTTAATTGTTAGATTAGACTAGATATGTGTTAGTGTTAGATTTAGTGCTAGATTATATTAGATTAGACTAGTGCATGGGTTTTAGTTAATTAGTTATATAAATATAAGAAGTAGAAAAAAGATGAAACATAAGAAGAAGAAAAGAAGAATATGTAGAAGGGGGAAGAAGAAGAAGAAGAAGAAGAGGAGGAGAAGAAGAAGAAGAAGAAGAAAAAGAGGAGAAGATGAGAAGAAGAGGAAAAAGGAAAATAAGGAAGAAATAAAAGAAGAAGAAGAAGAAGAAGAAGAGAAGGAAAAAAGAAAAAGAAGAAAGGAAAGAAGAAGAAGAAGAAGAAGAAGAAGAAGAAGAAGAAGAGAAGGAAAGAAGAAGTAGGAGAGAAGGAAACACCCCGACCCCGTGACCCCCTGACCCCGACACCACACCCTGACACCCCGACCCCCTGACCCCGACACCCTGACCCCGACACCACACCCCGACACCCCGACCCGCTGACCCCGACACCCCGACCCCGACACCACACCCCGACACCCCGACCCCGACACCACACCCCGACCCCGAAACAGCACCCCGACCCTGACACGGCACCCCGACACCGACACGACACCCCGACCCCCGACACCTCCCAAAAAGGTGCTCTTTGGCCTTCTAGAGGCCGACGGGGTCATATATTTGTGAATTATGAGTTAGGTCATATATTTTTTGATTTTGTTATGAAAAACATCATATATAATTGTGTTGATCGGGTAGATTTAAATGTGCAGTTGTTTCATCGCTGCGAGGTTTGGTGTTCGACGAGCTCCCTGCGCGTTTGACGAGCTCTGCCCCTTCGTTCGTGGGTGAGCACAAATGACATGTCCTCCTCCCCCCTTAATTATTTGCTCTGTTCCGGTGTTTGTGCCGATGAAACTTGATAGCTAGCTATATATCTGTCTTGAATCATCAATATGCGTAACCCCGACCCCCGACACCCCGACCCCCGACACCCAGACCCCGAAACAGCACTCCGACCCCGACACGGCACCCCGACCTCGACATGCCACCCCGACACCCCGGCACGACACCCCGACCCCGACCCCCGACACCCTGACATCATATATTTTTCGATTTTGTTATGAGAAACATCATATATAATTGTGTTGATCAGGTAGATTTAAACATCATATATATTTTTTGATTTTGTTATGAAAAACATCATATATTATTATTCATGTCGGTATTTTTTTATGTTGTACTAATTTCATTTACTCTTTGTCATGGCAGGTGTTGAAAGATGGTGGGCGCTGGTCGGGAGCGCTCCGAGGCCCCTTCTTCGCCGGCGTGTGGTGGGAGGTCTTCCATTCCACACGCACCTCTCCGCCGAGCGTTGCTGGACAGTATGGCGACACCGCTGGGCCCTTCTTCGTCGACAGCGGTGCCCAGCAGGGGAAGAGGTAAGGAAGGGAAGAAGAGAGGAGCACGTGGTCGCGGGAGAGGAGGTAGGGTGACTGCTAGGGCGCCTTCCTCGCCGCCACCCCCAGCTGTTTCACCCGAGCACGTGACTGCTAGGGTGGACTCGTCCGAGGAGGAGGCTACACGGACTCCAGTCCACGAGCCTTCGGCCCACGAGACCCCGGAGGAGCACACGTCTGGATGGGGTACCTGGCCAGATGAGCCTGAGGGGCCGAGTGGCCATGCTGATGATGGCGGGGAGCCGACTGATGTTGAGGAGGAGGGGGGCACCGTCTACCAGCGTGGTTGTACACGGCTCCCGTCCGTGTCGGCGACCCGCGAGCAGAGATGGTTGATTTACCCTGATGGGGAGAGGTAAGGGCATTTAATCTTTTTGTACCTTCTACATTCACGTTTCTTCAAATATCTAATGCGTTGGCCTTGTCATGCTGTAGGGGTTGGGACCACCATCATAGTGTCCGCCGGCCCAACTCCGTCCTTGGAGTGCTTTGCCGGCAAAACTTCCCGGGGTTTGTCACGTTGCCTGGTGAGGGTCGGCTTCCAGAGCTTGGATTGAGCTGGGAGCACTACTTGGATGCCTCGGCCCCGCCGGGTAAGATTATCGACGGTGTCTTGTGCGACACGAGGGCAGACGTGGTGATCAGAAAGTTCTGGGTAATTTCTCCTTTACACATTTAAAAATCTTCAACTAGCTAGTTATTAATTGTACTAATAAATATTTTCTCATTTGATTGCAGACATTCTACAGGTGTGAGGAGGGATACGAGGAGGAGGCGGCAAATGTTATCGAGAACGTCTGCAAGCGCCTACTACAGAACTTACGGACGAGGCTCGGGTGCAGGCTGTTCAAGACTACTACGCCTTGCGTGGTATCAAGAAGCCCAAGCCGGCGTGCCGTGATAAGTTCCTAAGTAAGGAGCAGTACATGAAGGTAATTCTTAAGGCCTTGTACTTACTTCCTTCATTTAGTAATTCATAGCCGTAGCGCTCAAGTTTCTATTTGCTAACTTAGGCGCCTCCGAGATGGTGTGTGGATCGGATGGATTGTTGGGAGGTGTTGGTCAATGAGTGGTGCTCAAAAGAATGGCTAGCCGTCCACAACGCGGCCAAGGAAAAACGTGCCCAAATGGAAGGTGTGCCACACCATCAAGGCAGCTCCAACTTATATCAGTTCGGGCGGAACTGGGTATGTGGTTTGCTTCATGATTCATGCAATTCATTCATCATGCTAGCTTGAGCCCTTTAATTACTAATTTACTTTGTTTCTCTCTTTCAGGCACGCTACAATAAGGCGGATAAGGTGCCAGAGGTGTACGACCTGTATGCCATGGCCCACACTGCCTCTTTCAAGAAAGTCAAGGCATTCTCTCCGTCTGACCTCGATGATGCAAACAACTTCACCAACATCTCCTCCCACGACAAGCTCGTGAAATATAGAGATGAGGGGAAGGCTAGGAAAGGGGAGGACTTTAACCCGAGCCAGGGTCCCATTGATCCAGAGTTGGTCATGATATCTGGCGGCAGGAGGTCCCATGGCTCCATAGCCATTGGAGATGGACTTATCCATTGTCCTAGCACTCTCCCGGAGATCAAGGCGCGCCAGTCGAGCTCCGCTCCTGAGATAAGGCCTCGTGAACGGCCAGTCCAACTCGCCATCAAGGTTAGTTATACGTACTCAGCTATCTTTCTCCATTACATTGTGTGTGCTTCCATCAATGATTACAAATGGTAACGAGGAGTGGTGTTGCAGGCTGCTATACAGAGTGAGAGAGACAGAACGGAGAATCTTCTGGCGGAGGCGGCGGAGAGGCAGCGGGAGTTGGAGGAGAGGACGACAAAGATGTTGGAGGAGGAGAGGGCACGGAATGACATGCAGGCAAGGGCCATGTACGAGCTCCTTGTGGTAAGTTTCTTCTGCAGATTAGCCAAAACATTCATGTAGTGTTTGTCTCATTACTAACTAGTATGACTGAGTCGTCAAAACCAAATGTGTAGTCTGTGTGCGAGAAAACCGGTCAAACCGCTCCGCCGATGCCAGTGATTGCTCCTGGGACCACGGTGAGTTTAATTTGAATGGACATTACTTGCTAGTCTTAACATTTGAGTGTCATCATGCTAACGAGACATTGGAAATGATCTTTGGTGCAGCATAACTCCAGACAAGCATCGCACGATCCTTCTCCAGCTACCGGCACGAGCCAGCCTGCTCCTACACCTCCATGATCATGGTAAGTTTCTCTGGTGTTTTGCTTAACAAATGCATAAAGACCTAGACTTAGCCTTATTTCCTCCAATATGCTTACCACAATGAACTAGACTTAGCATAATTAGCTTAGTTAGCTCATAAACAATCCATTTTACCCAAGTTGGCTCTAAAATGACCCATTTTACCTTAGTTAGCTCATAAATGATCAATTTTACCCAAGTTAGCTCTAAAATGATCCATTTTACCTAGACTAGCTCCAAAATGATCCATTTTACCTATGTTAGCTCTAAAATGACCCATTTTACCTAGGTTAGCTCCAAAATGACCCATCTTACCTAGGTTAGCTCCAAAATGATGCATTTTTACCCAAGTTAGCTCTAAAATGACCCATTTTACCTAGATTAGCTCATAAACGATCCATTTCACCTAGGTTAGCTCACAAACGATCAATTTCACCTAAATTAGCTCATAAATGTCATATATTCTTCTTCTTCTTCTTCTTCATTTTCTTCTTCTTCTTCTTCTAATCTTCTTCTTCTAACTTTCTTATTTCCCATTTTGCAGAATTCATTCGCTTCACGGAAGCTTGCATAGATGGAGTGCTTGAACTTTGTTTCTTTTGCATCGATGAACTATGTATGTATGGTAGGATGACACTATTGTAATATGTATGGTTGGATGCATGTATGTGGAACTTGCTATGTATGGTTGATGGAACTATGCATGTATGATGAAATTATATGTGTTGGATATCTCATATGTTTGCAGTGAACTTGCCATGTGAAAAATATATATGTATCATCTATTTGCTGTGAAAATGGTTGGGTATAAGAAAAAACAGAAAAAGTGGCAATGCAGGCTCTTTGCCGTCTGCCACCGATGGCAACGGGCTCTTTGCCGTCCGCGGCGGACGGCAAAGAAGCCATGTGGCAACCACCTGTGCTTCCTGGCAGCTGACTCATTTGGTCAGTTTGCCTACAGTGGCAGACGGCAAAGGTTTGATGATCTTTGCCGTCAACGGCGGACGGCAAAGGCTGCCGTTAGACGCCTAACGGACTAACAGCGAATTTATTGTCGTCGGCTTTCTTTGTCGTCCGCCGCTGATGGCAAAGGCCCCTTTGCCGTCTGCTTCAAAAAGCAGACGGCAAAGAAGCTCTTTGCCGATGCCTACTTTGCCGGAGCCTTTTGCCGTCCGCCATCCTTGCCTTTGGCAGACGGCAAAGTAGCTGATTCCAGTAGTGACTCTTGAATAGATCGATCAGAAAGAATAACTTTGAGGTGGTTTCGTACCCTACAATAATCTCTTCGTTTGTTCTCCACTATTAGTGACTTTGGAATGACTCTTTGTTGCATGTTGAGGGATAGTTATATGATCTAATTATGTTATTATTGTTGAGAGAACTTGCACTAGTGAAAGTATGAACCCTAGGCCTTGTTTCAACGCATTGCAATACCGTTTGTGCTCACTTTTATCATTAATTACCTTGCTGTTTTTATATTTTCATATTACAAAAACCTATATCTACCATCCATATTGCACTTGTATCACCATCTCTTCGCTGAACTAGTGCACCTATACAATTTACCATTGTATTGGGTGTGTTGGGGACACAAGAGACTCTTTGTTATTTGGTTGCAGGGTTGCTTGAGAGAGACCATCTTTATCCTACACCTCCCACGGATTGATAAACTTTAGTTCATCCACTTGAGGGAAATTTTCTATTGTCCTAGAAACCTCTGCAATTGGAGGCCCAACAACGTCTACAAGAAGAAGGTTGTGTAGTAGACATCAAGCAATTTCTCGTGCCGTTGCCGGGGAGGTGAGTGCTTGAAGGTATATCTTTAGATCTTGCAATCGAATCTTTTAGTTTCTTGTTTTATCACTAGTTTAGTTTATAAAAGAAAACTACAAAAAAAATAGAATTGAGGTGCCTCATATGCTTCATCTTTTTAATATCTTTCGTGAAAATGATGGAAAGGAAAATTGTGCCCAAGTGCTAGAAGAAGAACTACATTGAATGCTTGGCATAAAATATGTGAATGATGAGCATGATTGCAATGTTGTTAGTATGAACTCTTTGAATACCCATGATGCTAATGATATGCAAAGCCACCATCTTGGGGATGCTATGTTTGATGAGGATGATATGTTTAGTCCCCCAAGTTTTGATGAGCAAATTTATTATGATGAAAGCATTCCTCCTATTTATGATGATTATTGTGATGAGATGTATGCTATAAAGAATAAAGATAACCATGAAACTTGTCATCATTATTTTAATTTTCAATTGGATTATGCCTCACATGATAGTTATTTTGTTGAGTTTGCTCCCACTATTCCGAATGAGAAGAATTTTGCTTATGTGGAGAGTAGTAAAATTTATATGCTTGTGCATCATGAGAATAAGGCTTTATGTGATGGTTATATTGTTGAATTCATTCATGATGCTACTGAAAATTATTATGAGAGAGGATCATATGCTTCTACATATTGCAATAATATCAAGTTTCCTCTCTATGTGTTGAAATTTTTGAAGTAGCACTTGTTTTGCCTTCCTATGCAAGTTGATTCTTGTTCGCATAAGTTGTTTGCTCACAAAATCCCTATGCATAGGAAGTGGGTTAGACTTAAATATTCTAGTCATATTCTTCATGATGCTCTCTTTATGTTTCAATTCTTATCTTTTATGCGAGCATCATTGAAATCATCATGCCTAGCTAGGGGCGTTAAACGTTAGTGCTTGTTGGGAGGCAACCCAATTTTTATTTTTGTTCTTTGCTTTTTGCTCCTGTTTAGTAATAAATAATTCATATAGCCTCTGTTTAGATGTGGTTTTATTGTTTCAATTAGTGTTTGTGCCAAGTAGAACCTTTGGGAAGACTTGGGTGAAGTCTTTGCGATCTTGCTGTAAAAAACATAAACTTTTGCGCTCACGAGATTAGCTGCCGTTTTTTTACAGATGAGTGATTTTAAGTTGATTCTTTTTGCAGAAGAGTAATAGTCAAATTCCTCACGTCCACCAATTTATTTCAAATTTGTGGAGTTACAGAAGTATGGAAAGTTACCAGATTACTACAGACTGTTCTGTTTTGGACAGATTCTGTTTTCTATGTGTTGTTTGCTTATTTTGATGAATCTATGAGTAGTATCGGACGGTATGAACCATAGAGAAGTTGGAATACAGTAGATATTACACCAATATGAATTTATAATGATTTGACAACAGTACCTAAGTGGTGATTTATTTTCTTATACTAACGGAGCTTACGAGTTTTCTGTTAAGTTTTGTGTTGTGATGTTTTCAAGTTTTGGGTAAAGATTTGATGGACTATGGAATAAGGAGTGGAAAGATCCTAAGCTTGGGGATACCCAAGGCACCCCAAGGTAAAATTCAAGGACAACCAAAAGCCTAAGCTTGGGGATGCCCCGGAAGGCATCCCCTCTTTCGTCTTCGTCTATCGGTAACTTTACTTGAGGCTATATTTTTATTCACCACATGATATGTGTTTTGCTTGGAGCATCATTTTATTTTATTTAGTTTTGCTTGCTGTTTGAGTAAAGTACTTAAGATCTGAAGTACTTAAATAAGAGAGAGTCCTCACATAGCTAAATAATTATTTGACTACTCATTGATCTTCACTTATATCTTTTTAGAGTAGTTTGTCATTTACTCGTGTGCTTCACTTATATCCTATGAGTAAATCGTTGAATAAATTGAATATCATAAATCTGAAATTATATATGTTTCATATGCTTATCCCATGGGGAGTAATGACTTCACATATAAGAAGTAGAGGTGCTAAATTTATTGAAGGTTAGCAAACATTGTATTGGTCACTTGAACAATTCATGAAAGAATATTGAAGGAAGAGAGATTTCACATATAAGTATACTGTCTTGGACATCTTTTGTAATTGTGAGCACTCATTAAAACATGACATTCTAAAAAGTTGATGTTGGACAAGGAAGACAACTTAATGGGTTATGTTTTTCTATATCCGAAACGTTATATTGTCTTGGATCATCCAACATGTTGAGCTTGCCTTTCCCTCTCATGCTAGCCAAATTCTTTGCACCAAGTAGAGATACTACTTGTGCTTCCAAACATTCCTTAACCCAGTTTTGCCATGAGAGTCCACCATACCTACCTATGGATTGAGTAAGATCCTTCAAGTAAGTTGCCATCGGTGCATGCAATAAAAAGTGCTCTCTAAATATCTATGATCTATTAGTGCGAAGAAAATAAGCTTTATACGAACTTGTGATAGGGAAGAAATAAAAGAGACGGACTACATAATAATGGTCTTTATCACAAGCAGCAATATAAAGTGACGTTCTTTTGCATTAAGATTTTGTGCATCCAACCATAAAAGCGCATGACAACCTCTGCTTCCTTCTGCGAAGGCCCTATCTTTTACTTTTATTTTCTACCCTTATACAAGAGTCATGGTGATCATCATCTTTCCTTTTTACACTTTTTCCTTTGGCAAGCACTTTGTGTTGGAGCGATCCGGATATATATATCCACTTGGATGTAGGTTTTCATAAATTATTATTGTTGACATTACTCTTGAGGTAAAAGGTAGGGAGAAACTATAAGACCCTATCTTTCTCTGTGTCTGATTAAAACTTTGAACCCATAAATATCACGTGAGTGTTAGCAATTGTGAAAGTTTAAATGATAGTTGAGTATGTGGAGTTTTCTGAATCAAAGCTCTTACGTAGACCCTTCCCGAAATAAGATGAATTGCAATTGTTTGATGACTAACAACATGGTTTTTTAGTTTCAAGAAAGTTTATGATCTATAATTTAACATGTGAATAGCTTGTTACTTGATCATGAAAAGTTTTATGAGATGAGCTACTGTTATGACATATAATGATGCTAGAAAAGGTGATTGAAATTATCATTGATCAAACTTGTGCACCTGCTACATTCACACTTCATAAATTATTTATTTTATCATTTACCTACTCGAGGACAAGCAGGAATTAAGCTTGGGGATGCTGATACGTCTCCAACGTATCTATAATTTATGAAGTATTCATGCTATTGTATTATCCATCTTAGATGTTTTATATGCATTTATATGCTATTTTATATGATTTTTGGGACTAACCTATTAACCTAGAGCCCAGTGCCAGTTTCTGTTTTTTCCTTGTTTTTGAGTTTTACATAAAAGGAATACCAAACGGAGTCCAATTGATGTGCCAATTTTTGACCATTTTTTATGGACCAAAAGAAGCCCCCGGAGTAAAAGAGTTGGGCCAGAAGAGTCCCGAGCCATCCACGAGGGTGGAGGGCCCGCCCTACCCCCTGGGCGCGCCCCCTACCTCGTGGACTACTCGGAGACCCCCCTGACGTGAAACCTACGCCAAAAATTCCTATAAATACAGAAACCCCCAAAAAGAAACCTAGATTGGGAGTTCCGCTGCCGCAAGCCTCTGTAACCCTGTTCTGACACCCTGCCGAAGGGGGATCCCTCACCGGTGGCCATCTTCATCATCCCGGCGCTCTCCATGACGAGGAGGGAGTAGTTCACCCTTGGGGCTGAGGGTATGTACCAGTATCTATGTGTTTGATCTCTCTCTCTCTCGTGTTCTTGATTCAGCACGATCTTGATGTATCGTGAGCTTTGCTATTATAGTTGGATCTTATGATGTTTCTCCCCCTCTACTCTCTTGTAATGGATTGAGTTTTCCCTTTGAAGTTATCTTTTCGGATGAAGTCTTTAAGGATTTGAGAACACTTGATGTATGTCTTGCATGTGCTTGTCTGTGGTGACAATGGGATATTCACGTGATCTACTTGATGTATGTTTTGGTGATCAACTTGCGGGTTCAGTGACCTTGTGAACTTATGCATAGGGGTTGGCACATGTTTTCGTTTTGACTCTCCGGTAGAAACTTTGGGGTACTCTTTGAAGTACTTTGTGTTTGTTGAACAGATGAATCTGAGATTGTGTGATGCATATCGTATAATCATACGCACGGATACTTGAGGTGACATTGGAGTATCTAGGTGACATTAGGGTTTTGTTTGATTTGTGTCTTAAGGTGTTATTTTAGTATGAACTCTTGAATAGATCGACCAGAAAGAATAACTTTGAGGTGGTTTCGTACCCTACAATAATCTCTTCGTTTGTTCTCCGCTATTAGTGACTTTGGAGTGACTCTTTGTTGCATGTTGAGGGATAGTTATATGATCTAATTATGTTATTATTGTTGAGAGAACTTGCACTAGTGAAAGTATGAACCCTAGGCCTTGTTTCAACGCATTGCAATACCGTTTGTGCTCACTTTTATTATTAGTTACCTTGCTGTTTTTATATATCCAGATTACAAAAACCTATATCTACCATCCATATTGCACTAGTATCACCATCTCTTCACCGAACTAGTGCACCTATACAATTTACCATTGTATTGGGTGTGTTGGGGACACAAGAGACTCTTTGTTATTTGGTTGCAGGGTTGCTTGAGAGAGACCATCTTCATCCTACGCCTCCCAAGGATTGATAAACCTTAGATCATCCACTTGAGGGAAATTTGCTACTGTCCTACAAACCTCTGCACTTGGAGGCCCAACAACGTCTACAAGAAGAAGGTTGTGTAGTAGACATCACTGGCTCAACCGTGTGCGATGCAAGTGCACTCAAATCACCACGACCGTGCAAGCGTGAGCAAGGGGTGGAGGTACTGGCTCAACCGTGTGCGATGCAAGTGCGCTGAAATCACCACGACCGCGCAAGCGCGAGCAAAGGGTGGAGGTACTGGCTTAACCGTGTGCGATGCAAGTGCGCTGTAAAACCACCACCTGTGGAAGCTAAAGGCGGGTAAGTTTATTTGGAAATTAGGACGAACCGTGTGCGACAGACCAGCTAGCTAGAAATATAAAAAACAAACTACCCGCCTTGAGCGTTGCAAAAATCGGCGGATCCGTGACACTTTTCCTTATTATCATACACGCATATTGTTATTGGACCGTGCGCGATCTTGGGCACTCCCACCCCGCATCAATTCCTTTACCCAAATTTTAGTAGCCGTCGTACTTCAACCGTCGCCCACACTCCTTCAGCACCGACCTTATAGTAAAATTTTAGCAGCTGAGGCATTTGAACCGTCGCCCTCCCTCGTCCACCACCATCTCCACCCACCATTACTAAAATTTTCAGTAGCCGTGGCGTATCTTCAAACACCACCCCCCCCCACAGTCTCCCACCCATCCCCCTCCCCCCTTCGAACCCTAGCTCGCGGCCGCCGCCAACCCTACCGGTCTGCCCGTTCCTCCTAGCTTAGATAATAAAGTTCAGGTTATCCAGCGATTCCCATACCGTCGCCCCACTCCCCTAAGTTTTCAGATGAGTCCTGCGGTGTCCCTCCCCGCCAGATCCACATCCCCTGCTCCAGAATGTCGCAGCCTAAGCTCGACCACGTATCCCGGGGAGCCTGACGAGCATTCGGCCAAGAAGAGGTTTATCATGGCCTCCCCGGCGGACGTTGGCGAGGTGGCCGCCGTTCGCCCCGGCATGTCGATCCCGGAGCAACACGTCGCCGCGGAAACCGGCGAAGACGTTGACTATGTTGCCATGCCGAAGGCTTCATGTCAGCGGGCTAGTGTATTACTATATCTCGGGAAAGCTGGCTACGACATCAAGCTCGTCCACACCGATGGCTTCACGCGGGCCATGTCATAGATTAAGTGGTCCATCCCCAACCCCTCTGGTTCAACCGTCGTCGATCTCTTCGACGGCCCTGCCGCCGATCTCCTCCACCAAGTGGTCAAGGATTTGCGAGCTTTATACGCCATCGAGCCCATTTTGTCACTTCTGAAGGACACGTTCTACGGTGGCGGCTTGGGGTCCTCAATTGCCAAGTCAGATCTCATCGACCACGACCACGAGGAGGGCACCCACGAAGGTTCTTCCAAGGTGAAACAGCCCATCCGTGACATCAGAGAGCGCACCATGGGTCTGTGTTGTTCCAACTGGAAGGATCCCGTCCATGAAATGTGAGGCAACATTCTATCAGCTAATATTACCTTTTCTACTTGCCAACCTGTACCCTTTGTGTAGTAGCATTTGTCGTGCGGTGCTTTAGCTATGCCGTGTTTAATTATTTCAGTTATGCAAAAATGTATTGTTCAATAGGTCTATGTGATGTTTAAGTATGAATTGTCCACTTTAGTTTCACGAATGGCTATATTTGGTTGTTTATAGTGAGTAGATGCCCTGTTTATCTGTATTTGGTTGTTAGGTTGGTTGGAGTGAGCATTTTTTCAGTTATCAAGCAGATGCCTTGTTTATCTGTATTTGGTTCTTAGTTTGGTTGCAGTGAGTATTTGTCCAGTTATCAAGCAGATGCCTTGTTTATCTGTATTTGGTTGTTAGGTTGCTTTTTTAGCATTTGTGCAGTTATAAAGCAGATGCCTTGTTTATCTGTATTTGGTTGTTAGGTTGCTTTTTTTAGCATTTCTCCAGTTATCAAGAAGATGCCTTGTTTATCTTTATCTGCTTGTTAGGTTGGCTGAAGTGAGCATTTGTCCAGTTTTCAAGCATATGCCCTGTTTATCTGTATTTGCTTGTTAGGTTGGTTGCAGTGAGACTCTGTCCAATTTTCAATGGCTATATTTGGTTGTTATGCTAGTCATTAATGCCTTGTTTATTTCAGTGATTCACAATGTGTGGTCCATTATGTGCAAGTCGGAACTGTGCCGCTCGACTACATCAATACCAGTTTGAACGGCTATATTTGGTTCCAGTTATTCCTGGTGTAGTTAACACATGCCCTTTATTTCAGTTTTACACATTTATCTAGTGTGATGTTTAAGCATTACCTACGTCTATTCATTTTAAACAATACCAGTTTGAATTGCAATATTTGATGGTTGTTAAGCCTACTGTCGGTAACATTGCCTTCCATTTTATATCTGCTTTAACAGCATGCTGAAACCAACACATTCAAGCTATCATTTGGAGATGATGTTGTTTACCTTTGCTATATTTGTTTGATGTTAAGATTGCTATACTTATCATGCCTTTCCACTACTTATGCAGGACAACAACGGGAGTGGCCACCATTTTCCGCCGAGGTTAGCTACATCCCTCGGCTTGTACTCCCCCCATTGTTCCATAATGTAGTGCATATAGATCCAGGCATGGGCACTAGTTAGCTTCTAATATTGACTTGTTGCTTGTAGGTACATATGCCCTTGGCAAGGATCCACGCATCGACCCTTTTTGCGTATGGGGCAATGAGATATTGATGAACAAGCATCGAGTGAGGAAGCTGATAAGGATTATTAGCAAAAAGATATGAATGGTGGCAAGCAAATTATTTGTTTATGCTCTATCCAACACAACAGTGAGCTGTAGGATGGTAACTACAAACTCTGCAGCCTTCTCTTTTTACTGCCTATAATGAGTTGTTAGACAACAATGTCTGAATCTTTTCCGTTCCCAGTGGTTCCCGAAGCAGTTCACTCAAGATTACCTCGCAAAGTACATGATTGGTGGACACGCAATGAAGGTTAAAGTATTTCATCCAGACTACAATGAGCATCGAGAAGTCCTAATGAAGACAGTGAAGGATGGACGGGCAGCCATCACAAGGGATTGGCCTAGAGTCGTGCGCGCCTTACGCATGGAGGAGGGCACAATATCGGCATTCCGCTTCACCTTCTCCAGCAACCAGAATGTCTTTCGCCTCTCTCTTTACAGTCTTTAGTACAACTGTGGTTCATCATTCTTTACTTGGTGCTTCTGTAGTTCTTCAGTATATGTACATGTGCATTGAATTATGGATTCGCGGTTGAACCTATATTTGTAATAAACATGGTTGGATATGAAATAAGTGATTGCCTACTTTCAAATTCATAACATGTGATTTTTAAATTAGGGATTAATTGGAATAATTATGGATTAAATAGGGATTACATTGCACACGGTTTGCGAAAGCGAAACGTCTGCGATATACGTGGAGATCAGAAATGTTTCTAGGATCCACTACCTGTGCGATCAATCTCCACTGCACACACGACTTTCTCTTGAAAACTGTTTGCGTTATGCCACCTTGCGCAAACGTTTATCACATAAAAAGTGTGTGTGATGGACAGCCTTTGCCACACAGTTTCTTCCTACTCATAGTGTGTGATGCATTCAATAACGCAAACGATAAAATTATTAATATCGTTTGCAATGGCAATGCTATCACAAACGATTTAACGGGAAAAACTGTGTGTGATGTACCTGTGAACGGAAATGTTTTACTTGGAGCGACTGTGTGGGATGTACATACAAATGGAAACGTTTAGCGGGGACTGACTGTGTGGGATGTACTTGCGACCGGAAACAATTTTGCCGTATAATTGTATTTTTCTAGCTGTACTGTATGTATTTCCGTATTTGAGCGCTCGCCGGTCGCACACGACCTCATTTTGCCGAACGTGTGTGCCAGGAGGGCATATCCCCGACGGTTTCTGGGTCGTGTGGGAAGGACCCCCCTATCGCCCACACTCACTTGGCGACGGTTCCAGATGCCGTCGCGGAAAGGGGTTAAAAAACATTTGCTTAGGACCAACGCGCACCAGTGAAACCCAAACAAAACTAACTCGATTACATGATAAATCTCATCCAACCCATCACCGTCCAGCAAGCCTACGATGGAATTACTCACGCACGGCGGTGAGCATCATGAAATTGGTGATGGAGGAAGGTTGGTGATGATGATGGCGACGAATCCCCCTCTCCGGAGCTTCGAACGGACTATAGATCAGCCCTCCCGATGAAGAACGGGAGGTGGCGGCGGCTCTGTATCGTAAAACGCGATGAATCCTTCTCTCTGATTTTTTTCTCTCCGGATGTGAATATATAGCATTGGAATTAGGGTCGGAGGAGGTCCAGGGCCCATAAGCCACCAGGGCGCGCCCCTAGGCTTGTGGCCAATGGGTGGATCCCCTCTTGTTGATTCTTTCGCCAATATTTTTTATATTCCAAAAATATTCTCCGTAAATTTTCAGGTCATTCCGAGAACTTTTATTTCTGCACAAAAATAACACCAAGGCAATTCTGCTGAAAACAGCGTCAGTCCGGGTTAGTTCCATTCAAATCATGCATAGAGTCCTAAACAAGGGGAAAAGAGTTTGGAAAAGTAGATACGATGGAGACGTATCAGCATGCGTAGTAGTACTTTGCTTCAAGGGAGAATAAACTTTTGCAATAAGTATATGAGTTCTTTATGACTAATGTGAGTCCATGGATTATACACACTCTTACTGTCATGGAATTGTCACGGCAGATGTCCTAGTGTGAGGACTTAGTCGTGAGGCCAGCGCATCTATGTAGTAGCTTGAGAGGGGTTGATCGGAATCCAGAGATGCAACACAAGACAAGGGTTTAGACAGCTTCGTGCCCCGGGAAACATCATCCGGTAATAGCCCTACATGCTGTTTGTGGCTAGGTCTCCTTATGCTCATGAGGGAGTCGCCGGTAAACCGACTCCCCTCTAATTGTGTCTAGCCCTAGAGATTGTTTCTTCTTACTTGTCCCCCCCTTTTGGGGAGCCCTGCCCCTCCTTATATAAGTTGAAGGGGCGGGTTACATGTGGAGTCCAATTAGGACTAACCTATCTGCTACTACAAGCCGGATACAAATCCGGGTCTTGATTCCTTGTAAGGGAGATATTCCTCACGCCTTTCCTCTTAAACCGGCCCACCATAACATGAGCCGGCCTTATGGGCCTTGGGCCTTATCGTCCTTCTGACCCGCCCGCCGGGTCACCAGTGAGTCGCCAATCCTACAGCGGGTTACCGATGAAGTGCCCAGTCTCAGTCGGGTCTCTGGTGAGTCGCCAAGTCCGGCCGGGTTATACTTCCGGCCGGGTTACGCCGCGGGGTATATCCCTGACATTAGCCCCCAGTTTAGCTTGGATTTATCCATGGTAAACTTATGCTGCAAAATAAACACAAGAACAAATTTGACAGGTTGCGCTCCGGGTTAAAAAATTCTTGTAAACCGGCACCTGAAACATCCTTAAGTCCTTGTCATGGCCTTCTAAAAAATCCGGGTCGATAGACCAGCTTCATAATCAATTTGCTTGCAAAAGAAATATTGTAAATAAGGAATTAATTTGAATCGGCCTTCCATGCTCTGGCTTGACAAAAATAACTGTCTTCAAATATTCAACTGATATTCAGCCGGCTTGAAAATGTAGAACTTGCCGAGCTAAGATTTCCAAAAATTGCCATGTTATAAAACTAATGATTCCGGGTCATGACTGTTTATAGACGCCGGGTCATGATTATTGCCAACGCCGGGTCACACAATTAATCTTCCTGATTTGCCCAAAACTGAGAATTTGAAGATGTTCCTCCTTTATATGCATATTACCTGTAGCCCCCAAGTCTTAAGAGAAGAACATAGTGATAGCTTAAGACTTGTTTCAATATAAATGTTGGAACCTTGAAGAAATCCAGATTGTTCATCTCAGTCGCTAGTCAAAACTGAATATTCCACATATGTTGCCCCAAGTGTCGGGTTGTTATACTTGCAGCAACCTCGGACTTGTAATTGCGTTATACTCATAAAAGCTTCAACCAGTGTAGCCCCCAAGGGCCAGGTTATTATGCAATAATGAGCAGGGACTTTTGTAGATATGATCATGTAAATTTGAACAGCAATGTGCAGCCCCCAAGGGCCGGCTTAGTAAGATAATACTGAGCTGGAACTTCATTGAAAAGAACATCATATGATGTAACTCCCATCATAGGGCTTGAACCCACGTCCACAAGGTTAAGAGCCTTATGCTCTACCAACTAAGCAATGGATCCTTCAATATAATGGATTAAAACTTGTGTACCTTGAATTTATGACAGGAGCAATTGGCAGCCCCCAAGGGGCGGCTCATTACAATGTGATGAGTCGGGTCTTCAATAAAGTGAGCAAAAAATGACTTTGCATTAGCCCCCAAGTGCCATGGTGCATGCTGGCAGTGACATGGGACTTGTATATTTGATGTAATCTCAATTTGAATAATGTAGCCCCCAAGTGCCGGGTCGTAAGCCTGCAACGACTCAGGACTATTCCTTTCATTGTAGAATAAATCATATACATTGATAAAATAATAGTCATTGCGCTAAAGCGACTTTGAAAGCCTCAATCATAATATTGGTTATTGATAATAGAAATCTAGCCATGTTGGCTATTCCAGATTTGAATAATATAATCCGGTATGAAAACCTCAGTCATTCAATATCATAATGAAAATCCAGCCAATTTTGGCTATTGAAGATGTGAATACCTTATCAGTTGATAAGTCAATCCGGAGTTTAAATACTCGGCGGCTCTTGGCCGATGGCGACTTAATGCGCACTCATTGTAAGCCAGAATTTTTACAACCCGGCGGCTTATAGCCTTTGAGAAAATCCAAAATGGATAACCCTTTTGAAACATCAGTTTTGATGATGAGCTTGAATTTATATGCCATTGTTCTGCAAATCCTGCACAAAGTGTAAACAACATATGCCCTGGCGACTTAACATCAAAAGCCAGGGTGGGTAACAACCCAAACATAATATAGTCTTATGCAATTATGGAAAACACTAGTATTAAGGCCATTCAAGCCTAAACATACTGGCAGCTTAAAGTTTAAAGCCAGGGCGGGTTATCAAACCTCACATATTCATATAACCAGGAAAATCATACCTGTAGAATTTGACTTATACTGTTGGCTTATATTGCCATGCCCAGTGAGGGTAATAATTCAATGATTTATAAGCACATGAATTCCAATGGCACAATCCAAAATATACTGGCGACTTAATGTCCAAAGCCAGGCCGAGTTAATAAACACCGGGTAGTTTCTCATCATATACTGGCGACTTATCGTCTTAAAGCCAGGCCGGGTTAATAAACAACGGATATTATCTTATCTCATACTAGCGACTTATAGTCAAAAGCCAGGCCGGGTTAATGAACACCGGTTAATGTCATATATGACTCATAAGGCATTATAAGCCTTATTGGTTTTCAACCATGTATTATGTCACAAGAGAAAAATCTCAAAAAGACGTTCAAATCAAATCAACAGAAAAATCCAAGGCTTTCATAGGCCGCCAAGCCAAAATATCTTCTTCAATGAAACTAGCTTTAGCCACTGGAAGGTACGCGCTTTCCGTGAGCCGGCACTCACATTACCCAATTGACATTTTAAGCCAGATAAGTTCAGTTCTTATTTAAAGATAGAATTATCAGGAGTACGCGGGGTCAGAGTAGCATCATGCATCACAGGCCGATTTATCCAAGTTTCAAGGAAGGTAGCTGTATTAGCCTGAGCTTCTGCTTGCTATCCGTAAGTCGTGCCCTCACATGACAAACCGGCATTTTAACCTTAACGAGTTCAGGGTCTTGTTTAAAAGATTGTCTGTTAAGAGTTCGCCGGGTCAATCAGGATTACCTGATGGAGAAGCATATGACATATAGGCAGGATAACCCGGGGTTTTAGGTGCATACACCTGGCTTCCAAGCCTGGCTTCTAAGCCTTTTACAAGGGTTATACAAACTCTTTGTTATTTAGAACAAAAGAGCCCCCAAGTAATATTTTGAGCTGTGCTCAGCGGGTACCTATGTTTGAGTTGTGCTTTGCAACAGACTCTCTTTGGTCCCTTTAATTTTCCTGAGAACTCGAACTTGCGAGAGATTAATTCTTTTTGAACCGAAAATTCTTAAACCGGATATTGAGAGCTTCAAAGCTTTGTGAGAGACAGCTTTCCCTTGAACCGGATTGTAAACCGGATATTTGAGAGCTTCAGTGAGACTTACTTCCCTTGAGCCGGATTGTAGACCGGATATTTGAGAGCTTCAGTGAGACTGACTTCCCTTGAACCGGATTGTAGACCAGATATTTGAGAGCTTCAACTCTTTATGGGAGAAAGATGTCTCTTGAACCGGATTTTGAACCGGAATCCATTCTAATGACCCGGAACTTCTTCATTGAGTCGGCATTTTGTAATTGTCATATACTTTTTAAGCCGGAAATTCTCTGGCGGCCTTTCCCTCCATCGTCCCCGGGTTCTTAAATTTGCTGGAACTGGCAAGATTTGCGGAGTCATGTCATCGTAGCCCCCGAGTCTTAAGACGACTCGAGGAGTTGTCTTGAGATTCTCCGTATTTGACCATAGCAGAAGGTGTATATCATTGGTGTTGATAGCGCGATGTGAATCCATAGAAGGTTGAGGTGACTGCGCCGAGTTATAAATGATCTGTATGAGCCGTGTCAGCAACTTGGCCAATGGTTCCTTCCAACTGGCTATTTGAAGTTAACCAAACTGTAGTGGCGGCGACTTGTGCGCCTGCCCATTGAGCCATCCAGTGCAGACGGCGGTTGATAGTATATGATAACTTGCCTCCAATTTGTTGAAAGAAAACTGGGCTACCCGAGCAGTGACTGGCTTTATACTCAATAAACAGCTCATGCAGACAGGTGCGGCCTGGTGTGTTGATGTAGACCAGGCCGCGAGAGATGGATAGCAAAGACGACCGCGGCTTCAGGGGCAGCACAAATAGCTGAGTCGGTCGTGGTGTTATAAGCCGGCGTGGACGGCCGAGTTAGCCACATCATGTTGACGTAAACTCGTCTGTAGAATGGCGGTATGGTCAGATGCTAGCGCATTATAATGGTGGCGCGAGCTATACATCCATGACACGGACATAGCTTTTTGCGGTGAACAATTGCTCCTGCATAAATAATATCACAAGCCGGAGTAATTTGTTCGTTTAAAGAATAAAAAATATATCAATAAAAATTGATTGGACAGATTTCACCTTGATATGTTAGGCTGAAAATTATCAGCCATGGTGTTGAAGATCACGACGAGTGAGTCGGCCGAGGAGCAGACATGTAAGCCGGCCGCGGCGTCGTAAGCCGATGCGGACGAACAAGTTGTCCTCCTCGTTGTAAGCCGGCGCGGATGCATGAACCGGCCGCGAGAGCGGACGGGCCAGTCGTCTGTGGCATTGTAAGCCGGTGCGGTCGCGAGAGACGGCCACGGCGTTGTAAGCTGGTGCGGTCGCGAGAGACGGCCATGACGTTGTAAGCCGGTGCGAGAGTCCGTTGATTAAGGACGACCACCTGCGCCGAATGATGTTGGCGCGCCTCCATCTCCGCGGTATTATGCCACTTTGTAATAAATAATTCTCCTGCATATAAAATACAGCAGGGAAAAATAGTTTCGCTTGGATGAATTAATATGTGCTCAAAAATAAATAGGGTAAATAGCACCAGGTATTTTTTGGATGTTGATAGCAACTCCTCTGAACATCTCCAGCAGCTATCATAGTTGTACCCGCTTCCGGGTCATTGTCGTATCCTCATCCGGGTCGTGACCCCTTTTTTTGGACGGCTTGCGTGAGCAGACGTGGCTCTGATTTGTTGATATATATGCCGGAGTTAACTGCGACATTCAGAAGATGGAGCAGACGCGTGAGTCGGTGCGGGTATGGTCGAATGAACCGGATCATACTTTAGCCATGAGGTAAGTAACCTGTGTGTACAATAGCATACCTCGAAAAATCTTTGGATGATATGTAATTATACCAAAGAAGAATTCAGAAAAATTAGCACCTCATTGTAGTAAGGCCGGCTCGATCTCGAGGCAGGGCCACCCGGCGAAGTGGAAGGAAGAACTCGAGGCGGCATCGGCTCAGTACAGCGCGATGGAGACGACGCTAGGTAGTGACGGCTTGGCGCACCGGCGTCGACAGCTCAAGATGTGGCCGTAGCAAATGACAGCAGGAGGCGAGGCCGCATGCTTGGGGAGGGAAACCCGCAGCTGCGGATGTGTACCTGGCTAGGTGAAGTAGTCGGCGACTCGAGAGCAGAAGCTAGATCGCTGAAACCGCAGGCAGCTCAGAGTCGGGGCTCCAGGCCTCCTGGTCTATTCCCGTGGAGTAGCGAATCTGCGTGTTGCCTTTCCCTTTTTTTTCATTGTACGTCGGCGTACATATCCGGACCCTGCAGCTCGTGTCTCCTCATACAGCTTGCTTTCTTGTGTGTACGTATAGCCATCATAAATACCAGTTCAAAACTGAACTAGCACTCAAACCACGTGAGAAGTACAGATCCTCTTGTCCTTTTGTGTGATGATGTGTGGTAGTAGTATGACCCGGAAGTAGTACTAGTAATATCTACATAACGCCTCGTGACTTGGCACACTGGTGAAACATGCGGCAACAGGAAAACGCGGTCTCGGCGACTTACGATTTGACCGCTCCCCAATCGCACAACACACTGCAAAAATTTTCCTATCGGTTCCTGCGACGTGATCCTTGCACTGATCGGTCTTCAACTTGAAGCAGCGACGGCGCACCTGACGCCATCTTAACTTTCTTGAACTCAAACCTCCGTCTGTCAATTGTGAGCTTCTTGATCCCTAGGAGAGATCCCTTCAAGAACTCAACACCACCATGCGCGAGCCCCACGGTGGGCGCCAACTGTCGTGGAATTGTCACGGCAGATGTCCTAGTGTGAGGACATAGTCGTGAGGTCAGCGCATCTATGTAGTAGCTTGAGAGGGGTTGATCAGAATCGAGAGGCGCAACACAAGACAAGGGTTTAGATAGCTTCGGGCCCTGGGAAACATCATCCGGTAATAGCCCTACATGCTGTTTGTGGCTAGGTCTCATTATGCTCATGAGGGAGTCGCCGGTAAACCGGCTCTCCTCTAATTGTGTCTAGCCCTAGAGATTGTTTCTTCTTACTTGGCCCCCCCCCCTTTTGGGGAGCCCTGCCCCTCCTTATATAAGTTGAAGGGGCGGGTTACATGTGGAGTCCAATTAGGACTAACCTATCTGCTACTACAAGCCGGATACAAATCCGGGTCTTGATTCCTTGTAAGGGAGATATTCCTCACGCCTTTCCTCTTAAACCGGCCCACCATAACATGAGCCGGCCTTATGGGCCTTGGGCCTTATCGTCCTTCTGACCCGCCTGCCGGGTCACCAGTGAGTCGCCAGTCCTACGGCGGGTTACCGATGAAGTGCCCAGTCTCAGTCGGGTCTCTGGTGAGTCGCCAAGTCCGGCCGGGTAATACTTCTGGCCGGTTTATGCTGCGGGGTATATCCTCGACACATACCTTTCCGCAATTTGCTAACCCCTTCAGTACTGTGCATTGCCCATTCTCACCTCGAGACGCGGTGCAAACTTCGTTGGTGCATCCAAACCCCATGATTTGATACGCTCTATCACACATAAGGCTTATTCTATCTTCCTCAAAACAGCCACCATACCTACCTATTATGGCATTTCCATAGCCATTCGAGATATATTGCCATGCAACTTCCACCGCTTCTGTTTTGATGACTTGAGCATTCATTGTCATATTGCTTTGCATGATTGTAAGACAGACATCATGATATTTCCATGGCTTGTCCATTTTTTGATATCCTTGCTACGCTAGATCATTGCACATCCTGGTACATTGTCAGAGGCATTCATATAGAGTCATACTTTGTTCTAGGTATCGAGTTGTAATATTGAGTAGTAAGTAAATAAAAGTGTGATGATCATCATTATTCATTAAAGAGCATGTCCCAATGAGGAAAGGGTGATGGAAACTATGATTCCCCCACAAGTCGGGATGAGACTCCGGAAAAAAAGAAAAAAAGGAAGGAAAAAAAGTGAGGCCAAAAATAGCCCAAGAAAAAAAATAAAAAAGAAGAAAAAAGGGAAAAAGAAAAAAAATAAAAATGAGAGAAAAAGAGAGAAGGGGCATGCTAAATCCACACTTGTGCTTCAGAGTAGCATCATGTTTTTCATGTAGAGAGTCACTTTCATATACTAGTGGGAATTTTTTATTATAGAACTTGGCTTGTATATTCCTCTGATGGGCTTCCTCAAATGCCCGAGGTCTTCATGAGCAAGCAAGTTGGATGCACACCCACTTAGTTTTCGTGTTGAGCTTTCATACACTTATAGCTCTTAGTTCATCCGTTGCATGGCAATCCCTACTCCTCGCACTGATATCAATTGATGGGCATGTCCATAGCCCGTTGATTACCCGCGTCGATGTGAGACTTTCTTAATTTTTTGTCTTCTCTATGTTTACCCCTATCATCATACTCTATTCCACCCATAATGCTATGTCCATGGCTTGCGCTCAGGTATCGCGACCTGACATACCAGCGATGACCGAAGCTTGCTTGGGGACTGGAACCTGTCGGTGTGGAGCACCAAGCCACCACAAATAGCGAAAAGGGGGCCCGTGCCCAAGCGAGAAACGCAAATATGTAATAAGCTGGAAATATTAACAATAAGGGGGAAGCGCCACATTTCTTACACACCCTCGCGGGGCCCTTTACGATTTTTACGCAGGAAATAAAACAAAAGGAAAGGTCTCCCGAGGACCACAACTCAGGAGGCGCCGGCATCACGGCGCCTAGTCGGTGCCATACCCCTCCTAGACCCGGGCGCAGCAGCACGGCGGCTCGTCATAGTCGTCGTCGCTTGAGCTCGACCCAGAGGAAGCACCACTATTGCCGGAGGTGAGGAGGCCAAGGGAAAGTTCTCCACGGGAGGCCTCGTCGTCGCTGTTGCCGCCCCTGGGTCAGCACTCCAGGCGTTCGCCGCCTTTCCCGAAGACCTTGAAGAAGAGCATCGACGCCCCGTCGTACCTAAAATGAAGGGTGTGCCTCCCCTCCGAGCCACAGGCGCGGGTGACCGTTCCCCAACCCCGGGTCATGAAGACTTCACCGGAGAAGGTGGCTTCAACCTCCACCTGTGAGGCCTAGCCGCAGCAGCCGTCATGCTGTAGCCACAGCTCTACAAGTCCCCATGCCGGCAGCTCCTCAGCAAAGGCACGCGGGACTCGGTGATACGTCTCCAACATATCTATAATTTTTTATTGTTCCATGCTATTTTATTATCAATCTTGGATGTTCTACAATCATTTTATAGTCATTTTATATCATTTTTTGGTACTAACCTATTGACATAGTGCCAAGTGCCAGTTATTGTTTTTCATGTTTTTTACATCACAGGAAATCAATATCAGACGAAGTCCAAATGCCACGAAATTCTACGATGATTTTTTATGGGCCAAGAGGAAGGCAATGGGCCCTGGTTGCACCTAGGGGGTGCCGGCACAACCCACCAGGGCGCGCTAGGAGGCCCAGGCGCGCCCTGGTGGCTTGTGCCCAGCTCGGGTGCCCCCCGGACCGCCTCTTTGCTCTATAAATACCCCAAAAATTCCAGAACCCTAGAAGTGTCGATGAAATATTCATCTAGCAGCTGCAGAGTCCAGAACCACCAGATCCAATCTAGACACCATCACGGAGGGGTTCACCACTTCCATTGGTGCCTCTCCGATGATGCGGGTCTGTAGTTCTTTGTAGACCTTCGGGTCTGTAGTTAGTAGCTAGATGGCTTCCTCTCTCTCTTTTGATTCTCAATACAATGGTCTCTTGGAGATCCATATGATGTAACTCTTTTTGCGGTGTGTTTGTTGGGATCAGATGAACTTCGAGTTTATGATCAGTTATATATTTTTATATCCATGAAAGTTATTTGAGTTTCTTTGATCTCTTATATGCATGATCTCTTATAGCCTCGTATTTCTTCTCTGATATTTGGGTTTTGTTTGGCCAACTTGATCTATTTATCTTGCAATGGGAAGAGGTGCCCGGTAGTGGGTTCGATCTTACGGTGCTTGATCCCAGTGACAGGAAGGGAACCGACACGTATGTATCGTTGCTACTAAGGATAAAAAGACGAGATATAAATCTACCGCCATAGATAAACGGATCTTGTCTACATCATGTCATCATTCTTATTGCATTACTCCGTTTTTCCATGAACTTAATACACTAGATGCATGCTGGATAGCGGTCGATGAGTGGAGTAATAGTAGTAGATGAAGGCAGATGTCGGTCTACTAATCTTGGACATGATTCCTATGTAATGATCATTTCCTGGATATCGTCATAATTATTTGAAGTTCTGTCAATTGCCCAACATTAATTTGTTTACCCACCATTTGCTATTTTTCTCGAGAGAAGCCACTAGTGAAACCTACGGCCCCCGGGTCTTCTTCCTCATATTTTTGCTTTGCGATCTATTTTATTTGCACTTTTTATTAAGATCTATTAAACCAAAAATACAAAAATACTTTGCTGCACTTTATTTTATTCGCGCTCTATTATTTCAACCTATTACAATTTTACCCCGTCAACACGCAATTTCTAGCGTCGTACCCCGAAAGGGATTGACAACCCCTTTAACACGTCGGGTTGCGAGGTGTTGTTATTTGAGTGTAGGGGCTGTTTATGTTGTGTTGCTTGTTTCTCCTACTGGTTCGATAACCTTGGTTTCATATCTGAGGGAAATACCTACCGCCGTTATGCCGCATCATCCCTTCCTCTTTGGGGAAATACCGACGTAGCTTCAAGCAACATCAAAAGGAATTTCTGGCGCCGTTGCCGGGGAGGATATTCAACATAACCAGGTTCCTAATCACAAATCTCATCTCCTTGCAATTTACATTATTTGCCTCTCGTTTTCCTCTCTCCCACTTCACAAAAATTTGTCATTTTATTCGCCTCTCTTTTTTCCCTTCGTCGTTTTCTTGCCGGATCTGTTTTTTAGTGCAATCTTGTTGTGTAGTCATCATGACTCAAGAGAACACCAAGTTATGTGATTTATCAAATACCAACAACAATGATTTTATTGGCACTCCGCTTGCTCCTCCCGCCACTAGTGCGAAGACTTGTGATATTAATACTGATTTGCTGAATCTTGTTATGAAAGACCAATTTTCCAGTACTCCTAATGAGGATGCCGCATCCCATTTTAATACCTTCGTGGAATTATGCGATATGCAAAAGAAAAAAGATGTGGACAATGATGTGGTCAAGATGAAATTATTTCCGTTTTCTTTGCGTGATTCTGCAAAATTTTGGTTCTCTTCTTTGCCTCGCAATAGTATCGATTCTTGGAACAAGTGGAAAGATGCTTTTATTATCACTAAGTATTTTCCTCCCGCAAAAATTATTTCCTTTAGAACCCAGATCATGAATTTCAAGCAACTTGAACATAAGCATGTTGCACAATCTTGGGAAAGGATGAAAATGATGCTAAGGAATTGCCCAACTCATGGGTTAAATCTTTGGATGATCATACAAAAAATTTATGTGGGGTTGAATTTTGTTTCTCGTAATCTTTTAGATTCCGCTGCGGGTGGAACTTTTATGTAAATTACTTTGGGTGAAGCCACCAAATTTCTTGATAATCTCATGGCAAATTATTAACAATGGCATACCAAAAGAGCTCCTACTAGTAAAAAAGTTAATTTGGTTGAAGAAATTTCTTCTTTGAGTGATAAAGTTGATGCTCTTATGAAATTGGTTGCTAGTAAAAGTGCTCCTATTGATTTTAATGATATGCCTTTGTCTACTTCGATTGAGCAAGATAGTGATGTCGTTGATGTGAATTTTATTTCTCGCAATAATTTCAACAACAATGCTTATAGAGGAAATTTTAATCCTAGGCCTTTTCCTAGTAATTATTATAATAATTATGGTAATTCCTATGGAAATCAATCTTATAATAATAATAGGAACACCTCTGATCTTGAGAATAATATTAAAGAATTTATTAACATGGAAAAAGTTTTCAACACTTCCATGGAAGAAAAGTTGAATAAGATTGATGCCTTGTCTAGAAGTGTTGATAGAATTGCTCATGATGTGGAAAATCTCAAGTTGAAATTTTTTGTGCCTAAAGTTGATGAATCAATTAAAGCTCTTTATGTTTCTATGGATGAAAGTAAGAAAAGAATTGCTATGCTTAGAGCTAAAAGAGAATTTTCAGAGAAAGCTTTTTCTAGTGATTATTCTTGCAAAGATGATGAAGATCTTAAAATGATTGGTGTTTATTCTATTGATTCCTTGTCTAGTAAAGTTAAGACTGATGAAAAAGGGACTGGAGAAGAGTCAACTTTAGGTAGAAGGCGTCCCAATATTTTGGAGGGTGAAAATCTTGTTGAGAAAATTGATAAAAGTGGGTTTGGAAAGTTCGAAACTTTAGTTAGTGATGCACCATGTGACGCCCCCGATTCAATCGTACACTAATCATACACGCAAATGTGTATGATCAGGATCAGTGACTCACGGGAAGATATCACAACACAACTCTAGACACAAATTAAAATAATACAAGCTTTTTATTACAAGCCAGGGGCCTCGAGGGCTCGAATACATCAGCTTGAATACAAATGAGTCAGCGGAAGCAACAATATCTTAGTACAGACATAAGTTAAACAAGTTTGCCTTAAGAAGGCTAGCACAAAAGCAACATGATCGAAAAGGCAAGGCCTCCTACCTGGGAGCTGATACGTCTCCAACGTATCTATAATTTTTGATTGTTCCATGCTATATTATATTCTGTTTTGGACGTTAATGGGCTTTATTATACACTTTTATATTATTTTTGGGACTAACCTATTAACCGGAGGCCCAGCCCAGAATTGCTGTTTTTTTTGCCTATTTCAGAGTTTCGCAGAAAAAGAATATCAAACGGAGTCCAAATGGAATGAAACCTTCGGGAACGTGATTTTCGGAACGAACGTGATCCAGAGGACTTGGACCCTACGTCAAGACATCAACCAGGAAGGCACGAGATAGGGAGGCGCGCCTTCCCCCCGGGGTGCGCCCTCCACCCTCGTGGGCCCCATGTTGCTCCACCGACGTACTTCTTCCTCCTATATATACCTACGTACCCCCAAACTACCAGATACGGAGCCGAAATCCTAATTCCACCGCCGCAACCTTCTGTACCCGTGAGATCCCATCTTGGGGCCTTTTTTGGAGCTCCGCCGGTGGGGGCATCGATCACGGAGGGCTTCTACATCAACACCATAGCCTCTCCAATGATGTGTGAGTAGTTTACCTCAGACCTTCGGGTCCATAGTTATTAGCTAGATGGCTTCTTCTCTCTTTTTGGATCTCAATACAATGTTCTCCCCCTCTATTCGATGTAATCTTCTTTTGCGGTGTGTTTGTTAAGACCGATGAATTGTGGGTTTATGAACAAGATTATCTATGAACAATATTTGAATCTTCTCTGAATTCTTTTATGTATGATTGGTTATCTTTGCAAGTCTCTTCGAATTATCAGTTTGGTTTGGCCTACTAGATTGATCTTTCTTGCAATGGGAGAAGTGCTTAGCTTTGGGTTCAATCTTGCGGTGTCCTTTCCCAGTGACAGTAGGGGCAGCAAGGCACGTATTGTATTGTTGCCATCGAGGATAACAAGATGGGGTGTATATCATATTTCATGAGTTTATCCCTCTACATCATCTCATCTTACTTAAAGCGTTACTCTGTTCTTTTGAACTTAATACTCTAGATGCATGCTGGATAGCGGTCGATGTGTGGAGTAATAGTAGTAGATGCAGGCAGGAGTCGGTCTACTTGTCTCGGACGTGATGCCTATATACATGATCATACCTAGATATTCTCATAACTATGCTCAATTATGTCAATTGCTCAACAGTAATTTGTTCACCCACCGTAATACTTATGCTCTTGAGAGAAGCCACTAGTGAAACCTATGGCCCCCAGGTCTATTTTCCATCGTATTAATCTTCCAACACTTAGCTATTTTTATTGCCTTTTTATTTCCTTTGCATCTTTATCATAAAAATACCAAAAATATTATCTTATCATATCTATCAGATCTCACTCTCGTAAGTGACCGTGAAGGGATTCACAACCCCTTTATTGCGTTGGTTGCGAGGATTTATATGTTTGTGTAGGTGCGAGGGACTCATGCATGGCCTCCTACTGGATTGATACCTTGGTTCTCAAAAACTGAGGCAAATACTTACGCTACTTTGCTGCATCACCCTTTCCTCTTCAAGGGAAAACCAACGCAGTGCTCAAGAGGTAGCAAGAAGGATTTCTGGCGCCGTTGCCGGGGAGTCTATGCAAAAGTCAACATACCAAGTACCCATCACAAACCCTTATCGCCCGCATTACATTATTTGCCATTTGCCTCTCGTTTTCCTCCCCCACTTCACCCTTGCCGTTTTATTCGCCCTCTCTTTTCCGTTCGCCTCTTTTTCGCTTCCTTCTTGTTTGCTCGTGTTTTGGTTTGCTTGCTTGTCACGATGGCTCAAGATAATACCAAATTGTGTGACTTTACCAATACCAACAACAATGATTTTCTTAGCACTCCGATTGCTCCTCTTACCGACACTGAATCTTGTGAAATCAATGCTGCTTTGTTGAATCTTGTCATGAAAGATCAATTCGTCGGCCTTCCTAGTGAAGATGCCGCTACCCATCTAAATAGCTTCGTTAAATTGGGTGATATGCAAAAGAAGAAAGATGTGGATAATGATATTGTTAAATTGAAGCTATTTCCTTTTTCGCTTAGAGATCGTCTAAAGCTTGGTTTCATCTTTGCCTAAAAACAGTATTGATTCTTGGAATAACTGCAAAGATGCTTTTATCTAAGTATTTTCCTCCCGCTAAGATCATCTCCCTTAGAAACGATATTATGAATTTTAAGAAACTTGATCATGAACATGTTGCACAAGCTTGGGAGAGGATGAAATTAATGAACATGGTTTAAATCTTTGGATGATTATACAAAAGTTTTATGCCGGATTGAATTTTGCTTCTAGAAATTCTTTTAGATTCGGCCGCGGGAGGTACTTTTATGGAAATCACTTTAGGAGAAGCTACTAAACTCCTAGATAATATTATGGTTAATTATTCTCAATGGCACACTGAAAGATCTACTAATAAAAAGGTGCATGCGATAGAAGAAATTAATGTTTTGAGTGGAAAGATGGATGAACTTATGAAATTATTTGCTACTAAAAGTGTTTCTTTTGATCCTAATGATATGCCTTTGTCTACTTTGATTGAGAATAATAATGAATCTATGGATGTGAATTTTGTTGGTAGGAATAATTTTGGTAACAACGCGTATAGAGGAAACTTTAATCCTAGGTCGTATCCTAGTAATTCCTCTAATAATTATGGTAATTCCTACAACAATTCTTATGGAAATTTTAATAAGATACCTTCTGAATTTGAGACTAGTGTTAAGGAGTTTATGAATTCACAAAAGAATTTCAATGCCTTGCTTGAAGAAAATTTGCTTAAAGTTGATGAATTGGCTAGGAACGTTGATAGAATTTCTCTTGATGTTGATTCTTTGAAACTTAGATCTATTCCACCTAAGCATGATATCAATGAGTCTCTCAAAGCCATGCGAATTTCCATTGATGAGTGCAAAGAAAGAACTGCTAGGATGTGTGCTAAGAAAGATTGCTTTATGAAAGCGTGTTCTTCTAATTTCTATGAAAATAAAGATGAAGATCTAAAAGTTATTGATGTGTCCCCTATTAAATCTTTGTTTTGCAATATGAATCTTGATAATGATGGGACTGAATATGATCCACCTTTACCTAGAAGGCATTCCAAAAATTCGGAGTCTTTAGATCTTGATGCAAAAATTGGTAAAGGTGGGATTGAAGAGATCAAAACTCTAGATACTAATGAACCCGCTATTTTGGACTTCAAGGAATTTAATTATGATAATTGCTCTTTGATATATTGTATTTCCTTGTTGCAATCCGTGCTAAATTATCCACATGCTTATAGTCAAATTAAAGCCTTTACTAAACATATCGTTGATGCTTTGATGCAATCTTATGAAGAAAAACTTGAGTTAGAAGTTTCTATCCCTAGAAAACTTTATGATGAGTGGGAACCTACTATTAAAATTAAAATTAAAGATCATGAATGCTATGCTTTGTGTGATTTGGGTGCTAGTGTTTCCACGATCCCAAAAACTTCGTGCGATTTGCTAGGTTTCCATGATTTTGATGATTGTTCTTTAAACTTGCACCCTGCGGATTACACCATTAAGAAACCTATGGGAAGAATTAATGATGTTCTTATTATTGCAAATAGGAATTATGTGCCCGTAGATTTTATTGTCCTTGATATAGATTGCAATCCTTCATGTCCTATTATTCTTGGTAGACCTTTCCTTAGAACGATTGGTGCAACTATTGATATGAAGGAAGGAAATATTAGATTCCAATTTCCGTTAAGGACAGGCATGGAACACTTCCATAGAAAGAAAATAAAATTACCTTATGAATCTATTATGAGAGCCACTTATGGATTGCCAACCAAAGATGGCAATACCTAGATCTATCCTTGCTTTTATGCCTAGCTAGGGGCGTTAAACGATAGCGCTTGTTGGGAGGCAACCCAATTTTATTTTTAGTTTTTTTGCTTTTTCCTTCTGTTTAGGAATAGATATTCGGTCTAGCCTCTGGTTTAATTTGTTTTTATGTTTTAATTAGTGGTTGTGCCAAGTTTAACCTATAGGATCTTCTTGGATGATAGTTATTTGATCTTGCTGAAAATTGCAGAAACTTTCTGTTCACGAAAATAATTGTTAAAAATCACCAGAACGTGATAAAATATTGATTCCAATTGCTGCTGATCAATAAACAAATTTTCTAGGTCTTCCTAGTTTTTCTGAATTTTTGGAGTTCCAGAAGTTTGTGTTAATTACAAATTACTACAGACTGTTCTGTTTTTGACAGATTCTGTTTTTCGTGTGTTGTTTGCTTATTTTGATGAATCTATGGCTAGTAAAATAGTTTATAAACCATAGAGAAGTTGGAATACAGTAGGTTTAACACCAATATAAATAAATAATGAGTTCATTACAGTACCTTGAAGTGGTGTTTTGTTTTCTTACGCTAACGGAGCTCACTAGATTTTCTGTTAAGTTTTGTGTTGTGAAGTTTTCAAGTTTTGGGTAGAAGATTTGATGGATTATGGAACAAGGAGTGGAAAGAGCCTAAGTTTGGGGATGCCCATGGCACCCAAAGATAATCTAAGAACACCTAAAAGCCAAAGCTTGGGGATGCCCCGGAAGGCATCCCCTCTTTCGTCTACTTCCATCGGTAACTTTACTTGGAGCTATATTTTTATTCACCACATGATATGTGTTTTGCTTGGAGCGTCTTGTATTATTTGAGTCTTTGTTTGTTAGTTTGCCACAATCATCCTTGCCGTACACACCTTTTGAGAGAAACACACATAAATCAAAAATTGTTAGAATACTCTATGTGCTTCACTGATATCTTTTGAGTTATATAGTTTTGCTCTAGTGCTTCACTTATATCTTTTAGAGCACGGTGGTGGTTTTGTTTTATAGAAACTATTGTTCTCTCATGCTTCACTTATATTATTTTGAGAGTCCTACAAAACAGCATGGTAATTTGCTTTAATTATGATAGGCATTCAAGATTAGTAAAAAAATTCTTATGAGTACTATGAGAAGTTAGATGCTTGATAATTGTTTTGAGATATGGAGATGATGATATTAGAGTCATGCTAGTTGAGTAGTTGAGAATTTGAGAAATACTTGTGTTAAAGTTTGTGATTCCCGTAGCATGCACGTATGGTGAACCGTTATGTGATGAAGTCGGAGCATGATTTATTTATTGATTGTCTTCCTTATGAGTGGCGGTCGGGGACGAGCGATGGTCTTTTCCTACCAATCTATCCCCCTAGGAGCATGCGCGTAATACTTTGCTTTTATAACTTGTAGATTTTTGCAATAAATATATGAGTTCTTTATGACTAATGTTGAGTCCATGGAGTGTACGCACTTTTCTTTCTTCCACCATTGCTAGCCTCTCTAATACCACACACTTTTCGCTGGTATCATACACCCACCATATACCTTCCTCAAAACAGCCACCATACCTACCTATCATGGCATTTCCATAGCCATTCCGAGATATATTTCCATGCAACTTACCACCGTTCTATTTACTATGACACGATCCATCATTGTCATATTGCTTTGCATGATCATGTAGTTGACATCGTATTTGTGGCAAAGCCACCATTCATAATTCTTTCATACATGTCACTCTTGATTCATTGCATATCCCGGTACACCGCCGGAGGCATTCACATAGAGTCATATTTTGTTCTAAGTATTGAGTTGTAAGTAAATAAAAGTGTGATGATCATCATTTTCTAGAGCATTGTCCCAAGTGAGGAAAGGATGATGGAGACTATGATTCCCCCACAAGTCGGGATGAGACTCCGGACTAAATAAAAAAAGAGGCCAAAAAAAGAGAAGAAAAGGCCCAAATAAAAAAATGAGAGAAAAAGAGAGAAGGGACAATGTTACTATCCTTTTACCACACTTGTGCTTCAAAGTAGCACCATGATCTTCATGATACAGAGTCTCCTATGATATCACTTTCATATACTAGTGGGAGATTTTCATTATAGAACTTGGCTTGTATATTCCAATGATGGGCTTCCTCAAAATGCCCTAGGTCTTCATGAGCAAGCGAGTTGGATGCACACCCACTTAGTTTCTTTTGTTGAGCTTTCATATACTTCTAGCTCTAGTGCATCCGTTGCATGGCAATCCCTACTCACTCACATTAATATCTATTAATGGGCATCCCCATAGCCCGTTGATACGCCTAGTTGATGTGAGACTATCTTCTCCTTTTTTGTCTTCTCCACAACCACCATTCTATTCCACATATAGTGCTATGTCCATGGCTCACGCTCATGTATTGCGTGAAGATTGAAAAAGTTTGAGAACATCAAAAGTATGAAACAATTGCTTGGCTTGTCATCGGGGTTGTGCATGATTTAAATACTTTGTGTGGTGAAGATAGAGCATAGCCAGACAATATGATTTTGTAGGGATAACTTTCTTTGGCCATGTTATTTTGAGAAGACATAATTGCTTAGTTAGTATGCTTGAAGTATTATTATTTTTATGTCAATATTAACTTTTGTCTTGAATCTTTTGGATCTGAATATTCATACCACAATTAAGAGAATTACATTGAAATTATGTCAAGTAGCATTCCACATCAAAAAATTTGTTTTTATCATTTACCTACTTGAGGACGAGCAGGAATTAAGCTTGGGGATGCTTGATACGTCTCCAACGTATCTATAATTTTTTATTGTTCCATTATATATTATATTCTGTTTTGGACGTTAATGGGCTTTACTATACACTTTTATATTATTTTTGGGACTAACTTATTAACTGGAGGCCCAGCCCAGAATTGCTATTTTTTTGCCTATTTCAGAGTTTCGCAGAAAAAGAATATCAAACGGAGTCCAAACGGAATGAAACCTTCGGGAACGTGATTTTCGGAACGAACGTGATCCAGAGGACTTGGACCCTACGTCAAGACATCAACCAGGAAGGTACGAGGTAGGGGGCGCACCTACCCCCCTGGGCGCGCCCTCCACCCTCATGGGCCCCATGTTGCTCCACCGACGTACTTCTTCCTCCTATATATACCTACGTACCCCAAAACTACCATATACGGAGCCAAAAACCTAATTCCACCGCCGCAACCTTCTGTACACATGAGATCCCATCTTGGGGCCTTTTCCGGAGCTCCGCCGGATGGGGCATCGATCACGGAGGGCTTCTACATCAACACCATAGCCTCTCCGATGATGTGTGAGTCGTTTACCTCAGACCTTCGGGTCCATAGTTATTAGCTAGATGGCTTCTTCTCTCTTTTTGGATCTCAATACAATGTTCCCCCCCCTCTCTTGTGGAGATCTATTCGATGTAATCTTCTTTTGCGGTGTGTTTGTTGAGACTGATGAATTGTGGGTTTATGATCAAGATTATCTATGAACAATATTTGAATCTTCTCTGAATTCTTTTATGTATGATTGGTTATCTTTGCAAGTCTCTTCGAATTATCAGTTTGGTTTGGCCTACTAGATTGATCTTTCTTGCAATGGGAGAAGTGTTTAGCTTTGGGTTCAATCTTGCGGTGTCCTTTCCCAGTGACAGTAGGGGCAGCAAGGCACGTATTGTATTGTTGCCATCGAGGATAACGAGATGGGGTTTATATCATATTGCATGAGTTTATCCCTCTACATCATGTCATCTTACTTAAAGCGTTACTCTGTTCTTTTGAACTTAATACTCTAGATGCATGCTGGATAGCGGTCGATGTGTGGAGTAATAGTAGTAGATGCAGGCAGGAGTCGGTCTACTTGTCTCGGACGTGATGCCTATATACATGATCATACCTACATATTCTCATAACTATGCTCAATTCTGTCAATTGCTCAACAGTAATTTGTTCACCCACCGTAATACTTATGCTCTTGAGAGAAGCCACTCGTGAAACCTATGGCCCCCGAGTCTATTTTCCATCATATTAATCTTCCAACACTTAGCTATTTTTATTGCCTTTTTATTTCCTTTGCATCTTTATCATAAAAATACCAAAAATACTATCTTATCATATCTATCAGATCTCACTCTTGTAAGTGACCGTGAAGGGATTGACAACCCCTTTATTGCGTTGGTTGCGAGGATATATTTGTTTGTGTAGGTGCGAGGGACTCGTGCGTGGCCTCCTACTGGATTGATACCTTGGTTCTCAAAAACTAAGGGAAATACTTACGCTACTTTGCTGCATCACCCTTTCCTCTTCAAGGGAAAACCAACGTTGTGCTCAAGAGGTAGCAGGAGCCTCCTAACTACTCCTGGTCGTTAGTGGCCTCCACGTAGTAGTAGGCACCCTCGGGGTTGTAGTAGTCGTCGGTGGTGGCATCTGGCTCTTGGACTCCACCATCTGGTTGCAACAACTAGAAAGAAGAAAGAAGGGGGAAAAGTGGTAGCAATGCAACCGTGAGTACTCATCCAAAGTACTCGCAAGCAAGGATCTACACTACTTATGCATCGGTATCAATGAAAGGGTAGTATCTGTGGACTAACTGCAGAATTCCAGAATAAGAGGGGGAGAAGCTAGTCCTATCAAAGACTAGCATCTTCTGGAAACCACCATCTTGCAGCAACAGGAGGGAGTAGAGTAGTATAACATAAGTCATATTTATGTTGTTGTATCAACGCTCCGGGATCCTTTCTCGACCCCCGAAGCAACATATCCAAATCATGCATCAACATCGAGTTCTAGTTGTATCGATCGGGATACAACTCCAAGTGTCCGTTACCGCAGGATAGGCTATCGATAGATATTTTCTTCCCTGCAGTGCTGCACCAACTTACCCACCATGCTCGATTAACTCCGGCCGGACACACTTTCCTGGGTCATGCCCGGCCTCGTCCAAACAATACGCCGCAACCCGACCTAAGCTTAATGGAGAGGTCAGCACGCCGGACTAAACCTATGCTCCCAGGGGTCTTGGGCCATCGCCCCGGGAACTCCTGCACATTGTGTGGGCGGCCAGTGAGCAGACCTAGCTACCTCCTGAAAAAGGCAGGTGCTTACCAGTCCAACCCGGCATGCGTCGCTCAGTCGCATGACATCTATTAAGCTTCGGCTAATGCATATGACGCAGAACGCCCATACTATGCCCACGTGATGGTTAGTGCTAACAGGCCAGAGGCCCCTCGGATCAAATATCCAAATCATAGTGGATTAGGAGCGCGCGGTAACGAGCAGAGACTCACGATCGATGTGACCCCGTTGCCCCGTCTCAAGGACTTGCAGCAAGGGCTAAGAATGCCCGGCCACGCCTCGTAATTATCTCGCGGGCACCTTCCAGGTCAACCCGACTCCACATCACTCGCAATTAAGCTTGCGCGGGTACCCCTCAGGGCCGACCCATCTTTAGTAACGTGGTTCAGTGTAAAGTCATAGTAACCATAGTAACTATGTGTCTAACGACAAGGGGAACCCTGAGGAACCACCATCGATGGATTCCACTCGATGTAATCATTAAGGTGAACGTAAGAGGAACCACCCTCGAGGTTCACACTTGAGGGGTTGGACGACAGAGTCGTATCGGAAGTGGTTAAGGTAGAATCACCCTCGATGACCACGATCGAATAGCTACACGACAGGGTTAACATCAGAAGTGCTGATGAGGTCTCACCCTTGGCACTCGATAGTAACCTAGTAGTGTCGAGCAACTAAGGGGAAAGTGATGTGCGGTGCCGGGATCTGATCTTCGATACCGTTGATCGGGTCTTCGATGATGAAGCAGGGGAAACAAGGACAAGGTGGGGTCACTGATGGATCACTAACCAACTTATACTAAGCAGTTTAGGATAAGCACGTAAGGTACAACAGTGGATACAAAAGCAGGCTATGCATCAGAATAGGAGCAAACAATTACAGTAGAGAAATCTAATGCAAGCATGAGAGAATGGAATGGGCGATATCGGGATGATCAAAGGGGGGGCTTGCCTGGAAGCTCTGCTGAAAAGGAAGAAGTGTCATCGTCGACGTAGTCGATCACAGGGGCAACATCAGTCTCGGGGTCTACCGGAGAGAAGAGGGGGAAGAAACAGTAAATATAAAGCAAGATAGCATCACAAAGCATAACATGGCAATATGTTGTGCCGGTTATGACCTAACGTACGGCTACACGATATAGGTGAAGGGGGAATTTAACCAGGAATGTTTTCCCGGTTCCGGACCTGTGTCAGACAAATGACTGGAGGGGGGATGTTCCATGTTCATCTAGTTAGAGGCATTTGACAGGTAAACGGACCACGTATTCGGATTCGTCTCGTCATTCTGAGCATCTTTCATATATAAAGTTTTTCGATCCGAGCTACGGTTTATTTTCTATGAATTTTTAAAGATAAAAGTATTTTCTGGAATTATTCAATTTAACAGAAATTCATTATGACGTCAGCATTGCATGGGGATGATGTCAGCAGTCAACAGACTCGCTGACCAGGGTCAAACCTGACCTGTGGGTCCAGTGGGACCCACAGGTCAGCCTATGTTAGTCTAACAGTAATTTAAACTAAACTAACAGGCTAATTAGAGGGGTGGGCCCCCGGTGTCAGTGACTAACTAATTACTAATTAATTAATAGATTTTAATTAACAAATTTACTTATTTTTAAAACATTTTAAACAAGTGGGGCCCACACGTCAGTCTCACTAGGCAGCCCAGTCAGCAGTTGACTGGGTCAACCCAATCTAGTGGGACCCGTGGGGCCCACGGTCAGCCACACAGAGGTAGGGCCTGGCCTTGCCACGTCGGCCGGCCGGCGGCTGAACGCCGGTGAGCATGAAAACACGGCGAAGGGCACTCGGCCTCGTCGGAAAAGTGTTCTACGGCGCCGTTCGGCGCACGGTTGGGTCCGTTCGAACGAGCGTCGTGCGCCGCGTCGAATGGTGGCATCGACCGTTGCTGGGGTGGCCGGAAAAGACGCCGGCGACGAGCTACGGCGGAAGCGCATTCAGATTCTCGATGAGAATGGCTCTAGGGGGCATGGGAAGGCTCATGCGCATGCGCGTTGGGCTCATGGGAACACCAGGAGCACAACGGAGGCCTCAAGCGAGTGTGACAAGGGCCATGGCCACGGCCACGAGCTCGTCGGCTGCGAACAGGGCTCGGGCGCGGCAGCAGCTAGCTACGGTGCATGAAGAGGCTAAAAGGAGGGGAGCAGGAGATGGAGGAGCTCACCTAGCGGCACGAACGGTGACCCTTGGAAGGTTAGGAGCAGCAGGAGCGTCGGAGAGGAGGAAGTTCGCCGGCGACCGAGGCGGAAGGGGGCGGCTCGATCCGCGGCCTGCGGTGCTCCTCCAGCTCGATGGCGATGCGTAGTCGAGGTAGAGGTCGACGGCGCGTCTCGTGCACGTGCTGGTGAGGCACGGGGTGGGCGGTGGCCGCGGCTACGGCACAGCCATGGCGACGGCGGCGCTTAGTTGAGGTGGGAAGGGGATCTGGAGAGCGAGGTAGAGAGCGAAGAGGGAGAGAGGGGGCAAGTGGGTGAGTGGGGAGGGAGCCCGAGGCGTCGGGGCTACCCTTATCCCCTCGCCGACGACGTGGCAGTATGGGGCAGCGCACCCGGTCCGGCGGGGACGCGCCCCGGTCGAAGGAGCAGTGAAAAAGGGGATCAACCGCGCGGGGAAAGGTGGGCCGACTTGCTGGGGTGGGATAAAGCCCAGTGGGGCAAGGGGGCTTCTCTCTTCTCCTCTTTCCTTTCTTTTTCTCTTTCTTTTTACAGAAAAATGTTTTTACAATGTTTGAGCTGCCAAAAAGGATTGTGTAAAATGTGGGACTTGGCCACATAATTACATTGCAATAGTTGGCACTTCCACAAAAAGATTGTGAGGCTTTTGAAAAAGTTTGCCACTTTTATAAATTGAGAAGGCATTTAATCTATTGTTTGAGCCACTGCTTTAATTCGTTTAGGCCATTTAAATACCTTGCAAAAATGTTGGTTCACCACCAATATTTGTTATGGATTATTTGCCACAAGATGAACATTTTAGATTTCATGTATGACAAATATGAATTTTTTACTTTAGATTGGATTTGAATTTGAATTGTGATTTGGATCAAGTGAAGATTAGCAACAGTAACATGATGACATGGCACCATTAATAGGGGATTACTGTAGCATGACACTGGGGGTGTTACAAATCTCCTCCACTACAAGAAATCTCGTCCCGAGATTTAAGTGGGAAAGTAAAGAGTAACTTCGGAAGAACTGACCCTTATAGGCTTAATTATCTGGTGAACAATTCATGGAATGAGGCAGAAGTATCTCTCGAGTTGAAACTCAATAAAACATTGAGAGAATTAAAGTAGGCAATGAGAATTTTCAAGCCATAGGCAAATGTTCGATGCCTGAAACAGAGGGTGAGAGGGGCTCAGAGCAACGAAATAAATATCGCGTCTGACACCGGAATAGAATAAGTGAGGGAAGGTGGCTCGTAAAATACATACAAAGCCAAGTGTAAAGTATAGTTCAGAATCAAGGTTGTACAGGAGAGTCAAGTTTTGATCCTGTGGAACTGTGGGTTATGGGCACACCATGTGGGTTAAAAAGTAGGAAGGGTGCTGACATCTTGCACAGTCATGTTAGCAAGGCATGTCAGAGGATAGCCTGTCAGTTATGTTGGCAACAACACTGGTACCAAGGGCGAGGGACGAAGAGAACCATTTTCCTGCTCGTTGAAACGAGGCGGACCAATAGGCAAAGTTCTCGTCCATCGGTGGTTACCGGAATGTCAACAACAATAATAACAGGGTCTTACTGCCAAATTGTGCACCGAGGTGTTTACATAAGCAGGGAACTATTACTACTTAGATCTCATGAATCATAACAAAGGTTAAACAAAACAATGGAAGGGGAAAATATGATTGTTAGTTTAATCAGAACAATAGAAAGGAAAATGTGTTTAAACACAATTGTAAGGAGTATTCCCTTCCCAAGGACAAGCAGAGGAAGATATCCATGGCAGGAGAGTAAGTAGCTAACCAACTAGGTAAAGGGGCGAGGGAGTTCATGTTGTTACCCATACAATAGGGTATGGATAATCGATCAAGAAACATTTAGCAGTGCGCTTCCAATGTTCTTGTTGACGATCGGAGTACCACAGACATGCTTCGGGATATCATTGACATGGTCATCAGGTAAAAGTCAGACTTTTGAATTCACAAAGGATCCTGCGGGAACTGCTAGAATAGTTCGTACCATTTCATCATTGAAAGATGAGGATGTGGCCGATGGGTTCAGCAGCAATCCATCGACATGTCAAAAGTATGTAATGCCAAAATCTATATGAACAAGTTTGTGTTGGGGGTGGGGGCAAGAATGTTGTCAATGATAACACAAATCATCGAGGGGCAAGGATGGTATTTCTCATCATGAATTCAATTGATATCTTGGAAGAGCTCAGAATGTTGATGATGATCATGACACATTTGTCGAGAGATTTAATGAAGACGTAATTGATCGACGATGACATCAAGTCAAAGGAATGATGAAGCGAAAGGTTATTGGATCCATGGGTACGACACGAACTCGACATTAAGCTTCATGTTCAAGGAGAAGTGATAGGACGAGGAAGATTGACGGAAGCTTAGCTCAATGTCGAAAATTGTGCTCCGGGAAAACGGACCAGGTAGCACAGTTAAAATTTAACACGATAATGATATAGCCGATCAGGCTAGGAATGACTTAAGAATTATTGAATCAGAGTGCGTAATGGATTCACTTATTGGTGTTCTCGAGTGACTAATAACTCAAAAACCCAGGGGAAATCTGAAATCGGTGAGAAGCAATACTAGATGAAGACTCATAGGAAGCAACACAGTTCTTTGATATTCTCGAGATACCAGAGGGTAATACTTGAAGGTACAGTAGAATAGATGCTTGACAGGTGAAATGATCTGCAGAAGACAAGTACTTTAACTTGTTCGAGAAATAGAATCAAAGGAGAACAATCATGGTCGGAACCACGGTTTGCAAAGGATAAATTCACAGATACCAGATGATATTATATCAAGGAAATGGTTATTATTACAAGAAGCTTCCATGATAGGACCTACATCATCTCCATGGGCATGAACACAAAGTTCAAGGTTGACTCCCACTTCTTCAATGCATAACCTTCCATTCACTTCTCGTTTTCGATGAAGTTGAAGTGTTAAAATTTTATCTGACGAAACGCCAGTAGAGTATAACCTGCATAACCTTCAGGTCCACACAGGTTAGGGAAGGCATAGGTTCAACCCATCGGGGCATATTAGGAACATACACCACAATCTTCAAGAGTAAATAACACAAGCTCGAAGGTAGAGCAGGGTTTGCCAAAGGCAATATGTATCACGGGAAGAATTCGTAAAGGGGTCGGATTTACGAAGGAACTATTGGGTCATAACCCACCAAAGGATCAGGTGGTCAACAAAGGATCTGAGGGGAGTATCGGTACTCAAACAGAGGAAGAAAGATGCAAAGTCGTCGGATTATGAAAACATCTGAACAATTCGATGCTTAAATTCAAAGGAATTATGATTTCCACATCGGAGGATCAGAAGCAGATGCTCTGATCCAAAGAGGAGTAAGTAGAATAGAATTAGATGGGCAATCAATCAAGGTTTGATTTGCCGAGAATCAGCTCATGTTTGGAAAGACGTCTGAGCTGGAGGGAAGAATTCTAGTTGCGACTGATCATTGCAAGCATTCACGAACACATCGAATCAAATGCTCAATATGACGATGACAAAGGATGCCAACGAAGATTACTAGACATAAGGAATTAACCTTAACGTAGGAAGGCAAGAACTTCAGGAGCAATAGGCTACTGAGGATTTCCAGAATACCAAATAGTATTTCGAAGACTATTGTGAAACACAAGAACAACTGGGGATGAACGGATCACCGGTAAGTGTGAGGAATTATTCATAGGTGTATTCATGTGAAAAGGAGCTGAAGGCTATGGCACAACGGATTTTCAGAATATTCAAAATATCGGAGAGTACTTTAGGGTATCTTGTAATAACAAGAGCAATTGGGGTGAATGTATTAACGACAGGTTTAAGTAATTATCCATAAGGATATAACGGTGGTAGAGAATTGCAAAGTCGGTGGGCACAAGGTCTTGAGAGAACATCGGAGAGTATCTTCGGAATCTTCTGGTGCACCAAGCGATCATCTGTACCGAGGGGCTCTCCGGGAGAAAGTAGTTACGAGACCCTAGAGTTAGAGTTAGCAAAATCTTTAAACCGAATAGAAGAGAGATCAGAGTCCCAGAGTACAGAAGAGGAATAAAAGATCCTAATACCACCCAATGGTGACGTGGGCCCGTAAGACACATAGCCATGTTAGTAAAAGTTTTTGTAGTGACTAGACTCGACTTCGGCCAAGGAGTTGGAAGGGGGGCTACCTACAGGCAGTCGGCTCTGATACCAACTTGTGACACCCCCAATTCAATTGTGCACAAATCATACACGCAAATGTGCACGATCAAGATCAAGGACTCACGGTAAGATATCACAACACAACTCTAGACACAAATTAAAATAATATAAGCTTTATATTACAAGCCAGGGGCCTCGAGGGCTTGAATACATCAGCTTGAATACAAACGAGTCAGCGGAAGGAACAATATCTAAGTACAGACATAAGTTAAACAAGTTTGCCTTAAGAAGGCTAGCACAAAAGCAACATTATCGAAAAGGCAGGGCCTCCTGCCTCGGAGCCTCCTAACTACTCCTGGTCGTCGGCGGCCTCCACGTAGTAGTAGGCACCCTCGGGGTTGTAGTAGTCGTCGGTGGTGGCATCTGGCTCTTGGACTCCACCATCTGGTTGCAACAACCAGAAAGAAGAAAGAAGGGGGAAAAGTGGTAGCAAAGCAACCGTGAGTACTCATCCAAAGTACTCGCAAGCAAGGATCTACACTACTTATGCATCGGTATCAATGAAAGGGGTAGTATCTGTGGACTAACTGCAGAATGCCAGAATAAGAGGGGGAGAAGCTAGTCCTATCGAAGACTAGCATCTTCTGGAAATCACCATCTTGCAGCAACAGGAGGGAGTAGAGTAGTATAACATAAGTCATATTTATGTTATTGTATCAACGCTCCGGGATCCTTTCTCGACTCGCGAAGCAACATATCCAAATCATGCCTCAGCATCCAGTTCTAGTTGTATCGATCGGGATACAACTCCAAGTGTCCGTTACCGAAGGACAGGCTATCGATAGATGTTTTCTTCCCTCTAGGGGTGCACCAACTTACCCACCATGCTCGATTAACTCCGGCCGGACACACTTTCCTGGGTCATGCCCGGCCTCGGCCAAACAATACGCCGCAACCCGACCTAGGCTTAATAGAGAGGTCAGCATGCCGGACTAGACCTATGCCCCCAGGGGTCTTGGGCCATCGCCCTGGGAACTCATGCACGTTGCGTGGGCGGGCGGTGAGCAGACCTAGCTACCTCCTTAAAAAGGCAGGTGCTTACCAGTCCAACTCGGTGTGCGCCGCTCAGTCGCATGACGTCTATTAAGCTTTAGCTGATGCATACGACGCAGAACACCCATACCATGCCAACGTGATGGTTAGTGCTAACAGGCCAGAGGCCCCTAGGATCAAATATCCAAATCGTAGTGGATTAGGAGCACGCGGTAACGAGCAGAGACTCACGGTCAATGTGACCCCGTCGCCTTGTCTCGAGGACTTGCGGCAAGGGCTAAGAATACCCGGCCACGCCTCGTAATTATCTCGCGGGCACCTTCCAGGTCAACCCGACTCCACATCACTCGCAATTAAGCTTGCGCGGGTACCCCTTAGGGCCGACCCGTCTTTAGTAACATGGTTCAGTGTAAAGTCATAGCAACCATAGTAACTGTGTGTCTAATGCCAAGCGGAACCCTGAGTAACCACCCTCGATGGATTCCACTCGATGTAATCATCAAGGTGAACGTAAGAGGAACCACCCTCGAGGTTCACACTTGAGGGGTTGCAGGACAAAGTCGTATCGGAAGTGGTTAAGGCGGAATCACCCTCGATGACCACGACCGAATAGCTACACTACAGGGTTAACATCAGAAGTCCTGATGAGGTCTCACCCTCGGCACTCGATAGTAACCTAGTAGTGTCGAGCAACTAAGGGGAAACTGATGTGCGGTGCCGGGGCCTGGTCTTCGATCCCGTTGATCGGGTCTTCAATGATGAAGCAGGGATAACAAGGACAAGGTGGGGGTCACTGATGGATCACTAACCAACCTATGCTAAGTAGTTTAGGATAAGCAGGTAAGGTACAACATTAGATACAAAAGCAGGTTATGCATCGGAATAGGAGCAAATAATTACAGTAGCAAAATCTAATGCAAGCATGAGAGAATGGAATGGGCGATATCGGGATGATCAAAAAGGGGCTTGCCTGGAAGCTCTGCTGAAAAGGAAGAAGTGTCGTCTGAGGGAGTCCTGGACTAAGGGGTCCTCGGGCGTCCGGCCTGTTATCCATGGGCCGGACTGATGGGCTGTGAAGACACGAAGGCCGAAGATTGTACCCGTAATTGCTCAAAAAAAAAGATTGTACCCGTGTCCGGATAGGACTCTCCTTGGCGTGGAAGGCAAGCTTGGCGATCGACCGTGTAGATTCCTTTCTTTGTAACCGACTCTATGTAACCCTAGATCCCCCCGATGTCTATATAAACCGGAGGGTTTAGTCCGCAAGGGAGATACCCATTACCATACTCATACAGGATAGACTTCTAGGGTTTAGCCATTATGATCTCGTGGTAGATCAACTCTGGTAATACTCATATTCATCAAGATCAATCAAGCAGGAAGTAGGGTATTACCTCCATAGAGAGGGCCCGAACCTGGGTAAACATCGTGTCCCCTGTCTCCTGTTACCATCGACCTTAGACGCACAGTTCGGGACCCCCTACCCGAGATCCGCCGGTTTTGACACCGACATTGATGCTTTCATTGAGAGTTCCACTGTGACGTCGACGACAGGATCGATGACTCGCCTTGCCCTTAAAGACAATATCACCTCCGGAGGAGTACTGGCCTCGGGCCAAACCCTCCGGCTGGGCGGCTTTACCACGATCGCCCGTTCGGCCGTTGAGCCAACAATGACCTCTCGGGCCATCAAAAATCCCCTTCGTATCAACTCCGAACACTCCAAGCAGATGGATCCGGTAGAGTTTTCGTCCTTAAACGAGCTCCTAGATCGCATCGCCGCCTTGGGAATTGCCACAGATTACAATTGGATCGGGCTTAAAACCGATCAAGGAGAAATCAAATCTCCACCGGTCACCCACCAGATAGCGGTAGTCGAGGAGCGGGACGGCGAATCTTCCACTATATCAAAGACGGACTATGTTCGGATCGCCGACCCGGAAGAGCCGGATACCCACCAGCGAAAGGAAGCGACCGGCCCTCCGAACATAGAATCAGACGGCGGCCCTAAGCAATCAGAAGATACTCCGGAGCCTGGACTGTTGAGTCTGGAAGATCTTCAGACTCCGGATAACTGATCCGGTCAGGGACCGGATTTAATTCCACCCACCCACCCAGACATAAGCTCTCTCATGAGCATACAACATCAGTCTCAGGAAATAGTCCACCACTTTTGGGCCAGATTCCTCCTTGTCAAAGACAAGGTCAAAGATTGCCGCGACGAGGACGCGATATCAGCGTTCTGCAACAATTACGCGGACGAAGGAATTCTTAACGCCATCAACCGCCGTCGCATACTACACTTCGCTGACTTAGCGACTATCGTCCAGAAGTACAGCGCAATGGAAAGCGCCTGGAAAACCCAGGCAGCTCGCTGGGAACCATCAGGCGAAAAGGGCGCAACCTCGTGGCACGCCCAGTCCAATAACAAAGAAATATAAACCCACTATGCGTCATGGAACCATCTTGGAAGGATGGCTCGATGGGCCATGCAAACTTCACATAACACCAGACACCATATCAAGCCACAGCCTTAGAGCATGTTGGATACTCCGGCAGGTAGCCAAGAGCGGCGAGGACATCCTTACCAAAGACACCCCAGGGCAATACCCTCCTGAAGACGATGACCCCAGAGTATTGACGGTCTTCGAGACATTCGCCTCAAATAATAAGCGCAAAAGGGCACTTCGCGACCTCACCGAAGTTTGCCAAATCGCCGCAATAAACCCCTGGAACGACACGGCTATAACCTTCAATGCCGGTGATGAACCAAAATATAGGACATTCCGAGCGCCAGCCGCATTAGTCCTCAGTCCTATCGTGGACGGCTTTCGACTCACCAAGGTCCTTATGGATGGTGGCAGCGAGCTAAACCTCATTTATGAGGATACACTCCACAAAATGGAAATAGACAGCAGCCGCATCAAGCAAAATAGCACAAACTTCCGAGGAATCATTCCCAGTCGGGAGGCATAGTGTGTGGGAAAAATCACACTTGACATGGTATTCGGCACGCCGGAGAATTATCGGTCCGAAGAAATAACCTTCCAATTGGCCCCTTTTAACAGTGGATATCACGCCCTGTTAGGGTGAGATGCTTTTACACGCTTCCAAGCTATACCTCATTACGGGTACATGAAGCGTAAGATGCCTGGGCCCAATGGCATAATCACTCTTGCCAGTGATCCGGACATAACACTCCGCGCCGGAAAAAACCGCATCCCTGGCCCTTGAGGTATTATCTGAAGCCCTCGCGGTCGAAGAATTAACCGCACTGCGCTCCACGGTGGATAGGGACAATGTGATCTTAGACAAACGACCCAAATCCACCTCCTTCAAACTAGCAGAAGAAATAGTCAAATTCCAGGTCCACCCGACGGACCCCAAGAAGACAGCATCTATTGGAGCACAACTAGACCCAACGGTCGACATCGCACTAAGGGATTTCCTTCGCGAAAACAGGGATATATTCGCCTGGCACCCCTCTGACATGCCTGGAATCCCACGTGAGCTGGCCAAACATAGCCTTAATATCTTAAAGGGATACAAACCAGTCAAACAAGCACTGTGGTGCTTTTTCGAGCCCAAACGCCAAGCTATTGGGGAGGAGCTGGCCAAGCTAATTGAGGCCGGATTCATCAGAGAAATAAAACATCCGGACTGGCTGGCAAACCTGGTGATGGTACCAAAGAAGGACAAATCCTGGCGGTTGTGCGTCGATTTTAAAGACCTCAATAAAGCTTGTGCTAAGGATCCCTTCCCCCTCCCCCGCATTGACCAAATCATTGATGCTACCGCAGGACACGACTCACTGTGTTTCCTTGATGCATATTCCGGATACCATCAAATCAAAATGAAGGATTCTGATCAAGCTGCAACAGCATTCATCACCCCATATGGGCCATTCTGCTTCAACACCATGCCCTTCGGGCTCAAGAATGCCGGCGCCACATACCAACGCATGATACAAACATGCCTGGAAAAGTAGATCGGCAAGACAGTTGAAGCTTATGTGGACGATGTCGTCATCAAAACTAGGCGCGTCGAAACACTAATAGACGATTTACGTCTCACATTTGATAACCCCCGCGCGTATGACATTAAGCTCAATCCGGAAAAGTGCGTTTTCGGCGTCCCCGCTGGAAAACTTCTAGGCTTCATCGTTTCCAAAAGAGGAATTGAAGCAAATCCAGCCAAAATCCGAGCTCTGTCACAATTGGCTATGCCAACAGACCTTAAACAAGTCCAAAAGCGCGCGGGTTGCGTGGCAGCTCTAAGCCGCTTTATCTCCAGATTGGGAGAAAAGGCATTGCCACTCTATCGCCTTCTACGGCAAACCGATCACTTCGAGTGGACGGACGCGGCAACAGCCGGACTGGAGGAAATAAAAACCCTTCTTGCGAGCAATCCTGGCCGCGCCAAACGTCGGCGAACCGATGTTATTATACATATCGGCAAAACACCAGGTGGTGAGCGACGTGCTCGTCATTGAACAAGAACAGGACGGACACAAATTCCCGCTTCAGAAGCCAGTATACTACGTATCCACTGTCCTTACACCATGCAAATCCCGATACCCCCATTATCAAAAGATAGCATACGCGGTCTTCATGGCATCCCGAAAGCTCCGTCACTACTTCCAGGAGTGTTCGATCACGGTGGCTTCCGAAGTACCACTCAATGACATTATAAACAACCGCGATGCCATGGGCCGGATTGCCAAATGGGCCATTGAGCTCCTTACATTTGATATTACATACAAACCACGTCGAGCTATTAAATCCCAAGTACTGGCTGACTTCGTCGCCAAATGGACAAAGGCCGAACTCCCTAAAGAGTACGGCACATATTCCAATTGGGTTATGTATTTCGATGGCTCCAAAATGCTGGCAGGGCTAGGGGCGTACGTCGTTTTAACGTCACCTACTAGAGACGTCATTCAATACGTACTCCAAATACTATACACAGACTCCAACAATGCAGCCGAATACGAGGACGTATTGCATGGTCTCCGGATGGCTATCTCCATGGGCATACAACGCCTAGAAGTGCGCGGGGACTCAAACCTTGCAATATCTCAAATAAATGGAGACTTAGACACCAAAGATCCGAAGATGGCAGCTTATCGTAATGCCGTCATAAAAATGTCGGCCCGGTTCGAGGGGCTCGAGTTCCATCATGTGGCTCGAGAAAGTAATCAAGCGGCGGACGTTCTTACTCATACCGGTGCTAAGCGCGACCCCGTCCCACCTAATATCTTTCTGGAAAGTCTTTTTAAGCCATCCGTGGAGTGGCAGGGGGAAAACGGCAACACTAGTCCAGATCCGAACATAACCCCAGACTCCGAAAACACCGACATCATCGGAGGCTCAGCCACCGAAATAACACTGTCGGGGCATCTCATCATGGCAGTCATTGCCCCATAGACCGAACCCTTCCTGGCCTACCTTAACAGGAAGGAGCTTCCCGAGGACCAGAATGAGGCCCGCCGCATTGTCCGGCGTTCGAAGGCCTACAAGGTTCACGACGAAGAGCTCTATAAGAAAAGCGCCACCGGAGTCCTTCAAAGATGTATCTCTGAGGAGGAGGGGCGGCAGCTCCTGGCTGAGATTCATGTCGGTCTCGGTGGGCACCACGCTGCAACTCGGGCCCTTGTTAGCAAGGCCTTCCGTACAGGGTTCTATTGGCCGACGGCCCGAGCGGATGCACAGGACCTTGTCCAACGTTGCGTTGGATGCCAACTCTACGCCAACCAAAGCCATATGCCCCCCACCGCCCTACAAACAATCCCCATCACTTGGCCTTTTGCGGTCTGGGGACTGGATATGGTTGGACCCCTTAAAGGAGGAAGCCATAAGAAAAAATATTTGCTAGTCATGGTGGATAAATTCACCAAGTGGATAGAGGCCAGACCAGTTAAAACGGCCGAGTCCGGGCCAGTAATAGACTTTATATCCAGCGTCGTACACTGTTATGGTGTTCCGCATAGCATCATCACTGATAACGGCTCCAATTTCACAGCTGACGAAGTGAAAAACTGGTGCACTAATCTGGGCATCAAGCTCATTACGCCTCTGTCTATCATCCACAAACAAACGGCCAAGTCGAACGAGCCAATGGTCTTATTATGAGCGGCATTAAACCCAGACTAGTGCGGTCTTTGAAGGAATCAGACAAGCACTGAGTTGAGGAGCTCGACTCCGTACTCTGGGGGCTACGGACCACGCCAAATTGCACAACCGGATACACCCCCTTTTGCATGGTGTACGGCGCAGAGGCAGTATTACCCTGCGACATTATTCATGACTCACCTCGAGTGCGCATGTACGAAGAGAGAGAGGCCGAGCTTGATCGGCAGGACAGCTTAGACGCCCTGGAGGAGGTGCGCAACGTCGCAGAAGCCCGTTCTGCACTTTATCAACAGCAGGCTCGCATGTATCAAAGCAGAGAAGTGCGGGCCAAAACTTACAACGTCGGCGAACTCGTTCTATGCCTGTCGGAGAAGAAAAAGGACAAACTCAAGCCCAAGTGGGAGGGTCCCTTCATCATCGACGAAGTTCTCACTGGAGGAGCGTACCGCTTGCGTGATGCGTCAGACAATCGACTAGAGCCGAATCCCTGGATCGCGGCCAGACTCAGAAGATTCTATGCCTAGCGCCGAACTCTTTATTCGTCTCCTTCCTCTTATTGCTTTCATCATTTTTTATCTCTTTTCGTTTTTTCCTTTAGCCTTAAAGGCTTTCGTGCGGTTACACCGTGCACCCCCGACGCATACATCTTTAAGTATGTACGTCTATCATACCTGGGGGCTTCTTGGACAGAAGCTTGCTATTTCTATTTTCCGAAGCATTAAGCTCATCACATATGCGTTTTCTCCCATATGTACCTTTTCTTCGCCATTATATGCATCGATATGACTTAAGTTTTGGCCAAGCTGGGTTGCCTGGCTCCTGTACTTATGCCCTACATTCCCGTTAGTTCGGCTAGGGCATAAAGGGAGCACCTCTGCGATTGTTACTGCCGGGTGATCCGGATGTGTACCTCAGACTGGGTGAAGCCGAAAGCTAGCGTTCTTAAGGGAATATTCGGTCGGTGAACTAAAGATGTTTTTGCACTCGCCCCATTATGAACCCCCAGAAGTTATACATACTGTGATTTTTTCATCATAGTCCGGACATGCACATAGATGCATGCACACCCGGGGAAAGGAACCCTTAACGGAACTATTCTCTCTGGAAGATGTTTCTTACAATCTCAATGTAATATAACATAACTAGTCGGATACAACTTGTCTGTTCAAGCAACTATGACCCCTACGCCTAGTTTCCACACATACCCTGGTCTATTCGGCCGAGCTGGTATTCGGAAACACTCCACACCTTCGGGTCCGAAGGTTGAGGTGAAAAGGTCTGCCATGACAAATGCTATACAATTCAGCTAGAGCTACATATGTCAAGGAAAGTACATAGTCACTTGGACTCAAACGCTTCCTCCTCTATACCGTCCAACAGGCGGTCTAACTTACAATCCTGTTGGGAATATTTAGAGGCCACCTCTACTTGGTCATATGCTAAACTAACGGAAATTTCTTCCCCATTTGACCCTAGCGGTCCGACCCGGGCCATGTGATTCCGATCCAGCTTGGTATATCGTGTTCTTACCATGGCCCAGGCCTCTCGCGCACCCTCTCGGCAGGCCGATATCTTCCATAGTCGGATACGCCGCCACGCTCCCTTGAACAGCTCTACAAGCTTCTCCATACTCCCTGGAGGGGAGTCGAATGGCCATAAGGCCTTGGCTACACTCCACATTGCCTGCCGAGCTTGCTCGTGCAACTGCGACAGCCCTTGCAGAAGGTCACTTGATGATTCGGACACCTCCTCTTCGGGACGGCCCGTCAATATACCTGCAATCACAACTATATCAGCTACTTTTACTTCCAAACTGTTATAAGGTAAATACGGCCACATACTGAATATGCCGCCTCGTAGTTTTTTGTTCTCCTTTACGGAGTCGGCTAGCTGGGCCCACACATCCTTCAGCTCTTCGCCCAGCTGGGTGTTTGCATCCTGGAGTTTGTTTTTCTCCTATGTGACACGGGTCAAAACGCGCTCGCCTGCGGCAAGCAGTCTTTTCGACTCTTTTTCCTCCAATTGATCCGATGATCCTGCTATGAGATGAAGCTACAGTATTAGCATGGTCGCTATGCAATAACTGTTTCTCGATGGAGGGAAATATTACCGCACCGCTTTGGATTTTTCCAGTTCGGCGGTCACTACGTTTAACTGCGTCCGGCACTTTTCTAGCTCTTGGGCTAGCACATCGTTCTTCTCCAACAGAACCTGGTCATGCAGCAATCCTCAAATCAGTTGTCCCAACTACTTTAAGTCTCGGGGGCTACTGGCATACGGTTATCATACTGAGACACAGTAAACTTACCTGCACATCTTTTAAATGCTGCTTTGTGGCTCTGCTAAGCCCATCTCGAGCAGCTCGGATGTACGCATCAGCCGAGCTGAAGGCATTAAACGGCTCTTCCGAAAAGCGGGGGTCTCGTAAAATGGCCCTCCGGCGCCGATGATTCATGGCGCTCTCCACTTCCGAGTTGGTAACGGACATATTTTCCGAGCCCTCGGCCGAAGGACAGTCCGGCGTCACTCCCATATCGGCCCCCGTCCCCTCGGCTGAGGTTGGATCTTGGCTGCTGGGAGTATTACTGACTGGACCCCCGGACACAGTCCGGCGGACTCTTTTCCTGATACAGGACGAACATGAAAGTCACGGTTGGATGCGAATATTAAAAACATATTTGCAAACCCATACCTCTTTGACGAGGGCCCGACTGAGTCTTTGTTTGCCTTCCTCTTCAAAGGCTTGCCTGGTGCGGGAGCCGCTCTCTTCGGAGTCGCTCCTGGAGTAGCACGGTAGAACGCCTCCCCTTCGAAGCACGAGACAGTGCGGTGGGTGAGGCGGAATGAGGGAACCCTTTTGGGGGAGACGTCTCCTGACTACTTACGTGCGAAGCGAGGAGAAGACCAGGGTAATCAGCGATGATGGGCACTTCGGTGCCGTCGTAGCTCGCCTGATAAAACACGCCATTCTCGAGCACCATGAATATATCCGGATCCTCTTCGAATCCAGGGTCAAGGTTCCGATTGTGGCCCTCGGGCTGCGGGGCGGGTCTGTGAAGCCCCTCGGAAATCTTTCGCCAATGCTGTTACAAATGGACGGGTTAATATTTCAATGAACAAAGCTCAGGGAGGGGAATGAGTGGAGCAAAAGGTTGGGGGCTAACCCAGCTAGGAGGATTGTACATGGAATATCCTTCTCTGTGTGTGATGCGCAGGAACTCCTCTTCCTCACCCTTGAACAGTTCGGCCAATATTTTGGCTAGGGCGGCAGGGGTGTCTAGACCTTTCCTGCCGCAGCGGGAGGTGTCATCTTCCCCATTGTAATTCCACATGGGAAGTCCTCTGTATTGGAGTGGCTGAACTCCCCGTACTATGGAAGTCGCCATCACTTCGACTATCGTATACCCGGACTGGGCAAGTGTCCTGATCTTGCACAGGAGTTGGCAAACTTCCGCACTATCTTCCTCCTCGAGGCTCTGAGGGCGCCAGCTGTGGCGCTTCTTCAGAGGAACGCTCACAAACTCGGGGAGACCTCTCCGGACTGGATCTGGAAGTATGACGTCATCAATGTAGAACCACTCGGAGGTCCACTCTTCGGAAGCTTTCTTCGGTGTGCCGGATAGGTATCCGGTCACAGCAATTCGCCATATTTCGGCCCCGCCCACTTCAAATATCGATCCCTCGTGGTTGCGCAGGACAAGGCAAAACAACTTTCTCCACAGATCAAAATGGGCCTCACAACCCAGGAATAGTTCGCATAAAGCGACATAACCCGCAATGTGCAGGACGGAGGCTAGAGTAAAATTGTGCAGCTGGAGGCCATAATACTCAAGAAGCCCTCGGAGGAATGGGTGAATTGGAAATCCCACACCCCTCAGCAGATAGGGGACGAAGCACACTCGTTCTCCCGCAGACGGATTGGGGAAATCCTCCGTCTGGGTTTTGCCATTGAAGAAGGCCAATCCTGCTCGAATAGGGACCAGATCTGCAGGAGGGAGAAATCCCTTCGTTTGCAACTTCTCCAATTGGCTGTGGGACACAGCGCACCTCTCCCACTCGCCTCTCTCTAGGTTGGAACAGGAAGAGGAGCTGGGAATGTTAGCCATGTTGGAATGGTCTTTCCTGGCAGTCTCTGAGGATTTTCTCTGTGTGGTGCCGAGAGGATCTGAGATCCAATCTCTTTAATAGACACTCTTTCTTGCCGGGCTAGGGTGTTATTTGCAAAAACACCCTGACCTTCCTCATTTGCTCGACACGTGGAAGACGAAGTTATTAACGCACAGAAGCCGAGGGGAGCAACATTGAATCAAAGGCCGAATACATTACCTAGAAGTCATCAGAGGAAGAACCCGCCTTGCAATGCCGAAGACAACCTGTGTGCCGAACACCTTCTTATTGAAGACTGGTTCGGGGGCTACTGAGGGAGTCCTGGACTAAGGGGTCCTCGGGCGTCCGGCCTGTTATCCATGGGCCGGACTGATGGGCTGTGAAGACACGTAGGCCGAAGATTGTACCCGTGTCCGGATAGGACTCTCCTTGGCGTGGAAGGCAAGCTTGGCGATCGACCATGTAGATTCCTTTCTTTGTAACCGACTCTATGTAACCCTAGATCCCCCCGGTGTCTATATAAACCGGAGGGTTTAGTCCGGAAGGGAGATACCCATTACCATAGTCATACAGGCTAGACTTCTAGGGTTTAGCCATTATGATCTCGTGGTAGATCAACTCTTGTAATACTCATATTCATCAAGATCAATCAAGTAGGAAGTAGGGTATTACCTCCATAGAGAGGGCCCGAACTTGGGTAAACATTGTGTCCCCTGTCTCCTGTTACCATCGACCTTAGACGCACAGTTCGGGACCCCCTACCCGAGATCCTCCGGTTTTGACACCGGCATCGTCGTCGACGTAGTCGATCAAAGGGGCAACATCAGTCTTTGGGTCTACCGGAGAGAAGAGGGGGAAGAAACAATAAATATAAAGCAAGATAGCATCACAAAGAATAACAAGGCAATATGATGTGTCGGGTGTGACCTAACGTATGGCTACACGATATAGGTGAAGGGGGAATTCAACCAGGAATGTTTTCCCAGTTCCGGACATGTGTGAGACAGATGACCGGAGGGGGGATGTTCCATGTTTAGCTAGTTAGAGGCATCTAACAGGTAAACGGACTGCATATTCGGATTTTTCTCGTCGTTCTGAGCAACGTTCATATATAAAGTTTTTCGATCCGAGCTACGGTTTATTTTCTACGAATTTTTAAAGATTAAAGTATTTTCTAGAATTACTCAATTTAACAGAAATTCATTATGACGTCAGCATTGCGTGGGGATGACGTCAGCAGTCAACAGACTCGCTGACCAGGGTCAAACCTGACTTGTGGGTCTAGTGGGACCCACATGTCAGCCTCTGTTAGTCTAACAGTAATTTAAACTAAACTAACAGGCTAATTAGAGGGGTGGGCCCCCGGTGTCAGTGACTAACTAATTACTAATTAATTAACAGATTTTAATTAGCAAAATTATTTATTTTTAAAACATTTTAAACAAGTGGGGCCCACACGTCAGTCTCACTGGGCAGCCCTGTCAGCACTTGACTGGGTGAACCCAATCAACTGGGACCCGTGGGGCCCACGGTCAGCCACCCAGAGGTGGGGCCTGGCCTTGCCACGTCGGTCGGCAGGCGGCTGAACGCCGGTGAGCACGAAAACATGGCGAAGGGCACTTGGCCTCGTTGGAAAAGCGTTCTGCAGCGCCGTTAGGCGCGCGGTTGGGTCCGTTCGAACGAGCGTCGTGCGCCGCGTTGAATGGTGGCATCGGCCGCAGCTCGGGAGGCCGGAAAAGACGCCGGCGACGAGCTACGACGGAAGCACGTTCGGGTTCTCGACGAGCACGGTGCTAGGGGCCACGGGAAGGCTTGCGCGCGTGCGCGTTGGGCTCATGGGAACACCAGGAGCACGGCGGAGGCCTCAGGCAAGCGTGACAAGGGCCATGGCCACGGCCACGAGCTCATCGGCGGTGAACAGGGCTCGGGCGCGGCAGCAGCTAGCTACGGGCGAGGGAGAGAGCGACGAGGGAGAGAGGGGGCAAGTGGGCGAGTGAGAAGGGAGCCCGAGGTGTCGGGGCTACCTTTATCCCCTCGCCGTCGACATGGCAGTATGGGGCGGCGCGCCCGGTCCGGCGGGGACGCGCCCCGGTCGAAGGAGCAGTGGAAAAGGGGATCGACCGTGCGGGGAAAGGTGGGCCGACTTGCTAGGGTGGGCTAAAGCCTAGTGGGGCAAGGGGGGCTTCTCTCTTGTCCTCTTTCCTTTCTTTTGCTCTTTCTTTTTACAGAAAAATGTTTTTGCAATATTTGAGCTGCCAAAAAGGATTCTGTAAAATGTGGGACTTGGCCATACATTGCAATAGTTGGCACTTCCACAAAAAGATTGTGAGGCTTTTGAAAAAGTTTGCCACTTTTATAAATTGAAAAGGCATTTAATCTATTGTTTTAGCCACTGCTTTAATTGGTTTAGGCCATTTAAACACCTTGCAAAAATGTTGGTTCACCACCAATATTTGTTATGGATTATTTGCCACAAGGTGAACATTTTAGATTTCATGTATGACAAATATAAATTTTTGACTTTAGATTGGATTTGAATTTGAATTGTGATTTGGATCAAGTGAAGATTAGCAACAGTAACATGATGACATGGCACCATTAACAGGGGATTATTGTAGCATGACACTGGGGGTGTTACACACCCACTATTTTGTATTACAAAGACTTTAAGTATGATAGTTGTTCTTTGATTGATTGTATTTCTTTGTTGCAATCCATGCTAAATTCACCCCATGCTTATGAACAAAATAAAGCTTTTACTAAACATATTGTTGATGCTATGATGAAAGCTTTGGAAGAAAAATTGGAATTTGAAGTTTCAATTCCTAGAAAATTGCATGATGAGTGGGAACCTACTATCAAAGTCAAGATTAAAAATTATGAGTGCTTTGCTTTGTGTGACTTGGGTGCTGGTGTTTCCACAATTCCGAAATCTTTATGTGTTGTGCTTGGTCTTACCAATCTTGAAGAGTGTTCCTTGAATTTGCACTTGGCGGATTCTACTATTAAAAAGCCTATGGGAAGAATTAATGATGTTCTTATTCTTTCAAATAGGAACTATGTGCCCATAGATTTTATTGTTTTTGATATTGATTGCAATCCGTCCTGTCCAATTATTCTTGGTAGACCGTTTTTGCGCACTATTGGTGCCATGATTGATACGAAAGAAGGCAATATCAAGTTCCAATTTCCCTTGAGGAAGGGTATGGAACACTTTCCTAGAAAAAAAATCAGGCCACCTTATGAATCAATCATGAGGGCATCTTATGGATCCCGAACCAAGGATGACAAAACTTAGATCCTTGCCTTACGCCTAGCTAAGGGCGTAAAACTATAGCGCTTGTTGGGAGGCAATCCAATGAATAAAATTTATTTTTGCTTTTTGCTCTCTGTTCTTGTGTGTTTGCAAAATTATGCTACTGGTATGATTGTGCTTTTTGTGTTTTAATTAGTGTTTGTGCTAAGTAAAGCCTATAGGATCTTCTTCGGTGATAGTTATTTGATCTTGCTGAAAAGGACAGAAACTTTGTGCTTACGAAAATAATTTTCATAAATCACAGAAAAGAGATTTTCCCCTGATTATTTTTGCAGAAGATTAATATATAAATTACCCAGGTCGTCCTATTTTGGTATAATTTTTGGAGTTACATAAGTGTTCGCTAAAGTCAGATTACTACAGACTGTTCTGTTTTGACAGATTCTGTTTTCTTTGTGTTGTGTGCTTATTTTGATGGCTCTATGGTTTTCTTTGATGAGTTTTTGCCATAGAAAAGTTGGAATACAGTAGATATAATACAAAAACAAAATGTGAATTGGTTTGATACAGGACTCATAGTAGTGGTTTGCTTTCTTATACTAACGGATCTCACAAAGGTTTTGTTGAGTTCTTTGTGATTGAAGTTTTCAAGTTTTGGGTTATCTTACGATGGATGAAGGAAGGATGTAAGAGCCTAAGCTTGGGGATGCCCCGGCATCCCAAGCTATTATCCAAGAATGAGCAACCAACTAAGCTTGGGGATGCCCCCGAGTGGCATCCCCACTTTCTTCCAACAACTATCGGTATTTTACTCGAGACTATATTTTTATTCGTCACATGATATGTGTTTTGCTTGGAGCGTCTTGTATGATATGAGTCTTTGCTTGTTTTATTTTGTGTTTTAAGTCATCAATCCTTTCTGGACACACTTATTAGAGAGAGCCAAAATTATATCATGACTTGTTAGAATTGCTCTCTGTGCTTCACTTAAATCTTTTATGAGCTAGGACTTGCTCTAGTGCTTCACTTATATCTTTTTGAGCACGGTGTGCTTTGCTATTTTTGAAGAAATGCTCCCATACTTCACTTAGATTTATTTTGAGAGAAAGAAAATTGTTATGCTCATGATCTTCACTTATATTTGTTTGAGCTTATGAAAAGCAACACATGAAAATTAGTCCCAAAGTGATAGATATCCAAGAAGGATAAAGAAAGAATATGTCATGAAGATCATTTGACAAAATAAACTTGATTCTTAGTAATAGTTTTGAGATATGATGATGTGATATGTGAGTTATGTTGATGAGTAATTGTGCTCTAGTAAGAATATTGGTGTTAAAGTTTGTGATTCCCTATGCATGCATGAAAGTCAATAATCATGTGATGAAAATTATATCCTACTTGTGGTGCATTATTCGGTGTTAATTATGCTTAATGCTTGCTTATGAGATTATTCGTTTCTTGGTCGGTCGCTTCCTAATCTTTTTGCTAGCCTTCATTTTGCACTAAGTATGACCTCTACTTGTGCATCCAAAATCCTTTAAACAAGTTTTGCCACATGAGTCCACTATATCTACCTATATACGGTATTCTCTTGCCGTTCTAAGCAAATTTGCATGTGTCATCTCTAATTTTCAAAATAAACTTCTCTTTCGTGTGTTTGTTTCGCTCGCGGAACGGTAACGGGTGGCTAATATTTTCCATGTTGGATGTGTTATTCTCACGATGAGTGTTTATTCACTTGTCATTGCATGAGAGTAAGGCAAAGGTTTTAGGGATTCCCAGTCCCGAAATGCAAAAATGAATTTACTTTAGGGATTTGTACATCTGTGCCCCTGGTTCCTTAGCTCTACTCATCCATCCCCACGCTCTTAACTTTTGCTCAGTTTTCCCCACTCCCTTGCCCGAAACCCTCAGAAGAGGTCACAACTGACGTCGTCGTCGGGTCAGTGCTTTGACCGTTAACTCTGACGAGTGGGGCCGCATTGGGGGTGTAGCTGTCCGACCGTTGGGCCGTGGTTTCGTTGGGCCGTCCCTTGCATTAAACGCATGCGCGCGCCGCCACGACAGAAGCCTGTTATGCATGCACCCAACAAGCCTGCCTGCATGCGTCGATGCGCCGACCGAGCCTGCATGCGCTGATGCGTGCCGCCATGACGCACTGACCGAGCCGCTTTCGTGCACACCAGCCACCACGGATGCAGTGACGGTCGCTGCCGCTGGTTCCTCTCTTCTCGCACAATTGTCTCCTCGATTTAGAGCATCGTTTTTTATGATCAGTTGCAGCCTTTTCGATCCACTCACATCTGCACCCGTTTTGCTACGACAAATAAATTGAACAAATATGTTGTGGCTGCATGCACTAGATAGGTGGCTACATATTTGTGGCTTGCGTAAGAAAAGAAGGGTTCGTTGTGGCTGCATGCACTAGGTGGTTACTAACAAAGCAAGCTCTCTAAGAAAACAATCAACATACATGTAGATAGGGCCAACAAGCCCATAGCACGATCACATAGTTGAAACTACGAAGAACTTCATAATAGAATAGATAGAAAACTTAATAATAGAACTTGATAAAAGGGCCAACAAGCCCATAGCATCTCTCACATAGTTGAATGGGATTACAACTTAACATAACATAGACTCAAAAAAAGAAAAATAGATAGAGGGTTTAGAAGCCTAGACGCCGCCTACTCCACCTCGCTCCTCCTCCGGAGGCCCTTCACTGCTCCTCCGGGGCGTTGTCGATGGGATACGTAAGAGTGTGCATGCGAGACGTGGTGGGGAAGATGTTGGTGTAATCCATGAACATGTTGTGGGTGGTGAAAGCGATGAACTCGCAGCCACACCAAAACACCCGGCCGAGGAGGTAGAATGCGTCGAATGTGTTGATGAAGTGGGCAAGGAGAGCAACCACCACCCCATTTTGGATGACCTCCTCGACACGGAACATCCTTGGAGATCCCTGCGGGAGGTGGTGGTAGCCAGACGCGAGGAAGAACTCGGTGAAGTTCCTTGCGGTCCTCCACCTTGATATTTCCCACACACGTAGTGTGCGCTCAACGTACACGCTAGGAGGGTAGAGCCTCTCCGGCACGGTGGGTGGGAAGTGGTAGGTTGGTCCGGTGTACTGCATGGCTGAGGATGTGCTAGAAGAAGGAGAAGTGGTCGAAGAGCAAGAAGGGCAGATGGCAGAGAGGATGGGAGATGGATGTGGGATAGCAGAGGCAGAGGGTGGCTTAAATAGCCGTAGTGCTACGTGTTATTTGGCCATGGCAATAACGGGGTCAAATGTGAAGTAACCCGGTTTCAAACCCACTGCACCATTGGGAGTGTACACGCGTGGGAAACAGTGGTTTGAAAAAAGAAGAAGAAAAAGAAGCTAATTGCACGCGTGGGAATCCATGGTCATATATATTATATGAACAAAAAGAGACAATTTTTGAATAGTTTGTGGCCATTTTGCATGATAAAAATAAATTTGGCCCTTAAAAATTTGGTCATTTGCTACGCAATGTCAATTGATTTCAAACGATGCCAAAATACAGAGACAGCACGTTCGCAAAAAACAGAGCAAACGATGCAAAAAATGATGCAAAAATACAGAGCTAGCACGTTCACAAAAAACAGAGCAAACGATGCAAAAAAATGACGCAATTCGACGGCCCAACCAGAGCTTGGTTTCCTTTTAGGCCCAATAACAACATTTTTTTCATGGAGTCAGTGGTGGGCGAGCAGCCGAGCACAACCAATAGGATCGCCTCACGCAGGTCGCCCCACGATCCAACGATGCGGAGCCGTCCTTGTGATCCAACGGCGCGGAGCCCGCACACAGGCAGCCCACCTAATTCCTTCTAGAAGACCAGATCTGTGGGCTGTCGCTTGGCGCGAGGGTATGATCGGACGGCTGACGTTGGGAGCTTGTGTTAGGCGAAACCCCGCGGGGTTTTGAGGGGTTTTGAGCTGGTCAACGGGGTTTTGAACGCTTTGACTGAGCATAACTAATTTAAAAAATCGAAAAAATATGAAACCTTCGCCGTTCGTCATTTTATAAGACAAACTAACGAGGAAAAATACTAAACTTGGTCTACGGTCATTTTCATGAAAAAAACCCTAGCTGGCACGATCGAGGTCAAATGAGCACCATTAATTTTTAAAAAAATAAAAAAAATATAAAACCTGCGCACAATGTTGTCTTATGTGACATGTTACCAACCAAAAATCATAAACTTGGTCTATGGTCATTTTCATGAGAAAACCTTCACACATATGAGTTATCATGTACATGATTTCATATAGTTCAAGGAGAGGAGGTGGTGTTACCTTCTGTTTTTGAAAAAATAAAAAAACAAAAAAAATCACCAAAGCTTTATTTTAAAGTGAATAAGAAGGATCCGAAGTTAGTTTTCCATTTTCATATTTCAAAACGTGTTTTTAATAGTTTTTATATTAAAGTATATGTTTTCAAAAGAAAATGTAAAAATATGAAGATTAATTCAAAAAATAGTGAGACTTCGAATCTACACTACGGAAAGTGAATACGTGTTAATAAAAAAACATTTGGCTCATTTAGAGTAGGTTCGAAAAAACTTGATTACAAATGGGCTATTTACCCTAGCCTGGGAGCTCATTTGGAGCACATTTTCTCAAATTCAAATTTATTTGACCTCCTCTAAATCACTTCAAATTTTGCACACATGAGCTCCTACACAAACATAGATAGTTTGCCAAGGTTTTACTTGTTTTTGCATTTTCTTGAATTTGTACTGTCTAGGTTTGCCAAGGTTTACATGATCTCATTTGGAGCATGCATTTGATTTCCTACACAACATGTGTGATCATTGCAGCACCTAAGATCATAGTTCACAACATCTAAACATAACTAACAAAAGATTCAGGACAGACAAATATACCACAGGCAAATTTAAGGACAGACAAATATAGATAGCAACAAGTACTAGCATAACCAACAAGATTCAGTTCAACAAACCATAACCAACGAGATTCAGTTCAACAAACCAAAAGTAACCCAACAGACAAACTTAAAGATTCAGTTCACAGTATCACATCATCGATCACATCACGCCGGAGTCAGGGCCTTCACGAGGGCGGCATGCTGCCCCCTGATCATGTAGTCCTCCCCGCGAATCGCTACATCCTTAGCATGAGACAGAAGGTGATCGAAGCGGACATCCCTTGGCTTTGGCTTGGTGGTGCAGTAGGGGCAGTGCCACTTCTTGAACTTGCGGTTGTAGAAGGAAGCAACTCCCTTGGCCTTGATCTTCTCCACCTCCTTGGCTGTGAAGGACGCGATGTTGCCCTTGTACACATCATCTCCAGAATCATACTGCACACATGAATGAATTGCATTAATACATTATAGATTCATATACACCATGTCAAAGGAACTAAATGAACAAGGGATAGGATTCATTCAGAATCGTCACTAAACGCCCCCTCGTACGGGTTGTAGTCGGCCAGCTTTCTCTTTCTCCCCCCCAACCATCATCCTCCTGAATATACAATTACATCCATCACTAGTAGCCAATTGAAAATTTAGATATGCACACATGACACATTGATCATAGGGCTAATATACTCCCAATATCAGAAATGTTTTAGAAGTGGGGTTTTTTATTTCTGTGCCCCTTAGCTCTATGCATTCAAAAACCGCATCCATCACTAGTATATCAATGCATTATATTTGTACACACATTGATAAAAAACCAATATGACATTCAAATAACACATTGATCATTGGTCATGCAGACACATTGAAGAACAGAGCTAATATAACTACATATTGTGGAGAAATTTATATACTAATGAATCAAATAACTTCTTAATCAATGGATTCCATTTGGGCATATGACATTCAAAACCCCAATCTGAGTAGCATTCAAAAACAAATCTAATATGTGTTGGGAAATGTAGTAATTTCAAAAAAATTCCTACGCACACGCAAGATCATGGTGATGCATAGCAACGAGAAGGGAGAGTGTCGTCCACGTACCCTCGAAACCGTAAGCGGAAGCGTTATGACAACGCGGTTGATGTAGTCGTACGTCTTCACGATCCGCCGATCCAAGTACCGAACGCACGACACCTCCGAGTTCAGCACATGTTCAGCTCGGTGACATCCCACGAACTCACGATCCAGCAGAGCTTCACGAGAGAGTTCCGTCAGCACGACGGCGTGATGACGGTGATGATGATGCTATCGACGCAGGGCTTCGCCTCAGCACCGCTACGATATGACCGAGGTGGATTATGGTGGAGGGGGGCACCGCACACGGTTAAAAGATCAACTGATCAACTTGTGTGTCTATGGGGTGCCCTTCTCCCCCTTGTATAAAGGAGTGGAAGAGGGGGAGAGGCCGGCCCTCCTAGGTGCGCCCCAAGGGGAGTCCTACTCCCACCGGGAGTAGGACTCCAACCCTTCCAAGAGTAGGAGTAGGAGAGAGGGAAGGAGGAGAGAGGGGGAAGGAAAGGGGGTGCCCCCCTCCTTGTCCAATTCGGAGTAGACGGGGAGGGGGCGCGCGGCCTGCCCTAGCCGCCCCTCCTCTTCTCCACTAAGGCCCAATAGGCCCATTACACTCCCCGGGGCTCCGAAAAATACCCGAATCACTCGGAACCTTTCCGATGTCCGAATATAGCCTTCCAATATATCGATCTTTACATCTCGACCATTTCAAGACTCCTCGTCATGTCCTCGATCTCATCCGGGACTCCGAACAAACTTCGGTCATCAAATCACATAACTCATAATACAAATCATCACAGAATGTTAAGCGTGCGGACCCTACGGGTTTGAGAACTATGTAGACATGACCAAGACTCATCTCCGGTCAATAACCAATAGCAGAACCTGGATGGTCATATTGGTTCCTACATATTCTACGAAGATCTTTATCGGTCAAACCGCATAACAACATACGTTGTTCCCTTTGTCATCGGTATGTTACTTGCCCGAGATTCGATCGTTGGTATCTCAATACCTAGTTCAATCTCGTTACCAGCAAGTCTCTTTACTCGTTCCATAATGCATCATCCCGCAACTAACTCATTAGTCACATTGCTTGCAAGGCTTATAGTGATGTGCATTACCGAGAGGGCCCAGAGATACCTCTCCGACAGTCAGAGTGACAAATCCTAATTTCGATCTATGCCAACTTAACAAGTACCATCGGAGACACCTGTAGAGCACCTTTATAATCACCCAGTTATGTTGTGACGTTTGGTAGCACACAAAGTGTTCCTCCGGTATCCGGGAGTTGCATAATCTCATAGTCATAGGAACATGTATAAGTCATGAAGAAAGGAATATCAATATATTAAATGATCAACTGCTAAGCTAACTGAATGGGTCAAGTCAATCACATCATTCTCTAATGATGTGATCTCGTTAATCAAATGACAAATCATGTCTATGGCTAGGAAACTTAACCATCTTTGATTCAACGAGCTAGTCAAGTAGAGGCATACTAGTGACACTTTGTTTGTCTATGTATCCACACATGTACTAAGTTTCTGGTTTAATACAATTCTAGCATGAATAATAAACATTTATCATGAAATAAGGAAATAAATAATAACTTTATTATAGCCTCTAGGGCATATTTCCTTCAGTCTCCCACTTGCACTAGAGTCAATAATCTAGTTCACATCGCCATGTGATTTAACACCAATAGTTCACATCACCATGTGATTAATATTCATAGTTCACATCGCCATGTGGCCAACACTCAAAGGTTTTACTAGAGTCAGTAATCTAGTTCACATCACCATGTGATTAACACCCAAAGAGTACTAAGGTGTGATCATGTTTTGCTTGTGAGAGAAGTTTAGTCAACGGGTCTACAAAATTCAGATCCATATGTATTTTGCAAATTTCTATGTCTACAATGCTATGCATGGAGCTACTTTAGCTAATTGCTCCCACTTTCAATATGTATCCAGATTGAGACTTAGAGTCATCTGGATCAGTGTCAAAACTTGCATCGACGTAACCCTTTTACGAACCTTTTGTCACCTCCATAATCGAGAAACATATCCTTATTCCAGTAAGGATAATTTCGACTGCTGTTCAGTGATCAACTCCTAGATAACTATTGTACTCCCTTGCCAAACTCAGTGTAGGGTATACAATAGATCTGGTACACAGCATGGCATACTTTATAGAACCTATGGCTGAGGCATAGGGAATGATTTTCATTCTTTTTCTATCTTTTGCCGTGGTCGGGCTTTGAGTCTTACTCAATTTCACACCTTGTAACACAGGCAAGAACTCTTTCTTTGACTGTTCCATTTTGAACTACTTCAAAATCTTGTCAAGGTATGTACTCATTGAAAAAACTTATCAAGCGTCTTGATATATCTCTATAGATCTTGATGCTCAATATGTAAGCAGCTTCACCGAGGTCTTTCTTTGAAAAACTCGTTTCAAATACTCATTTATGCTTTCCAGAAAATTCTACATTATTTCCGATCAACAATATGTCATTCACATATATTTATCAGAAATGTTGTAGTGCTCCCACTCACTTTCTTGTAAATACAGGCTTCACCGCAAGTCTGTATAAAACTATATGCTTTGATCAACTCATCAAAGCGTATATTCCAACTCCGATATGCTTGCACCAGTCCATACATGGATCGCTGGAGCTTGCACATTTTGTTAGCACCTTTAGGATCGACAAAACCTTCTGGTTGCATCATATACAACTCTCTTTTAAGAAATCTATTAAGGAATGTAGTTTTGACATCCATTTGCTAGATTTCATAAAATGTGGCAATTTGCTAACATGATTCGGACAGACTTAAGCATCACCACGAGTGAGAAAATCTCATCGTAGTCAACACCTTGAACTTCGTCAAAACCTTTTTCGACAAGTCTAGCTTTGTAGATAGTAACACCACTATCAGCGTCCGTCTTCCTCTTGAAGATCCATTTATTTTCTATGGCTTGCCGATCATCGGGCAAGTCAACCAAAGTCCACACTTTGTTCTCATACATGGATCCCATCTCAGATTTCATGGCCTCAAGCCATTTCACGGAATCTGGGCTCATCATCGCTTCCTCATAGTTCGTAGGTTCGTCATGGTCAAGTAACATGACCTCCAGAACAGGATTACCGTACCACTCTGGTGCGGATCTCACTCTGGTTGACCTACGAGGTTCGGTAGTAACTTGATCTGAAGTTACATGATCATCATCATTAGCTTCCTCACTAATTGGTGTAGGAGTCACAGGAACAGATTTCTGTGATGAACAACTTTCAAATAAGGGAGCAGGTACGGTTACCTCATCAAGTTCTACTTTCCTCCCACTCACTTCTTTCGAGAGAAACTCCTTCTCTAGAAACGATCCATTCTTAGCAACGAATGTCTTGCCTTTGGATCTGTGATAGAAGGTGTACCCAACTGTCTCCTTTGGGTATCCTATGAAGACACATTTCTCCGATTTGGATTTGAGCTTATCAGGATGAAAACTTTTTCACATAAGCATCACAGCTCCAAACTTTAAGAAACGACAACTTGGGTTTCTTGCCAAACCACAATTCATATGGTGTCGTCTCAATGGATTTAGATGGTGCCCTATTTAACGTGAATGTAGCTGTCTTTAATGCATGACCCCAAAACGATAGTGGTAAATTGGTAAGAGACATCATAGATTGCACCATATCTAATAAAGTACGGTTACGATGTTCGGACACACCATTACGCTGTGGTGTTCCAGGTGGCGTGAGTTGCGAAACTATTCCGCATTGTTTCAAATGAAGACCAAACTCGTAACTCAAATATTCTCCTCCACGATCAGATCGAAGAAACTTTATTTTCTTGTTACGATGATTTTCCACTTCACTCTGAAATTCTTTGAACTTTTCAAATGTTTCTGTCTTATGTTTCATCAAGTAGATATACCCATATCTGCTCAAATCATCTGTGAAGGTCAGAAAATAACGATACCTGCCGCGAACCTCAACACTCATCGGACTATATACATCAGTATGTATTATTTCCAACAAGCACTACAAAAAAAAGACACATCCGTGACATTTTGGGCCGAACGAATTTTTTTCTGTCATACTTATGACACTTCTATGATGATAATTGTGACAAAACCCAGTATCATCATAGATGTGGTGGGGTCCTACTTCTATGACAAAAAATGGGCTTTTCGTCCTGGGCGGACCGGAGACGCAGCTGCATGACATTCTTTGGGCCGTCCATGACGGAAAAAACCGTGGTAGAAGCGAGGGCGAGGAAAATATCAGGGTGTTCCTGGTCATGGTGGGTGGTCGGGGCCAAGCGATGCGCATTTCTCTCGTACACGCACGAGCGTGGGTGTGAGGCGTTGGGCTCTAACTGAACCCGAGCGATTGCACTGCAGGCTACGCATTACTGAACCCGAGCGATCGATCGATGGCTGTTAACTGAACCCGATCAAGCGATTCCTTCACTACTGCTGCTAACTGAAGCCGATCGATGCTGCCTCTGGATGAACAGTGAGCGTTGCGGGGGGGGGGGGTGTTGGATGAACAGTTCCCGGTGGGGGTGGATGAACAGGACCCCGTGGTGTTGCCACTGGATGAACAGTAACCCGATCGATCGAGCCGGTTGGGGTTGGATGAACAGGACCCCGTGGAGGGCAGGATGAACAGGGCCACCCCGTGGAGGGCAGGATGAACAGTATACAGTGGAGGGCTGGATGAACAGTAGCGCGTGGAGGGGTGGTTGAACAGGAGCCCATGGAGAGGGCTGGTTGAACAGTAGCCGGTGGAGTAGCGCGCGGTGGAGGCTGGATGAACAGGAGCCCGTGGATGAACAGTCGCAGGTGGAGGCTAGAGGAGGTCGACGGTGGATGAACAGTAGCCTGTGGAGGCTGGAGGGGGTCGACGGTGGAGATGAACAGTATCCCGTGGAGTCCCGTTTTGCGGTAGGCCACACCCCTCCCGATGAACAGGACCCCCGTTTCGACCGTAGCGCTCCAACACAAGTCTGTTTCCTCCGTTTTGCGGTACGCCACACCCCTCCCGATCAACAGGACCCCCGTTTCGACCGTAGGAGTTCCGTTTCCTCCGTTTTGCGGTACGCCAGAGCCCTCCCGATGAACAGGATCACGTTTCGAACGTGGCCGGTTGAACACAAGGCCGTTTCCTCCGTTCTACGGTACGCCAGGCCTCGTTTCCATCGGCTGTTCCGTCCAAGCCGGTTGGCTCCCACGCATTCCCTTGCCTCCCGATGAACACGACGCATTCTGTTGCCTCCCCATGAACACGACGACGACGATGTTTCTCTGTTCCGACCCAGCCATGTACACGAGCCCTGGCCGTACGTACGCGCGAGTAGGCGTTCGAGACCCCGCCCGTATGTACGTACGTGGCCGTATTTACTTTGTTGCACCCTGGCCGCTGTACGTACGTGTACATGCTACGTGCGCGCCTCTACTACGACACGTGCGCGCCTCTACATCGACCAGTATGTACGTACACATTCGCGACCAGAATGACAACGCTACGTACGCTTCGACCAGGTAGGTCCCGACTGTCAGGCACTTCCTTGCCTGCGAAGTTGTAGCTAGTGGGTCCCCGCAGTCAGGGGGGCGAATCATTTTTCTTTTTGCCCAGATGCACTTCCTTGCGTGCGAAGATGTAGCTGGTGGGTCCCAGCAGTCAGGGGGAAATGTTTTTTCGTGAAATACGGTGGCCCATCCAGTGGGTCCCCGCTGTCAGGTGGAGGAATAATTATTTTGTGCGTAATAAGGAGGCACTTCCTTGCTGCGGCCGTGGACCCAGCTGTCAGCCTCTCCACGTACAGTACTCTTCTGATGGAAGTCGTTCCTTGACCACGTTGACCACGCCGCACCGAGAGCACCAGGGCGGTGGACGACGGCGAGGCCTAGGAAGGGGACGACGCGGAGCCGGGGAAGACGCGGCAGTGGATGCCCATGCATAGAGGAGTACGAGGGTTCACTAGTTCACTGCGGTGTGAGGCTGCCGTCGCCGCAGAATAACAGGGGGTGTGGGTGAGTAGAGGGATGGCCTGGCCGGCGGTGGGAGTAGTAGGGGGCGGTGAGGCCTCCGCCGCATCGCAGCCGGCCACGGGAGGCAGGAGCACGAGGCACGACCGGCGCTGGTTTGGGCGGCTGGAGCAAGAAGGCCAGAGGTTGAAGAAGCACTACGGCCGTTGGATGGACATCGTACGGTCACTGGAGCTAGAATCGTGCATATTGACTAAGTTGAAAAAGCCCTCCGTCCCCGTCAACTTAGTAGGCCTACAAGTCAGCCTCCCACCAAGGTGGGTCCCAACCAGCAGGGGGAGTATTCATTTTTTTGTGCATAATAAGGAGGCACTTCCCGTGGGTCCGAGCTGACAGCGGGGGGGGGGGGGGGGACATTTTTTTCGCGCAATAAGGTGGCCCGTCCGGTGGGTCCCAGCAGTCAGGGGTGAAACGTTTTTTTCGTGAAATACGGTGGCCCGTCCAGTGGGTCCCTGCTGTCAGGTGGAGGAATCATTATTTTCCGCATAATAAGGAGGCACTTCCTTGCTGCCGTCGTGGACCCAGTTGTCAGCCTCTCCACGTACAGTCCACGTCCGATGGAAGCCGTTCCTTGACCACGTTGACCACGCCGCGCCGAGAGCACCAGGGCGGTGGACGACGGCGAGGCCTAGGAAGGGGACGACGCGGAGCCGGGGAAGACGCGGCAGTGGAAGCCCGCGCGGAGAGGAGTACGAGGGTTCACTGGTTCGGCTACGGTGTGAGGCTGCCGTCGCCGCGGAATAACAGGGGGCGGTGAGGCCTGCGCGGCAGCACAGCCGGCCACGGGAGGCAGGAGCAGGCGGCACGACCGGCGCTGCTTTGGGCGGCTGGAGCAAGAAGACCAGAGGTTGAAGAAGCACGACGGCCGTTGGATGGACATCGTACGGTCACTGCAGCTAGAATCGTTTATATTGACTAAGTTGACAAAGCCCTTGGTACACGTCAACTTAGTAGGCCCACAGGTCAGCTTCCGAAACGGTGCGCCCCGGATGTCAGGGGGAGGAATCATTTTTTGGGCGGGTGAAGCTAGAATATCCGAGATTGAAGAAGAAGCACGGCATCCATTGGATGGACATCCAACGGCCACTGCTGCTAGAACCGTGTGTTGACTATAAGTTGACAAAGCCTTGCATACGCGTCAACTCTCTTTTCTTTAGGGGACGCGTCAACTTAGTAAGGCCACAAGTGTGTGGCAGAGAACTTATAGCCCATTTGAGATTTGTAAGAATGTGCAGCCAATTTTTGAGTTCAAATGGAATTTACTACAACCCATTTATAGTTTGTTAAAAGTACAGCCCATTTCAACCAACCGTTCAAAACAGAATTCAATAAAATTTCCCACATTTTCATGGGATCCGAAATATTTTTATCCCGAAATTTCTAGTCAGATTAAATACAATTTCAATATAAATTTATATTACGTAAAAATCCAACGAAACATTGCGCTCGCAACAATTAATGAAATTAAAATTTTCAATATCCAAAAGTAATATTTTATAAAGTAATTACGTGTTTGGTGCATTTTTTATAGTTACTGCCCAGTTTTTGTAATTACATCCCATTTTTTATTTTTTAAAGCCCATTTTCTTGTTAAGCCTAATGGATCCCTCCTAGGAAAGATTTGCAGCCCAGCGGGGCGGAGAATAACAACTTGACCTTGCCTGGGTATTCCTAAAAAAAGTATAGCTGGGCATTTTCAGCTTGAAAAAAATTAATATCTGGGCTGGATATCTGGCCTGGGCTAGATGGGCCATAGCCCGCCCAATTAATAGCTGCAGCGATGTTTTCGTTGTTGTTCAGAGGAGAAAAATTAATATCTGGGCTAAACATCGCTCAAGAAAAACTCTGCAGTGCTCACACCTCAAAACACAAATACTGCTCGAGCTGCTTGGTCCCAGCTGTCGGCCGCTTCTTGTGCAATTCTCTCGTTTATTGACTACATAGGTTGACAATGGTGTGGGACCGTGATGTCAGGAAGCCAGGAGGAAGCAAAAAAAAAATAGTTTTATATACTAATAAGGAGGCACTTGCGTACGTGCGGCTATGGCCCTGGTGGGTCCCCATTGTCATCCTCTGCAAGTAAAGTCATCTCCTCATCCTCATGTCCGTTGACCATGTTGAAAACGCGAGACGGCGGCGCCACGGCGAGTGCAACAACTCGAAGGACGACAGAGAGGGCCTCGCGGGCCCTACGGATGGTCTGATACAGCACTCGGTGCTCATTCGGGAAGCTAGGATCATAGGGCCACATGTCCGTGACGGCATTGTCGTTCGCTTGTTCACCGGTACTCGTTCTGGAGACGGAGGTTGCAGCACAGGTCCTCCTGCGCTGGTAGCTCTTCCGCCATTAGGGCGTCGAAGTGCGGCCGCACCTGCTCTATGGTCAACACTGTATGAACCGGCTTGGAAAGTGGCGCCGGCTCCTGGTCGGAAGCTACGTCCATCGTCTGATTGTCGTCGCTCAGCTCGGCGAGGTAGTTGGTGAGCCAGCATGTCCGGCTGCTGGACCAACCCGCTGCCAAGCACGAGTCTGACTGCCCTGGCCCACCCAGACCGCCTCCCTCGCCCGCGCACGCTTTTCGCCCGAAACAGTCAGCGCCGCCCGCCCCGCTTCCCGGTGCATGCGATTGCTCCGCCTTCAAACGACACAAGTGTCGTCCGTCCTTCTGCCGCCCACATTAATGATACGCGGTTGCCGAGTCGGCTACTCCGACGCCACATGTCCGTCCCTCCGCCGCCCACCATTGCTATATAAACTGCTGCGCCGGCCATAGCCACAGTCGTCCACATCCGTTCCTATTCTCCTGTCCACACCACTACTTGCCACCATGGCTTCCTCGCGCTCCAGCGCTCTTCAGGATAGGCGGACGACGGACCACAAGGAGATGGCAGCCATTGCTGCCGACTGGCTAGCCGGCAGGCAGCCGGAGGACGACGACGTCCCAATGGAGAACATGGTAGTCGACGATCCGGCGCCAACCCCCTCCTCCGCGCCATCCTCGCCGGTGCATTGCATGATGACCATCGGCGATGCCCGTGCCCAATGTATGGACACCGTGAGGCAGAAGCGTGAGGAGCAGTTCCGGGAGGCGCAGGCCAACGCCGCCTACAACCACCATCTCCTCCAGGAGCACCTGCAGGCGGAGGAGTAGATCGCCGCGGAGCGGGCGGAGCAGGAGGAGCTGCTCAACTCATACCGCTCTGCCAGCGAGGGCCGCCTCGAGCGCTGGCTGTACCGCATGCGGGTGGCGGAGGCTGCGGCCGCCTACAAAGAGGGCGATGAAGCGGGCGAGGCGCTGTTTGGCGAGACCGAGGACGAGGCAGAGGACAATGCCGGCTCCGACGAGTCCCCGCTCCGCTGGCATCGACGAGGCCCTGCTCCGCCGAGGCCCCGCGGCGCCAACAACGAGGCAGAGGACACCGCTGGCTCCGCCGAGGCCCCACCCTACCGGCAACGAGGGGGAGGATTTCCCCGCTCCGCCGAGGCGCCGCCCGCCGGCAACAAGACAGAGGACATCGCCGGCTCCGCCGAGGCCCCGCCCCGCTGCCAACGAGGCCGCGCCACACAGAAAACGAGGAAGAGTAGAACATGGTAGGTCGCCGCCGCTCGGGTCCAAGTAAGGCCACCGCTGCTATCCTCCGGTTGCTGGCACTGAGCTGTACATCATGGAGCAATTCTATGATTACAGGATGATTGAGCAAGCTCATGAGATACAGTCATTTGCTAGAGAACTTGAGCACTTCAGTTGTATGCTACCGGACAAGTTTGTTGCCGAACGTATCATCACTAAGCTTCCTCCTTCGTGGATCTCATTGGCTCTCTTGATGTGGAAGAAAAGGCGAGAGCAAAGGACACATGTGCTCGAGGAATTGAGGGAGGATCTAGTGCCAATCTGGTACAGAAGAAGCACTTCCAGCCCCACAAGTTCAAGAACAAGGGCAAGTTTGATGGGAACAACAAGGCTGTGCAACACACGAACTTCAAGAAGAAGAATGACAAGAAGAAAGGTGTTTGTCATGTGGGGATCCTGATCATTGGGCTCCTAGTTGCCCTAATCGCTATGACAAGCTAGGCGGGTTGACCACTGACGGCCGGTTAGCTTCTTGGCCGCGACGTGGAGTAGGAGAGCTATGTTGGAGAAGGACGCTGCGCAGTTGGCTGACTGACACGTGGGTCCAACAGGCATCTGGGCCACATGTCAGTTACGCAACTGCACCTACAGTTAAGTCACTGAAGCTTCTGTTCGTCTCAGGCGGACACAGGTGGGTAGCTTCGGTTAATTAATTATACCTCCAGCGCACCCCTTTTTAGTTGAAGAATGTATGAAATGTAATGAAATCCGGCATGTTTATTTGAAATCCGACCGTGTATTAATGAATTTATTTCGATTAGTTCAAATTCTTGTATCATTGGCATTGGATGAACATGCAAAACAATACGTACTAGCATTATTCCCAGGGTGATCACCTCGTTCGCAGCAGTTTCACATGTACTCCCTCCGGTCCTTTCTAGTCTGCATACAAGTTTTGTCTACAGTCAAAGTATCTCTACTTTGACCAATCTTATAGAAAAAAGTATGCACTTTCACAATGTGCGAAGTAAAAAGGAACAGAATGAGTACAAAGAGTTTGAGCATCTTTTCAGCGTTCATGTACATTGCAATCAAACACACAGGCCTGGCAATTCATAGAGAACATTCAAAACAATCGATGATTATGCATCTCAGCGATTCACATGTCAGAGCCAATATTTACTTCACAACTAAAGAATAATGGATCGACGCTGCTGACAGCAAAGGGCGTCCCATTCGAAAATATCAAACGCATGTCTTCTTGCTAATCAATGAGCAAAATTTGACAAGGTTTTCCCATTCCAAAATATCAAATGCCTACGATTGTGGAATGGGCAGGATTTGCCATCAGTTCAGACATTGACATGGCACCTCGTGCTAAATAAACCAGTTGTTCGTTTCGTGCAGTTCCACCAAAATCAACCAAATTCGCGCGTAGCTTGTATGATTTCGCCCTTATATGTTGCAACGCCTTGAACTTATCGGCGCCTCCTTTCTTGTGGTGGAAATGAATGATTCGATGTATTCATGAACATTCTGTGCAGTTCCCATTGAAATCAAGCTGAGCACTCCTGTTTGCACAAATACAAAAAAAGTGATTAGTATAAAGCAAACTGTACTATGAATTGACAGTTTAAACAGGCACCTACATGGTCCATGTAGAGCACACTTTTAGAAAAATGGAACTCACCGGAAAGAATCCTAGAACAACATTGTACTCGCACATCACAGCAAGAAAATGGAGATTTGTCAGTCCTTCTGAGCTGAAATTAGTTTGGTCTTGTGGGGGGTAATGTAACCATCCTTCAACTGCTCCTTCTGATGAGAAGATAGACAGGGCTTCTTCATCCTGGCATAATCGGAACTAGTCACTTCACGTACTCCATATTCTTCTTCAGAGGAGGATGATCCTGTTGTGCAAAGACAAGAGGATAACTAAATGCTAGGATCCCTGTTTGCTCGAAAAAAGGAAAGGAAATATTTAAAACAGCACAGATGAAGCACTTCTCGAGGACAATACCACTTTTTGATTATAGTATCTAAACAGTAGCACAACAGCAATAGAGATGACAAAGCTCAATCATATGGATGAAATCAGTGGGCGAGCACCAACCTTTGTCAGGAGGAATATTGTGTAGAGCATACAGATGAAGCACTTCTTCGGAACCATCTGTTGCTATCTACTGTGGTGGCCATGCTTACTATATACTCCTCGATTAGATTAATGTTTCCAACATCTTCTTGTGCAGTTCCACTAAAATATATGGTATCTTCCAAGAAGATCCATGTTTGCACAAGTAGAGATAATTACGTATTACATTAAGAGTGGCATCAAATCAGTGGCAAAACAATTGCTCATTCCAGCCATAGCAATAAATTAAGATGCAAAACTATATCATTACTTGTGTCATCACAGTTCCAGTGCTTCTTTACAGCACCAGGAGTTGATTTTTGTTTTTCTTCCGCTTGTTCTTCCCCTTCATCACTTGGTTCAATAACACACAAGCTTCGCCTTCAATGTAAGATTTGGCATGTCAATTAGGTTGCACAAGTATAGCACTAAACAATGACATTAATTTTCTGATGAAAGTGGCAAAATACAGGCCAACAGTTGTGAAATATCCTTATCTTACCTCAATGGGATATTGCGGTGCACATACAGATTGGAAGTCTTGTCTCCATTTGTGCAGTTCACTAAAATCAAGCAACATTACCGTACAAGTAGCACAACATATGAAAGCACACTGCAGAATCATGTGAAAGAAGGCTAGTACTGACCTCTCATGACGCGGAATTCAAACAACTCACAAGAAGAAGATCTGAACCAAATTTGCCAACACAGATAGGAAGTAAGATCTCATCTTGTGCAGTTCCACTAAGATCAAGCAATCAAGCAACGTTGTCGGTGTGACATTTTGGTTGAACTGCACAAAACACTCTTAAAACAAAAGTGTTTTGTGCAGTGCAACAAAAGGTCACATGGCAACGAGGTGAAGTAGATAACCCTGTTTACACAGAGGTGCAAAGGAAACAACTAGTGGTCAATAATGGTGGATGACACAGAAGCCAACAAAAAGAAGCATCTACCTTTTCTAAATGGGAAAGAAAGCAAGACAGTAGCATTTCTCAAATGGTGGCATTGATTAATATTAACAGAGAGATTATATTAACAATAAAATTTGTTAAACATGTAATTTGCTTTTAAAGAAAGAAGACCCCGAGGGAGTCTTTTTGGGACTTTTTCCAACAGTTGCCCCTGCCACGCAATGCACCTTGTCTCTATTAGTTCATTACTAGGGGTAACATGGTCTTTTAGCATGTCATTTAATAACCTCTAGTCCATGTTTAGTCCCTGGAACCAAGCAGGTAGGGACTAGGGAGTTTTTAACCAAACAGGGCCTTAGATTAACAACAGCTAAAGAGTTGCACATGACAGTGGACGCACCAGCACCATGTGCATCTACCGATGTACTAGGATGATGCACAGTCTGTTGCAACAAAGAACAAACAACCAAGGAGCATATTTGTGTGGGCCCCGGTTTTGTTATCTTCAGACACCTTTCCCTATGTGAGCGCAGCAAATCTAGTCCTGCTCAAACTCTACAGCCTTGTCCCCCAAAACAAAAGATCAGTTCGTTACAGATGTGCATACTGCGTTCGTCATTGTTTTCCCTTTTCGACCAACGTAGGTGCTGGATAGCCAGTCTGTACTAGTACTTTCCCCACTTCCTTTCCTCTGTGAACCACGTCCTAGACTTATGCTATACAACTTTCCCCACAACTTTCCCCCATTCCTGTCCTCTTTGAACCATATCTTAGATTCATGCGATACAACTTTCCCCACTACTTTCCCCCTTCCTTTCCTTTTTGAACCACGTCCTAGATTCATGCTATACAACTTTTCCCACTACTTTCCCCCATTCCTTTCCTCTTTGAACCACGTCCTAGATTCATGGTATACAACTTTCCCACTACTTTCCTATTTGATCCAACACCTAGATTCGAGTGCAGAAGCGGAAAAAGCCCACATGCAGCTACAGCAATGCATGTGGAATAAGTAAATTATACCTTAAGGTTCTTGGGGTGTGGTTCGGTGGGCGGCCGGAGGCCGTTCGACCCACACTATGTACGGCGGCGAAGAAGAAGGGGTCGGAGGCCCTCCCGCGCCGCCGCTGGGTGAAAGTGAACAGCTGCGCCGGTAGTGGATTCCCTCCCTCGCCGACGGCGACAGCGTTAAGCCTCTTCCCTTCCCAGCGGACGGATCCTGCCGGCTCTTTGACCAGCAGTGAGGGGAGAGAGAGAGGCCAACGAAGTCTTGTTTAGATCTGGAGAGTTTGAGAGAGTGTGAAGAGAGCAACTACAAGCAGACCAGCAGTGAGGGGAGAGAGAGAGGCCAACGAAGTCTTGTTTAGATCTGGAGAGGGTGAGAGAGTGTGAAGAGAGCAACTACAAGCGCTGAGGCTCCAGCGTGTATATATATATTGGAGAGAGTGTGAAGAGTGCAAACCCTAGAAAACAAGCGCTGAGGCTGCAGCTTATACGTGATGAGGTTATTATACGGTCACTACGAGATCGTATAGCTCCGTATCCATCCATTTTGACCAGTCAAAGAATCCTCCTGGCACGAATTATGCTCAAGTGTAGTTATCGAACCCGAGACCTCAAGTTTGATGAGCGAACAGGCTAACCAGCTACACAACCCTCCTGTTATGTTCAACGAGAGGAAAATAACCTTTTATACATTCCTGCATTCGTGTGACAAGCATGCCATATTTTTTGTGTGTGTGGGAGTCATTGGGATTTAAATCATAATCGTGTCATGTGCGTGTGTGTGTGTGCATGTGCGTGTGCGTGTGCGTGTGCGTGTGTGTGTGTTTAACAGCATGTGTGTGTTAGAGAGAGCGATAGATCGACCTACTCCTACAGAGAGATGGTGTGTAGTGTACAATTTTAGCCGCGAGAGTCGGTGCATCCTCTCGTTTCCGGGCGTCCGGTAGGGACAGGCGGACAGCTGCCACGCCCGCTCCTGACCAACCTGGCCCACCCAAAGCCCCTCCATCGCCCGCGTGCGCTTCCCGCCCGAAATGGTCAGCGCCGCTCCAAAGAATCGGTGCCGCATTCATGCCCGGGCAGAGCGGACGCGACCTCTTACTGGCGCCCGCGTTGAAGGGAGAAGCGGATTCAAGAGTGATGGTTGCTTCGTCCGCCCAACTTACTGCTGGGTCTATGTGATTTGACGGCTCATTGGTCATTATTACTGAGGTGGTAGGACTGCTGGATGTCCCACGCTTTCGGCGAAAGGAGGTACTACTAGATTACAATTTTCTCCATTCTTACGGCGGAGTGCAAGAGCAGTGAAAACACGCAGGCTCAGTGATTACATGGCCCACCTCACACTATCACCATATTTTCTGGACACCGTGCGACACCTAAATCTTTACATGGTACTCCCTCCGTTCCTAAATATAAGTCTTTGTAGAGATTCCACTAGGTGGACTACATGCGGAACAAAATGAACGAATCTACACTTAAAATGCATCTATATACATCCGAATGTGGTTCATGGTGAAATCTCTACAAAGACTTATATTTAGGAACGGAGGAAGTACTTGTATAGTACGTACTGTAATTTATCAGCGAGATAGTACAATGCTATGAAGCTTCCAGCTTCTGTTACATGTATCTTGCGTCCAAGGTTGCCCGTTGCAACATTTCATCAAATACAAAGGAGACTAACATGCATGCTATTGCATCTCAATGATTGACAGATCATAGCAAATATGTACTCCCTCCGTTCCAAAATAAGTGTCTCAACTTTATGCTACATACGGAGCAAAATGAGTGAATCTACACTCTAAAATACATCTATATACATCAGTGTTTGGAGTATGTACTAGTAGTTCATATTGAAATCTACTAAAGGACATATATATTCCAAACAATATGATAATCTCTCTAACCAAGGTAGTAGGGACGAGGAGTAAACGGAGGGAGTAGTAAAATTTTCTCCTCGTCCTGCGAGCCACCGTGCGCGTGGGCGAGGGAGCGGGCGTAAGGCGTACAGTACTACTACTACTCATGCAGTCCCTAGCCATTGAAACAGAGACAGCTAAAGAAAAAACGATCCATGCAGTCCCTAGCCCTTGAACCATAAACCCTAACCAGGCTTTAATTTGCTGGCAACGTCGGCGCTTCCTAAGAAATGAAGTTTGCAACCCTTTGACCATCGGATCATTTTGTGCAGTTTCACCAAAATTGAGATGAGCATCCCTGTGGCAAAGAAATTGAAGAAGCGTGATTAGAATAAGATTACTGGAACTAGTTGATGAGACATAAACTCATCACAAATACAGTACGTAGAAGCCAGTAGAGGTATGTGCGGGGCAAAGAAGTAGAGAAATATCCACATGGAGTGATGTGGGCAGCTGGAGCAGTGGTGCAAGCCGGCTGTAAAGGGAGTTGTACCTGAGGGATGCCAGGACATAGCTCAACCTAGAGGAGGGTGGCGGGAGGAGGCAACTACCCACGTCGCGGCAGTGAGCAATGGTCGAAGGCAACCTCACCGGCTTTGTGAGAGAGAATGGCGGGGACCCCTGATCGGGACGTGCCGACAGTGGGTTTTCGCCCTCGGCGACGGCGACCACATCTACACTAAGCATCCACCCCTTCCCCCGGTGGACGTGATCCGCCGGGATGTTAGAGATGTGGCCACAGTGGTTTTGTGCGAGAGAGTGTGAAAACTAAAGAGAGCAACCCCAGCAAGCAACCGTGTAGGCTCGTCCTGCCTATGTATACAGTGGAGCGGTTTCCTTTTCTCTCCATATGTAACTATTTATATTGTGTGCGTGCCACTGAAGAAAAAAACTTTATTTATAAATGACGTGGCACCTACTACTCGTTCTCCTATAAACCTTGCGCTTGGCATCTCCAAACTATTAACCTTGCGATTGGCTCTTCGCCTCTTCGGGAAGTCGAGCAATAATGGTACTGCAGTATATATCGTTCTAGCTATATGAGACCGAATGAATTGCTACACGTCCACCACATGGCGAGGGTCAAGGGGCGAGGGAGAGTGTGTACTATTACGTCCGTTTCAATATGGACTACATACGGAGCAAAATGAGTGAATCTACACTCTAAAATACGTCTATATACATCAGTGTTTGGAGTATGTACTAGTAGTTCATATTGAAATCTACTAAAGGACATATATTCCAAACAATATGATAATCTCTCTAACCAAGGTAGGGACGAGGAGTAAACGGAGGGAGTACTAGTAAAATTTTCTCCTCGTCTTGCGAGCCACCGCGCGTGTGGGCGAGGGAGCGGGCGTAAGGCGTAGTAAGCAAGCTTCACCTCATCCTGCGAGCCACCGCGCCCGTGGGCGGGGGATATGGCGTACTAAGCAAGCTTCTCCTTGTTTTGCGAGTTGACGGGACACATCAAAAGTACTCTGGTGTATAGAGCCTTGCCTCTAAGGTAGGCCCCACATGGTTTGCCTCTTTTTTAACATAACACGTCAAGTCGCAATTTGTTTGTTCACCCGAGGTAGACGATCCTCCCTCCATCTAGTGGACAACCAGTACACGTGTCGAGTTACCACGTGGGCTGCCTTTTCATACAGAAATGAGCTCCACCATGTACCCGCACGTGTGTGGTTGGGAAAGAGACGGGAGTACGTGCGCCGTGCGTGCACCTCTTCTCTTCGTGCACGTCCCCCACATACGTGGGTGTGTGTGAGAGATACAAACCTAGACAAATGGCTTGTGCGTTCGTGAGTGTTTTTTGTTTTGGGGGGAGGTTGATTTCATGAATGTATTTTGTGGGAATATGTGTCGATGACATCTCACACAAAATTTTGCATGCAATGTGTGTGAAATGGAGGCCTATCCATATCATATATAGAGGCTCGGGCGATCCACGAGAAGAGAGGGAGGGGTCATAGATATCGATAGAGTCGAAGAGAGGATCAAGTGGGTGGGTGGGAGATCGATGAAGAGAGCCATCGAAATTGTGTGTGTGTGCAAGTCAAAGATATAGGGCGACTGACCTAGCTACCGGAACGTCAGAGGGCACAGGTCAAGTTTGTGTGTGGCAGGGACACATGACTAGAGCGCTCGATGTATCGGTGTGTGTGTGTGGGAGGGGGTGGGGGAGGGCTAGGCAGAGGCCTAACTATAGAGGTAGAATGACTCGTATATGTGTTGAGAAGGAGAGACCCAGCTATGTCTTGAGGGAGAACGGACAACATCCATACATAACTGAAGGACGGGAAATAGGATGGGACAGAGAGAGAGAGAGAGGGAGGGAGAGGGGTAGAGTGCTGGATGGGTGATGGAGGTCTTCTCGAAGATGGTGGGAGAGGCCTACTAGACAAACTGAGGGTGGAACTGCAATATTATCAATAAGAGTGGGGATGTGTTTCTGTGTGTGCCTGTGCGTGATAGATCTGTCGGGACACATCCATGGATGATGAAGGGGAACCATGTGTTTGGTAAGCAAACCTAACTAGATCGGTAGATCAATTGTTGTTTGTCGGAGGAAGGGAGAGACATAACTAATGAGATAGATCGATCGGCGCGTGGGGAAAAACGAGTTATAAGGACCTAGCTAGCTATATGTATAGCGGGAGATCGGTCGGAGTACGTCCATTTGTTAGAGGCAAATAAGGCCCGGCGAGACGGATAGACAGAGAGAAAGGATCTGGGAGGTGGTGCGAGAGGCCCAGCTACTAGCTAGATAGGGGGAGGAGTGTGCGGTTGTGAGATCGATGAAAAGAGGGGCGAGAGTTTACACGTGTGTGGGACCGTATGAGAGACACGAGGCAAGGACACATAAAGGAGGAGATTGAAGGTGCGTGTGTATGTTGTAGGCAAACATCACTGGAGAGGTTTATCGATCGGTGTGTGTCGGAAAGGAGTTGTGGAGACTGTGGGAGAACGACCTAAAGAAAAAAATGAATGTGCGTGATGGATATAATGCTGAGGGAGGGGGAGGGCGAGGAGGGCGTGTGCATGCACGAGAGAAAGTTAGTGGTAGCTACAAAGGTTAGAGGATTGCGTGGGTGTAAGAGACTAACAAAGATCATAATTTGATATGAAAGTGGATTCATATATTTGAATAGGAGATCATAGTGTCTTAAACATATGCATGCATGAATATAGCGGTGATACGCGTGTTGTGGTTTTGCACATGTTATACCATAATGTGATAATGCATGGCGTTTGCAACTCACAGCTAAATGTCGATCAATCTAAACCATACTATACATCGAACAATCTCACATTTTAATTGAATTTGTGATAATGTGTGGCGTTTGTAGCTTACAACTAAATATCTAACAATCTAAACGATACTATATATCGAACATTCTCACATTTTATTTGAATTTGTGGTAATGTGTGGTGTTTGCAACTCACATCTAAATACTTGTAGGCGTAGGGGGTGGGGCACCATACATAATGTGATAAACACATTATACATATGAGACATAGTTTAGTTTGTGAAGATCTAGCTAGAGCTTGAAATGTACTATGATTTGAAATCAACATAAAGTGGATTCAAAAAATCGAGTTCGAGTTCATATAGTAGACATAGTTCATATGTAACTCGAGACTAATCATGTGGTGTGCTGTGAAGATAATACACAAACGATGGTTTAACTTGACAATAATGACGATTGTAGATCTTATTAAAACAGATAAACAAATTCAAATGCTTTGACTTCACAACAATCATTATTGTAGATCTTATCCAAATAGAGAAACGAATTCAAATTTAGTTCATATTGAAGTGGTGGTATATACGTTTGGAATGCACTAAAACTTTCATTTGAGTACTAGGTTGCATGCATTATACACGTAGCGAAATATTTTAATTGAACATACATGAACTCAAAGTTTTGAATGACATTTGTAGTGCGAATTGATTTGGTACAGTACATGTTAGGCTTGTCCGGAAATTCCAACCCGTGCCTTGTTAGCCCGAAATATTTAAGATATATCTTTGTCTCGTTGTGCTCCGACAACTCCCTCCATCTCAACCCGCGCCTTGCTATTCCAAAATTACAACACGCGCGAAAACACCCACCTCCTGTGAAATCCCGACACGCGAAATGCCCGTGATACCCCTGAACCGAAAGAACCGCCTCAAATCGGTGGGGGTACTTTCGTAACTTACCCCACATTTCGGACAAGCGCGTCCCTAAGCCATGGTTCCCCACTCCCATCCCATCCTCCCACCCATTCGTACACCGAGGCCGGGAAAATCCGCGAAGCCCCACACCCTCCTCCGTCCGCCACCCAGCCGGAGCCTCTTCCCCGTCGATGTCGTCTATAGCAACACCTCGACGTCCCTCATCCACCGTACCGGATGAGGATCTGTCGTCGATCTGGTCGTCCCGCCGGTTCAGCCACCCCGTCCTCCACCTCCAAGGAGCTGCCCCGACGTTCCCCTCGTCTTTCGCGCCACCTCCATTCCCACACCGCCGTCTTCACCTGCACCACCGGAAGAGCATCAGCTTCACCGTTTCCTCGGATGAAGCTACAGCCTAATCGGCGCCACCAAAGAGGTTGTACACTAATCGCCGCATTTTCTTCTTGATTCGATCTCACGGTGCTGCCGGCGCTCGGTCCCGAGCCGACACGGCGCGGCTCCATCCACGGCGGCGTCGCCGGCCACTTCCTCCACGCGTCGCTCCCTCGGCAGCGACGTCCACATCAGTAGGACCTGCTGCTGCTTTAGCTCTCGCTCGCCCTACTGCTCTGCTCTTGCTCTCGGTCCCCTGCCTGGTCTGCTCTTGCTCTTGCTCGCGCTCGCGTTGCTGCTCTCGCTCTTGCTCTTGCTTGTGATGCTGCTCCGATTTACCTACACTTCAGTCGATTGAATCGACTTTTGGGTCAGTCGATTTTCAGGGGGTGGGGGGCTCGCCGGAGTTACGAAAGAACCAGCCGCAGTGAGGAGGGGGGCTCGCCGGAGAGGTACCCCACTATCTATCTTAGGGTTCAGGGTGGGGCGGTGGTCGCCGGCGGTGGTGGGGCGGTGGCGTGGGGATCGCCGGAGAAAAAGCTCGGGACGGGGGGCCTAGAGGGATGGCCGGGGCGGCGGCGGACCGGCGATGGGGAGTGTTTTCGGGGCGGGCGGGGCGGCACACCGCCGGCCGCGGGCGGCGGGGGGCGGCTGTTTGGCCGGTGGTGGCTGGCAGCTCAGGGGGGTGGAGGTTGAAGATGAACTGCAGGCCCTTGATTTCGTATCCAACGGCTGCAAAATCGACTGACCGGAGATGAAAAAGTCAGTCGACTGACGTGTAGCCTCACCTCTAGTGCGTTCAGTTTCGACAGCAAAATTCAGTTTCGACAGCAAAATTCAGTTTTGACAGTTAAGTTCAGTTTCGACAGTTAAATTCAGTTTCGACAGTTAAGTTCAGAGATGAGCGGCTGATGTATACATCTAGCACTTTGTGGTTATGTATTTTACGTCATCTATTGGAGATGCTAATAGAATTCCACTCAGGTTAACGTTGTCTCTCTTGTCCTGCTTCAGCCTCGGTGTCGTACAACTCACCGGAGCTGCTCCAACGACGAAACCCTCCATCACAGCGGAGCAGTACCTCGGGCTCCATCTCCAGACGCCTAAGATCTTCTTCCCCTCCTCCGACAGCCAAGTCAGCCGGAGCATCCTCACCGGCCAACCCAATCATGCTGAGATCGACATGGCTTCGCCAAAGAGGTTGTACACTTCTTGTGGTTTGACTTAATCTCACCATGCTTCTTTGCATCCTGTGATCTTCCAATTCTTGTGAACCAAACACCTAAATTGGCAGAAATCTTGTGTTTTTAAATTCTCTGTTTTGCACGTGCATTCCTATCCTATTCCTGTCTATTTCCTATCCCTGCATTTTTAGAATCCTCAAATTCAAACAAGCCCTTACACAATTACTTCTCTTACAGATATGTGTCAAAGAAAACCTTGTGTAGTTTGTCCTGCTCCTGCGGTGTTGTGTTCCACCCCAGCTCAACTGCTCCAACGACGGAAGGGTTCACCACAGCAGGGATCCGCTCTCCAGACTGTCTTTCGCCGCCTCAGATCTTCTTCCCCGCCGCCGGCAGCCACGACAACTGCATTACCATCATCAACTGAGCAGATGACCTTGAGGACTACACGGGTCCGCAAGAGAGGTCACACTCTTCCGTGTCTGCTTACGTTATGCATCGCTTAATATGATGACATGCTACTTTATCATCGTGTTCACATATTAGAGTCCGACTCAGGTCCAAACTTATGCTGAAACTTGAGTTTTTAAATGGCTGTGGGGTACATATTGGGGCAGCAATCAGTACTATCTGTCTACTATCTGGTTAATCTCGGTGTCTACTATGAGTTTCATGTTGGGTGCAGGCAAACATTAAAGGAGCCATTATCTGTATTTTTTAACTAAAGCTATTATCTGCCTGCTATCATTTGTTTTGGGTCTATCCACAGTTTGCTACCATCACTCTGGATTTGTGCATGCACTCCTTACATAATCTCACTATGTTTTATTCCTATGCATGTCAGTTATTGTACACAATGGAACTGAACATGTAGAGCAAAAGAGACGAGCCTTGCGTGGCAATAAAATTTCATGCAGACGTCGCTCCATGGTGGGCGCAAAGGCAGCCCCCCTCCACCCAACTCGGATCGTAATCAAGAGGAAGATAATTGTTCTGAGGGGGATTCAGAAGCAGAAGACCACTCCTATTTACCCCATGAGGTCTTCGCTCTAACTTGGCATGCTGATGTTGGTAATAGCATGCATATGCTGCCTTGCATTGCTTACTGTATACATTAAAGATGTCATCTGCTTAGTTTAGACATGCTTTGTGTCAATGCCATCTGTTTAGTTTCTTTATCGTATATTTGAATCATGCAATGCCATCTTGTTTAGCCAGGCATCATATATGTGAATTTTGCAATGCCACCCTGGTTAGCCAGTCATCTTATATGTGAATTATATCATGACATCATTTTTTTTATTACGTGTTAAATTTGTCAACAATTTTAGTACATTCAATTACTCTTCCTGTGCATCAGCCATTCGGCACGGTCATGGAAAAATCTGGAGTGGAAACAAGGTCTTCAGAGCAGACAATGCTATCTGACGAAGCGCATGTCTTGCTGGTTACAGATAGCTCCTCAGAGGAGGATTCAGAGACAGATGACCAGTCCTATTCCCCCCCCCCCACCCGAGGTGCATGCTCTAACTTGGCAGGGTTATGATGCTCATATCGTGCGTATGGTATGTTGCATTGCTATGTCATTTGCTTAGTTTAGACATGCTTTGTCTGAATGCCACCTGTTTAGTGTCTAATTACCATATATGTGAATTATGCAATGCCATCTTGTTGCAAGACATTATCTATGTGAATTATGCAATGCTATCTTGTTGCAAGGCATTATATATGTGAATTATGCAATGCCATGTTGTTTAGCCAAGCGTCATATATGTGAATTATATCATGCCGTCCTTTTTTTGTATTTCTCATTGCTTTTGTCGACAATGTTTGTATATTCAACTGCTCTTCCTATGCATCAGCCATTTGAATTGGTGATGGAGAAATCTGGAGTGAAAACAAGGTTTTTAGAGCAGACAATGCTACCTGGTGAAGCAGATATCTTACTGGTTACAGATAGCTCTTCAGAGGAGGATTCAGAGGCAGATGACCAGTCCTATTATCCCCCTGAGGTGTATGCTCAAACTTGGCAGGGTTATATTACTCATATCATGCATGTGTTGTATTGCAATGCTTAGTTTTTACATCATATACACGATATTGAATGCCATCTCCTTAGTTGACACATCATATATGCGATTGTCGTCTGCTCACTTCCTTAGTACATAAATCATATATTTGAATTATATCATGCCATGATGTTTACATAGACAGCATGTATCTGAATTATGGCATGCCAACCCATTTTCTAAAGACATAATATAGTTATATCATCTGATCCTGTTCACATAGTCATCATATTTTGAATTATGTCATTCTATCCATGAATTATATCATGCCACCATGTTTCCATCGATGGCATGTTTGTGATTTATGGCATGCCAACCACTTTAATAGACACATCATATAGTAATATCATGTCATCCTGTTTACATAGTCATCATATTTTGAAGTATGTCATTCTATCCTGTTTAGTTAGCCATCATACATCTGAAATTGTGTAATGCTATCCTGTTTAATTAGCCATCATATATGTGAAATTATGTCCTGCTATTCTGTTTGGTTAGACAACATAAATGTGAATTATTTCATGCCTTGTTTTCTTCCCTACTATCCATTGCACCTGTCTATCTTACAATGTCTGTACATTCAATTACTTTTCTTGTTTATCAGCCATTTCAATTGGAGGGGGTGATGGTAGTATCTGTGGGAGTAAAAACACGGTCTTCAGAAAAGACCGTGCTACCTGTCGATGGAGATAGAACCACGGTTGTACTTGCCCAAGAACCAGCCCCACCACACATAACCCAGACTCACGCAGATTGTACCCCTACCTAGTTGGACAGAGAACCAGCTACACCCCTTCTAACCCCAACCCCAGCAGATAGTAACCCATTTCCCGTTGACACAGCACCGTCTCCACCACAGAGCACCCAAACACGAGCAGTTAGTAAGGCAAATGCAGTGCCCAAAGCACGAGGACCACCACTCTGAACCCCAAGTCAACGCTTAAAGCAGAAGAAGAATGTTCTCAGGTCAGGTTCCGTAGCTATGGTTCATACTACTTTGCTCTTGCATCACTATATTTACTCATACCAACTAATTTCAAATTTGAAGGATGCAATTGAAACTCCAATGGCGCAACATGTATGTTTTAAACCTGTTTCTTTAACGTGTTTGCTATTGTAATTTGCTCTATGTTGATTTCAGTTTCAATTGAATAAACAGTGATATTCTCATGCCATGCACCTTACAAGTGTTGTTATTGCTGTGTAGTTTCTCACACTTATATTCTGTCTAAGCTGTTTTGTCTTAAATAGATATGATTCGAACTGTATCTATCCTGATTTGGCAACATAAACTAGAATGATATAGACCATACAGTGACCATACTACATAGATATATGTTCGTTTCATGCTGTTATCCTGTCCACCTTACTACTGAACTGGTTTACCAAAATGAGTTTCATATACTACATTGTAAACCTGTGATGTGTTTGTTTTTTCTATTTTAGAATGCGGATAAAATATTGGAGAAGAGTACCCCGTTATGCAATGGTACAGGAAGTAATGCAGATAAGGTTCAAGATAGTGAGACATCCCTGTTGGTCTCCAAGAAAGCTGATAAAAACTATATTGAAGACATTGAGACAACCCCAAAGTCCTGTCTTGATGTAGTGTTCGAGTTACTGGCTACTACTGCTGGCACCAGCTCTTCGAACTCGCTGCCTGAATCAGTTCGGCTTCTTGAGTCTCAACTTCAAGTTGAAAGACGTCGATCAGATGTTATGCGACAGGAAGCCGAAGGACTGAGGAAGTCCCTGCAGAATTTAGATGCATACTTTCTGGTGCAACAGCAACTGCTGGAGGATTTAAGCGCCAAACAAGAGAAAGTTAATAAGCTTGCTAAGCATCTTGCCAGCATTATGGGTACCCAGGATATTGTTTCTTGAGCTCTTCTGAAGTGGTTTCAGTTCCGGACTTGTTTTGCTGCGGCGTTTATATGCTGCTTTGTTTCCCTATATTTGCACTGGTGGCGAACTTTGATGCCCAGTGGATGTAATATGTGTAATAGCCGTGATAGCCTAGCGTAAGTTGCTTGCCTATTTATTTCCTTATTGTCTTGTTTATTTGTTTTCTTGTAGTCAGTGCAGTTCTTTTTCCGTGGTTTGCTAGTGGCCGCAATAGCCTATTTTTTAAAACTAGGCCACATTAACCATGGGCTACATATTTACTGTAGTTAACATGGGCCTTCTACGGGCCGTATCATCAATGGGCCTTCTAAGGGTCGTAGAAACAATGGGCCTTCTACAGGGCGTAGAAACAATGGGCCTTATACGGGCCGTAGACACAATGGGCCTTCTACGGGCCGTATCATCAATGGGCCGTCTACGGGCCGTATGATCGGTTGGCCAAACATGGGCCAAAAATGGGCTAGAGTTGAAATCGTCCGTTCATGGGCCGACCAAAACGGGTCGTCGTTAATCGGTCATATTTGATGACGCTATGAAAACGGCCCAACGTATTAATGGGCCACAAACGGGCCGACTGTAACCACGGGCTGAATTTGGCCCACAAGCAGAAAATGATAGTAACGGGCCGATAGTAAACGAATGTTGGAAATGAGCCCAAGAATAAATGGGCCCTGAGAAGGCCGAAAGATAACATGGGCTGGAAACGGCCCAACGGAATAATGGGCCGTTAATGGGTATAAAGTGATACACTGTTCATTACGGACCAATTTTACCACGGGCCGTTAATGGGCCGAGGGTTACTAAGGGCCTCATATGGGCCGAAAGACGTCATGGGCCATACATGGGCCAGAAGTTAAAACGGGCTGGAATTATATTGGATGGCCCAAATGACTCTACTGGGCCTAATTCGGATAGGCCGTAAACGGGCCCTGGGTTAGCGGGATGTAAATGGGCTATATGCGAACAGGCCGTTAACTGGCTTGCCGTGGGCCGGCCCGCCACCTTTTGACCAAGTCAAACGGGCCGGCCTTTTCACAGGAATGGGCCTCTGTTGGGCCGTGCCACGTGTCGACGTATCATAGGCGCTGTGGGTCCAATGAGTGGATGACATCTGTCCCAACGGCGAGCCGACACGTGTTCCCTCCAGCCAATGATGATTTTAAACATGGAAAATCCCCATTGGTCGGGGCTGCTAACAGGTTATTGGATCCAAAACCGGACCCGATAGCTTAACGGCGTTCCGTTACGGTGGATGCCACGTGTCGGTCACCCTTGACGAAAGCACTTCTGCGACGCGCGATTTATCGTCATGGAAGTGGAAACTTCCGTGATGATAATTTTGGTAATGTCATGGAACACTTCTACGACAGCACAGGTATGACTATCTTGATTCTGTCATAAATTTGTCATGGATGTACATGCATGACAGAAAACGTGACCTACTGTGACAAACACGTATCATCACGGAAGTGTATTTTTTTGTAGTGAAGTCTGTTGCTCGCTCCATTGTTCCGGAGAGCGGGGTCTTAGTCATCTTGCCCATGAGGCATGGTTCGCAAGCATCAACTTGATTCATAATCAAGTGATTCCAAAAGCCCATCAGCATGGATTTTCTTCATGCGCTTTACACCAATATGACCTAAACGGCAGTGCCACAAATAAGTTGCACTATCATTATTAACTTTGCATCTTTTGGCTTCAAAATTATGAATATGTGTATCACTACGATCCAGATTCAATAAGCCATTCACCTTGGGTGTATGACCATAGAAGGTTTTATTCATGTAAACAGAACAACAATTATTCTCTAACTTAAATGAATAACCGTATTGCAATAAACATGATCAAATCATATTCATGCTCAACGCAAACACCAAATAACACTTATTTAGGTTCAACACTAATCCCAAAAGTATAGGGAGTGTGCGATGATGATCATATCAATCTTGGAACTACTTCCAACACACATCGTCACCTCGCCCTTAACTAGTTTCTGTTCATTCTGCAACTCCCGTTTCGAGTTACTACTCTTAGTAACTGAACCAGTATCAAATGCCGAGGGGTTGTTATAAACACTAGTAAAGTACACATCAATAACATGTATATCCAATATACCTTTGTTCACTTTGCCATCCTTCTTATCCGCCAAGTATCTAGGGCAGTTCCACTTCCAGTGACCATTTCCTTTGTAGTAGAAGCACTTAGTTTCAGGATTGGGTCTAGCTTTGGGCTTCTTCACGGGAGCAGCAACTTGCTTGCCGTTCTTTTTGCAGTTCCCCTTCTTCCCTTTGCCCTTTCCTTGAAACTAGTGGTCTTGTCAACCATCAACACTTGATGCTTTTCTTGATCTCTACCTTCGTCGATTTCAGCATCACGAAGAGCTTGGGAATCATTTCCGTTATCCTTGCATATTATAGTTCATCATGAAGTTCTAGTAACTTGGTGATAGTGACTAGAGAACTCTGTCAATCACTATCTTATCTGGAAGATTAATTCCCACTTGATTCAAGTGATTGTAGTACTCAGACATTCTGAGCACATGCTCAATAGCTGAGCTATTCTCCTCCATCTTGTAGGCAAAGTAATTGTCAAAGGTCTCATACCTTTCGACATGGGCATGAGTCTGAAATACTAATTTCAACTCTTGGAACATCTCATATGCTCCGTGGCGTTTCAAAAACGTCTTTGAAGCCCCGATTCTAAGCCGTAAAGCATGGTGCACTAAACTATCAAGTAGTCATCATATCGAGCATGCCAAACGTTCATAACGTCTGCATTTGCTCCTGCAATCGGTCTGTCACCTAGCGGTGCATCAAGGACATAATTCTTCTATGCAGCAATGAGGATAATCCTCAGATCACGGATCCAATCTACATCATTGCTACTAACATCACTTAGTTTTCTCTAGGAACATATCAAAATAAAACAGGGGAGCTAAACGCGAGCTATTGATCTACAACAAAGATATGCTAATACTACCAGGACTAAGTTCATGATAAATTAAAGTTCAATTAATCAAATTACTTAAGAACTCCCACTTAGATAGACATCCCTCTAATCATCTAAGTGATCACGTGATCCATATCAACTAAACCATGTCCGATCATCACGTGAGATGGAGTAGTTTTCAATGGTGAACATCACTATGTTGATCATATCTACTATATGATTCACGCTCGACCTTTCGGTCTCAGTGTTCCGAGGCCATATCTACATATGCTAGGCTCGTCAAGTTTAACCCGAGTATTCTGCATGTGCAAAACTGGCTTGCACCCGTTGTATATGAACGTAGAGCTTATCACACCCGATCATCACGTGGTGTCTCGGCACGATGAACTTTAGCAACGGTGCATACTCAGGGAGAACACTTGTACCTTGAAATTTAGTGAGAGATCATCTTATAATGCTACCGTCAATCAAAGCAGAATAAGATGCATAAAATATAAACATCACATGCAATCAATATAAGTGATATGATATGGGCATCATCATCTTGTGCCTTTGAGCTCCATCTCCAAAGCACCGTCATGATCCCCATTGTCACCGGCGCAACACCTTGATCTCCATCATAGCATCGTTGTCGTCTCGCCAACTATTGCTTCTATGACTATCGCTACTGCTTAGTGATAAAGTAAAGCAATTACATGGCGACTGCATTTCATACAATAAAGCAACAACCATATGGCTCCTGCCAGTTGCCGATAACTCGGTTACAAAAACATGATCATCTCATACAATAAAAGTTAGCACAATGACCATCGATGAACTGATCGGATTAACCAACCAAAGTTGGCCTCGGTATGAGATGAAAACCTCATGTACGGTTTTGGAACGGAGATTTTTTGAATGACATCCAGCACGGGTCCAATAATTTGATCCACCTGTTTAGCTAAGAAAGAATAGATACAGAGGTGGATAATAGATCGATATGAAGATCATGAGCTGCCCCATAATGAAATCGCCAGTAGTCGCGAATATCTCCTTCTTCCCTAATCCAAGATTGGATGTTTGGGGTACTATAAGTGATCAAGGGGTGGTAACTCATATTACTACTAGCGATTCCTGCTTCATGCAGGCGAGTTGCAGCCTGCAATCCGAACTGAGGACGGGTTTTTGGAGTTAGCTCACCCTCGCGAGATCCTAGATTCATGGAGATATAGAACAGCATATAAGTTATCATGCTTCCATATCACATCACAGCATGCCCTGCAAAAACAAGTTAGACGTCCTCTACTTTGTTGTTGCAAGTTTTACGTGGCAAGAACCGTTCTTACCTACGCATCAAAACCACAACGATATTTCATCAAGTTAGTGATGTTTTAACCTTCACAAGGACCGGGCATAGCCACACTCGATTCAACTAAAGTTGGAGAAACTGACACCCGCCAGCCACCTGTGTGCGAAGCACGTCGGTAGAACCAGTCTCGCGTAAGCGTACGCGTAATGTCGGTCCGGGCCGCTTCAACCAACAATACCGCCGAATCAAAGTATGAGATGTTGGTAAGCAGTATGACTTGTATCGCCCACAACTCACTTGTGTTCTACTTCGTGCATATAACATCTACACATAAACCTGGCTCGGATGCCACTGTTGGGGAACGTAGTAATTTAAAAAAAAATCCTACGCACACGCAAGATCATGGTGATGCATAGCAACGAGAAGGAAGAGTGTCGTCCACGTACCCTCGTAGACCGTAAGCGGAAGCATTATGACAACGCGGTTGATGTAGTCGTACGTCTTCACGATCCGACCGATCCAAGTACCGAACGCACGGCACCTCCGAGTTCAGCACACGTTCAGCTCGGTGATGTCCCACGCACTCACGATCTAGCAGAGCTTCACGGGAGAGTTCCGTCAGCACGACGGCATGATGACGGTGATGATGATGCTACCGATGCAGGGCTTCGCCTAAGCACCGCTACGATATGGCCGATGTGGATTATGGTGGAGGGGGGCACCGCACACGGCTAAAAGATCAACTGGTCAACTTGTGTGTCTATGGGGTGCCCCCCTCCCCCGTATATAAAGGAGTGGAGGAGGGGGAGAGGCCGGCCCTCCTAGGCGCGCCCCAAGGGGAGTCCTACTCCCACCGGGAGTAGGACTCCAACCCTTCCAAGAGTAGGAGTAGGAGAGAGAGAAGGAGGAGAGAGGGGGAAGGAAAGGGGGGCGCCACCCCCTGCTCCTTGTCCAATTCGGACTAGAGGGGGAGGGGGCGCGCGGCCTGCCCTAGCCGCCCCTCCTCTTCTCCACTAAGGCCCAATAGGCCCATTACACTCCCCCGGGCTCCGAAAAATACCTGAATCACTCGGAACCTTTGCGATGTCCGAATATAGCCTTGCAATATATCGATCTTTACATCTCGACCATTTCGAGACTCCTTGTCATGTCCCTGATCTCATCCGGGACTCCAAACAAACTTCGGTCATCAAATCACATAACTCATAATACAAATCGTCATAGAACGTTAAGCATGCGGACCCTACGGGTTTGAGAACTATGTAGACATGACTGAGACTCATCTCCGGTCAATAACCAATAGCGGAACCTGGATGCTCATATTGGTTCCTACATATTCTACGAAGATCTTTATCGGTCAAACCGCATAACAACATACGTTGTTCCCTTTGTCATCGGTATGTTACTTGCCCGAGATTCGATCGTCGGTATCTCAATACCTAGTTCAATCTCGTTATCGGCAAGTCTCTTTACTCGTTCCGTAATGCATCATCCTGCAACTAACTCATTAGTCACATTGCTTGCAAGGCTTATAGTGATGTGCATTATCGAGAGGGCCCAGAGATACCTCTCTGACAATCGGAGTGACAAATCCTAATCTTGATCTATGCCAACTTAACAAGTACCATCGGAGACACCTGTAGAGCACCTTTATAATCACCCAGTTACGTTGTGACGTTTGATAGCACACAAAGTGTTCCTCCAGTATCCGGGAGTTGCATAATCTCATAGTCATAGGAACATGTATAAGTCATGAAGAAAGCAATAGCAATATACTAAATGATCAAGTGCTAATATAACGGAATGGGTCAAGTCAATCACATCATTCTCTAATGATGTGATCCCGTTAATCAAATGACAACTCATGTCTATGGCTAGGAAACTTAACCATCTTTGATTCAACGAGCTAGTCAAGTAGAGGCATACTAGTGACACTCTGTTTGTCTATGTATCCACACATGTACTAAGTTTCCGGTTTAATACAATTCTAGCATGAATAATAAACATTTATCATGAAATAAGGAAATAAATAATAACTTTATTATTGCCTCTAGGGCATATTTCCTTCAATATGGACCCAATCTAAGGCAACGAATCTGAGTAGCATTAAAAAAACCCCAATCTGTGAGCACTAAAAACAAATCTAATAAGCATCATAGCATTAAAAACCCCAATCTGTTCACAACATCTAGCATTTTTGCAACGAACTTATCCAAATCTAAAAACAAATCTAAAAACCCCAATCATTGCAGCACCTAAAATCATAGTTCACAACATCTAGCATTTTTGCAACGAATTTATCCAACAAACCATAGTCCAAAAACCCCCATCCCCCCAACCCATCCAAAGAAACCCGGCCCATCTGTCAAACCAACTACTCTAACCATCTGAACTACCGTATGAATCACAATCTAAGCATTGCAACTAGGGAGCAACTAACTCTACAAGCTAAGCAAGTGCAAATACCTACTCCTCCACGGCAGGCGGCGCAACGGGGGCATCGGGATGGACTGCGCCGCTCGACGCCATCACCTTATGCAGCGATGAGGCGGAGCCCGCCACATCCGCAGCGGTTGCGAGTTTCCCCGCTCCGCCGTGGATGCCGCCGACATCCGTGGTCACCGCGCCCTGACCCTGCAGCTCCACCACATCTCGGCCGTTGCGCCGGCGTCGCCACGAGCGTCGGCCATCTGAAAGATGTGGGCGATGAAGGTGAGGAAGAGGATGCAGTGGGGGAGAGTGAGATGATGCGATTGAGGCAGTGGAGGAGAGCGAGACGACGCCGGTGGGGGAGAGGAAGACGATGCGGCAGGGAGGGGATTTGGGGGAAAATGGTAGGGGCGATGGAGGTGGTTGCCCTCTTTATATGATGGGACGTTTCAGGCATGTCCATGGACACGTGCTACCCCACGACCGCGGTCTTGCATGCGCCCACATATACGCGGCCCCACTCATCAGCTAACGGTCAAAGGCATTGACACGATGGCAACGTCCGTTATAACCTGTTCTGAGGGTTTCGGGCAAGGGAGTGGGGAAAAGTGAGCAAAAGTTAACAGAGTGGGGATGAATGAGTAGAGCTAAGGAACCCGGGGCATAGAAATAAAAATCCCTTTACTTTATGTTATCAAATAATAAATTCCTTGGAAAGTGTTGGTATGGAAGGCACCCGTGGATACGGCTAGCCATGGAAAAGTGAAAGTATGGTGGAAAAAGGAATAAACTTTATTTTCTATTTGGGAACCGCCTTTGGCATATCTAGCATGGAAAGTGTTCGTAGCTCTACGTAGTTTTCGTTGGTGGGATGGATACACCTCCCAAAATGTTTTTATCTCTAATTTTTTGCTTTGAGCTCTGGCACCTCTACAAATCCCTACTTCCCTCTGCTAAGGTCCTTTCTTTTACTTTATGCAATTTTTATTTTGAATTTGAGTCTCCATCCTCTCTTACAAAAGCACCAACTAGGATGCAATATGATCGGGCTCAAGTATTGGGTGTAGTTAATATTCGAGTGTGTTTCATGAATAGATCAATGTTTGAGCATGATGGGCTAGGGATAACTTGTTTTAGCATTGATATTTTGAAAGACATGGTTGCTTGTTGATATGCTTGAGTATCTAAATTATTATGTCAAAACTAGACTATTGCTTTGAATCACATAAAAGTCCAAATGTCCATGCTATAAAGAAAAGAATATGATATGACTTGATGAACAACACTCCACATCAAAAATTCTGTTTTTATCACTTACCTACTCGAGGACGAGTAGGAGTTAAGCTTGGGGATGCTGATACGTCTCCAACGTATCTATAATTTTTTATTGTTCCATGCTGTTTTATTATCAATCTTGGATGTCTTATAATCATTTTATAGTCATTTTATATCATTTTTGGTACTAACCTATTGACATAGTGCCAAGTGCCAGTTGCTGTTTTTCCCATGTTTTTTACAACGCAGGAAATCAATATCAGACGAAGTCCAAAAGCCACGAAACTCCAAGATGATTTTTTATGGGCCAGAAGGAAGGCAATGGGCCCTGGTTGCACCTGGGGGGTGCCCCAAGGGGGGCACAACCCACCAGGGCACGCCAGGAGGCCCATGCGCACCCTGGTGGGTTGTGCCCACCTCGGGTGCCCCCGGGACCGCCTCTTTGCTCTATAAATACCCCCAAAATCCCAGAACCCTAGAAGCGTCGACGAAATATTCATCCAGCCGCCACAGAGTCCAGAACCACCAGATCCAATCTAGACACCATCACGGAGGGGTTCACCACTTCCATTGGTGCCTCTCCGATGATGCGTGAGTAGTTCTTTGTAGACCTTCGGGTCCGTAGTTAGTAGCTAGATGGCTTCCTCTCTCTCTCTTTTGATTCTCAATACAATGGTCTCTTGGAGATCCATATGATGTAACTCTTTTTGTGGTGTGTTTGTTGGGATCTGATGAACTTCAAGTTTATGATCAGTTATATCTTTTTATATCCATGAAAGTTATTTGAGTTTCTTTGATCTCTTATAGCCTCGTATTTCTACTCCGATATTTCGGTTTTGTTTGGCCAACTTGATCTATTTATCTTGCAATGGGAAGAGGTGTCTGGTAGTGGGTTCGATCTTACGGTGCTTGATCCCAGTGACAGAAAGGGAACCGACACGTATGTATCGTTGCTACTAAGGATAAAAATACGAGATCTATATGTACCGCCATAGATGAACGGATCTTGTCTACATCATGTCATCGTTCTTATTGCATTACTCCATTTTTCCATGAACTTAATACACTAGATGCATGCTGGATAGCGGTCGATGTGTCGAGTAATAGTAGTAGATGCAGGCAGGAGTCGGTCTACTAATCTTGGACGTGATCCCTATGTAATGATGATTGCCTGGATATCGTCATAATTATTTGAAATTCTATCAATTTCCCAACAGTAATTTGTTTACCCACCGTTTGCTATTTTTCTCGAGAGAAGCCACTAGTGAAACCTACGGCCCCCGGGTCTTCGTCCTCATATATTTGCTTTGCGATCTATTTTATTTGCCCTTTTTATTCAGATCTATTAAACCAAAAATACAAAAATAGTTTGTTGCACTTTATTTTATTCGCGCTCTATTATTTCAACCTATTACAATTTTACCCCGTCAACACGCAATTTCTAGCGCCGTACACCGAAAGGGATTGACAACCCCTTTAACACGTCGGGTTGCGAGGTGTTGTTATTTTTGTGCAGGGGCTGTTTACGTTGTGTTGCTTGGTTCTCCTGTTGGTTCGATAACCTTGGTTTCATATCTGAGGGAAATACCTACCGCCGCTGTGCTGCATCATCCCTTCCTCTTTGGGGAAATACCGACGTAGCTTCAAGCGACATCACTCGGCTCTAGGGGCACGGTGGCATTGTCACCCACACCACAAACTCGTGGGTTGTGCCGTTGGCATGGGCCCGTGGGTGAAATAGTCGGGCGACCATCGTGTGCTTCTCTCCGCAGGCTCGTCCTCCATAGTGCCCGCGGCCACCCTCATGGGAAGGACCCTGTGCATGGACAATGGGGCCGGCATGGACTCCTGGCAGCGCACGCTCATGTCGAGAAGGGGAAGCCGTAGGCGTTGTGGTGGCCCGGCGAGGGCGGCCGTGGACCCTCTTCGACGGGAGTGGCTCTGGTTCCTTCCGCGGAGCCTTCCCTTTCTCAGCGCTGGAGAACCTCCTAATCGGCGCCATGGATGTTGTTGCAAGAGTGCGCGATGAGGAGCAAGAAGACGAGGATTTGCTAGGGGGCTCTGACCTCTCCCCCCTCTTTATAGGCGGAAGAAGACTAACCGGCGCCCCTCCATGTTCTAAGTGATGATGACCCTGTTGCATGCACTAGGCTGCTGTCAACTCAGAGCGGTTGCTGAGGCGACATGGGAAGCGGAGGCGTCTGCGTCCAGTAAAGCACCACGCGTGAAGCCTGGCCCGTAGGCGATTGGGGCCCGCAGCGCTTCGCCCTTGTCCATTGGCTTTGCCTCGAAGCTAGCTCGAGCGTGCCTTCGGCCCGGGGTCTACTAGCGGCGATCTGGGAACCAGGGTACCTAGACCTTCCTGCCTGCGGCCCATGGCGTGGCCCCCTCGACGGCCCCGTATGGCCTAGTGGCAAGACCTCCAAGACAAGACCCTCGCGAGGGCCCTGGCCTTGCGAGGCGGACGACACGAAGACCTCCGGAGGGAGCGGCCTCCCCAGGTTGCCTCCCGAGGAGCGAAGATTTCTATGCAGGTACCTAGCCCCCCGAGGCTGCAGTGACGTGAGTCATGACGACCAAGGCTAGGCGGGCGCCAACAGGCGCAGAGGAGGCAGTTTCCCATTCGGTGCTAACAGAGCAAGGACATGCGTGGGTTCCCGAGGAATCCCCTAAAGCTTTCCATTTCGGTGCTACAAGACCAAGACCACGGGCTCGGCAGGACGGATGTCATCATCGAGCCCACCGCTGCGTCACGGCCTGAAGCTTTGCAGGAGAGGACCACCTTTTGTCAGGATTAGATGTACTTCTTGTCCCCTTTCAAATTGGCCACTGTGGGATCCCTTCCCTCCTAAGTTTTGAGGGAAGAGGACCAAGGCCACTATAAATATAGGTTAGCCACCACCGTAGGAAGGGGAAATCGATTCGACACACACCACTCAAGCCCTCGCGAGGTCGCTGAAGCCACTGTACCTGTTCATCCTCAGCACCTCGTGAGGCCAATCCACCACAAAAAAGGAGTAGGGTTTTACACCGCAAGGTGGCCCGAACCTGGGTAAACTGCCGTCTTCATCTTCTTCCCCGCTCACGCGAATCTGACGAGGATAGGTTGTAGGGCGACGAGCTCGAGACTTGAGAGGTTGAGATCTTCGCATATGCCCTAGAGTTTGAACCTTCTTGGGTCTGCGGAGCCCTGAATCCGACATTTGGCGCGCCAGGTAGGGGCGTGTCAAAGTCCTTCTTTTACCCCCGCTTCGTCCCCGCTTCGTCACTCCCATGGCCGACGCACGCCGTGTTCGCGCCGAGCACTGGGCCGCTCGTGTCGCCCAGACGGCACTGTTGGGCAACGGTGCTCCTCGCCGCTCTGCCTCCACTGTGGCTAATGCTTCCACTGACCCTGCTGCTCACGAGCGGCAGGATTTGTCGCTGCCGCTCTCCGTGAGGCGCAATGGCCGCACCGCCACTCCATCACCTACTCCCGCCACGGCATCGTCTTCCCACATTCGATGTGGGCCAGCGAACGCCCAGGATGCATTGTTCATGGCGTGCGAGCTCCTGCGCTACTGCCCCGCCAATGACTGGCTTGGTCGCATCGCCGAGCTAATCAATGCCGCCGGTGAGGTCCCTGCGCCGTCCCGCTCGCCCCGTCCCCGCCATCCCAGGCGGGCGACGTGGCCCATGGCGTGCCTCCTCTGCCTTCCCTGCGCGGCGTCGACCCCGAGCCTAGGCGAGATGTGCACCCGGGTGGCCCACCGGGTGGAGCGCCGGCGCGGGATGAAGCAAGCTGCCCACTGGTGCAATGGCTGCAAGCTGATGCGCGCGCGCTCCCCGCGCCAGCACCAGGACCACGCGCTGTTGGAGCCTGCGGCACGCGGACATCAAGACCGAGCTCCGCCCGTGCGAGCTAGTCCCGTAAGCGCGGCGGGCTGTCGTGCCTTCACCCCGGAGCTGCGCCGCGTCGTTTGGCCCGATAAGTTCAAGTCATATCTGCCTCCACGGTATATGATGGCACCACTGACCCTGTGGAATTCCTCCAGCTCTACGCGCTGAGCATCAAAGTGCAAAACGGTGACGAGAAGGTCATGGCGAACTGGTTCCCCATGGCCCTCAAGGACGGCGCGCGTTCTTGGCTCCTGCACCTCCCGGAGGGGTCGATCTCCTCCTAGGACGAGCTTCGCGAGCGCTTCATCGCCAACTTCCAGGGCACTCGAGACCGTGCTCCTGTAATGGGTGACCTATAGTGGGTGATCATGGCCCTCAAGGATGGCGCGCGTTCCTGGCTCATGCACCTCCCGGAGGGGTTGATCTCCTCCTGGGACGAGCTTCGCAAGCGCTTCATCACCAACTTCCAGGGCACTCGAGACCGTGCTCCTGTAGTGGGTGACCTGCGGCGCGTAAAGGAACAGCCGAGCGAGACCCTGCACAAGTACATACAATGCTTCACCAACGTTCGCCTCAAGATCCCAAAGGCGTCAGATGAGGCCATCATCTCAGCGTTCACTGATGGCGTCCGGGACATCAAGATGAAGGAGGAGCTTGCCATCCACGAGGATATGTGCTCGGCCCTGGAGATGTTCAACTTGGCGAACAAGTGCGCAAGGGCCAAGGATGGCCGCCTCTCCCTACTTGGGCTTCCGAAGGCCGATCCCAAAGATAAGAAGGCCTTGGCTAAGGAGGCAAAGCGCCAGGGCCCCGCTGTGCTGGCAGCAGAGCCTGAGATGAAGTGTGGCCGCAACCACGATGAGCCCCCCTGGGGCAACCGCCGAGTCTGCATCTTTAACAATGTTCGCAGCCACAACACCAACGACTGCCAAGAGCTCGGGGCGCTCCATGATGGACGCATCGGCCGCCACCCCGAGTGTGGTGACTGTGGCTACGGTCGTGGAGGAGGCCGCGGTGGAGGCCGCTGGGACAACCGCGACCCTCATCAGGACTAGCGTGACCAGCCTCGTGAGGACCGCTGGCGTGATGAGCCTCGTGATGGACCCTGGCATGACCAACCTCGTGAGGCCCGTCCTCAGGGCAATGCTGGCCTCCCTCCACTGTGGACGCCAAGAAGGAATGATGACAACTGGCAGGATGATGGGGTTGGGGGCTTCCAGGAGCCTCGAGCGGTCGGCTGCATCCTGGGTGGTGCTCAGGCGCGCGCCTCACATCGCATCTTCAAGCAGTTCTCTCGCAAGGTGAACGCGGCCTTCCCGAAGCTCGAGGTCGCGCGTCCCCTCAAGTGGTCGCAGTACGCTATCACCTTCGACTCCAAGGGTCACCTCATGTGCTCAGCCGCCGGAGGCGCACCTCCCATGATCTGCGTGCCCACCATCAATAACGTCCTCGTCACCAAGACCCTCATCAACGGTGGCACAGGGCTCAATGTTCTCTCCATCGAGACGTTCGAGACGCTCCAAGTACCCTATGACCAGCTCCTACCAACCAAGCCTTTCTTAGGGGTGACTGACTGCTCCAGCGTCCCCCTGGGGCAGATATGCCTCCCAGTCACCTTCGGCAAGCGCGGCAACTACCACACCGAGGTCATCGACTTCAACGTCACCAACATTGGCCTCCCGTACAATGCCATCCTCGGGTATCCGACCCTCGCCAAGTTCATGGCGGCAACCCACCACGGCACAATGTCCTCAAGATGCCAAGGAGCGGTGGCATCATCACGGCCGCCTGCGATGAGGAAGATGCGGTGTGCTCCCTCGAGCCCTCCTACCAGGCTGTAGCTGCCGAGAAATCTAATGATGAGGGCGCCGTCCTGCCTCCTGAGGCCACCCGTAAGAAGAAGTAGCTCCTTCCCAAGAGCCGTCAAGAGCCCAAGGCGCCCGCAGGTGGTGCCTCGGGCCCCGCGCCCAGTGCTGGGGCGCCCTCCCCTCTCGCATAGGAAGGCGTGCCCGACGTCTCCCTCAGGGCGGGCTCAGGGGCTTCCATCTGGAGGGCCTCTGACCTGACCAGCGTGACGAGGGAGGTGCTCGGGAACCACTTGGAGGTGTGCTTGTTGGGGAACATAGCAATAATTCAAAATTTTCCTACGTGTCACCAAGATCAATCTAGGAGATGCTAGCAACGAGAGAGGGGGGGTGCATCTTCATACCCTTGAAGATCGCTAAGCGGAAGCGTTACAAGAACGCGGTTGATGGAGTCGTACTCGCAGCGATTCAAATCGCGGAAGATCCAATCTAGCGCCGAACGGACGGCGCCTCCGCGTTCAACACACGTACAGCCCGGGGACGTCTCCTCCTTCTTGATCCAGCAAGGGTAGAGGAGAAGTTGAGGGAGAACTCCAGCAGCACGACGACGTGGTGGCGATGGAGCTCGTGGTTCTCCGGCAGAGCTTCGCTAAGCACTATGGAGGAGGAGGAGGAGTTGGAGGAGGAGAGGGCTGCGCCAAGCCAAGGGGTGCGGCTGCCCTCTCTCTACCTCACTATATATAGGGGGAAGGGGGTGGAGGAGGCACCCTAGGGTTCCCTAGGGGAGGGGCGGCGGCCACAGGGGAAACCTTAGATGGGTTTGGGCGCTCCCACCCCTGGGAAACTTTGCCCCCCAAGCCGGGAGGGGTGGCTGCCCTAGGGGAGGTGCCCCCACCTCTCCACGTTATGTGAGAGGGGTTGGGAGGGGCGCACAGCCCCTTAGTGGGCTGGTTTGCCCCTTCCCCTTGGCCCATAAGGCCCCCCAACGCTTGCCGGGGCCTCCGAAACCCCTTTCGGACATGCTGGCCATAGCCTGGTACCCCCGGAACAATTCCGCACTCCAATACCCTTCGTCCAATATACCGATCTTCACCTCCGGACCATTCCGGAGCTCCTCGTCATGTCCGGGTTTTCATCCGGGACTCCGAACAACCTTCGGTAACCACATACTATTTCCCATAACAACTCTAGCGTCACCGAACCTTAAGTGTGTAGACCCTACGGGTTCGGGAACCATGTAGACATGACCGAGACACCTCTCCGGCCAATAACCAATAGCAGGATCTGGATACCCATATTGGCTCCCACATGTTCCACGATGTTCTCATCGGATGAACCACGATGTCGGGGATTCAATCAATCCCGTATACAATTCCCTTTGTCTATCAGTATGTTACTTGCCCGAGATTCGATCGTCGGTATCCCAATACCTCGTTCAATCTCGTTACTGGCAAGTCTCTTTACTCGTTCCGTAACGCATGATCCCGTGGCTAACTCATTAGTCACATTGAGCTCATTATGATGATGCATTACCGAGTGGGCCCAGAGATACCTCTCCGTCATACGGAGTGACAAATCCCAGTCTCGATTCGTGCCAACCCAACAGACACTTTCAGAGATACCTGTAATGCACCTTTATAGCCACCCAGTTACGTTGTGACGTTTGTTACACCCAAAGCATTCCTACGGTATCCGGGAGTTGCACAATCTCATGGTCTAAGGAAACGATACTTGACATTAGAAAATCTCTTAGCAAACGAACTACACGATCTTGTGCTATGCTTTGGATTGGGTCTTGTCCATCACATCATTCTCCTAATGATGTGATCCCGTTATCAATGACATCCAATGTCCATGGTCAGGAAACCATAACCATCTATTGATCAACGAGCTAGTCAACTAGAGGCTTACTAGGGACATGTTGTGGTCTATGTATTCACACATGTATTACGGTTTCCAGTTAATACAATTATAGCATGAACAATAGACAATTATCATGAACAAGGAAATATAATAATAACCATTTTATTATTGCCTCTATGGCATATTTCCAACAGTCTCCCACTTGCACTAGAGTCAATAATCTAGTTCACATTGCCATGTGATTGATACCCAAGAGTTTACTAGAGTCAATAATCTAGTTCACATCACCATGTGATTGTAATGAATCCAACACCCATGGGGTTTGTTCATATCTCGCTTGTGAGAGAGGTTATTAGTCAACGGGTCTGAACCTTTCAGATCCATGTGTGTTTTACAAATCTCTATGTCATCTTGTAGATGCAGCTACCACGCGCTACTTGGACCTATTCCAAATAACTACTCTACTATACGAATCCGGTTTACTACTCAGAGTCATCCGGATTAGTGTCAAAGTTTGCATCGACGTAACCCTTTACGACGAACTCTTTTACCACCTCCATAATCAAGAAAATTCCTTAGTCCACTAGTTACTAAGGACAAGTTCGACCGCTGTCATGTGATCCATTCCTGGATCACTATTGTACCCCTTGACTAACTCATGGCAAGGCACACTTTAGGTGCGGTACACAGCATAGCATTCTGTAGAGCCTACATCTAAAGCATAGGGGACGACCTTCGTCCTTTCTCTCTCTTCTGCCGTGGTCAGGTCTTGAGTCTTACTCAATACTCACACCTTGTAACACAGCCAAGAACTCCTTCTTTGCTGATCTATTTTGAACTCCTTCAAAATCTTGTCGCGGTATGTATTCATTTGAAAGTACTATTAAGCATTTTTGATCTATCCTTATAGATCTTGATGCTCAATGTTCAAGTAGCTTAATCCAGGTTTTCCATTGAAAAACACTTTTCAAATAACCCTGTATGCTTTCCAGAAATTCTACGTCATTTCTGATCAACAATATGTTAACAACATATACTCATCAAAAATTCTATAGTGCTCCCACTCACTTCTTTGGAAAATACAAGTTTCTCATAAACTTTGTATAAACCGAAAATCTTTGATCATCTCATCAAAGCGTACATTCCAACTCCGAGATGCTTACTCCAGTCCTTAGAAGGATTGCTGGAGCTTTGCATACTTGTTAGCATCTTTCAGGATTGACAAAACCTTCTGGTTGTATCACATACAACCTTTCCTCAAGAAAATCGTCGAGGAAACAATTTTTTTACATCCTATCTGCAAGATTTCATAAATAATGCAGTAACTGCTAATATAATTCCAACAGACTCTTAGCATCGCTACGAGTGAGAAAATCTCATCGTAGTCAACTCCTTGAACTTGTCGGAAAACATGTTAATGACAAGTCGAGTTTCTTAATTGTGACACTTACCATCATTGTCCGTCTTCCTTTTAAAATCCATCTGCACCCAACAGCCTTACGACCATCAAGTAGCTCTTCCAAAGTCTATACTTTGTTTTTATACATGGATCCTCTCTCGGATTTTATGGCCTCGAGCCATTCGTCGGAATCTGGGACCACCATCGTTTCTCCATAGCTCGTAGGTTCATTGTTGTCTAGCAACATGCCTTCCAAGACAGGATTACGTACCACTCTGAAGTAGTATGCATCCTTGTCGTCCTACGAGGTTTGGTAGTGACTTGATCCGAAGTTTCATGATCACTATCATAAGCTTCCACTTCAATTGGTGTAGGTGCCACAGGAACAACTTCTTGTGCCCTGCTACACACTAGTTGAAGTGACGGTTCAATAACCTCATCAAGTCTCCACCATCCTCCCACTCAATTCTTTCGAGAGAAACTTTTCCTCAAGAAAGGACCCGTTTCTAGAAATAATCACTTTCGCTTCCAGATCTGAAATAGGAGGTATACCCAACTGTTTTGGGTATTCTATGAAGATGCATTTATCCGCTTTGGGTTCGAGCTTATCAGCCTGAAACTTTTTCACATAGGCGTCGCAGCCCCAAACTTTTAAGAAATGACAGCTTAGGTTTCTCTAAACCATAGTTCATACGGTGTCATCTCAACGGAATTGCGTGGTGCCCTATTTAAAGTGAATGCGGTTGTCTCTAATGCCTAGCCCATAAACGATAGCGGTAATTCGATAAAAGATATCATGGTATGCACCAGATCCAATAGGGTGCAGTTATGATGTTCGGACAGACCATCACACTATGGTGTTCCAGGCGGTATTAGTTGTGAAACAATTTCCACAATGTCTTAATTGTGTGCCAAAATCATAACTCGGATATCTCTATGATCATATCATAGACATTTTATCCTCTTGTCACGACGATCTTCAACTTCACTCTAAAATTACTTGAACCTTTCAATAATTCAGACTTGTGTTTCATCAAATAAATATTCTTAGCATCTACTCAAATCATCTGTGAAGTAAGAACATAACGATATCCACTGCGTGCCTCAGCACTCATTGGACTGCACACATCAAATGTATTACTTCCAACAAGTTGCTCTCTTGTTCCATCTTACTGAAAACGAGGCCTTTCAGTCATCTTGCCCATGTGTTATGATTTGCATGTCTCAAGTGATTCAAAATCAAGTGAGTCCAAACGATCCATCTGTATGGAGTTTCTTCATGCATATCTACCAATAGACATGGTTCGCATGTCTCAATCTTTTCAAAAACGAGTGAGTCCAAAGATCCATCAACATGGAGCTTCTTCATGCGTTCTATACCAATATGACTCAAATGGCAGTGCCACAAGTATGTGGTACTATCATTACTATTTTATATCTTTTGGCATGAACATGTGTATCACTACGATCGAGATTCAATGAACCATTCATTTTAGGTGCAAGACCATTGAAGGTATTACTCAAATAAACAGAGTAACCATTATTCTCCTTAAATGAATTACCATATTGCGATAAACATAATCCAATCATGTCTATGCTCAACGCAAACACCAAATAACGATTATTTAGGTTTAACACCAATCTCGATGGTAGAGGGAGCGTGCGATGTTTGATCACATCAACCTTGCAAACACTTCCAACACATATCGTCATCTCACCTTTAGCTAGTCTCCGTTTATTCCATAGCCTTTTATTTCGAGTTACCAACACTTAGCAACCAAACCGGTATCTAATACCCTGGTGCTACTAGGAGTACTAGTAAAGTACACATTAATATAACGTATATCCAATATACTTCTGTCGACCTTACCAGCCTTCTCATCTACCAAGTATCTAGGGTAGTTCTGCTTCAGTGACCGTTCCCCTCATTACAGAAGCACTTAGTCTCGGGTTTGGGTTCAACCTTGGGTTTCTTCACTAGAGCAGCAACTGATTTGCCGTTTCATGAAGTATCCCTTCTTTCCCTTTCCCTTCTTGAAACTAGTGGTTTTACTAACCATCAACAATTGATGCTCCTACTTGATTTCTACTTTCGCGGTGTCAAACATCGCGAGTTGCTCAAGTATCATCATGTCTATCCCTGATATGTTATAGTTCATCACGCTCTAATAGCTTGGTGGCAGTGACTATGGAGAACCATCACTATCTCATCTGGAAGATTAACTCCCACTCGATTCAAGTGATTGTAGTACTCAGACAATATGAGCACATGCTCAACGATTGAGCTTTTCTCCCTTAGTTTGCAGGCTTAAGAAACTTGTCGGAGGTCTCACACCTCTTGACGTGGGCACTGGCTTGAAATCCCAATTTCAGCTCTTGGAACATCTCATATGTTCCGCGGCGTTTCAAAATGTCTTCGGTGCCTCAATTCTAAACCGTTTAACATTACGCACTGAACTATCACGTAGTCATCAAAACGTGTATGTCAGATGTTCGCAACATCCACAGACGACGCTCGAGGTTCAGCACACCGAGCGGTGCATTAAGGACATAAGCCTTCTGTGCAGCAATGAGGACAATCCTCAGTATACGGACCCAGTCCGCATAATTGCTACTGTCAACTTCAACTAAATTTTCTCTAGGAACATATCTTAAACAGTAGAACTAAAGCGTAAGCTATGACATAATTTGCAAAGACCTTTTGACTATGTTCATGACAATTAAGTTCATCTGATTATTTAATGAACTCCCACTTAGATAGACATCCCTCTAGTCATCTAAGTGATACATGATCCGAATCGACTAGACCGTGTCCGATCATCACGTGAGACGGACTAGTCATCAACGGTGAACATCTCCATGTTGATCGTATCTACTACATGGCTCATGTTCGACCTTTCGGTCTCTTGTGTACCGAGGCCATGTCTGTACATGCTAGGCTCGTCAAGTCAACCTAAGTGTTTCGCATGTGTAAATCTGGCTTACACCCGTTGTATGCGAACGTTAGAATCTATCACACCCGATCATCACGTGGTGCTTCGAAACAACGAACCTTCGCAACGGTGCACAGTTAGGGGGAACACATCTCTTGAAATTTTAGTGAGGGATCATCTTATTTATGCTACCATCATTCTAAGAAAATAAGATGTAAACATGACAAACATCACATGCAAATCATAAAGTTACATGATATGGCCAATATCATCTTGCGCCTTTTGATCTCCATCTTCGAGGTGCGGCATGATCACCTTCGTCACCGGCATGACACCATGATCTCCATCATCGTGTCTTCATGAAGTTGTCTCGCCAACTATTACTTCTACTACTATGGCTAACGGTTAGCAATAAAGTAAAGTAATTACATGGCGTTTTCATTGACACGCAGGTCATACAATAAATTAAGACAACTCCTATGGCTCCTGCCGGTTGTCATACTCATCGACATGCAAGTCGTGATTCCTATTACAAGAACATGATCAATCTCATACATCACATATATCATTCATCACATCCTTTTGGCCATACAACATCACATAGCATACCCTGCAAAAACAAGTTAGACGTCCTCTAATTGTTGTTGCATGTTTTACGTGGCTGCTATGGGTTTCTAGCAATAACGTTTCTTACCTACGCAAAAGCCACAACGGTGATATGCCAATTGCTATTTACCCTTCATAAGGACCCTCTTCATCGAATCCGATCCGACTAAAGTGGGAGAGACAGACACCCGCTAGCCACCTTATGCATCAAGTGCATGTCAGTCGGTAGAACCTGCCTCACGTAAGAGTACGTGTAAGGTCGGTCCGAGCCGCTTCATCCCACAATGCCGCCGAATCAAGATAAGACTAGTAACGGCAAGCAAATTGAACAAATCATCGCCCACAACTACTTTATGTTCTACTCGTGCATAGAATCTACGCATAGACCTAGCCCATGATGCCACTGTTGGGGAACGTAGCAATAATTCAAAATTTTCCTACGTGTCACCAAGATCAATCTAGGAGATGCTAGCAACGAGAGAGAGGGGGTGCATCTTCATACCCTTGAAGATCGCTAAGCGGAAGCGTTACAAGAACGCGGTTGATGGAGTCGTACTCGCGGCGATTCAAATCGCGGAAGATCCGATCTAGCACCGAACGGACGGCGCCTCCGCGTTCAACACACGTACAGCCCGGGGACGTCTCCTCCTTCGTGATCCAGCAAGGGTAGAGGAGAACTTGAGGGAGAACTCCAGCAGCACAACGGCATGGTGGCGATGGAGCTCGTGGTTCTCCAGCAGAGCTTCGCTAAGCACTACGGAGGAGGAGGAGGAGTTGGAGGAGGAGAGGGCTGCGCCAGGCCAAGGGGTGCGGCTGCCCTCTCTCCCTCACTATATAGGGGAAGGGGGTGGAGGAGGTGCCCTAGGGTTCCCTAGGGGAGGGGCGGCGGCCACAGGGGAAACCCTAGATGGGTTCGGGCGCTCCCACCCCTGGGAAACTTGCCCCCCAAGCCGGGAGGGGTGGCTGCCCTAGGGGAGGCGCCCCCACCTCTCCACATTATGTGAGAGGGGTTGGGAGGGGCGCACAACCCCTTAGTGGGCTGGTTTTCCCCTTCCCCTTGGCCCATAAGGCCCCCCCAACGCTTGCCGGGGCCTCCGAAACCCCTTTCGGACATGCTGGCCATAGCCTGGTACCCCCGGAACAATTCCAGACTCCAATACCCTTCGTCCAATATACCGATCTTCACCTCCGGACCATTCCGGAGCTCCTCGTCATGTCCGGGATCTCATCCGAGACTCCGAACAACCTTCGGTTACCACATACTATTTCCCATAACAACTCTAGCGTCACCGAACCTCAAGTGTGTAGACCCTACGGGTTCGGGAACCATGCAGACATGACCGAGACACCTCTCCGGCCAATAACCAATAGCGGGATCTGGATACCCATATTGGCTCCCACATGTTCCACGATGATCTCATCAGATGAACCACGATGTCGGGGATTCAATCAATCCCGTATACAATTCCCTTTGTCTATCGTTATGTTACTTGCCCGAGATTCGATCGTCGGTATCCCAATACCTCGTTCAATCTCGTTACCGGCAAGTCTCTTTACTCGTTCCGTAACGCATGATCCCGTGGCTAACTCATTAGTCACATTGAGCTCATTATGATGATGCATTACCGAGTGGGCCCAGAGATACCTCTCCGTCATACGGAGTGACAAATCCAAGTCTCGATTCGTGCCAACCCAACAGACACTTTCGAAGATACCTGTAATGCACCTTTATAGCCACCCAGTTACGTTGTGACGTTTGGTTCACCCAAAGCATTCCTACGGTATCCGGGAGTTGCACAATCTCATGGTCTAAGGAAACGATACTTGACATTAGAAAAGCTCTTAGCAAACGAACTACACGATCTTGTGCTATGCTTAGGATTGAGTCTTGTCCATCACATCATTCTCCTAATGATGTGATCCCGTTATCAATGACATCCAATGTCCATGGTCAGGAAACCATAACCATCTATTGATCAACGAGCTAGTCAACTAGAGGCTTACTAGGGACATGTTGTGGTATATGTATTCACACATGTATTACGTTTCCACTTAATACAATTATAGCATGAACAATAGACAATTATCATGAACAAGGAAATATAATAATAACCATTTTATTATTGCCTCTAGGGCATATTTCCAACAGTGCTTCGATGCATGCCCCTACGAGCAAGCCGCACGGTGTGAGGCGCCAAGTGCGCGAGAATTCATCACTAAGGCAATCGAGGAGCTTTAGGAGGCGCGAGCCATGCGTGGAAAGCATTGTCCCGCACCACCCAGTGCAGCCGCACCCCCTGATGTGGGTGGCGGGATGCACGTTTGCATCAACATCCCGGGTCGCAACAGGACCGCGTCGCAGGACCTCTTCTGGCCGTCCCGCGTCGGCCGAAGTGGGGGCTACCCATGCAACTACATCCGCATGCCGTTTGGCCTGCTGAACGTAGGCACCTCATACCAAGGCTTTATGCAGTGTGCTATGGCATCTGACGAGGCCAGGCGCTTGGTGGTCATGTCTCAGGAGGTTCTGGATCCGTGCGAGCCCCCCGGACCTCCGGAGCCTCCCAGGCCTCGGGGGTCGTCCGGCTCGTGAGGAGCCATCTCCACGGTGCGCATCTTCAGCTACCCCGACGCTTCTACAATGCTGGTTGTGGCACCCCGGCTCTGAGAAACCGGAACCCCCCGTATTCCAGCTGGAATATGGCACTACTTAGCATCGAACAAACCAGCTCTCTATTACAACGCGAATACGAATACAAGGTCTCCGATATTACAATGAATAACATCGGCACGGCGACGCTACGCTAACCATAGTTGCTCTATGCAAGCAGCATAACAACTCTAGGCAGCGGAACAACGAACAACGATGATGGACTCCAATCCATAGGGACCCTGGCTTGAACGTTTATCCTAGCTCGCGAACACAGGAACCACACCAAACAAGCAAGCAAACTAGGCACGACCTGCAAACTGGCATGACACGCCAGGTCTGTACATTGAATGTACTTGCAAGCTCACAATTAACCAAAAGCAGTCAAGACAAACAACAGCATGGCATTAGCAGGTTAAAGCAATCATGAACATGATACATGGCCTAGACAAAATGAACATGATACGGCTAGAATAACATTAGCATGGCATGAGCATATGAACATGCTGATACTACATGCAACAGGTTAACATTATCCTGCACCAACTTACTCTTGTTCGGCGATTACCTCGTAACCATCTCATACATCCACTTACCAACCTTGGTATCCACGATACCTCCGTGATCATCTCGCGATCACATAAAGATCAACCAACTTCGGTATCCACGATACCTCCGTGATCCTCTCTCGATCACAACAAATCTCTTTCTCATCATCAAACCGGGGTTATTATTAACCAAGTTATTATTAGAGTTGGCTCATAGTGTGACCGTCTACGAACTGGGCCAATATCCGCGGGCGCGGCTATCGATAGATTTAAACACACACTTTGCAGAGGTTAGTACACTCTACCCACATCACGGAATCCATGGCCTCACACTCCCATTCGAGTGGACCAATGGCGTTCCGACAAAACCGATCTACTGCCATGACACTCTCTCGGCCACTCCGACAAACTCCCCTTTGGGCTAATTCATGGGAAGCCCCGATGTCAACTCGTGACATCTGCCACCTACGTGGCCGGCCACCATTGTGGCAAAAAAATGGTCCCAGATGGGGACAAGGTACCTTACAAGAACCACGGGCACATAAGGTTTATGTCTACCTACCTGATCAGGGTAGCACGCGCCCATAACCTTCCCTCGTTGGAGGCAACGGCGAGAGGCATGACAATAGACCCTGTTAGGACCTTCCCATAAAAGGCAAATGTGGTTGCACTGGTCACCTCGATTTGGTGGCACCATGACTCAGCCAACAGTTGTCCAAGTTCATTATTATCCGGTTAAACTTGAATGCAATTAGTTGAGCCATAATAAAATATTATGCAACTATAATGCACGAGCATGATATCAACATAAGCATGAAGGTGCAACATAATCAACGAGCATAACAGCAATGAAGCATATATCCAAATGAGCATGGCATACTGACAAGCATAACACTATACATGAGCATAGCATGACCACTAGCATCATAAATGAATACCATGCAAGAACATAGCAAGAACACTACGAAATAAGCATATCACCAACTAGATGCAAAGGAACTGGCATCACAACGGTACTTGATAACAGACGACAAGCATGCATCAGGATGAACACCACTGCTACCAGCATGTACTACTACTACCAAGCATAACATGTGAACGTGATACTAGCAAGTAGTACAAGATAACAAGATGCATTGGAACATAGCATGAAGGTAAACATGAATCCACGAGCATAACCGAAACAACGACAGTAATAGCAAACAAGCAGGTAGATAACGGGCAAACTTTTATTAAATATTGAAGTAGAAACCATGGCTACTGCATGGCTATCATGCAAGTGGCTGCTGTGGCTTGCCTGGGGGTGACGGAGACTCCGGGAAGAAGTGCGGTGAAGCCGCGGAACGATTTGCTGGACGTTCTTCTCTCTCGAAGGGGGCTGATAAGGGCAAGGGCAAAATGGTCATTTTCACCATGGGACCATCTAGTGAAAATGTTATCAATAGAAAGATCTCGACGAGACGAAGAAGTGAGCGTTGGTTTCACTTCAATCGGAGTTATGGTCGCGGAGATACGGGAGGTGGAAGAACAGGGACTAATCTGTAATAAAAACTACTACAAACAAGTCCTCGGGAGGAAAAACTGAAAGCGCCTTTGGGTGGAATACGATTCCTGCAAAGGAAAGCGTATTCTGCGCTGTAGTAGAAATAACAGGCGCTTTCTGACTTGTAAAGCATATTTCCAGGAAATACGTATCCACTTAAACACCTGGGCCCGGGGTGGAGAGGCTTACAGTGGGGCCCACGCGACAGGGGGAGGGGGCCAGGGCGCTCGTCGTCTACCTCCTCCCCTCGCTCATGTTCTTCCCTGAGCGGAACAAAACAGGGAGCAGAGGAGGGGTCCGACGAGGGGGCCGGCCGGCTCCGGCGGTCTCCGGCCACGGCGAGGGCACCACCGGGACCGCGGGGCCGTGCCGCCTAGGGGGTCGGATAGCGCCGGGGAGGCCTGGAACGGCGGCTAGGCGCGGCGCCAGGAGGGGTACAGAGAGGTGGGGGCGGTGGTGGTGTTAGAATTAATGGGCTAGGCCCATAGCAATTTCTGAAATCTCAAAGCCCATGTGTAAAATGGCAAGTGGTGGTGCTAAGTTTAGTCCCACCCCGGAAGTTGAAGAAGAGTTGGACCTCTTTATATAGTGGGTTCTCTCCACCACTCTAAGTGGTGTGTGAGAAGAGAAAGGGAAAACCACACGCGCGCGCTCGCTCGCCTCGCCTCGCCTCGCCTGGCCGGGCCGTGGCGTGGCGTGGCGAGGCGAGGCGGCGCGTACATGCGACATGCGCGTGAATGGTCCGCCGAAATCCGGTCCGTCTCCTTGCAGGAGCGCAGCTTCCTTTTGCCGTTTTATTTTTATGTCTTGGCAGACAAGTTTTTGATTACTTGTCCGGTAAGTATACGAATTAGAAACCGAGTCGGTTTGGGATTGTGGTCGCGACACAATACCGCCTCTAGTCCTAATATATATACAGCTACCGGCTGCGGCCAGAGACACACCGGAAAACACCTAGGGTTTTGCCTCATCTCACAACTTGCGCCGCCATCGTAGTCTACTCCATCCCGAACGCCGGCGTGCATCGGCGCGTGGGAGAGCAGGTCTTTGGAACCGTTCGTCTTTGCGATCCTGCACCGGGAGAGGACGAAATAGGTTTTTGGGAAGCGCTGTGCGCGACTGCTCAAATTCGTCATCACGGGTCGTCTTCCGTCCAAGTCGGGCGGTGCTACTCATCGTCGTATTCATCGCCGTCAGCAGCAGGTCGTCGCCAACATCGTCATCAACACTGTCGCACCCATAATAGCTAACGATCAGTACGTCCAACATCCTCTGTTCATGTCTACTTCTACAGCTATTGTAACATGTTTGCTGCTGTTATGCATGTCTTGCTGTTCTTCTAGTTTGCTAGATTATTACATGCTAGTATCTCTTCTAGTCATGAATTATTTACTGAAATTAATCATGAACTTGCCTAATATTCCAACAATCCAAAAACCTAATTATAGGCAATTTCCTGAGTTAACTATGGCTGGATTCGCTGATGCACTGAGGCCGGATAAGTTTACCGGTGTGCACTTTAAGAGGTGGCAGGTGAAGACCACGCTCTGGCTTACTGCTCTGAAAGTTTTCCACGCTAGTGTTGGTGCTCCAGAGGGAATGACCGACGAAGATCGGAGAAAATTGCAGGAAGCCAATACTATGTTTGTGGGATGCATTCTGAGTGTTCTTGCTGTCTGTCTGTGTGATGTGTACATGCACATAAATGACGGAACGATTCTGTGGGATGCACTGAATGCAAAATTCGGTGCAACAGATGTAGGCAGTGAACTGTACATCATGGAGAGTTTTCATGACTACAAGATGGTGAATAACCGTTCTGTGGTTGAACAAGCTCATGAGATACAGTGCATTGTGAAGGAACTTGAACTCCTTAAATGTGTTCTACCCGACAAATTCATGGCTGGGTGCATGATTGCAAAGTTGCCTCCTTCATGGAGGAATTTCGCCACAACTCTGAAGCATAAGAGACAGGAGATATCAGCTGAAAATCTGATTGCATCTCTTGATGTTGAAGAAAAAGCTCGGGCTAAAGATACTACTAAAAAAGGAGTTGAGGTTCAGCCTACTGCTAACATGGTGCAGAGGTACCCACAGAACAAGAACAAAGGGAAAAACAAACCTGTTTTCAACAAGCCTACCAAGACTACTACCTTCAAGAAGAAGAAGTTCAACAAGGCTGAGCTAGAGTGCTACGCCTGTGGGAAGCCTGGACACTTTTCCAAGGAATGCCCTGAACATGCAGACGGCAGAGGGAAAACAAGCTCCAAGACTGTCAACATGGTGACCGCTAGCAATACTGATGGGTATGGTAATTTACCTATTGTGCTTTCAGTATTTCAATCATATTCGTGGTGGATTGATTCGGGTGCTAACGTTCATGTGTGTGCTGACATCTCCCTGTTTACTTCTTATCAGGTCGCAAGGGATTCTTCCGTCCTAATGGGGAATGGGTCACATGCTTCTGTTCGTGGCATTGGCATGGTGGATCTGAAGTTTACTTCGGGAAAGATCGTGCAACTAAGGAACGTGCAGCATGTCCCTACTATGAACAAGAATCTAGTTAGCGGCTCCCTTCTATGTCGAGATGGATTTAAGGTAGTTTTAGAGTCCAATAAAGTAATCGTGTCAAGATTTGGACAATTTATAGGAAAAGGCTATGAGTGCGGAGGCTTGTTCCGCTTTTCTCTTCCAGATTTTTGCAATAAGTCAATAAACCAAATTTGTGCTAGTGTTAATGATGATGCAAGTATTTGGCACTCTAGTTTATGTCATATTAATTTTGGTTTAATGTCTCGGCTATCCAGCATGAGTTTAATTCCGAACTTCACAGTTGCCAAAGGTTCTAAGTGCCATAGTTGTGTGCAATCTAAGCAACCTCGAAAGCCTCATAAGGCTGCCGAGGAGAGAAACTTGGCACCTCTAGAACTCATACATTCTGATCTTTGTGAGATGAATGGTGTGTTGACAAAAGGTGGAAAGAGATATTTCATGACTTTGATTGATGATGCGACTAGATTTTGCTATGTTTATTTGTTGCAAACTAAAGATGAAGCATTAGACTACTTTAAAATCTATAAAGCTGAAGTTGAAAATCAACTAGAGAGAAAGATCAAGCGTCTTAGGTCCGATCATGGTGGAGAGTATTTTCCAAAAGTTTTTGATGAATTTTGTGAGGAACATGGTATTATTCATGAGAGGACGCCTCCCTATTCACCTCAATCAAATGGAGTGGCCGAGAGGAAAAACCGCACATTGACTGACTTGGTGAATGCCATGTTAGACACTGCTGGTTTATCTAAGGCATGGTGGGGGAGGCTCTATTGACTTCATGTCATGTCCTGAATAGAGTTCCCAACAATAATAAGGAGAAAACCCCTTATGAGGAGTGGGTTGGGAGAAAACCATCACTTTCTTATTTGCGCACTTGGGGATGTTTGGCAAAGGTCAATATTCCTATTTCTAAGAAACGCAAACTTGGACCAATGACAGTGGATTGTGTCTTTCTAGGGTATGCTCAACGGAGCATTGCTTATAGGTTTTTAGTGGTAAAATCTGAAGTACCTGATATGCATGTTGATACTATAATGGAATCTCGTGATGCAACATTTTTTGAGAACATATTTCCTATGAAAGATATGCATAGCATTGCTAGATTTTCTTCTGAGATAATTCCTGAATCTAGTACAACTGATGAATATTTTGAACAATCACATGAGGAAGTCCTTGAGAAGGATAACAATGAAGTTCCTAGAAGGAACAAGAGACAAAGGATTGCAAAATCCTTTGGTGATGATTTCATTGTATACCTTGTGGACGACACACCCAAGACGATTGCAGAAGCATATGCATCTCCGGACGTAGATGATTGGAAAGAAGCTGGTCATAATGAGATGGACTCAATTCTTTCTAATGGAACTTGGGAACTAACTGATAGACCATATGGTTGTAAACCTGTGGGCTGTAAGTGGGTGTTCAAAAAGAAGCTAAAGCCTGATGGTACTATTGATAAGTACAAGGCGCGGCTAGTGGCCAAGGGCTACACTCAGAAAGAAGGCGAAGATTACTTTGACACCTATTCACCCGTTGCTAGAATGACCACCATTCGAGTGTTACTTTCCTTGGCTGCCTCTTATGGTCTTATCATTCATCAAATGGATGTAAAGACAGCTTTTCTCAATGGAGAGTTGGAAGAGGAGATCTATATGGATCAGCCTGACGGGTTTGTGGTTAAGGGTGAAGAGAGAAAGGTGTGCAAGTTGTTAAAATCTTTGTATGGTCGGAAACAGGCACCTAAGCAATGGCATGAGAAGTTTGAAATAACTCTGACTTCTGCAGGATTTGTCATTAACGAGGCTGATAGGTGTGTTTACTATCGCCATGGTGGGGGCAATAGTGTCATATTATGTTTGTATGTGGACGACATACTGATCTTTGGTACAAACATTAATGCAATTAATGAGGTCAAGTCTTTTCTATCAAAAAGTTTTGACATGAAAGATCTGGGAGAAGCCGATGTAATTCTAAACATCAAACTTATTAAGGATGAGAGTGGGATTACATTAACGCAATCTCACTATGTTGAGAAGGTCTTGAACCGATTCGGTTTTATGGATAGCAAGCCTTCTCCAACACCTTATGATCCCAGCGTGATACTCAGAAAGAACAAGAAAGAAACGAGAGATCAATTAAGATACTCTCAAATTGTTGGTTCACTCATGTACTTAGCTAGCGCTACAAGACCAGATATCTCTTTTGCTGTGAGCAAACTAAGTAGGTTCATGTCCAACCCGGGTGATGATCATTGGCATGCACTAGAAAGGGTCTTGCGCTATCTGAGAGGTACTATGAGTTACGAAATTACTTATTCAGGGCATCTTGCTGTGCTAGAAGGATATAGTGATTCAAATTGGATCTCCGATGTTGATGTACTTTACGCAACAAGTGGGTATGTATTTACTCATGGTGGTGGCGCAGTGTCATGGAGGTCTTGCAAGCAAACCATATTGACGAGGTCAACTATGGAAGCAGAATTAACTGCTTTGGACACAGCTACTGTTGAGGCAGAATGGCTGCGTGAGCTCTTGATGGACTTGCGGGTTGTTGAAAAACCTGTACCGGCTATTCTTATGAATTGTGATAACCAAACGGTTATCGCTAAAGTGAACAATTCTAAAGATAATGCAAAGTCATCAAGACACGTGAAAAGACGTTTGAAGTCTGTCAGGAAGTTGAGAAACTCCGGAGTAATAACTGTTACGTATATACAAACAGACAAAAACCTGGCAGATCCCTTTACAAAGGGACTATCACGAAATGTGATAGATATTGCATCGAGGGAGATGGGTATGAGACCCATAGATGTTACACCATAGTAGTAACCCAACCTTTGTGATCGGAGATCCCGTGAATTAGGATCTGGGAAGAACAAGCTATTGGTTAACTGAGGAGAGTAATAACTTATGATCGTCTCCAAGTGAAGATGCAAAACTCTCAGAGCTGTAAGGCTTAGATCTGTAAGGCAGGGTGGCAACATGCCTTAATGTGGTTCTATTGGCTATAATTAGCAAAGATGCTGTCCTACAGAGCAGTCTTGAAAGAACACACCTATATGAGTTCTGACTGTAAACGTCGCAGTCTATGAGATTTGGGTGATCTCTAGTAAGCTCACGAAGAGACCAGGGAGTATGACGTATAAGCTCCAAACCGCGGGGTAGCCTACTGGCGGTCAGGTACTGGTTAAGACTTTGAGTGAAACCTGTTCACACAAAACTAGCAATTCAAGGCATAGTCCATTGTCAAGTTATGAATGGATGTAGCTTAAATTTCTAGGCAGAAGTTCAACTTAACAGTCTCTGCTGAAACACTGGTATATTAAACAAGTGGTGAGAGAAGGCAAATCTCTAAATGGGTATTTGAGATCTGGTGGGGATTGTTAGAATTAATGGGCTAGGCCCATATCAATTTCTGAAATCTCAAAGCCCATGTGTAAAATGGCAAGTGGTGGTGCTAAGTTTAGTCCCACCCCGGAAGTTGAAGAAGAGTTGGACCTCTTTATATAGTGGGTTCTCTCCACCACTCTAAGTGGTGTGTGAGAAGAGAAAGGGAAAACCACACGCGCGCGCTCGCTCGCCTCGCCTCGCCTTGCCTGGCCGGGCCGTGGCGTGGCGTGGCGAGGCGGCGCGTACATGCGACATGCGCGTGAATGGTCCGCCGAAATCCGGTCCGTCTCCTTGCAGGAGCGCAGCTTCCTTTTGCCGTTTTATTTTTATGTCTTGGCAGACAAGTTTTTGATTACTTGTCCGGTAAGTATACGAATTAGAAACCGAGTCGGTTTGGGATTGTGGTCGCGACACAATACCGCCTGTGGTCCTAATATATATATAGCTACCGGCTGCGGCCAGAGACACACCGAAAAACACCTAGGGTTTTGCCTCATCTCACAACTTGCGCCGCCATCGTAGTCTACTCCATCCCGAACGCCGGCGTGCATCGGCACGTGGGAGAGCAGGTCTCCGAAACCGTTCGTCTTTGCGATCCTGCACCGGGAGAGGACGAAATAGGTTTTTGGGAAGCGCTGTGCGTGACTGCTCAAATTCGTCATCACGGGTCGTCTTCCGTCCAAGTCGGGCGGTGCTACTCATCGTCGTATTCATCGCCGTCAGCAGCAGATCGTCGCCAACATCGTCATCAACACTGTCGCACCCATAATAGCTAACGATCAGTACGTCCAACATCCTCTGTTCATGTCTGCTTCTACAGCTATTCACTACTAGAAAAAGGGCTATAGATGGGATTGACACTAATGGCGCACCAAACAAGCGGTGCGCCATTAGTATACGCCATTAGAGTTGAAACTACTAATGGCGCACCCGGCCCAGGGTGCGCCATTAGTATAAAAAAAAAAATTTTTTAACTAGTGCGCCTGTCCAAACATACTAATGGCGCATCCAGACACAGTGCGCCATTACTAGTTGTAACTAGTAATGGCGCACCTGCCGGAAAGTGCGCCACTAATGTTGTTTTTTCTATTATATTTTTTATTCCCTTTTTTGCAAAACTACTAATGGCGCACTGTTCCACCGTGCGCCATTACTAGTTTAAACTAGTAATGGCGCACGGTGGAACAGTGCGCCATTAGTATGTTTTTTTTGCAAAACTACTAATGGCGCACCATCAGAAGGTGCGCCATTAGTAACCTGGATTACTAATGGCGCATTTAGAGTTGGTGCGCCATTAGTAAGTGGGCAGCAACAAGATATTTTGGACAGCCTCTCCTACCCACACTCACTTTCTCCCCACTTCATTCTCTCCACCTCCTCCTTGTCTCGGGTGCCTCCTCTTTTTCACCTCATTTCCACCATAGATTCATTCAATTTAAGTGGTTAAATTACCTTGTTTTGATAGGTAAGTAAGGGGGGAAGCTATATTTATGTTGTTCTCCCTACAACAATGTGCACATGCACTTTTTATGGCCTAGCTAGATCTATGTATGTTCGTGGTGTTGCATATGTTTGTGGTGTTGCATATGTGTTTGTGTTTGGAGGTGTACCGGTATTTGAAATGCGATAGTTGCCAATATTTTGCCGGAATGTTGATTCATTTCCGTTTCGGCAAGAATTTTGGCATTAAGCATTCTTTTTGGTCCTATTTTTAGGGAAAGTCATGCCAAATTTTTTCTTGGTTCTAAAATATCGTTTTGCTCTACCCCACAGGCGACCATGGTCCGCATGATGACCGAAGGCATCATGAATAGGTTTTTGAGGTCCGCGAAGGCCGAGATGCTTCAAAAGAACGAGACGGAGATAAGATGTCCGTGTCGAAGATGCAAGCTGAAGAGCCTTATTGCGGACCCGGAATCTGGGCAGGTGCGGACCACCTGCTCTTGCGTGGTTTCATGGATGGCTATCGGTGGCAAGGTGATGAAGATGACTACGAAGTCGTCCATGGGGGCCGGGCAAGAAATGAGGAAGGGCAGCAAGACAACCACCGCGGCTCGGGCGGGCGAGAAGACGAAGAATCCCCAGGAGATGATCACGACGGTGATGCTGTACACAGTCATCATGTAGAAGATGCAGGACATGATGATGAGGAAGATGCCGGAGCAGACGACGGGCATGATCATGAAGATGATGATGCCGGCGGAGCAGACGACGCTGGACCATCGATGGGCTGGGTGCAGGACCCTCATATTCAAGAGCTGCTTCTCAAGCAGACGGATAACGCAAGAGCTGCCGCCCGAGAGAAAGCCAAGATGGATCAACTTGAGTTAGACGCGGTTACTCCATTGTATGAAGGATGCAGGCCCGAGGATACCCGCCTGAAAGTAACGCTCATGGCTCTGGAGATGAAGGTAAAACACAAAATGACCGACGCATGCTTCGACGAGAACATGTCATTCTGGCACGAACGTCTTCCCAAGGGGAACAAGTGCCCGACCATTTTGGAGGAGGCGAAGAAAATCGTGTGTCCTCTGGATTTACCGCACGTGAAATACCATGTGTGCATGAACAATTGCATCATTTATCGGGACGAGCACGCGGAGTCTACCATATGTCCGGTGTGCGGCGTCACTCGATACAAGAAGAGGAAGAAAGCTCCTCGAAAAGTGGTGTGGTACTTTCCGATCACTCCTCGTCTGCAGCGGTATTTCGCGGACCCTAAGGTAGCAAAGCTCCTGCGTTGGCACGCGGATAGGGAGGAGAAGGAGCGAGAAGATGACGCAAATGATCCGGAGATAGATAAAAAAGACAAGGTGCTGAGTCACCCTAAGGATGCGAGCCAGTGGCAAGCGTTGAACTTCGAAGACCTAGAATTTGGGAATGATCCAAGGAACATCATGCTGGGCGCGAGCACCGATGGAGTCAATCCGTTTGGCAGCCAGAGAAGCACACATAGCACCTGGCCTGTGTTTGTGTGGATGTACAACCTTCCCCCCTGGTTGTGCATGAAGAGGAAGTACATTCACATGAGTATGCTAATTGAAGGACCGAAACAACCAGGGAACGACATCAATCTGTATCTGGGGCTGCTGAAAGAGGAGATTGACACGCTGTGGAAAACGCCAGCCAATACGTGGGACGCCGTAGAGAAAGAATATTTCCCTATGAGAGCCGCGCTGCTCACGACGGTGCACGACTATCTCGGTTACGGATATGTCACGGGGCAGGTGGTCCACGGATTTTCTGGATGCGTCAGGTGCATGGATGACACAACGTATCGCCAGCTAGATAGAGATCCCGGGTCTTCGAAAACCGTGTTCATGGGACATCGAAGGTGGCTTCGCGATGATGACCCGTGGAGAAAATGCAAGGATCTATTCGATGGTGAAACCGAACCCCGAGGACGCCCGCGTACGAGGAGCGGCGAGGAAATAGACGAGCTGTTGAAAAATTGGAAAGACTGCCCACTGCCGGGAAAGAAGCAAAAGGCGCCAGAGCCGGGAAAGAAGCGAAAGGCGCCAGAGCCGCTGCTGAAGGTATGGAAAACGAGGTCTGTTTTCTGGGACTTGCCGTACTGGAAGATCCACCGTGTGCCTCACAGCCTTGATGTCATGCATATCACGAAGAACGTGTGCGAGAGTCTGCTTGGTACCCTGCTCAACATGCCAGAGAGGACCAAAGATGGGCCGAAAGCAAGGGCAGACTTGAAATCAATGGGCATCAGGCAGGAGCTTCACGCTATATATGATGATGATAATGATGATGATGATGAGGCGAAGCAGGACACGGAAAGTTGTCGCAAAGGCAAAAAGGCCAAGAAGACCGGAAATGACTACCCTCCCGCGTGCTTCACTCTAAGTCAGGAGGAGATCGAGCAGTTTTTCACCTGCCTCGTAGGAGTAAAACTTCCTTACGGTTACGCGGGGAAGATAAGCAGATACCTAGACCTAGCGAAGCTGAAGTTCAGCGGGATGAAGTCTCACGACTGTCACATGCTGATGACGCAGATACTTCCAGTTGCAATCTGTGGGATCATGGACGCGCACGTCCGTGAAACGCTATTTGGCCTATGCAACTTTTTCGACGTCATCTCTCGGAAGTCTGTTGGCGTGAGGCAACTCAGAAGGCTACAGGAAGAGATCGTGGTGATACTATGCGAGCTTGAGATGTACTTCCCGCCCGCATTCTTCGACGTTATGGTGCATCTGCTGGTCCATATCGTGGACGATATCATCCAACTCGGGCCGACGTTCCTGCACAGCATGATGCCGTTCGAAAGGATGAATGGTGTCATCAAAGGATACGTTCGCAACATGTCACGTCCAGAGGGAAGCATAGCCAGGGGCTTTCTGACCGAAGAGTGCATCTCCTACTGCACGAATTATCTAGGCATCGAGAACCCCGTTGGTCTGCCCGTCAACAGGCACCTCGGCAGGCTCGCTGGATGGGGTCACCGTGAGGGTCGCCGCGAAATGCATGTCGACTTCGAGGGTCGACTCGCCGACTTTGAAAGAGCAAACCTAGTCGCGCTACAACTCATAGACGTGGTCGATCCTTGGGTGGTAGAGCACAAAACCTTTATTAAGAAGACGTACAATGACCGAGGCCAATAGAGGACGGACGGAGATATACTCAAAGAGCACAACTCATGTTTCACGCGTTGGTTCAAGCAGAAGCTTCTGTCGTACCCTTTACATGAGGATTCTTCCGCGGAAGAACAACTCACATTCGCCTTGTCACAGGGCGCCGAGCACAACCTGATGACCTATGAGGCGTACGATATCAACGGCTACACATTCTACACCGAGGCCAAGGACATGAAGAGCGATGGTTATCAGAACTCCGGGGTAACGATGGAATCCTACACCGGTAACGACAAGGACAGATACTACCGAAGGATCGAGGAGATCTGGGAGCTGAGCTACGCTGGAGAGAAGGTCCTGATGTTCCGTGTCAGATGGGCCAAGAGCGTCCTAAAAGAAGACCGGTATTTCACCACCATGGTTATACCCGAAGCCAAATCCAAGACCGCAGGCGCAAACGTCACCGCGAAAAATGAGGCATGGGTACTGGCTTCCCAAGTGGACCAATGCTTCTTCATTACCGACCCGTCAAAGCCCAGTCGTGTTGTCGTGAGGAGAGGCAAAAGGAAGATCATCGGAATGGATGGAGTAGCCAATGAGCAAGACTTCGACAAGTACGGCGACCCGAGAATCGAACATGACGACGATGATGAAGTAGCAGCATACACCACAAGAAGAAGCAGGACCACCCTACCTAAAGGACGTCCGTTCCACAGAAGAACTCCATTTGCGAAAAAGAAGGGCAAGAAGATTGTGAACAGATAGCTAGCTAAGATCGATTGTATTTAAATCGTAGCCTTCATTTCTCGATTGTATTTCATGGGCACTTTTTGAACTATCATGAATATTTTTAAATTTCATGGACACTCGATCTCGATCCCCCTCCATCTTGATCGCTATCCCACCTCGCCAGATCCGGTCCCCCTCGCCGCCGAGCACCCCCCGGTCCATCGACCCCCGTACCCCGCGCACCCTCCCCCGCTCCATCGGCATTACTGTTTGATGATATTTTTAAAAAAAATATTACTGTCTTATAAAAAATATTACTTTTATGATTTAAACAAGTTTGAACATATTTAAACACAAATAAATATCAAACAGCATTTTAAATGCATAAAAAATTTGTGGAGCCTGGGAATCGAACCCAGGACCTCCTGGTGTGAGAACTGGCTGCTGACCAGTCGAGCTAGTAGAGGGAACTTGGTGTGGATCAGGTCAGGTGGAAGATAACCTGGTGGCTCAAGCAGAAATCAAAAAAATACTAATGGCGCACCAGGGTGAGGTGCGCCATTAGTATGGATGTACTTATGGCGCACCGAGGGGTGGTGCGCCATTAGTATTGTGCCCTCGCCCTCGATCCCCTTCCCCTCTCCTATCCCCGGCCCAAACCTATTCCCTCTCTCTCCCTCGCCCTCGCCCTCGATCCCCTTCCCCTCTCCTCTCCCGACGCCGCTGCCCCGCCGCCTCGACGCCGCCCCGTCGTCCTCGTCTCCGCCCCGACGCCGTGACGCCGCCCTCTCCTCTCCCGACGCCGCCGCCCCGCCGCCCCGTCGTCCTCGTCTCCTCGGCGCCGCTCTCCTCGTCTCCTCGGAGCACCACCACCACCCGGACCTCGTCGCCTCTACCTCGTCGCACCACCACCAACATCCACAGCGTCGACGTCTTCGTCCCCGACGACGCCCCCATCTTCTACGCCCGCAGGTACCCCATCCATATCACCCCCGCCTCCATTTCCCACCTCTCCCTCTCTGCTCCTCCCTCCTTGACCTCTCCCTCTCTAATTCTTCCTAGGGTTTATCTTGGGTTTATAAAGTTGGTAGTTCTGTCATAAGATTTCGTTGAGGATCGCCATGAGAAATAATTCAAACTGAATGTATTGACAGTCTGTTAACTGAATTTTCGCACTGCATTTTTGTAACTAGGGTTTATCTTGGGTAGGACCAGGAGATGTCTAGGGACAATATTTTGGCCATATGGTTAGCAATGTGAAGGGAATATGAGAGATTAATTCAAACTAAATGTATGTTTGTAACTAAATTTTTTTGACAATGTGTTAACTGAATTTTCGCACAACAGTGATCTGAATGTCACTGCATTTTCAACACATGGACTGTAGATAGTTCCAGTGCAACCTAAAATTAGCAATGCTAGTACCCCTAAATCTGCTCTATTCAAATCCGTAATGGCAATCCTAGTACTATTTGGAGTGGTCCTTGGTGTGCAAACTGACAGTCTATATATGACAATCTCATCATGCTAGACACTTCCTTTAGTTTCCCTGCTTTGATAAAAGATCACTAGATTAATGACACTGAAACTAGGAATATTACCCACTATTATTTACCCTTCCTAGACATGCTGTCTTGCCCTTAACTATGAAGATAATTAAAAAAGCTGGGACAGGGAAAACAAACCGGTTTGTCCTCAAGGACCAGTGCTTATTTGTATAGCACAAATGCTTAGTTAGGCACCTCTGCTATGGAAACAAGCGCCGGTACTTAAGCTTAAACATGTTTATTTTTACAAGCACCACTCTAAGCATATTGCATTGTACACACGGCGTAAGATAAGCGGAATTAAATAAAATCTGGTGTTCAAACAAAGTCAAAAAATCAGATGTTTCATCTAGCAGAATTAAAATTTAAAGCGCATCAACCTTGCACACTAAAATAAAGTGCACAGAAGTAAGCTCATCTGTTTCATTGTTTCATACAGGAAGTAGGTGACATAGGAGGCTGCAGCAATTCATTTTCATTGTTTAGGCAAGATGGCATGCTGTATAAATTATTACGGCATAGTTGCAACTGTTGCTGCAGTCCAACAGAAGATACACAGATTTAGGGACCACTCCAATAAGAAAGACCAACACAGGCTCATGCCCAGTGCAACCTAAAATTAGCACCTTCTGTTTAGATGTTTATATTTACAACTTCTTTTGTTAACATAGTAACAGCCAGACTTACCAATCCAGCTGATATATTGAATATGACTACGTGGACTTCACTTTGTCACTTGTCAGACTTCTGCATCCAATGAATTGGGGCTTTCTGATATTTTTTTATAAAATGGCATTCTTTTTAGAGTTTCAGCTTTTATGTACATACATTAAACTAAAAAGGTATCTCTACCACTACATGAAGTATAATCATGCATTCTAACAGAACTATGTCTCTACGTAAAAGCATTCATTCTAAAGAAGATACCTTTGGTAAAATGTGTTTAACTTGTAGCTTCTAGCTTAAGGGAGTAGCCAATACTGTAGTGAGTAGCTTAACTTGTTTAAGTACTGCCAGTTAGTAGTACTGCTAGTGAGTAGATGAACTCCATTTAACTAGCTTAATTGAGTTTCAGTTGTGTAGTGAAGTTCTTCTATTTTGTATGATGCGGTTCACGCTTAAACTAGCCATTTATGTTCATGTGCGTCTGTCTGGCTGTGTATCCCAACTTGTGTTGATGCTCTGAAGTAGGTTTTCACTAAGAGAATTCAAAACTAAGACATGTTCTTAAACTGAAGCAGTATTTGTATCACAGAAAAAGTTCTGAAGTTGTTGAACCTTACCTTATGTATCACAAAAAAAAGGCAAGGAACATCATGAACAACTCTCCATGACTTAATTTTCCTATATGCATTGGCCTGTACAGCAGGTTCACTTTTCCTATATGCATTGGCCAGTACAGCAGGTTCACTTTTCAAAACAAATTAGAGCAGACCTCATACACCCAAGAAAACCTGAAAATCAGTTGGATTTGTTTATGATTTTAGTGTTTTCAGTCTATTTTTCTATTTCTGCTTTAACATAACGGAATAACTAATGGTGGCTGCCTAATGATGACAGACTAAGTTTCTGATTTATTTTGTTATAGAAGTGTAGATTCATTGGTAGCAATTGTTTTCAGTGTCTCATGTTGCTTGTAGTGTTTTGTCCAAAATGTTGAATGATACTGCTTGGAGATGCATATATTGTTTCACCTCTTCACATGCCAATGTATTTTCCATGTTGTGATGGAGGCCTTTTTTGCCTTGTCCACCCGAGAGGCCCTTGAGTTTGCCGGAATGTCGATTAACTTCCGTTCCGGCAAATTCGGGTACTCCATATGTCCTATTTTCAGCAAAGGTCATGCTGAAATTTTCCGTGAATTTTAGCATGACTTTGCTAAAAATAGGACATATGGGGTACTTGTGACTAATGCATGGGCCGGGGTATCTTAGTAGTTAATTAAGTAGGATCAAGTGCCCCGGCGTACTTGTGACTAATGCATGGCTTTTAGGGTGCCTCGGTGTCGATAAAAACCGAAATGATGAAAGCTTAGGCTTTTAGGGTGCCTCGGCGTCGAAAAACCCTCAATGATAAAAGCTTAGCTTTTAGGATGCCTCGGTGTCGACAAACCCTAAATGATGAGACCATGATCTTGTTCCTTGACAATAACCAACTTTTTGACCAAACTTTGTTCCTATTTAGAGAGAAACATGGCCAACAACGATGAGGCCGGGGGTTCGGGCGTCAAGGCATTCTGGAAGCTGTCCCAGGAGATGGAGGAACAACCTCACTTGTATGAGGACGCCGCCTTCCCCACCGATCCTAAGACCACTGATGGTACCGCCGAGGATGACCCCACTGATGCCACCACTGATGGTGCCGCCGAGGATGCCACCACTGATGATGGCGGCGCACGCACAGATGGCAGCCAACCGAAGAGGCAACGGAAGGACCGGCGCCCGACCGTGCTCCGCACCCTCAATGAGGAAGTTACTGAAGTGGACTCCGACGGGAATCCAACGGCGCCCGAACGAATAGTTAAGGGGTACTCGCTTCAGCTCGGGTGCATTCTCCGGAGCACCGTCTCGATCAACACCGAGAACCTGAGGCATCCTGACCGAGGGAATTTGCGCAACCTCCTCTTCATGAAGCTGCACGAACGATACAAGTTCCCCGCTGAATTTGAAAACACAAGCCTCAAAGGGAATAAAGTGAACAATGCTGCCCTCACGAAGATGAGCAAGGCCCTGTCTACTTGGAAAAGCAGTGTGAAGAGAATGATCGAGAAAGGTGAGAGTTATGAGAAGATCATGGAGAAAAATCCTTCGATCACCGAAGATGACTACAACGACTTCAAGATCAATTGCTCGAGCACCGCAAACTCCGAATCAAGTAAGTGGGGGAAAGAAATGCGGGAGCTGAACTTAGGGGAACACACACTCGGTCCCGGCGGTTACAGAGTGGCGGAGCCTATATGGGACAAGGAGGAGGCGGACCGTGCCGAGCAAGGCCTACCGCCCCTCTTCGATAAATACAGTGACAAGCAGACCAGGAACTTTGTCAGGGCCCGGTACAAGAAGGACCCGAAAACAAAGGAGATTACCACGGATCCGAAGACCAGGGCGCTTGAGCTTGTTCTGGTAAGGAATACACCCCCGCGTAATTAGCTCCATATGGTTGCATTCTAATTAATGAAGCCAAATTTCTAAATGGTTCACATTCCTTCCGCAGGCGACTGAAAGCAGTAGCGCGGGGTCGACTAAGAGCAACCCTTGGGACACCACTCTAAATAGGGCGTTGAATGTAATGAAGAACAAGGATAAGCTCAGTAAGCCGACGTCAGCTGGTCGTGTGGCCGGCAAAGGCTTGTCGACAAAATGGTCGTCATACTATAACACTGGTGGGCGAAAGGAGAAAAAGACCAGCTCGGAAAGCCAGGCACGCGAGGTTCAAGAACTCAGGGCACAGGTGGCGCGGATTCCGGAGATTGTCCAAGAGCAAGTGCAACAACAACTCGGAGCGACGATCACCGCCATTGTGCCTACCTTGATCCAGGGGATTAGTGCGTGGATTGCGGGCGGCCAACAGGGGCCGCCCCCGATTCCTAGCTTCACGGTCAGCAACTCGCAGAACGCGATGGCGGGGCCATTGGTGTCTCCGGCGGAGGCGGCATTGGTGTCTCCGACGCCGGCACGGGAGCTTAATGCACCCGGGTGTACGCCGGCCGGCACCTCTGCAGCAAGCGGCCCCTCCGTCAACTGCACGCCCGCCGTTGGCGGTGCCTCGACATTAGCCGAGCTCGACGCCATCATCACGGTAACTAATTAAGCCTCTCTCGGCCGAGGACTTCATCTCCTTGCCATTGACTGGGCATCCCTAACGCCCTACATGTTTTCGCAGGGCGCCGCCGATGTTCCGTGCACTCTCCTGCACTTCGTGAACAACGAGTTGGTCGATGTCGCCAAGGGCAAAATCGTTCAACCGGGCAACCCCTTGTTCCACGGTACCCAGATGCCACCCAACTTGTTTAGTGTTCAACTGGTTCGGGTGCTGGCAAGCTGCGACGAGTTGTTACCTTCGATTCGACCCATCGGGGCCGACGATGATGATGTGATGACCCTCAGCGCCTGCCTGAGCTGGCCCCTGCTTTGGCCGAAGAGCCAGATTCGTTTGGGGGCGGGGGACACCACCCCAAAGACAACACCGCCAGTCGTGCCGGCGCCAAGTCGGCCCCATGGCAAGACCGCCGCAACGGTGCCGGACATCCCTATGCCACTGGATCCAAACATGCATATGGCACAGGATCAGAACGACGACGACGACGATACATTTGCCAACGTCGATCAGTACTTTGCCGATCATGGGTACGGTGGCGACTTCATGGGGCCTCCTTCTCAAGAACCCAACCCAACAAAAGACGTGTGCGATCTAGCTGGTACCGCGGAGAAGCCAAGTTGCAACAGGCGTCGTCTGCAGTTCAGCTCTTAGGAGACGCCTCCAGCTGCCGACTTCACCGAGCCTCAGATAGGCGAGGTGCGAAATATGATCAGCCCCAACACACTCAAGAAGGCGGTCTGTGAGCAGAACTCGGTCCCATTACAGGAGAAGAAGAAGGCACGCAAAAGAAAGACTAACAAGGGTGCGGGCTAGCCGGCACCGAGTACGATCCGTGCTCAGGACGGGCCACCTTCAACTGAGGATATCTTGAGGAGGGTGCATGTGGCGGGTAGGCCGATGCTACCGAGAAATATGCTCGATGCTGCAACCGGTGCTATGCGGAGTCTGCATGACAGTGTTCTTTCTTTGGAGAAGCGGCGTCTCGGAGAGAAGGATGTGGCATACCCGGTTTTCGCGGCCAAGGTGCCAGAGGGCAAGGGCTTTGTGGATAACTCCATCGGGGGTACGATCGTCCTGCGGTTTGATGACATCCACGCTATGTTGAACCTTCATCCGCTACACTACACCTTCGTTCGGCTATTTTCGCTAAGTATGGAGATGCGGATCATTCGCGACAAGACCCCGGACATCGTGATAGTCGACCCCTTCTACATGCGTGCCAAGATCTTTGGCAGCGCTGGGGACCGGCAAGTCGCGAGTTCTTACCTCGAAGGCGTCATTCTGGCAAACCAAGATAAGGATAACTTCCTCGTGCCTTACTTTCCCGAGTAAGTCCTCACCTCAACCGCCCCGTAACATATGAATTCTTAGATTTCGATCGTTTTTCTTTAACATTCCGTGTTTTCTGCAGTGACACACATTGCACGCTCATCCTCCTAAGCCCCAAATATTCCATGGCCACGTATTTCGACCCGGACCGTCAGTCGAACGTAGACTACACAAATGTCAAGAAGGTTCTTGATGATGTTCTCCCCGGCTACGCCAAATCTGGAGGCACCTTCACCAGGCCTATTCGTAAGTACGGCAAGCATGTGTTCTCCCACAATACGACGTTCTGCTGCGTCAAGCAGCCGCCTGGCGGTCAGAAGGGTGCCTACTACGCCATCCATCACATGCGGGCGATCGTACGGGACCATCATCAACTTCTGCTACCAAGTAGACTCAAAGATTGGGCCGCGAGCGTGTCGGCAATCCAGGACGCGGACATCAGACAAGAACTCTTTCGCATCCAGTCGGAGTTTGCGGAAATCATCCATCAAGATGTCCTTCGTACCTCGGGGCAGTTCTACCTCAGAAATCAACCATCCAACAGTGACATCGACACAATCCTACAAATGCAGGCTGACAACGCCCGTTGTTTCATGACTCCCACGATAGACGGCGGCTTCATCCACGCTCCGGTCCCTTGAGTCGAGTCGAAAGCAGTGATGGTGTGTCTAGTTCTGAAACATCGATTGGCTCATGTTGTAATTAAACTTTAATGAACTTGTAGTATGTCTCTTTGGTTTCGAGAGTCGTTCAACTTAGATGTAATCGATGCTATTAATGTCTTGCTTTTCTCTTCCGATCGTTCTGTTGCAAACTTATATATTGCTTATGTATTGTCTGTGAATTGGTACTAACGTTTCGTTTGGCTACTGCATAGCGATGCCGTGGTATGTCGTGTACAAGGGTAAGGTTCCCGGAGTCTACGACGACTGGGAGGAGTGTCGGAGACAGGTTCATCGATTCAGCGGTAACAGTTACAAAGGGTACGCCACTAGGGCCGAGGCCAAATCTAGATACGCCCGCTATCTAGCGGGAGAGGGGAGGGAGCGTTGGAGGAACCGGATGAAGATGAGTTTCATCGTGATGATGCTCATCGTGATGACCGCAGCTCTCTTTTATGTGATGGTAGTTTAGATGATCGATATCGACTTGTAATGTGAAGACAAACTCGCGGTCTCGAGACTTGTAATATAATGTTCTATCTTTGTTCGGTCTTTTCAATTCGGAGACTAATATGATGAATTGTATTCGGAGACTAAAATGATGAATTGTATTCAGAGACTAATCTTCTATTGTATTCGATGAATCTGTTGTTGATGTGTGCTGTCTATATTTTGTCCAATTATACATTTTGTAACCTGTGCAAAAAACAGAAAATAAAAAAATAAAAAAAACCTAATATTCATACTAATGGCGCATCACATCATAGTGCGCCATTAGTATGCCAAAGGATACTAATGGCGCATCACTAACAGTGCGCCATTAGTATGCCGAAATTACTAATGGCGCATCCTGTTGTTGTGCGCCATTAGTATGCCAAAGCACCTGGGTATACATGGCCCCCTGGGAGGCATACTAATGGCGCACTATTGTATATACTAATGGCGCATCTGGGGTGCGCCATTAGTATGGCGCACCAGTGGTGCGCCATTAGTAAAATATACTAATGGTGTGGCACTAATGGCGCACCACTAATGCGCCATTAATGGCCAAATTAGGTGCGCCATTAGTAGGCCTTTTCCTAGTAGTGATTGTTACGTGTTTGCTGCTGTTATGCATGTCTTGCTGTTCTTCTAGTTTGCTAGATTATTGCATGCTAGTATCTCTTCTAGTCATGAATTATTTACTGGAATTAATCATGAACTTGCCTAATATTCCAACAGGTGGTGCTCGGTGCTGCGGGGCGCTCCGGCGAGGGGAGAGAGGGTGGGGCGGCTCGCAGAGGTGAGGAGGAGGCAGTGGAGGAGGCTAGAGGAGGAGAGGAGGCTCGGGGTGGCCGGGATGGCTCGGACTCTGGCGACCACCGAGGACGAACGGCGAACTCCGGCGAGATATGGTCGCTCCGGTGAGAAAATGAGGCGAGGGAGGAGGTGGTGAGGTGAGGAGGACCTCGGGGCAGCTTAAATAGGCGCGGAGGAATTCTCTAGAGCATCACGGGCGAGCTCGAGCGGTGCTCTAATGGAGGACAGGGGCTGGAGGCGGCACGGGCATGGCGTTTGCGGCGGAACAGCGACGAAACAGGAGGGGGCCCGGGCACGGGACGATGAAGTCGATCACGGAGGAGCTCCTGGACAAGGTTGGACGTCGAGACGACGAGGGAGCGGACGAGCACAGCGGCCGGAACAAGCCAGAGCTCGCAATTAGCATGACGCAAGCGTGATCACCGCGTGCACTGGTGCAATCAGCGCATTCTGGCCGGGCCGACCATGCCACACGTGTAGTCCCTCCAAGCTGGGTTACAAATGAGGTGATGAATCGATCACGGGCACTGTGGTTAGGTGGTAATGATCCTGTGAAGTTTGCTGTTGCAAACTTAGCTGCAATATAGTGATCAACAAAGAAAAGCTACGGAACAAAATTGATGTCTGGGAGGTTTAGAGTAGGAGGGACTATGATCTTGTGAAGTTTGGAGGGATTTGGACCAAGATTTAACATGGTTGCTTAACAACTACATAATCTGGTCGGGAATCAAGATCATGAAGGTGCACTACATAGATGCATGAAATGAGCTGAAAATGGGCATGGCCCAATGAATTGAAGAAATGAGCTGAAAATGAGCATCGTCTCATCTGGCTGGCAAAACTCCGGTAGCAGAACTGGGGTGAACTCGGCGGCCATCTAGAATGTTGAAAATCGGAGAGAAGTCAGAAATGAACAGGGGACAATTATGGAATGATAAGGACATAAAATAAAATAGTCTGTTCCTATGGCTTTCCGATCCTAGGGGTTACGTCCTACGATCAGCGTGTGCTCTGATACCATCTCTGTAGCGACCCGACCCGAAATCGGTCAAGCCTCTGTGTAGCTGTACCATCCCAAGATCATGCTGGCACACACAGTACATTGATGCAAAGATTCAAAGTTCAATCACACCTGAATTTATTACACGATTCTCATATCGAGTCTTTATTAATCATAATAAATTCAGCCGAAGGCCAACTCATGAGAAATAAACTAAATAAAGCTGCGGAAGCGTAGACGAATAGCGAGTCCATCCGACTCCATAGGGCAATCGCCAAGCGTGGATCGTAGCCTCACTCCTGATCGGAAAACTCCTCTGCAACATAAGACGTTGCAGCCGTGTAGGTCAGCATTTTGAATATGCCGGCAAGTCATGAAGAGAGAACAACAATAAAATTACTAATACTATATGCAATTTGGCTGTGGGGCTCTAAGTTTCATTGTTTTGCGAAAAAGCCGGTTTTTCCCTACAACAAGGACTTGTTTGCAATTACTACAAAATGTTGGTAGTTATTGAGATGGTTCCGCCAACCAATGTCTCATTCCCAATTATTAAATAACCCCCTCAATTAATTTATTAAGTTCAGTGTTGAGATATCCGAAATACTCCAATTCCAGAGGCTCATTTGTCCACAACCGGGGACACGGCTAATCGATTAGGTTGTTACTCTACAGAGGTTTGTGCACTTTACCCGCAAGAATGGTTCCCTCCTTTAAGTCTTCGCACTGCCTGGTGTTTGAAGACGGGACGAACGAAACAGGGTCTTCCGAAGAGTTCCTCTGGGCCACTGCCGGTGCCCATCCAATCCTACCGTTCTTCTACATCTCGTAGCACCGTCCAGCCAGAGTCACGCCTAGGGTCGACCAAGCCAGAGCCCATAATGGCTTGCGGCTGCACAGGTAAGCTTCCGTTCAATGGGGTATCCATCCGTCTCTTCGTGGCTAGGTGAAGCTTTCCGCAAGATGTCATGGTGCTTCTCCATGCATCCTGGCCATCCGCTGGTTTCTCCAGGGTGCCCGTCAACCGTCCTCCACCCAGTAGTGAATTTTGAAGTCCATCTTGAGCTTGATGTCATGGGGTTTTCATCATCTTGACTCTCGCATCTCCCTTATGAATCACTCAACCAACCCCGTCTACGAGCATAGCAAAATAATCTACATCGTCCCGGGCATCGGTAACAAGGGAGAAGGGTTCATCCTACCTCATGATACTACTCAAGAACATAACTTAACAAAATTTTCCTACTGCATGCATGGTGGGGAGGTATAACTCTAATGCAATAAAATCATAGGTATTGTAAAAACATGATCAAATGACTTGCCTGGCTGACGGTCTTCGAAAGCTAGCGACTCGTAATAGCAGGCTTCGCACTCCGAAAATTCTACCGAGTCAAACAATAGCACAAATAAGTATAGCACAATATAACATAACAAATGTTGAAGTAAAACACCCAAGCACTCAAACCAAAACCAAAGAAAAACTCGGAGAAAGCAAATCAAGGTCTTCACCACATCAAGCATCAACTAAGGAATAGTCTTATACTACTAAATTTTTTCTTAACAGAACCTAAACACGGGTTTTGCTAACTAACAAAAAGGAAAACAGCATACAAACTAGAGGCAAAAAGAATTATATTAAAAGCTATTATAGAACTCCTATTATGACTAAAACAATTCTAGCAAAGAAAATAAAATAAAAAAATTATTCTATGGTAAATAAAGTTCATCCTCTGTATCTACAGAAATTAATCTAAAATAAACTATAACATAATAAAAATAAAATAATTTACTAACTAGAACAGTAGGAAAACAGTAGCTAGCTAAATAAACAAGAAAAACTTGATTTTGACTAAAACTATTTTTTTATTTAATCTAAAATACCCAAACAAGTTCCTACTACTAGGCAAGGTCAAAACAAAGCAGTAGCAAAAAGAATCACTAAAAAAATAATCCTAGTTCAATTTATAGCAGAAATACTATTCTGACTAAAACTAATATAAACAATTTTTAAAAAACTAAAACATGGCCGAATCTATTATCTACAGAATCTATAGTAAATTTGTAAACTAACAAAAAAAGAATCAACTAAAAATAATAAATAACCTAAAAGATATAGATTTTTCAAGTTGGAACTATTCTGTTAAAAACAGAAACGAAAATAAAAACTAAAATAAAACTAACGGGCGCTACTGGGTTGATGGGGTGTGCGATCTGAAACTAAACAGCGCTCGGGCGGAAATTAACAAAAACCTGCGCGGCTAATAACTAAACCGACCGATTCGATCTAATCAAATAAACCGTAAACTAAACCAAAGAAAAACCGAACTACTAAAAATAAACCTAACCCTTTGCTACGATCTAATCTACGGCGTACATGCGAGATCTAACGGTGGAGGGGAGCTCGAGCTTACAGTGGACGGCGGCGACGGACGGAGACGACGGCGGCGACTCGGGCGTCGGTGGCGGAGGGGTTCCGGTGGTCCGGGGTGACGGCGGTGACGTCGGGGTGATGCGCGGAGCGAGGCGGAGGTGGTGGTGGAGTTGTTTGAGCTCGGGGACGGCGCGGACGGCGCGGACGTCGAGGGCGAGGCGAAGCAGAGCCCGGTGCTCTGCAGCTCCGGCGGGTGGCGGACGAGCTCGGGGTCGTCGCTGCTACGGGTAAGAGGGCGGCAGGCCATGTCAAAAAGGTGGGAAACGGCGACGGAAGTACGTGGGTGGAAATTGGAGTCGAGGGAGTGCTTACCCGAGTCAGAACGGGCGGCGAACTGCGGCGGCAGTAGCGAGATGCGATCGGCGAGGGCGCGAGCTGCGGTGGGTTTTGGGCTAGGGTTTTAGGGGGTTCGGGAGAGGAAGGGCGTAGGTATTTATAGGACATAAGCTTGCGCGAGGGGAAGGCTTTGGAGCGTGATCCCGGGAAGATCGCGGCGACGGGCGTGCTCCGGTTGTGCTCTGGCTTGGCAAGGCGTGGAGGAGGGGAAAGAAAGAGGGCGGGCCCCGCGGGTCAGTGAGGGAGAGAGAGAGGGGAGCGAACGGGCGACCGAAGCGGAACGGGGTCGTCGCGTGTGGCGCGCTGGGCTGGAGGCCTTGGCGCTGGGCTGCGGCCTCGGCGCTGGTGGGCTGCGGCCTCGGCGACTGGGCCTGCTGGCCTGGCGCCTGGCGCGCGGGGTTTTTCCTTTTTTTTGAATTACCACAGAGAGAGAAAACTAATTATAGATAAACCTATAATATTTTTACATAGGACATATATATCAATAAAATCAAAAAAATAAATCCTACAACGTGAACATTTTTCCAGAGGCAAAACAGAAAAAAAACATTTTCTACAAATTCCAAATAAAATTCAAATTTTGAATTCAAACCTTTTGGCAATATTTTCTTCTGACATTTTTGGAGTGTCATGTTAGCTCCTCTCATACTTTTAAACAAGTATTTGTCAGGGATATTTTAAACAAATTTCGAATGCCAAGTTGAATTCAAATTCAAATAAAACTCAAATGCCTCTGAAAATTTCCAAATGCCACACAATTCAAACAAAATGCATAGATGCTTAACTAATAATTGTAAAACATTCCGAATGAGAAATTTGGGATGTTACAAAAAGCCTCTGGTCGTGACGCCGTGGTGGGCTCGGTGGTGACCTCCGTCCTACCGTCCTCGCGGTCTTGGTCTTGTTGCACCGGAATGGAAACCTTTGGCTGATTCCTCGGGACTCCGTGCCTGTGCTTGCCTCTTTAGCATCGAAGCGGAAACTGGTACACTGCGCCCGCCTGGCCTTGGTCGTCGCGGCTCACTTCATCCGAACCTCGCGAGGTGAGGCTTGCATACAGATCTCCGCTCCTCAGGAGCCAGCCTGAGGAGGCCGCTCCTCGTAGACATCTTGGAGTCGTCCGCCTCGCAATGCTTGGCCCCTCGCGAGGGTCTTGAGTTGTTGATGCTGAAGTTGGGCCGCACTGGGCTGTAGATGAAGCCATGCCGCGGGCCACAGGCAGGCAAGTCTGGGTACCCCCGTTCCCAGAACACAGACAGTAGCCGTGGGCCCAAGGCGCGCTCGAACATGGCTTCGAGGCAAAGCCAAAGGGCAAGTGCGGAGCTCCGCGGGCCCCAACCGCCTGCGCCCTTGGTCGACGCGTGGCGTTTGATGGGACGTGGGTGTCTCCGCTTCCCCACGCGGCCTCGGCAACCGCTCCCGACTGACAAAAAAGCGGGCGCCTGCCGCTGAGCCTTCATTGCCTTTCTTTCGTCTTGCTCTAGATTCCCTTCTCCCTTTGGTCAGAAAACCTCCACATCTGCCGATCTTCCCTGAGCTCACCACCAATGGCCTCCGATAAGGCGAAGCCTTCGGCTCCGACTGCGCCCAGCTTCTTGGTTCGAGCCAGCCCTGAGCACGTCCACCATCGCCGAGGAGAAGCACCTCGCCGCCGTGCTCTAGCTGACGGCAAGCAACAGCAACGAGGGGGGAGAGACGGTGCTTTGGGTCGGCTCTGCCAAGCCGAAAGCTTTGGGCGGCACCTTTTACCCCTTCTTCCTGCATAGTGTAACATCCCAAATTTTCAATTTGGAATGTTATACATTAGATCATCATTGCATATCATATTTTTATTGCATTTTGGCTTGATCCTAGAAATCCTACGGAACTCAAGGACCCACGGAGAGAGTTGGGGATTTCGTTATCTTCATATTTGAGTTTTCCCAAATTTTGAAAAGAGGATCGTTTGATTTTAATTATTTTCTCTTCGAATATTTCCTTTATGAAAATAAAAGAGAGGAGATAAAATTACTTCCTCAAAATAAAGAAATATTGGAGATTTAAAATTAAAATCAAATAAGAATTTTTATTCGGAGTTTTATCGCTATTTTATTCGAATTAGGAAAAATATGCGTTTTTCAAAATTGCAATAGAGTCCCAAATAAATGTTCACCTTGTCCGGTAGATTTTTAGAGGACGGGGAAAATTCATTTCAGGATTTTTGGAGTCTTTTTAGTATTTCCTTTCTTTGTTTTTTTGCGCAGAATAATTTATAAAATAAAAAGAGGAAACCGACTTCGGGTCGTACCCGAGCGGGACTCTGCCCCGGAGGGGGGGGGCTTTATAAGCCGCGCCGGCAGAGTCCCGAAGCCAATCAGCCCGTGCCCCGCCGCCAAACCCTAGCCGCCGCACAGCCCCGCCGCCGCCGCCACCTACGCAGCGCCGCCGCCGCCGACGTCGCCCGCTGCCGCCGCTGCCGCACCGCCCCGCCGCCCGCGCCGCCGGAGCCGCCACCCGCCGCCCCGCGCCGCCACCCGCCGCCAACCGCCGCCGCACCAGAGCCGCACCGCCGCCGCCGCCGTCTCGCCCGACCCGCCGGAGGTAGCCGCCGCCGCCCTCGGTTTTCGCGAGAAACCGATCGTTTTTTTCGAAACCCTAGATCTGTTTTTTTTTCAGATCTGGTACGGTTTTTTATTGGGTTTAGTTATTTAGCGGACATTCGTCCGTACGTTCTTTTTAACGAACGGTTTTCGCACGTTAGCCGCAGATAACGAACGTTCGTTCGTTAGCCTGTTCGTCAGTTTTTCTTTTTCTCGGATTTTTCGCGATTATTTTCGATCGCGATTTCTGATCCGATTTTCGTTGTAGTATAACTTTTCCCTCGTTTATCGGAATCAGGCGATTCAAGCGCCTAGATTTTCGTCTCGAAGCCCTCTTTCTGTTGAACCAACTTAAACAAGGTTTTGCTACCGTAAAATTTGACTTTAGTCCAGATTAGATATCTGATCTTGTTTCTTTCGCAGTTTGAGTTTCCTTGCTTCGTTTGATTTGATTCTTTTTGCAAACCGGAGTTCTTAAGTTGAACTTTCTGGTTAGATTTCTTATTTGAGTTTTACCCGTGCAACTTGCTTGATTTCTTAATGTTTGTTTGTTTGTTTGTGATAGAGTACCCGGAGTGCGAAGCGTGTTACTTCGAGTCTCTAGGTTTCACGGATCATCGGCAAGGCAAGTAACACTTTGATTATACCTCTTTACTACCCAGTTTTATTGCATTAGATCAATCCTCGAACAATTGCATGGTTAGGATCTGATTAAATTGTGGGTTTGGGAAGTAGATGAGGTAGTACCTATTCACCTGTTTATTATCAAACCTTTGGGAGTTACTTCTACGTTGCTTATACTGCTATGCTATGCTCGTAGACATGGATTGGGTTTGAGTGTATTCATGATAGATGTGAGTTTGTTAATTAATGGTTCAACTTAAGGTGGCAACTTAAATGCACATCTGGGTGGATTGGTTGCGGGCACCTGGAGAATCCAGTGTTGTCCTAGGATATCCCGGAGGACCCGTGTGATCATCCTACGGCTCGCCACCCAGGCTCAAAGGGATCATAAGATTATTCATGCTAGAAACTTCCGTGTGCAGCCACAAGCCATTATGGGCTCTAGCATAGTTGACTAAGTTGCGTGAAGCTCTTGAAGAGGTAGACAAGCATATGTAGTGGGTTGTAGGTGGTACTGTCTACCCAGAGTAGAGAGTTAATGTTTTAGAAAGACTGTGTCTCGAATCTCCGACCATGGATGTATTCGAGTCTTGTGGGGAAAAGTGCGCAAACCTCTGCAGAGTGTACAAACTAATCATGATTAGCCGTGTCCCCGGTTATGGACATCTTGAGTATCTAGATCTTGGATTATCATGTGGATCTCATCACTCTTAATATAAATTTTGATTGGGTTTAATGATGATTTTTAATTGGGATTGAGTCAGAGGAACCTTCTCAATGTTTAACAACTACCATGATAGTTAATTAGAATTTATTCCTTTGTTGTAGGAAAAAATTGGCTTTTCGCAAAACATATTAACCATACAGCCTCCACCAGCCATATATGCATGTAGTGATAGCATTATCTGTTTCATTACTCTCTTGTGTTACATTGCCAGCATATTCCATGTGCTGACCCGTCTCAGGCTGCAATGTATCATGTTGCAGACTTTTCAGACGACGAGTAAGGTGCCGTAGGTCGTGGTCTTTCACTCAGTGATGCCGTTGGAGTTGATGGACTCGTTTTATCTTCCAAGCCTTCCGCTGTTATTGTTTTAGATGGCCTTAAGCCATATTTATTGTAATAAGTTCTCTTTTGAGACATTCGATGTAATAAGTGTGTGATTGCTACTCTGTTATAAATCCTCAAGTACTGTGCGTGTCAGCATTACCGATCCAGGGATGCCATTGAAGCACAGAGATCAGACTGTTTGAGGTCTGGTCGCTACAAGATGGTATCAGAGCACATGCTGACTGTAGGACACGACCACTAAGCTAAAACCCTAGATCACTTCTCTCTTATCATTTTTGACTCCTCTCCATTTTCTACTCTTTAGGATGGCGGATGCAAGGAACAAGCTTGCACAACCGGATGAAGACACACCTTTTGGACGACATTTGACGGAAGTCACTAGGTACCTGAACATCGGAATACCAAGCTTCACCGGGACTTATAACGCCACTTTACCAGAAGAGGAGCGCTGGATGATTCAAGTTCAAGTTCCAGGAAGGACATTTACGCTAGTCACTGAGCCCATAGAGTTTTCCTTTGACACACCCACCTGGAGTCTAGGCAAAAGCATGGCAGCCCACATCACCATGGAACGCATTGGAGAAGTCTACCACAAGGATCTCAAGGATACTATCTACCAGATTTGTGGGTGCCGAGATGAGCAATGGGAGATGATCAGCACCAGGAAGGATAGATCTATTATAGCTTTCATCCAGGAGTTAAACCAACACATCCGTCGCCAAGAGAACCAGATGTGCGCAGGCATGATGGATCTGAAGAAGGCAATGACCAGGATCACAGAGCTGGAGGAAGAACTCAAGGCTACTCGCGAAGATTATGAGGAGGAAATCGTCGTACTAGTGGAGAAGAATGACGACCTGACAAGGAAGCTGGGAGTATTCATGGGAGATCCCGCGCCAGGAGGTGAAGATGACGAATCCACTTGCCCGGAAAACTACATCATCATCGACGACACCAACTCGGACCCTGACGATAGCGATGATGGTTTTGTTGATGAAGCTGGAGCAGATATTATGGAGTCTTCCACCGAGCAATTTTTCTAGTCGACCACCATAACAGTAGTAGTATTCCCCCCTGTATATAGTATAGTCCGAGCACTTTGTAACCATAGTTAGACCGATTGTATGCCCTTGCTTGCTTGATTGAGTGATATGTTTGTGTTTGTCTCATGTGCATATGGGTAGTGTTTTCCCCCTAGACCTGATTCTATTCTGTTTTCTCATCTTTTCTAAACCCAGCAGATGCCTCCGAGATGTGACAATGGATTTGCCTTCCCACCGGAGCTCACTCAGTTGATCCAGTAGCAGAATGCATTGATGCATATACTAGTCCAGAATCAGAATCAGGGGAACAACAACAACAACCCACCACCACCACCACCCGTTGATCACTTAGCCCGTTTTCTAAGGCTGAATCCGCCGGTGTTCTCCAGTAGCACCGAGCCGATAGTTGCAGATGATTGGCTCCACAAGATTGGAAGGGAGCTGTCCACTACAGGATGCACAAATGCGGAGAGAGTGCGTTTCGCCGCACATCAGCTTGATGGACCCGCAACATCGTGGTGGGAGAATTTCACAGCCACTTACCCCATTGACATTGTTACATGGGACCAGTTTCAGCAAGCTTTTCGCACTGCCCATGTATCAGCAGGAGCTATGGCCATGAAGAAGCGCGAGTTTCGCAACTTACGCCAAGGAGGACGCACCGTTGGCCAGTATGTGGATGACTTTAGTAAGCTAGCACATTATGCCCCAGATGACGTTGGTAGGGATGCAGCTAAACAGGAGAAGTTTCGGGAAGGACTGAATGATGAGCTGAGCATGCAGTTGATGGTGGCAAATTTTAATAACTACCAGGAGTTGGTAGATAGAGCTCTCATGATTGAAGGGAAGCAGCATCAGATTGACAACCGCAAGAGGAAGGATGGACAAGGGAAGTACAATTCTGGAGCTCAGCAGAGACCCCGTTTTACCCCGAACTCGGGAGTACCCCTTCAACATAACCATGGAGGTCACAATCACAATGGAGGGATGTCGCACAACCATAGTAGCTCCAAGAACGGGAATGGTAATGGAGGAAGCAACGGACAGAACCGCTCCAACCCAGCAACGCCCGCCAAGAAGGATCTAAGTCACATTACTTGTTTCAAGTGCGGGAAGAATGGACATTATGCCACGGAGTGTTCAGAGCAAAGAATGGAAATGGCAATGGAAGCTTTGGGAAGAAGCCCAACCCTTTCAACAGGGGACAAGTGAACCACGTTAATGTGGAGGAGGTTGAAGCGCAACCCGATGTAGTAATAGGTAAGTTTATGGTTAAGTCATTTACTGCAATCGTTCTTTTTGATACTGGTGCATCGCATTCATACATATCAAGGGGATTTGTGGATAAGTTTAAACTGCCAACCCAAGCCCTTAGGTCACCCATGTTAGTAACCTCGCCAGGAGCAGAGTATATGGCTAGCCTATGGTGTGATCGGCTACCATTAAGGATTGGTAACTACCTGTTTCCCTCGGACCTAATAGTATTGGAGTCACAAGGACTGGATGTGATATTAGGCATGGATTGGTTATCGAAGTATGTAGGGAACATTGACTGCGCCAGTAAGTCGATTTTGCTTACCACCCCAGAAGGAAGAAGGATCAAGTATGTATCCCGGCATGTGCCGAGTGGGACTCAAGTGAATTCCTTATCAGGAGTTGTACAGGAGGAAGTACCAGTGGTGAAGGATTTTCCGGATGTATTTCCAGAAGAGTTGCCAGGCATGCCACCGGATAGAGACATTGAGTTTTTGATCGAGCTTTTGCCAGGCACGGGACCAATATCTAAGAGATCGTACAGAATGCCCGCAAAGGATTTGGAGGAAATTAAGAAGCAGATTAAGGAGTTACTGGATAAAGGCTATATTCGCCCAAGTTCGTCACCTTGGGGATCACTAGTACTTCTAGTGGAGAAGAAGGATGGATCATTGAGGATGGTTGTTGATTATCGAGGATTGAATGAGGTGACGATCAAAAAACAAGTACCCACTGCCGATGATAAATGACTTGTTTGACCAGCTGCAAGGAGCTAAGGTGTTTTCCAAGATCGATCTGCGATCAGTGTACCACCAACTGAAGATTCGAGAGCAGGATATACCTAAGACAGCCTTTACCACAAGGTACGGGCTATATGAGTATACCGTTATGTCATTTGGTCTGACTAACGCACCTACCTATTTTATGAACATGATGAACAAAGTGTTTATGGAGTTTTTGGATAAGTTCGTCGTGGTATTCATTGATGATATTCTGGTCTACTCAAAGAATGAAGAGGAACATAAGGAGCATTTGCGTTTGGTACTTGGGAAGCTCAGAGAACATCAGCTATACGCCAAGTTCAGCAAGTGTGAGTTTTGGTTGAAGGAAGTTGGATTTCTTGGACATGTTATATCTGGAGAAGGAATAGCGGTAGACCCCACCAAAGTTGTCACTGTGACAAATTGGGAAGAACCCATGTCAGTTGGAGAGATCCGGAGTTTTCTTGGACTCGCAGGATACTACTGGAGGTTCATTGAGAATTTCTCGAAGATTGCAAAACCCATGACGGAGTTGTTGAAGAAGGACACCAAGTTCAAATGGACTGAGGAATGTGAGGCCAGTTTTCAGGAGTTGAAGAAACGCTTGGTTACAGCTCCAGTGTTGATTCTTCCAGATCAACGCAAGGATTACCAGGTATATTGCGATGCTTCTCGTCGAGGACTTGGAGCAGTGCTTATGCAGGAGGGAAGAGTTGTTTTATATGCCTCCCGACAACTTAAACCCCATGAGTTGAATTATGCTACACATGATTTGGGGTTAGCAGCCGTAGTGCATGCGTTGAAAACGTGGAGACACTTTCTCATCAGAAACCATTGTGAGGTGTACACTGATACGTCTCCAACGTATCTATAATTTTTGATTATTCCATGCTATATTATATTCTGTTTTGGACACTATTGGGCTTTATTATACACTTTTATATTATTTTTGGGACTAACCTATTAACTGGAGGCCCAGCCCAGAATTGTTGTTTTTTGCCTATTTCAGAGTTTCGCAGAAAAAGAATATCAAACAGAGTCCAAATGGAATGAAACCTTCGGGAACGTGATTTTCGGAACGAACGTGATCCAGAGGACTTGGACCCTACATCAAGACATCAACCAGGAGGGCACGAGGTAGGGGGCGCGCCTACCCCCCTGGGCGCGCCCTCCACCCTCGTGGGCCCCCTGTTGCTCCACCGACGTACTCCGTCCTTCTATATATACCTACGTACCCCCAAACTACCAGATACAGAGCCAAAAACCTAATTCCACCGCCGCAACCTTCTGTACCCGTGAGATCCCATCTTGGGGCCTGTTCCGGAGCTCCGCCGGAAGGGGCGTCGATCATGGAGGGCTTCTACATCAACACCATAGCCTCTCCGATGATGTGTGAGTAGTTTACCTTAGACCTTCGGGTCCATAGTTATTAGCTAGATGGCTTCTTCTCTCTTTTTGGATCTCAATACAATGTTCTCCCCCTCTCTCATGGAGATCTATTCGATGTAATCTTCTTTTGCGGTGTGTTTGTTGAGACTGATGAATTGTGGGTTTATGATCAAGTTTATCTATGAACAATATTTGAATCTTCTCTGAATTCTTTTATGTATGATTGGTTATCTTTGCAAGTCTCTTCGAATTATCAGTTTGGTTTGGCCTACTAGATTGATCTTTCTTGCAATGGGAGAAGTGCTTAGCTTTGGGTTCAATCTTGCGTGTCCTTTCCCAGTGACAGTAGGGGCAGCAAGGCAAGTATTGTATTGTTGCCATCGAGGATAACAAGATGGGGTTTATATCATATTGCATGAGTTTATCCCTCTACATCATGTCATCTTGCTTAAAGCGTTACTCTGTTCTTATGAACTTAATACTCTAGATGCATGCTGGATAGCGGTCAATGTGTGGAGTAATAGTAGTAGATGCAGGCAGGAGTCGGTCTACTTGTCTCGGACGTTATGCCTATATACATGATCATACCTAGATATTCTCATAACTATGCTCAATTCTGTCAATTGCTCAACAGTAATTTGTTCACCCACCGTAATACTTATGCTCTTGAGAGAAGCCACTAGTGAAACCTATGGCCCTCGGGTCTATTTTCCATCGAAAGAAGTGTATTTACCCCCCTTAACTTTCACGTTTGGGCTACATCACCCCCTCAACTCAAAAACCAGTTACTTAATCCCCCAAACTTTGCAATATCGGACCAAACACCCCCTAGCACTCCGATTAGTGGTTTTAGATGGTGGTTTTGCTGATGCAGGAACGAGGCAAAGAGGAAAAGCGTCACTGCGTTGGCAGTTCATTGAACACTTCTCGCAAGCGTCCGCGTAAAAATTTTGATCGGTGCCCTCGGCTCTTGCTAGCTAGCTGCTTAGTGCAATCAACAAATCTATGTACTAGTAGCTAACTGCTTACACGCTCGGCCAGCTAGCTGCTTATGCGCGAGGTGACTTCATCTCCAAACTAACCATGGCGGGTTGGTGGTGAAGGACCGTGGCGGGCACCTTGCCTACCCTGACATGAGAGAAACTGGTGCCTTTGTGGACCTGCTAGTGTACAGACCATGCCACCCTTGCGGCATGTCACTTCTCGTCGCCGTGGCGCACCACTACCAGCCCTCTCGCTCTACGCCAGGCTACCGCCAGCACCTTCGATGTGTCCGACCTCCACACGTCAAACACCAGGAAGTCCACACATGCGGGCATGGCAATCTCCCGTGCAACAAGTGCGGCGGCAAGGGCGTGCTCATCGCGGTCTCTCGTGCACCGAGCGATAGCTTCAAGGGCGTGCTCGTGGAGGTCTCCCATGCGCCGAGCGATGGCCTCAAGGGCGTGCTCGTGGCGGCCACCCGCGTCGAGCGACGATGGCAATGGCGAGGATTGTGGCGGCCTCCGGTGCACCAAACGATGGTGGCGAGGGCTAGGCTAGTGCCGGCCACTCGTGCGCTGATGGACGGGCAGACAGCAGCGACGCCAAAGCTCGTGGCAGCCTCTAGTGTGCCGAGTGGCAGCGGTGAGGGCGATGCTCATGGCGGCCTCCTGTGCGCCAAGCGACGACGGCGAGGGTAAGGTTCATGGTGGCCTCCCGTGTGCGCGGCGAGGGTGAGGCATGTGGTAGCCTCCAGTGCGCCAGGCGGCGACGACTAGGGCTCCGCACCAGCACTCGGTGTTCGACGCACTCTGGAGCAGGGGCTCCCATACGCATGCTTGGCGTGGAAGATGGTCCTGAGAAGAAATAGTTTGCTTACACTGACATGTGGGTTACTGGACGAGGTGGCAGTATATAAGTCAACCAACGAAACTAGGTCATCTTATCTGGTCAGCAAAACCATCCGCAAAACTAGCTTGCAAGTCTCCCAGGGGGTGTTTTATCTGGTATTGCAAAGTTTAGGGGATTAAGTAATTGGTTTTTGAGTTGAGGGGGTGATGTAACCCAAATCTGAAAGTTCAGGGGGGTATGTATACTTCTTTCATTTTCCGTCATATTAATCTCCCATCAACAAGTTATTTCCGTTGCCTTTTATTTTGCTTCTATTTTACTTTGCATCTTTATCATAAAAATACCAAAAATATTATCTTATCATATCTATCAGATCTCACTCTCGTAAGTGACCGTGTAGGGATTGACAACCCCTTATCGCGTTGGTTGCGAGGATTTATTTGTTTGTGTAGGTGCAAGGGACTCGTGCGTGGCCTCCTACTGGATTGATACCTTGGTTCTCAAAAACTGAGGGAAATACTTACGCTACTTTGCTGCATCACCCTTTCCTCTTCAAGGGAAAACCAACGCAGTGCTCAAGAGGTAGCAAGAAGGATTTCTGGCGCCGTTGCCAGGGAGGCTTACGCAAGGTCAAGTCAAGATTTGCACTCCCGACAACGAGCCATTTCTGGCGCCATTGCCGGGGAGTCTACACAAAAGTCAACATACCAAGTACCCATCACAAACCCTTATCTCCCGCATTACATTATTTGCCATTTGCCTCCCGTTTTCCTCTCCCCCACTTCACCCTTGCCGTTTTATTCGCCCTCTCTTTTTCGTTCGCTTCTTTTTCGCTTGCTTTGTCATTATGTCTAGTCCCCTATCTTCTCCGTTGTCTCTCGAGAATGAAGTTCTAAATTTTAAGCAAAGGGAGGGAGAAAATCTAAAAGACGCTTGGTATAGAATTTGCAATGCTCAAAATAGATCTACCAGGAAGCAATCTACTTCCGTTCTTCTCCCCAATTTTTATGTAGGCGCTACTTCTTGGTACAGATATATCCTTGATACCATTACCGGAGGGAATTTCTTGGGTAGCCATACTTTTGATTCTTATAATGCTATGATAGATTTGTTTGGCTCACCAGCTCTTTTGGTTAATGGAACTATGTTAACTTTGGAGCATGTAATGCAAAGACTTGAAATTATTGAAAATAAAGTTGCTACCGTAGAGTTAATTGAGAATCTGGATAAAAAGATCCACAACCATATTACCCAATATGGATCTAAAGTAGGAGTCACTTTGAAAAATATTAAGGAGAAGGAACCCATAGTTGATGAAAGAATAAATCAAGATTCCACTAGAATCGATAAACTTGAGGGTATCATTACCAACTTGGGAACCGCTTTTTCTTCCGTAAAGAATACTCCAAGACTTCCAACTAAAATTGCCAAGCTTATGTATGTTCCTAAAAACAAGGGTGAATCCTCTAGTAAGGAAACCGCGGATCTCAGATCTATAAGTATTCATCCCAGTCTTTTTGCTATCATTAAGGAATCATTTGCTACAAATGAATTTTTCGATTTTGTGCCTAGGAGTTTGATAATTAATAAAAAGAAAGAAACTCCTAAGGATGATAGATGTCTTATTAAAGAGTTGCCTACCAAAGATGGCAACACCTAGATCTATCCTTGCTTTTATGCCTAGCTAGGGGCGTTAAACGATAGCGCTTGTTGGGAGGCAACCCAATTTTATTTTTAGTTTTTTTTTTGCTTTTTGCTTCTGTTTAGGAATAAATATTTGATCTAGCCTCTGGTTAGATGTGTTTTTATGTTTTAATTAGTGTTTGTGCCAAGTTTGACCTATAGGATCTTCTTGGATGATAGTTATTTGATCTTGCTGTAAATTCCAGAAACTTTCTGTTCATGAAAATAATTGTTAAAAATCACCAGAACGTGATAAAATATTGATTCCAATTGCTGATCATCAATAAACAAATTTTCTAGGTCGTCCTATTTTGGTTGAATTTTTGGGGTTCCAGAAGTTTGCGTTAGTTACAGATTACGACAGACTGTTCTGTTTTTGACAGATTCTGTTTTTCGTGTGTTGTTTGCTTATTTTGATGAATCTATGGCTAGTAAAATATTTTATAAACCATAGATTAGTTGGAATACAGTAGGTTTAACACCAATATAAATAAAGAATGAGTTCATTGTAGTACCTTGAAGTGGTCTTTTGTTTTCTTTCGCTACGGAGCTTACGAGATTTTCTGTTAAGTTTTGCGTTATGAAGTTTTCAAGTTTTGGGTAAAAGATTTGATGGATTATGGAACAAGGAGTGGCAAGATCCTAAGCTTGGGGATTCCCATGGCACCCCAAGGTAATCTAAGGACACCTAAAAGCCAAAGCTTGGGGATGCCCCGGAAGGCATCCCCTCTTTCGTCTACTTCCATCGGTACTTGGAGCTATATTTTTATTCACCACATGATATGTGTTTTGCTTGGAGTGTCTTGTATTATTTGAGTCTTTATTTGTTAGTTTACCACAATCATCCTTGCTGTACACACCTTTTGAGAGAGACACACATGATTCAGAATTTATTAGAATACTCTATGTGCTTCACTTATATCTTTTGAGTTATATAGTTTTTGCTCTAGTGCTTCACTTATATCTTTTAGAGCACGGTGGTGATTTTGTTTTATAGAAACTATTGTTCTCTCATGCTTCACTTATATTATTTTGAGAGTCCTACAAAACAGCATGGTAATTTGCTTTAATTATGATAGGCATTCAAGATTACGAAAAAAATTCTTATGAGTGTGTTGAATACTATGAGAAGTTAGATGCTTGATAATTGTTTTGAGATATGGAGATGATGATATTAGAGTCATGCTAGTTGAGTAGTTGTGAATTTGAGAAATACTTGTGTTAAAGTTTGTGATTCCCGTAGCATGCACGTATGGTGAACCGTTATGTGATGAAGTCAGAGCATGATTTATTTATTGATTGTCTTCCTTATGAGTGGCGGTCGGGGACGAGCGATGGTCTTTTCCTACCAATCTATCCCCCTAGGAGCATGCGCGTAATACTTTGCTTTGATAACTTGCAGATTTTTGGAATAAGTATATGAGTTCTTTATGACTAATGTTGAGTCCATGGATTATACACACTTTTCCTCCTTCCACCGTTGCTAGCCTCTCTAATACCGCGCACTTTTCGCCGGTATCATACACCCACCATATACCTTCCTCAAAACAGCCACCATACCTACCTATGATGGCATTTCCATAGCCATTCCGAGATATATTGCCATGCAACTTACCACCGTTCCGTTTACTATGACACGCTCCATCATTGTCATATTGCTTCGCATGATCATGTAGTTGACATTGTATTTGTGGCAAAGCCACCGTTCATAATTCTTTCATACATGTCACTCTTGATTCATTGCATATCCCGGTACACCGCCGGAGGCATTCACATAGAGTCATATTTTGTTCTAAGTATTGAGTTGTAATTGTTGAGTTGTAAGAAAATAAAAGTTTGATGATCATCATTTTTAGAGGATTGTCCCAAGTGAGGAAAGGATGTATGTCAGAGAGTGAAGGCAGAACATCAGAAGCCAACAGGATTACTACAACCACTACCGGTACCCGAATGGAAGTGGGACAAGCTAGGCATGGATTTTATCACGGGATTACCCAGGACTCGTTCAGGCTATGACTCAATATGGGTTGTAGTCGATCGTTTGACGAAGGTAGCTCATTTCATCCCAGTGAAGACCACTTACACCAGTGCTAAGTTGGCAAAGATATACATGACCAGGATCGTGTGTCTGCATGGAGTTCCGAGGACCATTGTATCAGACAGAGGAACCCAGTTTACCTCCAAGTTTTGGAATCAGTTGCATGAGACTTTGGGAACCAGGCTAGAGTTCAGTACAGCTTTTCACCCGCAGACAGATGGACAGACTGAGAGAGTCAATCAGATTCTGGAGGACATGTTGAGAGCTTGTGCGCTAGACTATGGATCTAGTTGGGACGATAATTTGCCGTATGCAGAGTTCTCTTACAACAACAGCTATCAAGCCAGTTTGAAGATGGCCCATTTCGAAGCATTGTACGGAAGGAGGTGCAGGACACCGTTGTTGTGGGATGAAGTTGGAGATCGCCAGTTGTTTGGACCCGATTTGATTAAAGAATCTGAAGAGAAGGTTAAGCTGATTCGCGATAGACTCAAGGTAGCGCAGTCCAGGCAGAAGAGCTATGCGGATTCTAAACGCAAGGAGAATGTTTACGAAGTTCGAGACAGAGTGTATCTTCGTGTATCACCACTTCGAGGAGTGAAGCGTTTTGGAGTTAAGGGAAAGTTAGCCCCGAGATTTGTAGGACCTTACCGTGTTTTGGAACGAATGGGAGAAGTTGCCTACAAGTTGGAATTGCCCGAAGGATTGTCAGGAGTTCACGATGTGTTCTATGTTTCTCAGTTGAAGAAGTGCCACGTAGAGATGGCTAATATCCCTCTGAGAGATACAGTGCCACTGGAAGCGATACAGTTGGATAGCGATTTGACATACGAGGAGAAACCAGTCAAGATTCTCGAGTTTGCCAGCCGAGTTAAACGCAACAAGGTTATCAAGTTCTGCAAAGTTCAGTGGAGCCACCATACCGAGGATGAAGCCACCTGGGAACGAGAGGAAGACCTACGGAAGGATCACCCTCACCTATTTTCTAGCCAACCCGAATCTCGAGGGCGAGATTCATCTTAAGAGGGGTAGGTTTGTAACATCCCAAATTTTCAATTTGGAATGTTATACATTAGATCATCATTGCATATCATATTTTTGTTGCATTTTGGCTTGATCCTAGAAATCCTACGCAACTCAAGGACCCACGGAGAGAGTTGGGGATTTCGTTATTTTCATATTTGAGTTTTCTTAAATTTTGAAAAGAGGATCGTTTGATTTTAATTATTTTCTCTTCGAATATTTCCTTTGTGAAAATAAAAGAGAGCAGGTAAAATGACTTCCTCAAAATAAAGAAATATTGGAGATTTAAAATTAAAATCAAATAAGAATTTTTATTCGGAGTTTTATCGCTATTTTATTTGAATTAAGAAAAATATGCGTTTTTCAAAATTGCATTAGAGTCCCAAATAAATGTTCACCTTGTCCGGTAGATTTTTAGAGGACTGGGAAAATTTATTTCAGGATTTTTGGAGCCCGTTTAGTATTTCTTATCTTTGTCTTTCTGTGCGGAATAATTTATATATATATAAAAGAGGAAACCAACTTCGGGCCGTACCCGAGCGGGACTCCGCCGGAGGGGGGGGGGGCTTTATAAGCCGCGCCGGCCGAGCCCCGAAGCCCATCAGCCCGCGCCCCGCCGCCAAACCCTAGCCGCCGCGCAGCCCCGCCGCCGCCGACGCCGCCCGCTGCCGCCGGTGCCGCATCGCCCCGCCACGGGAGCCGCCACCCGCCGCCAACCGCTGCCGCCGTCGTCTTGCCCGACGCGCCGGAGGTAGCCGCCGCCGCCCTCGGTTTTTGCGAGAAAACCGATCGGTTTTTTTCGAAACCCTAGATCTGTTTTTTTCCAGATCTGGTTTGGTTTTTTTCGGTTTAGTTATTTAGCGGACGTTCATCCGTACAAACGGTTTTCGCCCGTTAGCCGCAGATAACGAACGTTCGTTCGTTAGCCTGTTCGTCAGTTTTTCTTTCTCTCGGGTTTTTCGCGATTATTTTCGATCGCGATTTCTGATCCGATTTTCGTTCTAGTATAACTTTTCGCTCGTTTATCGGAATCAGGCAATTCAAGCGCCTAGATTTTCGTCTCGAAGACCTCTTTCTGTTTAACCAACTTAAACAAGATTTTGCTACTGTAAAATTTGACTTTAGTCCAGATTAGTAATCGTATCTTGTTTCTTTCGTAGTTTGAGTTTCTTTGCTTCGTTTGATTTGATTCTTTTTGCAAACCGGAGTTCTTAAGTTGAACTTTCTGGTTAGATTTCTTTTTTGAGTTTTACCCGTGCAGCTTGCTTGATTGCTTAATGTTTGTTTGTTTGTTTGCGATAGAGTACCCGGAGTGTGAAGCGTGTTACTACGAGTCTCTAGGTTTCGCGGATCATTAGCAAGGCAAGTAACACTTTGATCATACCTCTTTACTACCCAATTTTATTGCATTAGATCAATCCTCAAACAATTGCATGGTTAGGATCTGATTAAATTGTGGGTTTGGGAAGTAGATGAGGTAGTACCTATTCACCTGTTTATTATCAAACCTTTGGGAGTTACTTCTACGTTGCTTATACTGCTATGCTATGCTCGTAGACGTGGATTGGGTTTGAGTGTATTCATGACAGATGTGAGTTTGTTAATTAATGGTTCAACTTAAGGTGGCAACTTAAATGCACATCTGGGTGGATTGGTTGCGGGCACCTGGAGAATCCAGTGTTGTCCTAGGATATCCCGGAGGACCCGTGTGATCATCCTACGGCTTGCCACCCAGGCTCAAAGGGATCATAAGATTATTCATGCTAGAAACTTCCATGTGCAGCCACAAGCTATTATGGGCTCTGGCATAGTTGAGTAAGTTGCGTGAAGCTCTTGAAGAGGTAGACTAGCAGATGTAGTGGGTTGTAGGTCGTACTGTCTACCCAGAGTAGAGAGTTAATGTTTCAGAAAGACTGTGTCTCAAATCTCCGACCATGGATGTATTCGAGTCTTGTGGGGAAAAGTGCGCAAACCTCTGCAGAGTGTACAAACTAATCACGATTAGCCGTGTCCCCAGTTATGGACATCTTGAGTATCTAGATCTCGGATTATCGTGTGGATCTCATCACTCTTAATATAAATTTTGATTGGGTTTAATGATGATTTTTAATTGGGATTGAGTCGGAGGAACCTTCTCAATGTTTAACAACTACCATGATAGTTAAATAAAATTTATTCCTTTGTTGTAGAAAAGAAATGGCTTTTCGCAAAACATATTAACCATACAGCCTCCACCAGCCATATATGCATGTAGTGATAGCATTATCTGTTTCATTACTCTCTTGTGTTACATTGCCAGCATATTCCATATGCTGACCCGTTTCGGGCTGCAATGTATCATGTTGCAGACTTTTCAGACGATGAGTAAGGTGCCTTAGGTCGTGGTCTTTCACTCAGTGATGCCGTTGGAGTTGATGGACTCGCTTTATCTTCCAAGCCTTCCGCTGTTATCGTTTTAGATGGCCTTAAGCCATATTTATTGTAATAAGTTCTCTTTTGAGACATTTGATGTAATAAGTGTGTGATTGCTACTCTGTTATAAATCCTCAAATACTGTGCGTGTCAGCATTACCGATCCAGGGATGACACTGAAGCACGGATATTAGACTGTTTGAGGTCTGGTCGCTACACATAGCGTCTTTGCCAGGCTGGTTCCCCCTTTCTCCAGTTTCTTCTACGCCATCCTTCGCCATTACGGGCTCCACGCCCTCCATCTTCACCCAAACTCCATCCTTCTCCTATTGATCTTCGCCTTCTACTGTGAGGCGTTCGTGGGGGTGATGCCCTCCGTTGTGCTGTTCTGCCACTTCTTCTACCTTCGGATAAGCGGCAGCTAGTGCTCGGGGTGCGCCAGCTTCATCACGGCCAACGGCAGCAACGCGATCTCAAGGACCGGGAAGAAGGTGGAGAACTTCCGGAACAAGTGGATCTTCATGGACGCCAAGCGCTCCCACGCTCGGCTGGAGCTGTCGACTGCGCCGCCAACGCCCCTGGAGGGATGGGGTCACGAGAAGCTCACGGACCCTCGGGCGGAGCTGCCGCTGGAGAGGATGACGGCCGACCTGAAGGCGGAGGACCCGAAGGCGAAGAAGCTGACAGGGGCCATGATTGTCAAGGAGTTCCTGACGCAGCGCCTGGCTCCGCTCCAGGCGCACTCGCGCCCCCTGTGGAGGTTCAAGGGCACAGAAGATGACCTCCGGCTACGCCCGGACAACTTGTCCGACGAGGAGCGGAGCAAGGTCGTGCGCACCTTGCTCGGGAAGGACCAGGGTTGCCCCCCGGACACCCATCTTCCACTGTACCACCGCACCGATGGAGAGAAGGTGGCTGCTCCCATGCCCACCTTCAACGAGCGGGGGCTCGTGCTGCTGGAGCCTTCCCAGCCCCCGGGCTCCCCGGTGACGGTGTCCTCCGGCGAGTCCGGCGAGGAGGAGAAGGCGGACTCGGAGGCGACCTGGGAAGGGGTAGGAGAGACTTCTCCCCCACGAAAGACCGATCTCCTCCGCGGCCTTCCCGATGACGACAACGACGACGAGCACCCAGTCAGGGAGCGCTCCACCAGGGTCACCACGAGGTCCGGGGGCACTCCCCCGAAGAGGCTGATGTTGGAAATATGCCCTAGAGGCAATAATAAAATGGTTATTATTATATTTCTGTGTTCATGATAATTGTCTGTTGTTCATGCTATAATTGTATTAACCGGAAACCGTAATAAATGTGTGAATACATAGACCATAATATCTCCCTAGTAAGCCTCTAGTTGACTAGCTCGTTGATCAATAGATGGTTGTGGTTTCCTGACCATGGACATTGGATGTCGTTGATAATGGGATCACATCAAAAGGAGAATGATGTGATGGACAAGACCCAATCCTAGCATAGCACAAGATCGTGTAGTTCGTTTTGCTAGAGCTTTTCTAATGTCAAGTATCTTTTCCTTAGACCATGATATTGTGCAACTCCCGGATACCGTACGAGTGCTTTGGGTGCATCAAATGTCACAACGTAACTGGGTGACTATAAAGGTGCACTACAGGTATCTCCGAAAGTGTCTGTTGGGTTGGCACGAATTGAGACTGGGATTTTTCACTCCGTATGATGGAGAGGTATCTCTCGGCCCACTCGGCAATGCATCATCATAATGAGCTCAATGTGACTAATGAGTTAGCCACAGGATCATGCGTTGCGGAATGAGTATAGAGACTTGCCGGTAACGAGATTGAACGAGGTATGGGGATACCAACGATCAAATCTCGGGCAAGTAACATACCGATGGACAAACGGAATTGTATATGGGATTGATTGAATCCCCGACATCGTGGTTCATCCGATGATATCATCGTGGAACATGTGGGAGCCAACATGGGTATCCAGATCCCGCTGTTAGTTATTGGCCGGAGAGATGTCTCGGTCATGTATGCATTGTTCCCGAACCCATAGGGTCTACACACTTAAGGTTCGGTGACGCTACAGTTGTAATGGGAATAGTATGTGGTTACTGAAGGTTGTTCGGAGTCCCGGATGAGATCCCGGACGTGACGAGGAACTCCGGAATGGTCCGGAGGTGAAGATCGATATATTGGACGAAGGGTATCGGAGTCCGGAATTGTTCCGGGGGTACCGTGTGACGACCAGCGTGTCCGAAAGGGGTTTCGGAGGCCCCGTCAAGCGTTGGGGGCCTCATGGGCCGAGAGGAGGGGGCAAACCAGCCCACTAAGGGGTTGTGCGCCCCCACACACTTTCCCACGTTGCTTGGGGAGGTGGGGCGCCTCCACCTGGCAAGCCTCCACCTGCTTGGCTTGGGGGGCAAGTCTCCCTAGGGTTTCCCTAGGGAGATCCAATCTGCCTTAGCTCCCGCCTCCCTAGGGGAAACCCTAGGGCGCCTCCCCCCTCTCCCCTTCCCCCTATATATAGTGAGGGGGTGGGAGGGCAGCTGCACCCTTCCCCTGGTGCAGCCCTCCCTCCTCCTATACCTCCTCCTCCTCCTCCGTTGAGCTTGGCGAAGCCCTGCCGGAGAACCACGAGCTCCACCACCACCATGCCGTCGTGATGCCGGAGTTCTCCCTCAACTTCTCCTCTCCTCTTGCTGGATCAAGAAGGAGGAGATGTCCCCCGGCTGTACGTGTGTTGAACGCGGAGGCGTCGTCCGTTCGGCGCTTGGATCAGATCTTCCGCGACTTGAATCGCCGTGAGTACGACTCCATCAACCGCATTCTTGTAACGCTTCCGCTTAGTGATCTTCAAGGGTATGAAGATGCACTCCCTCTCTCTCGTTGCTAGCATCTCCTAGATTGATCTTGGTGACACGTAGGAATTTTTTTGAATTATTACTACGTTCCCAACAGTGGTATCATGAGCTAGATCTATGCGTAGATTCTATGCACGAGTAGAACACAAAGTAGTTGTGGGCGATGATTTGTTCAATTTGCTTACCGTTACTAGTCTTATCTTGATTCGGAGGCATTGTGGGATGAAGCGGCCCAGACCAACCTTACACGTACGCTTACGTGAGACTGGTTCCACCGACTGACATGCACTTGATGCATAAGGTGGCTAGCAGGCGTCTGTCTCTCCCACTTTAGTCGGATCGGATTCGATGAGGAGGGTCCTTATGAAGGGTAAATAGCAATTGGCATATAACCATTGTGGCTTTTGCGTAGGTAAGAAACGTTCTTGCTAGAAACCCATAGCAGCCACGTAAAACATGCAACAGCAATTAGATGACGTCTAACTTGTTTTTGCAGGGTATGCTATGTGATGTGATATGGCCAAAAGGATGTGATGAATGATATATGTGATGTATGAGATTGATCATGTTCTTGTAATAGGAATCACGACTTGCTTGTCGATGAGTATGACAACCGGCAGGAGCCATAGGAGTTGTCTTAATTTATTGTATGACCCGTGTGTCATTGAAAACGCCATGTAATTACTTTAATTTATTGCTAACCGTTAGCCATAGTAGTAGAAGTAATAGTTGGTGAGACAACTTCATGAAGACACGATGATGGAGATCATGGTGTCATGCCGGTGATGAAGGTGATCATGCCGCGCCTCGGAGATGGAGATCAAAGGCGCAAGATGATATTGGCCATATCATTCCACTTTATGATTTGCATGTGTTGTTTGTCATGTTTACATCTTATTTGCTTAGAACGACGGTAGCATAAATAAGATGATTCCTCACTAAAATTTCAGGAAAAGTGTCCCCCCTAACTGTGCACCGTTGCAAAGGTTCGTTGTTTCGATGCACCACGTGATGATCGGGTGTGATAGATTCTAACGTTCGCATACAACGGGTGTAAGCCAGATTTACACATGCAAAACACTTAGGTTGACTTGACGAGCCTAGCATGTACAGACATGGCCTCAGAACACGAGAGACCGAAAGGTCAAACATGAGTCGTATAGTAGATACGATCAACATGGAGATGTTCACCGTTGATGACTAGTCAGTCTCACGTGATGATCGGACACGACCTAGTCGATTTGGATCATGTATCACTTAGATGACTAGAGGGATGTCTGTCTGAGTGGGAGTTCATTAAATAATTTGATTAGATGAACTTAATTATCATGAACTTAGTCTAAAATATCTTTACAATATGTCTTGTAGATCAAATGGCCCACGCTAATGTTGCCCTCAACTTCAACGCGTTCCTAGAGAAAACCAAGCTGAAAGACGATGGTAGCAACTATACGGACTGGGTCCGAAACTTGAGGGTCATCCTCATAGCTGCCAATAAAGCATATGTCCTTGAAGCACCGCTAGGTGACGCACCCATTTTCCCAGCAACTCAAGACGTTATGAACGCCTGGCAGTCACGTAGTGATGATTACTCCCTGGTTCAGTGCGGCATGCTTTACAGTTTAGAACTGGGGCTCCAAAAGCATTTTGAGCAGCACAGAGCATATGAGATGTTCCAAGAGCTGAAAATGGTTTTCCAGGCTCATGCCCGGGTTGAGAGATATGAAGTCTCCGACAAGTTCTACAGTTGTAAGATGGAGGAAAACAATTCTGTCAGCGAGCATATACTCAAAATGTCTGGGTTGCACAACCGCTTGTCTCAGCTGGGAGTTAATCTTCCAGATGACTCGATCATTGACAGGATCCTCCAGTCGCTTCCACCTAGCTACAAGAGCTTTGTGATGACCTACAATATGCAAGGGATGGAGAAGTCCATTCCTGAGTTATATTCAATGTTGAAATCAGCGGAGGTGGAAATCAAAAAGGAACATCAAGTGTTGATGGTGAACAAGACCACTAGTTTCAAGAAACGAAAGGGTAAAAAGAACTTCAAGAATGACGGCAAGGGAGTTGCCGCGCCCGGTAAATCAGTTGCCGAGAAGAAACCAAAGAATGGACCCAAGCCCGAGACTTAGTGCTTTTATTGCAAGGGAAATGGTCACTGGAAGCGGAACTACCCCAAGTACTTAGCGGATAAGAAGGCCGGCAATGCCAAAGGTATATGTGATATACATGTTATTGATGTGCACCTTACCAGAGCTCATAGTAGCCCATGGGTATTTGATACCGGTGCGGTTGCTCCTATTTGTAACTCAAAACAGGAGCTGCGGAATAAGTGGAGACTAGCGAAGGACGAGGTGACGATGCGTGTCGGGAATGGTTCCAAGGTCGATGTGATCGCCGTTGGCACGGTACCTCTACATTTACCCACGGGATTAGTTTTAAACCTCAATAATTGTTATTTAGTGCCAGCTTTGAGCATGAACATTGTATCTGGATCTTGTTTAATGCGAGATGGCTGCTCATTTAATCTGAGAATAATGGTTGTTCTATTTATATGAGAGATATGTTTTTTGGTCATGCCCCGCAGGTCAATGGTTTATTTTTATTGAATCTCGAACATGATGTTACACATATTCATAGAGTGAATGCCAAAAGATGTAAGGTTGATAATGATAGTCCCACATACTTGTGGCACTACCGCCTTGGTCACATTGGTGTCAAACGCATGAAGAAACTCCATGCAGATGGACTTTTGGAGTCTCTTGATTATGAATCATTTGACATGTGCGAACCATGCCTCATGGGCAAAATGACCAAGACTCCGTTCTCCGGAACAATGGAGCGAGCAACCAACTTATTGGAAATCATACATACTGATGTGTGCGGTCCAATGAGCATTGAGGCTTGTGGTGGCTATCGTTATGTTCTCACCCTCAATGATGACTTAAGTAGATATGGGTATGTCTACTTAATGAAACACAAGTCTGAGACCTTTGAAAAGTTCAAGGAATTTCAAAGTGAGGTAGAGAATCAACGTGACAGGAAAATAAAGTTCCTATGATCAGATCGTGGAGGAGAATATTTGAGTCACGAGTTTGCCACGCACCTGAAGAAATGTGGAATTGTTTCACAACTCACGCTGCCTGGAACACCTCAGCGTAATGGTGTGTCTGAACGTCGTAATCGCACTCTATTGGATATGGTGCAATCTATGATGTCTCTTACTGATCTACTGCTATCATTTTGGGGTTATGCTTTAGAGACTGCCGCATTCACTTTAAATAGGGCTTCGTCGAAATCTGTTGAGACGACACCGTATGAATTATGGTTTGGGAAGAAACCTAAGCTGTCATTTCTGAAAGTTTGGGGATGCGATGCTTATGTCAAGAAACTTCAACCTGAAAAGCTCGAACCCAAGTCGGAAAAACTGCGTCTTCATAGGATACCCTAAGGAAACTATTGGGTATACCTTCTACCTCAGATCCGAAGGCAAGATCTTTGTTGCCAAGAATGGATCCTTTCTGCAGAAAGAGTTTCTCTCAAAAGAAGTAAGTGGGAGGAAAGTAGAACTTGATGAGATACTGCCTCTTGAACCGAAGAGTAGCGCAGCTCAGGAAGATGTTTCTGTGGTGCCTGCACCGACTAGAGAGGAAGTTGTTGATGATGATCTTGAAACTTCGGATCAAGTTACTACTGAACTTCGTAGGTCCACGAGGACACGTTCTGCACCAGAGTGGTACGGCAACCCTGTCCTGGAAATCATGTTGTTAGACAACGGAGAACCTTCGAACTATGAAGAAGCGCTGGCGATCCCGGATTCCAACAAATGGCTTGAGGCCATGAAATCCGAGATAGGATCCATGTATGAAAACAAAGTATGGACTTTGACAGACTTGCCCGATGATCGGCAAGCCATAGAGAATAAATGGATCTTTAAGAAGAAGACTGACGCGGATGGTAATGTAACCATCTATAAGGCTCGGCTTGTTGCTAAGGGTTATTGACAAGTTCAAGGGGTTGACTACGATGAGACCTTCTCACCCGTAGCGAAGCTGAAGTCTGTCCGAATCATGTTACCAATTGCCGCATTCTATGATTATGAGATATGGCAAATGGACATCAAAACAACATTCCTTAACGGTTCCTTAAGGAAGAATTGTATATGATGCAACCGGAAGGTTTTGTCAATCCTAAGAATGCTGACAAGGTATGCAAGCTCCAGCGCTCCATCTATGGGCTGGTGCAAGCATCTCGGAGTTGGAACATTCGCTTTAATGAAATGATCAAAGCGTTTGGGTTTATGCAAACTTATGGAGAAGCCTGTGTTTACAAGAAAGTGAGCGGGAGCTCTGTAGCATTTCTCATATTATATGTGGATGACATACTGTTGATGGGAAATGATATAGAACTCTCGGAAAGCATAAAGGCCTACTTGAATAAGTGTTTTTCAATGAAGGACCTTGGAGAAGCTGCTTACATATTAGGCATCAAGATCTATAGAGATAGATGGAGACGCCTCATTGGTCTTTCACAAAGTACATACCTTGACAAGATATTGAATAAGTTCAATATGGATCGGTCCAAGAAGGAGTTCTTGCCTGTATTGCAAGGTGTGAGATTGAGCACGGCTCAATGCCCGACCTCGGCAGAAGATAGAGAAAAGATGAGTGTCATCCCCTATGCCTCAGCCATAGGGTCTATTATGTATGCCATGCTGTGTACCAGACTTGATGTGAACCTTGCCGTAAGTTTGGTAGGGTTACGTCGATGCTAGCTTCGACACAGATCTGGATGACTCCAAGTCACAAACCGGATACGTGTGCATTTTGAATGGTGGGGCAGTCAGCTGGTGCAGTTGCAAGCAAAGCGTCGTGGCGGGATCTACATGTGAAGCGGAGTACATAGCAGCCTCGGAGGCAGCACAGGAAGCAGTCTGGATGAAGGACTTCATCACCGACCTAGGAGTTATTCCCAATGCGTCGGGCCCGATGACTCTCTTATGTGACAACATTGGAGCTATTGCCCTTGCCAAGGAACCCAGGTTTCTCAAGAAGACCAGGCATATCAAACGTCGCTTCAACTCCATTCATGAATATATTCAAGATGGAGACATAGATATTTGTAAAGTGCATACAGATCTGAATGTCGCAGATCCGTTGACTAAACCTCTTCCACGAGCAAAACATGATCAACACCAGAACTCTATGGGTGTTCGATTCATCACAATGTAAATAGATTATTGACTCTAGTGCAAGTGGGAGACTGTTGGAAATATGCCCTAGAGGCAATAATAAAATGGTTATTATTATATTTCCTTGTTCATGTTAATTGTCTGTTGTTCATGCTATAATTGTATTAACTGGAAACCGTAATACATGTGTGAATACATAGACCGTAATATGTCCCTAGTAAGCCTCTAGTTGACTAGCTCGTTGATCAATAGATGGTTGTGGTTTCCTGACCATGGACATTGGATGTAGTTGATAACGGGATCACATCATTAGGAGAATGATGTGATGGACAAGACCCAATCTTAAGCATAGCACAAGATCGTGTAGTTCGTTTTGCTAGAGCTTTTCTAATGTTAAGTATCGTTTCCTTAGACCATGAGATTGTGCAACTCCCGGATACTGTAGGAGTGCTTTGGGTGCATCAAACGTCACAACGTAACTGGGTGACTATAAAGGTGCACTATAGGTATCTCCAAAAGTGTCTGTTGGGTTGGCACGAATCGAGACTGGGATTTTTCACTCCGTATGATGGAGAGGTATCTCTGGGCCCACTCGGCAGTGCATCATCATAATGACCTCAATGTGACTAATGAGTTAGCCACGGTATCATGCTTTGCGGAACGAGTAAAGAGACTTGCCGGTAACGAGATTGAACGAGGTATGGGGATACCGACGATCGAATCTCGGGCAAGTAAAATACCGATGGACAAAGGGAATTCTATACGGGATTGATTGAATCCCCGACATCGTGGTTCATCCGATGAGATCATCGTGGAACATGTCAGAGCCAACATGGGTATCCAGATCCGGCTATTGGTTATTGGCCGGAGAGATGTCTCGGCCATGTCTGCATTGTTCCTGAACCCATAGGGTCTACACACTTAAGGTTCGGTGATGCTAGAGTTGTAATGGGAATAGTATGTGGTTACCGAAGGTTGTTCGGAGTCGCGGATGAGATCCTAGACGTGACGAGGAACTCCGGAATGGTCCGGAGGTGAAGATCGATATACTGGACGAAGGGTATTGGAGTCCGGAATTGTTCCGGGGGTACCGTGTGATGACCAGCGTGTCCGAAAGGGGTTTCGGAGGCCCCGACAAGTGTTGGGGGCCTCATGGGCCAAGGGGAGGGGGCAAACCAGCCCACTAAGGGGCTGTGCGCCCCCACACCCTTTCCCATGTTGCTTGGGGAGGTGGGGCGCCTCCACCTGGCTTGGGAGGCAAGCCTCCACCTGCTTGGCTTGGGGGGCAAGTCTCCCTAGGGTTTCCCTAGGGAGATCCAATCTGCCTTAGCCGCAGCCCCCTAGGGGAAACCCTAGGGCGCCTCCCCCCTCTCCCCTTCCCCCTATATATAGTGAGGGGTGGGAGGGCAGCTGCACCCTTCCCCTGGCGCAACCCTCCCTCCTCCTACACCTCCTCCTCCTCCGTTGAGCTTGGCGAAACCCTGCCGGAGAACCACGAGCTCCACCACCACCACACTGTCGTGCTGCTAGAGTTCTCCCTCAACTTCTCCTCTCCCCTTGCTGGATCAAGAAGGAGGAGACGTGCCCGGGCTGTACGTGTGTTGAACACGGAGGCGCCGTCTGTTTGCCGCTTGGATCGGATCTTCCGCGATTTGAATCGCCGCGAGTACGATTCCATCAACCGCGTTCTTGTAACGCTTCCACTTAGCGATCTTCAAGGGTATGAAGCTGCACTCCCTCTCTCTTGTTGCTAGCATCTCCTAGATTTATCTTGGTGACATGTAGGAATTTTTTTGAATTATTACTACGTTCCCCAACAGCTGAGGCAGGGGACCCCGAAGAGGGACATGTCGGTGCTGCTTCCCCGGGGCGGTGCCTCCGTCTTGTCACCGGACGCCACCATCATAGAGCCGGCCATAGGCTCGCCCGCCCCTAAGAACACGATGGCACCCCTGCCCAGGAAGCCTGCGGGCTTCGCGCTCCTGAAGAGGACAAGGGAGTACGTTGCCACAGACCAGTAAGTGTGCCGTCTTGTCTTCGCTTCCTGCCCTTGACGTAGTGTTCTGACATTATCCTCTCTGCAACCAGGCCAACACCGACAGCGAAAAGGAAGGAGGTGGCCAGAACCACCAAGGCCAAGTAGCCTGCCGCGGCTGCGCCGCCTCCGGCGCAGAAGGACGAGGTCGGCTCGCGTGCTCCCACGGCAGGGTTGTCCTCCCAAGGCTCGGAGGCCCAGCCCAAGGAGAGGGAAGTCCCTGCGGCCAAGCCGGCTCATGAGGCGCCCGCCCTCAGCTCGCCTGCTGAGGTCTCGAGGGCTCCGGAGCCCCCGACCTTCTTTGTTGCTACTGCTTCGCCAGTCTTGACACCGGCGCCGTCTCCTCCCCCGTCCATCACGCCGCCGGGCCATGATTCTTCTGCCGCGCTCGGTGCTCTGGAGGAGGCCTTCCCCGTGCTGGACCAGCTTCAGGATGATCTTCAGGGCCCCGACTGACGCAGGGCGTCGGGGCGCCTAGAGCTGATCTCAGGGTGGCTCCGGGCCGACGCGTCCGTCAGGGCGCCTAGAGCTGATCTCAGAGGAGGGCCAGCAGGTAGCCGGCCTAGCCACGGCCGCCCGCGACGTGGCGTTGAAGGACGCCAAGGCCGCCGGGGAGCGCTGCCGTGTGGCGGAGGCCGAGCTGCAGACCCTCCGCGACAAGCAGGCCGCCTAGGCTCGCCAACTCGAGGTGTAGGAGGAGGAGCTGAAGGCCCGGGAAGCTGCGGTTGCTAACCGTGACGCCGAGATGGAGAAGGTAGCCCGGGAACAGGCCACTGAACGCGGTCGCCTGAACAAGCCGAAGGAGGAGGTGGAGGCGGCCCAGGCGTCCCACACCAAGCTTGTCTCTGACGAGGAGGCTCGACTGGAGGCCAGGGAAAAACTCCTCACCAAGGCTGAGGAGGCGGCCACCGCGGGGCGTGCCGCCTTCAACTCCCTCGAGCAAAGGTCCCACAAGGCACTGCAGGATCTCTACGGGAGCAGGTACAAGGAACCGTTGGTGACTCCGGAGGAAGGCCCCGCCGATTTGCTCCTCAAGCTCGTTGATACGTCTCCAACGTATCTATAATTTTTTATTGTTCCATGCTATATTATATTCTGTTTTGGATGTTAATGCGCTTTATTTTACACTTTTATATTATTCTTGGGACTAACCTATTAACCGGAGGCCCAGCCCAGAATTGCTGTTTTTTGCCTATTTCAGTGTTTCGCAGAAAAAGAATATCTAACGGAGTCCAAACGGAATGAAACCTTCGGGAACGTGATTTTTGGAACAAACGAGATCCAGAGGACTTGGACCCTACGTCAAGAAGGCAACCAGGAGGGCACGAGGTAGGGGGCGCGCCTACCCTCCCTGGGCGCGCCCTCCACCCTCGTGGGGCCCATGTTGCTCCACTGACGTACTTCTTCCTCCTATATATACATACGTACCCCCAAACTACCAGATACGGAGCCAAAAACCTAATTCCACCGCCGCAACCTTCTGTACCCGTGAGATCCCATCTTGGGGCCTTTTCCGGCGCTCCGCCGGAGGGGGCATTGATCACGGAGGGCTTCTACATCAACACCATAGCCTCTTCGATGATGTGTGAGTAGTTTACCTCAGACCTTCGGGTCCATAGTTATTATCTAGATGGCTTCTTCTCTCTCTTTGGATCTCAATACAAAGTTCTCCATGATTCTTGTTGAGATCTATTTGTTGTAATCTTCTTTTGCGGTGTGTTTGTTGAGACCGATGAATTGTGGGTTTATGATCAAGTTTATCTATGAACAATATTTGAATCTCCTATGAATTCCTTTATGTATGATTGGTTATCTTTGCAAGTCTCTTCGAATTATCAGTTTGGTTTGGCCTACTAGATTGATCTTTCTTGTAATGGGAGAAGTGCTTAGCTTTGGGTTCGATCTTGCAGTGTCCTTTCCTAGTGACAGCAGGGGCAGCAAGGCACGTATTGTATTGTTGCCATCGAGGATAACAAGATGGGGTTTATATCATATTGCATGAGTTTATCCCTCTACATCATGTCATCTTGCTTAAAGCGTTACACTGTTCTTATGAACTTAATACTCTAGATGCATGCTGGATAGCGGTCGATGTGTGGAGTAATAGTAGTAGATGCAGGTAGGAGTCGGTCTACTTGTCACGGACGTGATGCCTATATACATGATCATATCTAGATATTCTCATAACTATGCTCAATTCTATCAATTGCTCAACAGTAATTTGTTCACCCACCGTAATACTTATGCTCTCGAGAGAAGCCACTAGTGAAACCTATGGCCCCCGGGTCTATTTTCCATCATACTAATCTTCCAACACTTAGTTATTGCTTTTGCCTTTTATTTTACTTTGCATCTTTATTTCTCTTTATCATAAAAAGACCAAAAATATTATATATCATATCTATCAGATCTCACTCTCGTAAGTGACCATTGAGGGATTGACAACCCCTTTATCGCGTTGGTTGCGAGGTTCTTATTTGTTTGTGTAGGTGCGAGGGACTCGTGCGTGATCTCCTACTGGATTGATACCTTGGTTCTCAAAAACTGAGGGAAATACTTATGCTACCTTACTGCATCACCCTTTCCTCTTCAAAGGGAAAACCAACGCAGTGCTCAAGAGGTAGCACTCGTCACGGCGCTCAAGGGCATTGTCGTCGAAGTAAGCCCCATGGTGGAAGGAGAAGCTCGCGCGCTCTCCACCTCGGCTGTGACGCGCGTCTTCAGCCACCTCTGTCTTCGGGACCCCGGCTTCGACCTCGGTGCCTTGCTTGAGCCCGCGGACCCGGAGCGCTACACCGCTGCTGCCGAAGCCCTGAAGGACCGGGCGGAGGCCCGGCCGCAGAAGTTCCTCGCCGTCGACTCCGCGACCACGGCTGACGGCAAGGGTGACGGTGACGACGGAACTCCCCGCACGGGCGATGGCGGCATCCCCTTGTTCAAGTCCTGCAACATGTATCGTGCCTCGTGGAGGCGTCAGAACTATGCTTGGTACCCTTAAGAGACAGTATGCTTTGTAATAATTTGCTAGGGTTCTGCGATTTCCTTTCCGTTTGCTTTAGTGTTCTGCATCAGCAAGGCCCGGCCCCGCGCATACCTCAGCCGCCGTTGGGTCGTCCGGATCGCCAGGACGAGACTAAGGGGTGAGGGGCTATGTGACCAGTTAGGCTCCTGAGTCGCGATGCTCAGGAGTCCCCCTTGACGTACAAACAGCCTTCGGGAAGGAGATGCGAGAGTAGGCCTTAGCGTTCTGCGTTGGCAGGGCCCGGCTCCGCGCATACCTCAGCTGCCATTGGGTTGTCCGGATCACCAGGATGTGACCAAGGGGTGAGGGGTTACGTGACCAGTTAGCCTCCTGAGTCGCGATGCTCAGGAGTCCCCCTTGATGTACGAACGAACCTCCATACCTTTCCTCGCCAGGCTTTCACTCAGGAGGGTGTGCGAAGGCCAGGTCCGAGGGACCTGGTGAGCTGGCGTACGCCATGCGTGACCTGAGCGTAGCCCCCGTGCCCAGCCCCCTCGTGCAACTCTCCCGAGGGGAAAGCAGTGTGGTGAGGCTGAGCACCGAGCCTGGTGGTTCCCTGAGGTTAATGCAATGGTGAGGCCACCCTCAATTGTTTATCACCAGCGCGGAGCATGGCGCTTCCGCTCTTGCATGGGCATAGCCGCTCCTCGACCGTGTCGACTGCCAGTGCAGAGCGTGGTGCTTCCACTGGTACGTGGGTGGGAGCTCCCTCTGAGGGGAGACTCCGGGGCGTGTACAGCCCCGCCCTGACACGTGGCTTGCACGGCAGTGCTAGAGGAGGTGTGTATGGGCACTCGTGAGCCAGCGCGGGACTCGTGAGGCTCTACCTCAAGGCGGGTTGCGCCTGAATTTGGCATGTAATACTTGTGTCAACCCTGCAAGATCGTCAGACAACCTGCACCGAGTGAATCTCCTAAGGTTATTGCATGAGAAGGCCAAACACCAATGACCCCAGGAGGTGACGTGAACGAGACCGGCCCGCCAGACAAAGTTCAGCCATTGGGTTTATCGACACTGCAGGGACGGACCCGAGCACAGACGACGTGCCTAGTCTTCTCATGCGAAGGTCCTGAAGAAAGACAACCGGCGCGCGGCTCCCGTGGTGACGAGGCACAGGGTCGCGCCCCCTCACTCATCCGCCCGTGATTAGCTCATGCGAGAACAAGGCACCAAGGACCATGGGAGGTGACGTGCACAGGAGCTGGCCCGCGAGATAGAGCACAACCTCTTGGGTTTAGCGATGCTGCAGGGACGAACCCGAGCAGAGACGCCGTGCCAGTCCTTAATCATGAGGCTATCGTGGGTGGGCTTGCAAGGGCGTACGACGTTCATGGCGACGAAGCACCGGACAGATAGGTGATAATCATCAAGAAACTCACGGAAGAAGGTAAATCCAGTTCTGATAGATGCAAGAAGGATACATGCCACAGTGACAGACCCACGTGGCCTGGGGATAATGCAGCCCGAGGGGCGCCCCCAACTTGAGCAAACCAAAATATGTCACCAGGAACCATTGCTGAAGAGATGTTGGAGTAGTCGAAGACGCGTGCTGCAGAAGTCGCTCCTCATGAGCCACCCATGTCCTGAACCTCGGGAGGCTTTGGAGGTCCGGGGGGCTCGCGAGGATCCATTGCCATCTCCGACAGGATTGCCAAGTGCCTGGCCTCCTGAGCCGCCGGGACGCCCCGCATGTGGCGCTGAAGCACGACAGCCCTGTTCAGCAAGCCGAAGGGCATGTGAACATAGCTGTGCGGTGGGCCCTCGCACCAGCCAACACGGGACGACCAGAAGAGCTCCGGAGATGCGGCCCTATTGAGCCCAGGGATGTTGACGCAGGCGCGCAGCTCAATGTCCTTGTTGGGGCAGAGAGCCACGCTGGGTGGTGGGCGACTGTTGCCTCGCATAGCTCTTGCGTCCTGAAGCTCCTTGGTTGCCTTGGTGATGAACTCCTGAGCGCCTGGCGCCTCGAGCCCTGCGCTTTCCTCGTGGAAGCACGCTGATACGTCTCCAACGTATCTATAATTTTTGATTGCTCCATGCTATATTATCTACTGTTTTGGACATTATTGGGCTTTATTATTCACTTTTATATTATTTTTGGGACTAACCTATTAACCAGAGGCCCAGCCCAAATTTTTTGTTTTTTTGCCTATTTCAGAGTTTCGCAGAAAAGGAATATCAAACGGAGTCCAAATGTAATGAAACCTTCGGGAACGTGATTTTTAGGAAGAATATGATCCGGGAGACTTGGACCCTACGTCAAGAAACAAAGGAGGAGGCCACGAGGTAGGGGGTGCGCCTACCCCCCAGGGCGCGCCCTCCACCCTCGTGGGCCCCCTGTTGCTCCACCGACGTACTCCTTCCTCCAATATATACCTACGTACCCCCAAACGATCAGATACGGAGCCAAAAACCTAATTCCACCGCCGCAACCTTTTGTACCCACGAGATCCCATCTTGGGGCCTGTTCCAGAGCTCCGCCGGAGGGGGCATTGATCACGGAGGGCTTCTACATGAACACCATAGCCCCTCCGATGAAGTGTGAGTAGTTTACCTCAGACCTTCGGGTCCATAGTTAGTAGCTAGATGGCTTCTTCTCTCTTTTTGTATCTCAATACAATGTTCTCCCCCTCTCTCGTGGAGATCTATTCGATGTAATCTTCTTTTTGCGGTGTGTTTGTTGAGACCGATGAATTGTGGGTTTATGATCAAGATTATCTATGAACAATATTTGAATCTTCTCTGAATTCTCTTATGTATGATTGGTTATCTTTGCAAGTCTCTTCGAATTATCAGTTTTGTTTGGCCTGCTAGATTGATCTTTCTTGCTATGGGATAAGTGCTTAGCTTTGGGTTCAATCTTGCGGTGTCCTTTCCCAGTGACAGTAGGGGAAGCAAGGCACGTATTGTATTGTTGCCATCGAGGATAACAAGATGGGTTTTTATCATATTGCATGAATTTATCCCTCTACATCATGTCATCTTGCTTAAGGCGTTACTCTATTTTTATGAACTTAATACTCTAGATGCATGCTGGATAGCGGTCGATGAGTGGAGTAATAGTAGTAGATGCAGGCAGGAGTCGGTCTACTTGTCTCGGACGTGATGCCTATATACATGATCATACCTAGATATTCTCATAACTATGCTCAATTCTGTCAATTGCTCAACAGTAATTTGTTCACCCACCGTAGAATACTTATGCTCTCGAGAGAAGCCACTAGTGAAACCTATGGCCCCCGGGTCTATCTTCATCATATTAATCTTCCAACACTTAGTTATTTCCTTTGCCTTTTACTTTGCTTTTATTTTACTTTGCATCTTATCATAAAAATACCAAAAATATTATCCTATCATATCTATCAGATCTCACTCTCGTAAGTGACCGTGAAGGGATTGACAACCCCTTATCGCGTTGGTTGCGAGGATTTATTTGTTTTGTGTAGGTGCGAGGGACTCGCGCGTAGCCTCCTACTGGATTGATACCTTGGTTCTCAAAAACTGAGGGAAATACTTACACTACTTTGCTGCATCACCCTTTCCTCTTCAAGGGGAAACCAACGCAGTGCTCAAGAGGTAGCAAGAAGGATTTCTGGCGCCGTTGCCGGGGAGGTCTACGCAAAAGTCAACATACCAAGTACCCATCACAATCCCTTATCTCCCGCATTACATTATTTGCCATTTGCCTCTCGTTTCCTCTCCCCCACTTCACCCTTGCCGTTTTATTTGCCCTCTCTTTTTCGTTTGCCTCTTTTTGCCTGTCTCATGTTTGCTCGTGTGTTGGATTGCTTGCTTGTCACGATGGCTCAAGATAATACCAAATTATGTGACTTTACCAATACCAACAATAATGATTTCCTTAGCACTCTGATTGCTCCTCTTACCGATACTGAATCTTGTGAAATCAATGCTGCATTGTTGAATCTTGTCATGAAAGATCAATTCGCCAGCCTTCCTACTGAAGGTGCTGCTACTCATCTAAATAGCTTCGTTGATTTGTGTGATATGCAAAAGAAGAAAGATGTTGACAATGTTATTGTTAAATTGAAGCTATTTCCTTTTTCGCTTAGAGATCGTGCTAAAGCTTGGTTTTCGTCTTTGCCTAAAAATAGTATTGATTCTTGGAACAAGTGCAAAGATGCTTTTATCTCTAAGTATTTTCCTCCCGCTAAGATCATCTCTCTTAAAAATGATATTATGAATTTTAAGCAACTTGACCATGAACATGTTGCACAAGCTTGGGAGAGGATGAAATTAATGATACGTAATTGCCCTACTCATGGTTTGAATTTATGGATGATTATACAAAAAATTTATGCCGGATTGAATTTTGCTTCTAGAAATCTTTTAGATTCGGCCGCGGGAGGCACCTTTATGGAAATCACTTTAGGCGAAGCTACTAAACTCCTAGATAATATTATGGTTAATTATTCTCAATGGCACACTGAAAGATCTACTAATAAAAAGGTGCATGCAATAGAAGAAATTAATGTTTTGAGTGGAAAGATGGATGAACTTATGAAATTATTTGCTACTAAGGGTGTTTCTTCTGATCCTAATGATATGCCTTTGTCTACTTTGATTGAGAATAATAATGAATCTATGGATGTTAATTTTGTTGGTAGGAATAATTTTGGTAACAACGCGTATAGAGGAAACTTTAATCTAAGGCCTTATCCTAGTAATTCCTCTAATAATTATGGTAATTCCTACAATAACTCTTATGGAAATTTTAATAAGATGCCCTCTGAATTTGAAACTAGTGTTAAGGAATTTATGAATTCGCAAAAGAATTTCAATGCTTTGCTTGAAGAAAAATTGCTTAAACTTGATGAATTGGCTAGGAACGTTGATAGAATTTCTCTTGATGTTGATTCTTTGAAACTTAGATCTATTCCACCTAAGCATGATATCAATGAGTCTCTCAAAGCCATGAGAATTTCCATTGATGAGTGCAAAGAAAGAACCGCTAGAATGTGTGCTAAGAAAGATTGCTTTATAAAAGCGTGTTCTTCAAATTTCTATGAAAATAAAGATGAAGATCTAAAAGTTATTGATGTGTCCCCTATTAAATCTTTGTTTTGCAATATGAATCTTGATAATGATGGGACTGAATATGATCCACCTTTACCTAGAAGGCGTTCCAAAAATTCGGAGTTTTTAGATCTTGATGCTAAAATTGATAAAAGTGGGATTGAAGAGATCAAAACATTAGATATTAATAAACCCACTATTTTGGATTTCAAGGAATTTAATTATGATAATAGCTCTTTGATAGATTGTATTTCCTTGTTGCAATCCGTGCTAAATTCTCCTCATGCTTATAGTCAAAATAAAGCTTTTACCAAACATATCATTGATGCCTTGATGCAATCTTATGAAGAAAAACTTGAGTTGGAAGTTTCTATCCCTAGAAAACTTTATGATGAGTGGGAACCAACTATTAAAATTAAGATTAAGGATCATGAGTTCTATGCTTTATGTGATTTGGGTGCTAGTGTTTCCACTATTCCCAAAACTTTGTGTGATTTGCTAGATTTTCGTGATTTTGATGATTGCTCTCTAAACTTGCACCTTGCGGATTCCACTACTAAGAAACCTATGGGAAGAATTAATGATGTTATTATTGTTGCAAATAGGAATTATGTGCCCGTAGATTTTATCGTTCTTGATATAGATTGCAATCCTTCATGTCCTATTATTCTTGGTAGACCTTTCCTTAGAACGATTGGTGCAATCATTGATATGAAGGAAGGGAATATTAGATTTCAATTTCCATTAAAGAAAGGCATGGAACACTTCCCTAGTAAGAAAATAAAATTACCATATGAATCTATCATGAGAGCCACTTATGGATTGCCTACTAAAGATGGCAATACCTAGATCTATCCTTGCTTTTATGCCTAGCTAGGGGCGTTAAACGATAGCGCTTGTTGGGAGGCAACCCAATTTTATTTTTAGTTTTTTTGATTTTGCTTCTGTTGAGGAATAAATATTTGTTCTAGCCTCTGGTTAGATGTGTTTTTATGTTTTAATTAGTGTTTGTGCCAAGTTAAACCTATAGGATCTTCTTGGATGATAGTTATTTGATCTTGCAGAAATTTCCAGAAACTTCCTGTTCACGAAAACAATTGTTAAAAATCACCAGAACGTGATAAAATACTGATTCCAATTGCTGATGATCAATAAAACAATTGTCTAGGTCTTCCTATTTTTTCTGATTTTTTGGAGTTCCAGAAGTTTGCGTTAGTTACAGATTACTACAGACTGTTCTGTTTTTGACAGATTCTGTTTTTCGTGTGTTGTTTGCTTATTTTGATGAATCTATGGCTAGTAAAATAGTTTATAAACCATAGAGAAGTTGGAATACAGTATGTTTAACACCAATATAAATAAAGAATGAGTTCATTACAGTACCTTGGAGTGGTCTTTTGTTTTCTTTCGCTAACAGAGCTCACGAGATTTTCTGTTAAGTTTTGTGTTGTGAAGTTTTCAAGTTTTGGGTGAAAGATTAGATGGATTATGGAACAAGGAGTGGCAAGAGCCTAAGCTTGGGGATGCCCATGGCACCCCCAAGATAATATAAGGACACTAAAAAGCCAAAGCTTGGGGATGCCCCGGAAGGTATCCCCTCTTTCGTCTACTTCTATCGGTAACTTTACTTGGAGCTATATTTTTATTCACCACATGATATGTGTTTTGCTTGGAGCGTCTTGTATGATTTGAGTCTTTGCTTTTTAGTTTACCACAATCATCCTTGCTGTACACACCTTTTGAGAGAGCCATACATGATTTGGAATTTGTTAGAATACTCTATGTGCTTCACTTATATCTTTTGAGTTATATAGTTTTGCTCTAGTACTTCACTTATATCTTTTAGAGCACGGTGGTGGATTTGTTTTATAGAAACTATTGATCTCTCATGATTCACTTAGATTATTTTGAGAGTCTTAAATAGCATGGTAATTTGCTTAAATAATCCTAATACGCTAAGCATACAAGATTTGTAAGAATTCTTATGAGTGTGTTGAATACTAAGAAAAGTTTGATGCTTGATAATTGTTTTGAGATATAAAGATGGTGATATTAGAGTCATGATAGTTGAGTAGTTGTGAATTTGAGAGATACTTGTGTTAAAGTTTGTGATTCCCGTAGCATGCACGTATGGTGAACCATTATGTGATGAAGTCGGAGCATGATTTATTCATTGATTGTCTTCCTTATGAGTGGTGGTCGGGGACGAGCGATGGTATTTTCCTACCAATCTATCCCCCTAGGAGCATGCGCATAATACTTTGCTCTGATAACTTGTAGATTTTTGCAATAAGTATATGAGTTCTTTATGACTAATGTTGAGTCCATGGATTATACGCACCCTTCTTCTTTCCACCATTGCTAGCCTCTCTAATACCGCACACTTTTCGCCGGTATCATACACCCACCATAAACCTTCCTCAAAACAGCCACCATACCTACCTATCATGGCATTTCCATAGCCATTCCGAGATATATTGCCATGCAACTTTCCACCGTTCCGTTTATTATGACACGCTCCATCATTGTCATATTGCTTTGCATGATCATGTGGTTGACATCGCATTTGTGGCAAAGCCACCGTTCATAATTCTTTCATACATGTCACTATTGATTCATTGCATATCCCGGTACACCGCCGGAGGCATTCATATAGAGTCATATTTTGTTCTAAGTATCGAGTTGTAATTGTTGAGTTGTAAGAAAATAAAAGTGTGATGATCTTCATTTTTAGAGCATTGTCCCAAGTGAGGAAAAGGATGATGGAGACTATGATTCCCCCACAAGTCGGGATGAGACTCCGGACGAAAAATAAAAAATAAAAATAAAAAAAGAGGCCATAAAAAAGGCCCAAATAAAAAAATGAGAGAAAAAGAGAGAAGGGACAATGTTACTATCCTTTTACCACACTTGTGCTTCAAAGTAGCACCATGATCTTCATGATAGAGAGTCTCTCATTTTGTCACTTTCATAGACTAGTGGGAATTTTTCATTATAGAACTTGGCTTGTATATTCCAATGATGGGCTTCCTCAAAATGCCCTAGGTCTTCGTGAGCAAGCGAGTTGGATGCACACCCACTTAGTTTCTTTTGTTGAGCTTTCATATACTTATAGCTCTAGTGCATCCGTTGCATGGCAATCCCTACTCACCCACATTGATATCTGTTGATGGGCATCTCCATAGCCCGTTGATACGCCTAGTTGATGTGAGACTATCTTCTCCCTTTTTGTCTTCTCCACAACCACCATTCTATTCTACATATAGTGCTATGTCCATGGCTCACGCTCATGTATTGCGTGAAGATTGAAAAAGTTTGAGAATGTCAAAAGTATGAAACAATTGCTTGGCTTGTCATCGGGGTTGTGCATGATTTAAATACTTTGTGTGGTGAAGATAGAGCATAGCCAGACTATATGATTTTGTAGTGATAACTTTCTTTGGCCATGTTATTTTGAGAAGACATAATCGCTTTGTTAGTATGCTTGAAGTATTATCATTTTTATGTCAATATTAAACTTTTGTCTTGAATCTTTCGGATCTGAATATTCATACCACAATTAGGAAGAATTACATTGAAATTATGCCAAGTAGCACTCCGCATCAAAAATTCTGTTTTTATCATTTACCTACTCGAGGACGAGCAGGAATTAAGCTTGGGGATGCTTGATACGTCTCCAACGTATCTATAATTTTTGATTGCTCCATGCTATATTATCTACTGTTTTGGACATTATTGGGCTTTATTATTCACTTTTATATTATTTTTGGAACTAATCTATTAACCGGAGGCCCAGCCCAGAATTGCTGTTTTTTTGCCTATTTCAGAGTTTTGCATAAAAGGAATATCAAACGGAGTCCAAACGGAATGAAACCTGGGAACGTGATTTTTAGGAAGAATATGATCCGGGAGACTTGGACCCTACGTCAAGAAACAAAGGAGGAGGCCACGAGGTAGGGGGCACGCCTACCGCCAGGGCGCGCCCTCCACCCTCGTGGGCCCTTGTTGCTCCACCGACGTACTCCTTCCTCCTATATATACCTACGTACCCGCAAACGATCAGATATGGAGCCAAATAACTAATTCCACCGCCGCAACCTTCTGTACCCACGAGATCCCATCTTGGGGCCTGTTCCGGAGCTCCGCCGGAGGGGGCATCAATCACGGAGGGCTTCTACATGAACACCATAGCCCCTCCTATGAAGTGTGAGTAGTTTACCTCAGAGCTTCGGGTGCATAGTTAGTAGCTAGATGGCTTCTTCTCTCTTTTTGGATCTCAATACAATGTTCTCCCCCTCTCTCGTGGAGATCTATTCGATGTAATCTTCTTTTTGCGGTGTGTTTGTTGAGACCGATGAATTGTGGGTTTATGATCAAGATTATCCATGAACAATATTTGAATCTTCTCTGAATTCTTTTATGTATGATTGGTTATCTTTGCAAGTCTCTTCGAATTATCAGTTTGGTTTGGCCTACTAGATTGATCTTTCTTGCAATGGGATAAGTGCTTAGCTTTGGGTTCAATCTTGTGTGTCCTTTCCCAGTGACAGTAGGGGAAGCAAGGCACGTATTGTATTTTTGCCATCGAGGATAACAAGATGGTTTTTTTATCATATTGCATGAATTTATCCCTCTACATCATGTCATCTTGCTTAAGGCGTTACTCTGTTTTTATGAACTTAATACTCTAGATGCATGCTGGATAGCGGTCGATGAGTGGAGTAATAGTAGTAGATGCAGGCAGGAGTCGGTCTACTTGTCTTGGACGTGATGCCTATATACATGATCATACCTAGATATTCTCATAACTATGCTCAATTCTGTCAATTGCTCAACAGTAATTTGTTCACCCACCGTAAAATACTTATGCTCTCGAGAGAAGCCACTAGTGAAACCTATGGCCCCCGGGTCTATCTTCATCATATTAATCTTCCAACACTTAGTTATTTCCTTTGCCTTTTACTTTGATTTTATTTTACTTTGCATCTTATCATAAAAATACCAAAAATATTATCCTATCCTATCTATCAGATCTCACTCTCGTAAGTGACCGTGAAGGGATTGACAACCCCTTATCGCGTTGGTTGCGAGGATTTATTTGTTTTGTGTAGGTGCGAGGGACTCGCGCGTAGCCTCCTACTGGATTGATACCTTGGATCTCAAAAACTGAGGGAAATACTTACGCTACTTTGCTGCATCACCCTTTCCTCTTCAAGGGAAAACCAACGCAGTGCTCAAGAGGTAGCACACGCCTCCAGGTGGCGCCCGAGCGCCTCCCACGTGACATTGGCCAGGTCTGAGGCCCTCCAAAGGAGAGCCCCCGAGCCCAGCCTGAGTGGGGCACCGGGCGCGCCTTCCTATGCGAGGGAGGGGGGCGCCCCGTCAGTGGGCGCAGGGCTTGAGGTGGCACCGCCGGACGCTCCGCCCTCCTGAGGTCCTTGGTGGAGCAGCTGCTTCTTTTTCTTGGGGACAACCTCAGGAGGGTAAACAGCACCCTCCTTGTCTCGGTCCTCGACCACTGTAGCCTGGTAGGCGTGCTCGAGAGAGCACACCGCATCCTTCTCCTCGCAGGCGACCGTGATGATGCCGCAGCTTCCTGGCATCTTGAGGACGTTGTAGCCATGGTGGGTCATAGCCATGAACTTGGCCAGGGCCGGGAAGCCGAGGATGGCGTTGTACGGGAGGTGAATGTGGGCGACGTCGAAGTCGATGAGCTCAGTGCGGTAGTTGTCAAGGGTGCCGAAGCTGACAGGGAGGCGGATCTGCCCTATAGAGGTGGTGGAGTTGTCGGTCACTCCTGAGAAGGGCTTGGTAGGCTGCAGCTGGTCATAGGGCACCTGGAGTCAGTCGAACGTCTCGATAGAGAGGACACTGAGCCCTGCACCGCCATCGATGTGTGTCTTGGTGACGAGCACATTGCTGATGGTAGGCGAACAGAGCATCGGAAGGGCACCGGCAGTTGCCGCACACTTGAGCTGGTCGGAAGAGCAGAAGCTGATGGTGTACTTGGACCACCTGAGTGGTCGTGTTGCCTCGAGCTTGGGGAGGGCTGCGTTCACGTCGCGCATGAATTGCTTGAAGATGCGATGGGAGGATGGGGCCTGAGCACCGCCCAGGATGCAAGCGATGGCACGAGGCTCCTGGAAGCCCCCAGCCCCTCGTCCTAGTGGTGGTCATCATTCCTTCTTGGTGGTGGCGGCAGTGGGAGAAGGCCAGCGTTGCCCTGAGGGCGGTCCTCGCGAGGCTGGTCCCTCCAGGCGCCCTCACAAGGCTGGGCTTGCCAATGGTCCTCGCGAGGTTGGTCGCGCCACTCCTGACGAGGGTCGCGGCCGTTCCAGCATCCTCCACTTCGGCCTCCTCCGCGGCTGTAGCCTCAATCGTTGCGCTCGGGGCGATGACCGAGGTGCCGTCGCGAATGGCCGTGAGGTCCTGGCAATCGTTGGTGTTGTGGTTGTGCACGTTGTGGAAGACGCATAACGGGCGGCTGCCCTTGGATGACTCCGGGTGGTCACAGCCGTGCTTCATCTCTGGTTCAGCCGCGAGCACAACCGCTCCCTTGCGCTTCACGTCCTTGGCCTTGGTTTTCTTGTCTTCTGGATCAGCTTCAGGGAGCTCGAGGAGGGAGAGGCTTCCCTCCTCAGCTCTCGCACACTTGGTTGCCATGTTGAACATCTCCAGAGCCATGCACAAGTCCTCATGTATGGCGAGCTCCTCCTTCATCTTGACGTCGTGGACGCCGTCAGTGAACGCCGAGATGATGGCCTCGTCCGATACCTTGGGGATCTTGAGGCAAACACTATTGAAGCGCTGGATATACTTCTGCAAGGTTTCTCCTGGCTGCTGCTTGATGCACCGCAGGTCACCCGTAGCCGGCGGGCGGTCGCGAGTGCCCTGGAAGTTGGCGACGAAACGCTCTCACATCTCATCCCAGGAGGAGATCGATCCAGCGGGGAGGTTCAGGAGCCACGAGCGCGCGCTGTCTTTGAGCGCCATGGGAAACCAGTCCGCCATAACCTTTTCATCGCCGTTGGCCGCCTTGATGCTCAGCTCATAGAGGTGCAGGAACTCAGTAGGGTCGGGGGTGCTGTTGTAGCGTGGAGGCAGGTCGGGCTTGAACTTCCCTGGCCAGACGACGCTGCGCAGCTCCGGAGTGAACACGCGGCATCAAGCCGTGGTCACGGGGGCACGTCATGGAGGTGGAGCCTGATCTTTGCGCTCGCGCGCCACCACGACAGCCGGCGCGCGGTCTTGACGTGGCGGTGCTGGGAGCGCACACACCTCTCCTCGCAGCCGCTGCACGACCTGGCAGCTTTCTTCATCGCGCGCTGGCTCCTTGCGCGGTGGGTCGCACCTTGGCTCGATGATGGCGTCCTGCCTGGGAGGTGGAGGAGGTGCTCAGTGGGCCACGTCTCCCGTAGTAGGCAGCGGGTGAAGCAGTGAGCGAGATGGTGCAGGAGAATCTCCGGCGGCGCTAATGAGCTCGGCGATGCGGTCCAGCCAGTCCTCGTAAAGGTCGTCGATGGGGTGGTAGCGCAGGAGCTCACGCGCCATGAGCAATGCAGTATGCGTGTTCGCAGGCCCGCGACGAGCGTGAGACGTTGAAGCGGCCGCCGGGGTCAGCCATGGAGTGGCGGTGCGTCCATCTCGCCGCATAGAGGGCTCCATCGATGAAGCCTGCTGTTCATGGCCCGCGGGGCCGGTGGCAGTGTTGGCCGCGGGCGACAGGGAACGACGTGGAGCACCATCGCCGGCGGGTGCGGTCTGAGCGACGCGGGCGGCGAGGGCGGCCCGGCGCTTAGCACGAACTCGACGAGCATCAGCCATGGAGACGGTGAAACGGTGGCGAATTGACTGGAAGACGAGAGGCTCCGACGCAACCCTACCTGGCGCGCCAAATGTCAGATTTCGGGTTCCGCAGACCCTTGAGAGGTTCGAACTATGGGGTGCGTCCGAAGAACTCGACCTCCCCAGTCTGCCTACTCGCCAATCTCGTGGCCTAGCTCAATGAACAGGAAGGAAACAAGACACGGCAATTTACCCAGGTTCGGGCCACCTTGCGGTGTAAAACCCTACTCCTTCTTTGTGGTGGATTGGCCTCGTGGGGCTGAGGATGAACTGGTATAGTGGTAGAACAACCTCAGGAGGAGGCATGTTCTCAGGCTCGAGTGACCTGGTGACTGTGAGGATGCAATTGATCCCCCTCCCATGGTGGTGGCTAAGTCCTATTTATAGTGGCCTTGGTCCTCTTCCCAAATGAAAGGCGGGAAGGGATCCCACAACGGCCAAATTCGAAGGGAGACAACTAGTACATGCTATCCTGACAAAAGTAGTCTCTGCCTGCAAAAGCCTCTGGTTGTGATGCCGCGGTGGGCTCGATGGTGACCTCCGTCCTGCCGTCCTTGTGGTCTTGGTCTTGTTGCACCAGAATGGAAACCTTTGGCTGATTCCTCAGGACTCCGCGCCTACGCTTGCCTCTTCAGCACCGAAGAGGAAACTGGTACACTGCGCCCGCTGGCGCCCGCCTGGCCTTGGTCGTCACGGCTCACGTCATCCGAACCTCACGAGGTGAGGCTTGCATAGAGATCTCCGCTCCTCAGGAGCCAGCCTAAGGAGGCTGCTCCTCGTAGAGGCCTTGGTGTCGTCCGCCTCGCGAGGCTTGGCCCCTCGCGAGGGTCTTCAGTTGTTGATGCTGAAGCTGGGCCGCACCGGGCCGTCGATGAAGCCACGTTGCGGGCCGCAAGCAGGAAAGTCTAGGTACCCCCTGAGGGAGTCCTATATTAGGGGGTCCTCGGACAGCCGGACTATATACTTTGGCCGGACTGTTGGACTAAGAAGATACAAGATTGAAGACATCGTCCCGTGTCCGGGTGGGACTCTCCATTGCGTGGAAGGCAAGCTTGGCGATCCGGATATGTAGATCTCCTTCTCTGTAACCGACTCTGTGTAACCCTAGCCCCCTCCGGTGTCTATATAAACCAAAGGGTTTAGTCCGTAGGACAACAACAATCATAATCATAGGCTAGCTTCTAGGGTTTAGCCTCTACGATCTCGTGGTAGATCAACTCTTGTAATACTCATATCATCAAGATCAATCAAGCAGGAAGTAGGGTATTGCATCCATCGAGAGGGCCCGAACCTGGGTAAACATTGTGTCCCCCGCCTCCTGTTACCATTAGCCTGAGACGCACAGTTCGGGACCCCCTACCCGAGATCCGCCGGTTTTGACACCGACATTGGTGCTTTCATTGAGAGTTCCACTATGCCGTCACGATAAAGGCTTGATGGCTCCTTCGATCATCGGCAACAAGGCGATCCAGGGTGAGATTTTTCTCCCTGGATGGATCTTCATATTCGGCGGCTTCGTACTATGGGCCAACTCGCTTGGCCATCTGGAGCAGATCGATAGCTACGCCCCTGGCCATCAGGTCAGGTTTGGAAGCTTGAACTATACTGCCGACATCCGCGGAGACTTGATCTTCGATGGATTCGAGCCCATCTCAGGTGCGCCATACAGTCACAACGAGCATGACTTAACTCTGCCGTCGGACTATGTTCGGGAGATCACACCTGCGGCTACTCCGGCCCTCAATCCGGAGCAGATCGTGCCATCCGAGGACGGGAGGATGGACCCCGCCACGGAGGCTGCACACTCAGCGGTGATAGAGCCGAATACTGACTTCACCTCCTATGAGACCTGTGTCATCGGACCCTTGGATTCGTCCCCGGCCACAGGCTCCGAACCTCTTGCGTCTGTGCCTATCGAATCTGATTGGGCACCGATCATGGAGTTCACCTCCGCGGATATCTTTTAGGGCGATGTGCTAAATTCATTGAGATCTCTCTCCTTGTTAGGAGACCCTTGGCCGAACTATGTCCGGCTTGAGTGGGAAGCGGACGACGAAGAAATTCGTTCCCCACCCACCACCCAATTAATAGCCACTGTCGACGACTTAACCGACATGCTTGATTTCGGCTCCAAAGACATCGACGGTATGGACGACGATGCAGGAGAAGAACAGGAACCACTACCCACAGGGCGCTAGACAGCCACCTCATCATATGTTATATATATGGTGGACACCCCCAAAGAAAGCGATGGCAATAAGGCAACGGAGGATAATCCCCTCGAGAAGCAATCTAAGCACCGGCGTCATCGGCGCCGCTCTAAGCCCCGCCATAGCAAAAGCAGCGATACCAGCACAAGAGACAATAACGCAACGGATAGTGCTGAAGACAAAGACAATCCCCCCAGCCAGGCTTCGAGCGGGAGGATGGGCAAGCTAGCCCTAAAGAATAGGCGACAGACGGAGAATCAGAGGATGACAATTACATGCCCCTCTCCGAAGAAGAGGTGAGCCTAGGCGACGAAGAATTCATCGTGCTTGAGGATCCCGTCGAGTAGGAGCGCTTCAAGCGCCGGCTTATAGCCACAGCAAAAAGCCTGAAGAAAAAGCAGCAGCAGCTTCAAGCTGATCAAGATCTGCTAGCGGATAGATGGACCGAGGTCCTGGCAGCCGAGGAATACGAACTCGAGCGCCCAACCAAAAGTTACCCAAAGCGCAGGTTGCTAACCCAACTCAAGGAGGAAGCATTAAAGCCTACACTACCAGCATACGATGCGGCTGACCGGCCACCTCGTGGCCGAGACAAAGCGGCGTATCAGCCCAAAGTCCAGCCCGCACCCCGTCGCCAATCAAACAAAAACACCAAGGGCCGGGGCTACACGCAGGACCTGCGAGACGTATTGGAAAACAAAGCAGGACATACAAGATCGATCTACGGATCCCGGGGGCGCGCCCCAACGCGTGACGATGACCGTCACGCCGGATATACTAAAAGAAAATCCGACCTGGCCGAATACAACAGACAAGACTCGTATGAACTGCGTCGTGATATAGCCCGGCACAGAGGCGCCGCACACCCCTATGCTTCACCGACGAAGTAATGGATCACGAATTCCCAGAAGGGTTTAAACCCGTGAACATTGAATCATATGATGGTACAACAGACCCCGCGGTATGGATTGAAGATTTCCTCCTCCACATCCACATGGCCCGCGGTGACGATCTACATGCCATCAAGTACCTCCCACTAAAACTCAAAGGGCCGGCTCGGCATTGGCTGAATAGCCTGCCGGCAAACTCCATTGGCAGTTGGGAGAACTTGGAAGACGCATTCCTTGACAACTTCCAGGGCACTTATGTGCGACCAACGGCTGCTGATGACTTGAGTCACATAACCCAACAGCCCGAGGAGTCAGCCAGGAAATTCTGGACTCGGTTCCTAACTAAAAAGAACCAAATTATCGACTGTCCGGATGCCGAGGCCTTAGCGGCATTTAAGCATAACATTCGCGACGAGTGGCTCGCCTGACACCTCGGCCAAGAGAAGCTGAAGTCCATGGCAGCCCTCACGACACTCATGACCCACTTTTGTGCGGGCGAGGACAGTTGGCTGGCTCGCAGCAACAACACATCAAGAAATCCTGGCAATTCAGATGCCAGAGATAGCAACGGCAAGCCACGTCGCAACAGACACAAGCGTCGCAACAATGGCGACAACGCCGAAGACACGGCAGTCAATGCCAGATTCAGTGGCTCTATGTCCGGTCAGCGGAAAAAGCCGTTCAAAAGAAGCAATCCGGGCCCGTCCTGTTTGGACCGCATACTCGATCGCTCGTGTCAAATTCACGACACCCCCAATAAACCAGCCAACCACACCAACAGAGAATGCTGGGTGTTCAAACAGGCTGGCAAGTTGACTGCCGAAAACAAGGAAAAGGGGCTGCATAGCGGCCACGAGGAGGAGCCCCGGCCGCCGAACACAGGAGGACAGAAGAAATTTCCTCCCCAAGTGAAAACGGTGAACATGATATACGCAACCCATATTCCCAAGCGGGAACGGAAGCGTGCACTAAGGGACGTCTACGCGATGGAGCCAGTCGCCCCAAAGTTCAACCCATGGTCTTCTTGTCCGATCACTTTCGATCGCAGGGACCACCCTACCAGTATCCGTCATGGTGGTTCTGCCGCATTGGTCCTTGACCCCATCATTGACGGATTTCACCTCACTCGAGTCCTTATGGATGGTGGCAGCAGCCTGAACCTGCTCTATCAGGATACAGTGCGCAAAATGGGTATCGACCCCTCGAGGATCAAACCCACAAAAACCACCTTTAAAGGTGTCATACCAGGTGTAGAGGCCTGTTGCACGGGCTCAATCACACTGGAAGTGGTCTTCGGATCTCCGGACAACTTCCAAAGCGAGGAGTTAATCTTCGATATCGTCCCCATCCGCAGTGGCTATCACGCACTGCTCAGACGAACCGCATTCGCCAGATTCAATGCGGTACCGCATTATGCATACCTCAAGCTCAAAATGCCAGGACCTCACGGGGTTATAACAGTTAATGGAAACACAGAGCGCTCGCTCCATACACAGAGCGCTCGCAGCAGAAGTACAAAGCAGCCTTCTGAGGCAAACCACGAATTCGGCGATAAATCCCCCGGACACCTTCAAGAGAGTCCGGAGTACCCTGCAACAGGATCGCCCGACACGTCCAGAGCTCGCCTAGCAATTCGGCCTCCGTCCTAGTCCCAGTCAAGCGGTGAAATTTGTGCCGCGCGTACATAATTACGCACTCAAGATACCATGGGCATAGGCGGAGGCACGGCTATGGCACGGCCCACAATGCGGCTCAACCGCCTCAGGACCCGTATATCTTTACCATTTTCTTCCTTTCAGGCCCTATTCTCTAGAAGCCCTTTCCGATAGCCTGATTATCGGACCCATCACGGGAAGGAAACACCAAGGAAGCAAGAAGCTTTGACGTACAAGGGAATCCCCAGGTGGTCTCTGATAACGATTGCTATACCTGTTTTACATACCCACACACAGCTTGCCCTTGGATAGGACATGTCAAATAGTCCTATTTTTGCTTATTGCACTACTTGTATACATACACTTTGACGTATCATTTAAATAACAATGTACAACGTTAGCTTATTATTGCATTTCTTCATCTTTTTTCCCTGTCTGCTTATTTACGACAAATTGCACCTGTACATTCTGGTACGTCCAGTGCGCCAGGTGCTTCAGTGTACCCCATAACATGGCAAGAAAAGTCTGAACACTTTCGACGGTGCGGCACCCCGAACTTATAGCATTATACGCATCAGCTCCGAATCATGTCTTGGGTCAATAGTTGGGTTTGCCCGGCTCCCATGTTTTGGTACCTTACGTTCCGCTATATCGGCTAAGGTAGCACTGGGAGAACTACTGCGATTGTGTCCCGGTTCTTCTGGACGAGCACCTTAGTAGAGAAAGCCGAAAACTGACTGTCATGATGCGGCGAGAGCTGGTCGCTGTTCAAGAGGTCTCAAATCCTTAAAGATTTTTTCCGCTTCGGGCGAGGAATCGGCCTTGTTCGATTTAGGCGTATATAGCGCCCCAAGTTCGGTCTTCCAAATACTAGGGGCTTCGCCAAAATTTTAAAATTGTAGACTTCTATGGCTAAGTGAGAGTGATAAAGTTGTATAGTCCGATTGCCTTATTCGCTGCGCTAAACACCTCCTTAAAGGACCAATTTTTTGGATAAAGAGTGTTTAAGATTTATCCCGAACACCTGAGTACTAGTTACATGGGGGCAGAAGCCGATGACTGGCCAACTCTCAGATTTTATAAACGGCCGCACAGAAGGTAATATTTTAAATCGACAAGCGTTATATAGTGCACATGAACTCGTTTTCATATTACAGGATCACATGAGTACATTCATTCAAATATTACATCCTTAGCACATTCCTCCGACACAAGGCTGGCACCCTTCAGGACACTGTCATAATACTTTTCGGGGTGGCGATGCTCCTTGCCCTCCGGTGGCCCCTCGTTCACCAGCTTTTCGGCATCCATCTTCGCCCAGTGCACTTTCGCACAGGCAAAGGCCCTGCGCGCACCTTCAATGCAGACGGGACGCTTTATGACTTCAAGCCGTGGGCAGGCATTCACAAGCTGCTTTACCACGCCGAAGTAGCTGTCGGGCAGGTGCTCGCCAGGTCTCATCCGGACTATGAGACCATTCATGGCCAGTTCGGCCGCCTTGTGAAGCTCGACCAGTTGCTTCAGCTGGTCGCTCAAGGGCATCGGATGTTCGGTCCCAGCATATTGAGACCAGAACAACTTTCCATCGAGCTCCCTTCCTCGGCCCGGTAGAACTCCGCGGCATCCGATACGCTGCGCGGTAGATCTGCGAACGCTCCTGGAGAGCTCCGAATTCGGGTAAGTAAAAGGAAAGTCTCCTTCACATGCTTGCTTTGCATAATGAATGCCTTACCCGCCGCTATCTTCTTGACCGCCTGAATCTCCTGGAGGGCCTTTTGGGCTTCGGCCTTGGCATTTTGTGCGGTCTCGAGGGCCTTCGCAAGCTCGGACCCCTGCGTCTTAGAGTCACGCTCCAAGGACGCGTATTTCTTGACGAAACCCTGGAGCCTTGCTGAACCTCGCCGACTCGGGCCTCTTGCTTCTCGCGCTCGATGCGCTCCTTGGCCGCTCTGTCTTCGGCCTCGGACAGCGCCTTCTTCAGGGCCGCCACTTCGGTCGTGGCCCCTAGAAAAATTCATGATGATCCTATGATCTAAAAACCACTTTTTCTTTATCAATATACAGACGAGGTATCACTTACCTTTGTTCTCTTTGAGCTGCCTCTTGGTAAGGCCGAGCTCTTCCTCGGACCGCTCAAGGTCCCGCTTCAGTCCGGAGACCTCCGCAGTACCAGCGGCCAGCGGCGAAGCCTGCTTATTCACATAGACATATTCTGATTAGACTCCTGTGATTGTTATTTGATCCTCTGTTCGGCCTTTCTTTTTGAACACCAAACAGAGCATCAGGGGCTACTGTCTATGCTATGATATTTTCTCATAATTTGATTACTTACCTCAAAGCCTGTTAGGAGGCTGGCACAGGCTTCGGTTAATCCGCTTTTGGCGGACCGAACCTTCTCGACCACCGCACTCGTGATGGTGCGGTGCTCTTCGTCAATGGAAGCGCCGCGAAGCGCTTCCAGCAAGTTATTCGATGCCTCTGGATGGACAAAGGCCATCGGCACAGACGGCTCGTCCCCCTTAGCGAGGGGTCGCCTGTCAGAATCCGGAACCACTGGAGGTTCCGGCGCAGTATCCGGCTGGGGGCCAAACTTGCTGCGGCCCCCATCATCAGAACCCATGGGAGTCTTACCCCCCATGCGCCCGGCGTCTGGGATGTCGCCTTGGGGCGCCTGCAGAATTATCTCCCCTTGGTCCAGTATCCTCTAATACAACACCTCGATGTCGTCCGTGGGCCGGAGGGAGGTGGCTGTCGGGAGTGAATCACTGTTCATCGCCGACTGGCCCAAAGACCCATCCGAAGAGGATACGTCGATGTGGGATTTGGATGGACTGCACGATCATGTTTGACATGATAAGAAGCAATAAAACAAAACATACCAGAACTACTATAGTATCCGGATACTTACGACTTCGCCAGGGGCTTGTCCCTGGGCAACCACTCCTCGTCGCTGTAAGCGGCTGTTGTGGAGTGGTCCGGAAGGAGGGTCCTTCCCTTCTTAGACCCTTCGGCCTCCCCAGAGGGGGCGGCCTTCCTTTTCTTGTCCCCCCCCCCCCCGGGGTTGGGGAGGGGGAGAACTTTCCTCTTCCCCCTCCTCGTTTTCGTGGGAGGAGTGCGCCTCGGTGTTTTCGGACGATGAGTTCGATACAACCTTGCGCCGGAGACCTTTCCTGGTCCCCGCGACCTTCTTCTTGGCATTCTTCTCTGGCGCCTCATAGGGCGCCGGAACCAGCATCTCCGTTAAGAGAGCCTTTGCTGGATCTTCGGGCAGTGGGGCCGGACAATCGATCCGCTCCGCTGTCGCTACCCAGTCATGTTAAAATGGCGTGGAGGCTCAGATCCCTCACATGATTATACTGGGGAAAGGAACATCTTGTGAGATATAAAGAGCTTACTGGATTGGCAGGGCGCTTTGCGCTGAGTCCGCGATCCTCAGTAAGGGGAGGAGGTACCTCGGCGGCTTTGAACAACACCTTCCAGACGTCTTTGTGCGTCGTGTCAAAAAGCTCTCGCAGCGTCTGGTGCTTGGCCAGGTCGAACTCCCACATATTGAATGCCCGTCTTTGACACGGAAGGATCCGGCGGAAGAGCATGACCTGGACCACGTTGACAAGCTTGATTTTCTTGCTTATCATATTTTTGACACAGCTCTGGAGTCCGGTCAGATCCACCGATGAACGCCAGGATAGGCCCTTCTCTTTCCAGGAGGTGAGCCGCATGGGGATGCCGGATCGAAATTCGGGGGCCGCCACCCAGTTGGTGTCGCGCGGCTCGGTGATGTAGAACCACCCCGATTGCCACCCCTTCACAGTCTCCACATAGGAGCCTTTGAGCCAGGTGACGTTGGGCATTTTGCCCACCATAGCGCTTCCGCACTCCGCTTGCTGGCCGGCCACCACCTTCGGTTTCACGTTGAAGGTTTTCAGCCATAGACCGAAGTGGGGCTTGATGCGGAGGAAGGCCTCGCACACGACGATAAACGCCGATGTTGAGGATGAAATTGGGGGCCAGATCATGGAAGTCCAGCCCGTAGTAGAACATGAGCCCGCGGACAAATGGGTGGAGGGGAAATCCCAGTCCGCGGACGAAGTGGGTGAGGAATACAACCCTCTCATGGGGTTCTGGAGTAGAGACGATCTACCCCGCGTCTGGGAGCTGGTGCGCGATGTCTGCGGTAAGGTAGCCGGCTTCTCGGAGCTTCGTAATGTCCTCCTCCGTAATGGAGGAGACCATCCAGTTGCCTCCCGCTCCGGACATGTTTGGAATGGCTTTGCGGAGAAGATGAGAACTTGGGCGCTGGAGCTCGAGTGCGCGAGAATGGATGGGCAGGGGAAGAAGAAGGCGTGGGTGAAAAAGAGGAATCCTTGTCCCTTTATAAAGGCGGTAGAAACTGTGCACCTCCCCACTTGCCCCGTAAAATCGCTTATTTCCCAAGCGCCGCGATTGATGGCACGGTTGGTTTACCCATACCCGTATTGATGAGAATCCCGTGATAAGGGGACACGATCTCTGCTTCGACAAGCCATGCCAAGGAAACCGCCTCGCAACATGTGCAGCAGCTGGTTGAGGAAAACGGTTCAAATAAAGACCGAGTCGTGGCGTGATGTCACGTTATGAAAAGTTGTCAGCAGATTGGATTTGTGGAATATTGCACACTCTACGGTGGTATGTGGAATTTGTTTTGCAGAGCCAGACACGATCCTTGTGTTCAAAATCTTTTATGGAGTATTCGGAGAAGGAACCCGCCTTGCAATGCCGAAGACAGTCTGCGCGCCGGACTCATCGTCATTGAAGCCTGGTTCAGGGGCTACTGAGAGAGTCCTGGATTAGGGGGTCCTTGGACAGCCGGACTATATACTTTGGCCGGACTATTGGACTATGAAGATACAAGATTGAAGACTTCGTCCCGTGTCCGGGTGGGACTCTCCATTGCGTGGAAGGCAAGCTTGGCGATCCGGATATGTAGATCTCCTTCTCTGTAACCGACTCTGTGTAACCCTAGCCCCTCCGGTGTCTATATAAACTGGAGGGTTTAGTCTGTAGGACAACAACAATCATAATCATAGGATAGCTTCTAGGGTTTAGCCTCTACGATCTCGTGGTAGATCAACTCTTGTACTACTCATATCATCAAGATCAATCAAGCAGGAAGTAGGGTATTACCTCCATCGAGAGGGGCCGAACCTGGGTAAACATTGTGTCCCCCGCCTCCTGTTACCATTAGCCTGAGACGCACAGTTCGGGACCCTCTACCCGAGATCCGCCGGTTTTGACACCGACACCCCCGTTCCCAAAACGCTGACAATTTACTAGGCAAATTGAGTTGATTTTTGGCATGGGGCAATTATATGGACAGGAAAAGATGTCCAAAAAGTTTGGGGTCAATCAAGCAAAGATAAATGACACTTCCTTCTCAAAAAGCCACTTAGGGCAGAATCAGAAAAGGAATATTTGTGAATTATCTTTGATGATGCCAAGGAAGGATTTTGACATATTTGAGAAAGATATGACCCAAAAAATTTATGAGAATTATTTGGGAATTTTGGGAGTGACAGAAATATAGGTTGCTTCACAACCTAGGGTTTAAAAAGGTTATTCTGTTAACAGAAAAGGAATATTCCCTAGAAAAAGAATATTGGATTAGGTCAAGGATGAAAATGACATGATCTTGGGATGATGATGAGGATGACAAGCCACTACAAAACCTAGGAAGACATGATGTTCCCAAGTTTCAGAACCACATAGCCACAGAAAAGCAAATCAAATCAAGAAATCCAAGAAAATCATCAGAAAAAGAAAAGGGCAAAATCCAGGGTGTTACAAACCTTCCCCCCTTAAAGAAATCTCGTCCTCGAGATTTGGTTGCTTAGGGAACAAGCAAATATTCCGACATGAAGAAACCGTTTCCAACTCGGGTTTCTCTTATTTACTCTTATATTATGCTCCCACTGAATTGATCTGACTGACTGCCTTGATCTGGGGTGGTTTGTTTCACCGTATCTTACATACTGACGGGACTTACCTCATATGTTCCTGTTCACGCGGACTCAAATTTTTCTTTCATATCTGATGGCTTAGCTGAGGTCCGAAAGATTATCATTACTGACATATGTGTCCTTCTCGATATTGATCCTTGCTAGAGATGTTATTCTTGTATCGAGTACCGAGAATATTCCACGGATTGGGGAACACATCTTCCTGTGGAACAAAGAATCTCTTCTATCCAGGCATCGTGCTGCTCGAATATATATGCATGCCTTATGGGTTCAAAACAGTGATGTGAATCATACATGTTTTCTGATGGATTCTGACATCTTGCAGGAGTTTCTGACTTATTTTGACTGGCTTCACAGTCTTGAGTATCCAATCTGTACCAAAAGTTTGGCTGTCGCTTGACGTGACTGATAGGAAAGTGCACCACCTCCTGGTGATAACATTTGCAGACTTGACTGGCGGTGATCTTGGCAAAGAATCCCGCTTACGACAGGCTATTCTTTAATCTATTCCCATATGTGAGAGCACATGCTTTGTGTCTCGATACTTTGATTCTTCATTTTGCCGGTATTCTCATGTGGATAGTAGGTTGTGCGATACTTGAGCACGGTTACTAAGGTTAATATATTGAGTTTTCCTTGGGTCAGACCTGACAGACTCGGGTATTCAATGTTGACAGTTCTGAGCATACTGTGGACTGAGCTAGTTGCCTTGCTATGAGGTCTTGTATCGTTGGTCTTGCTCCTTCATTATTATTTGCTTTGTCTGGATCTTTTTGCCAACAGAACTTGGCCACATATACCCTTGATTATTTTTGTGACCCTGAGTGCTGACATGTGCAATATCTTGCAATTCATACTTTGGTCTCGAGTCTCGGGATATTTATCCGGTTCACGTGTGATTGTACGGATCTCATTACTATTGTCGACTATGCCTCACAGTGACAGAATTAATAACATCACCTTGTCGGGTGTGCGGGGCTGATCTTGATATTTACTGCCAAGATGGTGTCTCAATGTTGCCTTTCTTCAAGACTTGTCGATTCTTGCATCACCCACTGGTTTTCTGTCTCTTGAATAACCGGTGATGTTGTTGGATGCGTACCGTGAATTCTTCCTTGTGCGAGGGACTTGCATGAACTTGACAGTATACTCACCGTAGGTAGAAATATCTGATTCTCGAGGCATACCTTTGTTCAGACTGATTCTTGTTTTTGTCCCAACTATTGCAGATCTGACTCTTGAGGAACATTGTCATATGCTGACAATTCATTGTTTAATATCTCGTACCAGTGTCGTACTGAAGAAGATTGGGCAACTTGCGTTGGAAGCCACCGGGATATCATGATGAGGAAGATTGGATGGCTTGTGCTCGAAGCTTTCGGCGGATATCTTGCTGAGGAAGACTGGGTGTCGTACCTCATAAGCTCCCCCCTTAAAGACTTGCTAGGGAAAACTCGATACCTTATGCCAGAAGCTTGTGCATTATCTTACTGAAGAAGATTGAGGAATCTTGCCTTGTACGCTTCACTGAGAAATACGGTGTTGCTTTTCTTCGCGAACGGGATGACATATATACACATATTCTTGACATTTCGGCTGCTGAGTACTTGTATGACAAGAATTGTCTGACCATCCTTCTTGATTTGACTTGAAATGCACGGTTGGACTTGGATCCAATTTTGTTCTCTTGCTAGGTTAATCATTGCTGCAATAAAGATGTATCTCTGACGGGTACTTGTTACTGAAAGTCTGAGTAGAATATAATTTGTATCCATACCGGTCTGCAATACAATGCTGTCAGCTGAAAATCTCATTGCTTTTAACTGAGTTCCTTGGAGTATATCTTTACTTCTCATGGCTTTTTCTGGTCGATGGCGGTTGATGAGCAATTTTCCATAAGGGGGTAACACCGAAGATTCAAAGAAGCACGAGAAAACGATTTATTGCAACAAAGCACACATCAAACAAGCTACAAAACTACTCCACACAGGCACACACAAGCATGATACTACAACAGAAGCACATGCACTGGACGAAGGACTACACCCTATGCTTGAGAAAACGCTCGGGAACTGACGAAGAAGCTAAGGGAGTAGCGAGTGGAACTGTTGACTCCGAAACACCGGATGGACGAGGCGGAGGGGTTGGAGAAGCTGGCGGAGATTGAGGTAGGGAAGCACCAAGCAATCTCCTGGCTCGAATGGCATCTCGGACTAATTCGAAGATAAGAAGACACTCGGTCGTCATGTAATGGGACATGGCAAGGATAGCTGGGTCATCTTGAGGGTTGACAGACGGGAACTTGATTCGCTTAGGATTCTCGACGATGGTGGGATAGTACTGATAGGCACGGTTCTCTTGCACCATGCTCTCTTGATGACGAAGACCGGTGATTTCTACCATTGCGGCAAGCTCGATGGCACGCTCAGGAGTAACGCCGTGACCACCGTGGAAACTGTAGGTGCGCTTACCAACAGGAATCAAGGCTGACAGATGGACATGAGCAACATATTCCAGAATTCTTCCTCCGGCAGAAAACTGGAATACTTGATAATGAGGTGGATCTCCACGGGGATAAATGCTACGCCACATATCGCCAAGGAGGGCAGTAAAGCTGAGAGGTGCAGGAGTGGGATTGAATGCAATAGGAACAGCACCGGGAGCTCTGGGAGGGCACTGAACTCATGGAAGCTAACCGCCATCTACGCACGAAACAGGGGTTAGGGGTAACCGAAATAAGACTATATGCAGCAACCAAATGTAGCAAGCAAGGGCAACAAGCAGACCCTATACTACCGTTTTCTAATGTTCCAGCGGACTAGGATGCTCTACAACCAGACCTGCTCTGATACCAAGCCCTGTGGCACCCCGGCTCAAAGAAACCAGAACGCCCCGTATTCTAGCCCAGAGATCGAGGTGAAGTCTTCTGGAATACGTCACTACTTAGCATAGAACAAACCAGCTCTCTATTACAACACGAATACAAATACAAGGTCTCTGATATTACAATGAATAACACCGGCACGGCGACGCTACGCCAACCATAGTTGCTCTATGCAAGTAGCATAACAACTCGAGGCAGCGGAACCTCTACTAGCAGCGGAACAACGAACGACGATGATGGACTCCAATATGTAGGGACTCTGGCTTGAACGTTTACCCTATCTCGCGAACACGGGAACCACACCAAACAAGCAAGCAAACCAGGCACGACCTGCAAACTGGCATGACATGCCAGGTCAGTACATTGAATGTACTTGCAAGCTCACAATTAACCAAAAGCAGTCAAGACAAACAACAGCATGGCATTGGCAGGTTAAAGCAATCATGAACATGATACATGGCATAGACAAACTGAACATGATACGGCTAGAATACATTAGCATGGCATGAGCATATGAACATGATGATACTACATGCAACAGGTTAACATTATCATGCACCAACTTACTCTTGTTCGGCGGTTACCTCGTAACCATCTCATACACTTACCAACCTCGGTACGCATGATACCTCTGTGATCATCTCGCGATCACATAAAGATCAACCAACTTCGGTATCCACAACACCTCCGTGATCCTCTCTCGATCACAACCAATCTCTTTCTCATCATCGAACTCGGGTTATTATTAACCAAGTTATTATTATAGTTGGCTCATAGTGTGACCGACTATGAACTGGGCCCATATCCATGGGCGCGGCTATCGATAGATTTAAACACACACTCTGCAGAGGTTAGTACACTCTACCCACACCACAGAATCCATGGCCTCGCACTCCCATTCGGGTGGACCAACAGTGTTCTGACAAAACCGATCTATTGCCATGACACTCTCCCGGCCACTCCGACAAACTCCCCTTTGGGCTAAACGAATTTTGGGCCAAACGAATTTTTTTTCTGTCATACATATGACACTTCTATGACGATAATTGTGACAAAACCCGGTATCATCATAGATGTGGTGGGCTCCTACTTCTATGACAAAAAATCATGACAGAAAATGGGCTTTTCGTCCTGGGCGGGCCGGAGACGCAGCTGCATGACATTCTTTGGGCCGTCCATGACGGAAAAAACCGTGGTAGAAGCGAGGGCGAGGAAAATTTCGGGGAGTTCCCGGTTACGGTGGGAGGTCGGGGGCCAAGCGATGCGCGTTTCTCTCGTACACGTACGCGTGTGTGTGCGAGGCGTTGGCTCTAACTGAACCCGAGCGATTGCACTGCAGGCTACGCGTTACTGAACCCGAGCGATCGATCGATGGCTGTTAACTGAACCCGATCGAGCGATTCCTTCGCTACTGCTGCTAACTGAAGCCGATCGATCCTGCCTCTGGATGAATAGTGAGCGTGGCTGGGGGGTTTGGATGAACAGTTCCCGGTGGGGGTGGATGAACAGGACCCCGTGGTGTTGCCTCTGGATGAACAGGACCCCGATCGATTGAGCCGGTTGGGTCTGGATGAACAGGACCCCGTGGAGGGCAGGATGAACAGGACCACCCCGTGGAGGGCAGGATGAACAGGACCACCCCGTGGAGGGCTGGATGAACAGTAGCCCGTGGAGGGGTGGTTGAACAGGAGCCCGTGGAGAGGGCTGGTTGAACAGTAGCCGGTGGAGTAGCGCGTGGTGGAGGCTGGATGAACATGAGCCCGTGGATGAACAGTCGCAGGTGGAGGCTGGAGGAGGTCGACGGTGGATGAACAGTAGCCCGTGGAGGCGGGAGGGGGTCGATGGTGGAGATGAACAATGTCCCGTGGAGTCCCGTTTTGCGGTACGCCACACCCCTCCCGATGAATAGGACCCCCGTTTCGACCGTAGCACTCCAACACAAGTCCGTTTCCTCCGTTTTGCGGTATGCCACACCCCTCCTGATCAACAAGACCCCCGTTTCGACTGTAGGAGGTCCGTTTCCTCCGTTTTGTGGTACGCCAGACCCCTCCCGATGAACAGGATCCCGTTTCCAACGTGGCCAGTCGAACACAAGGCCATTTCCTCTGTTCTGCGGTATGCCAGGCCTCGTTTCCATCGGCTGTCTGTCCAAGCCCTCCCGATGAACACGACGACGCATTCCGTTCCGACCCAGCCGGTTGGCTCCCCATGAACACGACGACGACGCTGCTTCTCCGTTCCGACCCAACCATGTACACGAGCCCTGGCCGTACTTATGCGCGAGTAGGCGTTCGAGACCCTGCCCATATGTACGTATGTGGCCGTATTTTCTTTCTTGCACACTGGCCGTTGTACGTACGTGTACATGCTACGTGCGCGCCTCTACTACGACACGTGCGCGCCTCTACATCGACCAGTATGTACGTACACGTTCGCGACCAGAATGACAATGCTATGTACGCTTCGACCAGGTGGGTCCCGACTGTCAGGCACTTCCTTGCCTGCGAAGATGTAGCTGGTGGGTCCCAGCAGTCAGGGGGTGAATCGGTTTTTTTGCCCGGAAGCACTTCCTTGCATGCGAAGATGTAGCTAGTGGGTCCCAGCAGTCAGGGGGAAACGTTTTTTTCACGAAATACAGTGGCCCGTCCGGTGGGTCCCAGCTGTCAGGTGGAGGAATCATTATTTTCCGCATAAAAAGGAGGCACTTCCTTGCTGCGGCCGTGGACCCAGCTGTCAGCCTCTCCACATACAGTCCACGTCCGATGGGAGTCGTTCCTTGACCACGTTGACCACGCCACGCCGAGAGCACCAGGGCGGGGGACGACGGCGATGCCTAGGAAGGGGACGACGGGGAGCCGGGGAAGACGCGGCAGTGGAAGCCCGCGCGGAGAGGAGTACGAGGGTTCACAGGTTCGGCTGCAGTGTGAGGCTGCCGTCGCCGCAGGGCCTGGCCAGCGGTGGGAATAGTAGGGTGCGGTGAGGCCTCCGCGGCAGCACAGCCGGCCACGGGAGGCAGGAGCATGCGGCACGACCGGCGCTGCTTTGGGCGGCTGGAGCAAGAAGACCAGAGGTTGTAGAAGCACTACGGCCGTTGGATGGACATCGTACGGTCACTGGAGCTAGAATCGTTCATATTGACTAAAGTTGACAAAGGCCCCCGTCCCAGTCAACTTAGTAGGCCCACAAGTCAGCCTCCCACCATGGTGGGTCCCAGCTAGCAGGGGGAGTATTCATTTTTTGTGCGTAATAAGGAGGCACTTCCTTGCGTGCGAAGATATAGCTGGTGGATCCGAGCTGTCAGCGGCGGTAACGTTTTTTTGCGAAATAAAGTGGCCCTTTCGATGGGTCCCTGATGTCAGGTGGAGGAATCATTATTTTGCGCGTAATAAGGAGGCATTTCCTTGCGTGCGGCTGTGGACCCAGCTGTCGGCCTCTCCATGTACAGTCCACTTTAGAGGCATGTCGGTCGTTGACCACATTGACCAGGCCGCGCTGAGAGCACCAGGGCGGTGGATGACGGTGAGGCCTAGGAAGGGAACGACACGGAGGCAGGGAAGACTCGGCAGTTGTTTCCCACGCGGAGGGGAGTACGACTGTACGAGGGTTTACTGGTTCGTCTACCGTCGCTGGAGAATAACAACAGGTGTGGGTGAGTAGAGGGATGGCTAGGCCAGCAATGGGACTACGGTGGGGCGGTGAGGCCTGCGCGGCAGCACAGCCGGCCGCGGGGAGGCGAGAGCAGGCAGTCCCGCCGGCGCTTGTTTGAGCGGCTGGAGCAGGAAGAGCAGAGATTGAAGAAGCACGACGGCCGTTGGATGGACATCCAACAGACAGTGCTTGTGCGTCAACCTTTTTTTAGGAAAGCCTCAAATCTGTGGAAAACAGCATACAGCCCATCTGCCATTATTTCTAATAATTTACAGCCCATTTGCTAATTCTTAAGGTTTTTTTGGAGCCCATATTCTTTTTGTTAGCATTACAGCCCATATTGTGGCCACGGTTAAAAAATTATACGAAATTTTGCATATTTCGGTGCGGTCCGAACTGTTTTTAATCCCGAAATTTTCGACTCACATTCAAACTGATTTTAAAAATAAATGTATATCAATATAAAATCCAACAAATTCTCCACGCATAAAAATTAATGTAATTTAAAATCTTGAAATGAAAAAAAAAAGATATTTGAAACTAATTGCCAGTTTGATGTGTTTTAAAAATGTACAGCCCATTTCTCATTACTGATGGGCCATTTTCTCGGCCAGCCGAATGAAAGTTCTCCTCGTCTTGAAAGATTTGCAGACCAACAGGCCTGACAAAGCGACTTACTTGGCAAATCACAAAAAAACTGGGATGTGGCCGTGGACCCAGCTGTCAGCCTCTCCACGTACAGTACTCTTCCGATGGAAGTCGTTCCTTGACCATGTTGACCACGCCGCACGGAGAGCACCACGGCGGTGGACGACGGCGAGGCCTAGAAAGGGGACGACGCGGAGCCGGGGAAGACGCGGCAGTGGAAGCCCGCGCGGAGAGGAGTACGAGGGTTCACTGGTTCGGCTGCGGTGTGAGGCTACCGTGCTGTAGGGCCTGGCCAGCGGTGGGAATAGTAGGGGGCGGTGAGGCCTCTGCGGCAGCACAGCCGGCCATGGGAGGCAGGAGCATGCGGCACGACCGGCGCTGCTTTGGGCGGCTGGAGCAAGAAGACCAGAGGTTGAAGAAGCACTACGGCCGTGGGATGGACATCGTACGGTCACTGGAGCTAGAATCGTTCATATTGACTAAGTTGACAAAGCCCTTCGTCCCGTCAACTTAGTAGGCCCACAAGTCAGCCTCCCACCAAGGTGGGTCCCAGCTAACCGGGGCAGTATTCATTTTTTTGTGCGTAATAAGGAGGCACTTCTGGTGGGTCCAAGCTGACAGCGGGGGGAACGTTTTTTCACGAAATACGGTGGCCCGTCCGATGGGTCCCAGCAGTCAGGGGGAAACGATTTTTTCGCAAAATACTGGTGGCCCGTCCGGTGGGTCCCCGCTGTCAGGTGGAGAAATAATTATTTTCCGCGTAATAAGGAGGCACTTCCTAGCGGCTGCCGTGGACCCAGCTGTCAGCCTCTCCACGTACAGTCTACGTCCGATGGAAGTCGTTCCTTGACCACGTTGACAACGCCGCGCCGAGAGCACCAGGGCGATGGACGACGGCGAGGCCTAGGAAGGGGACAACGCGGAGCCGGGGAAGACGCGGCAGTGGATGCACACGCGGAGAGGAGTACGAGGGTTCACTGGTTCGGCTGCGCTGCCGTCGCCGCAGAATAACAGGGGGTGTGGGTGAGTGGATGGATGGCCTGGCCAGCGGTGGGAGTACTAGGGGGCGGTGAGGCCTCCGCGGCAGCACAGCCGGCCACGAGAGGCAGGAGCAGGCGGCACAACTGGTGCTGCTTTGGGCGGCTGGAGCAAGAAGACCAGAGGTTGAAGAAGCACGACGGCCGTTGGATGGACATCGTACGGTCACTTCATCTAGAATCGTTTATATTGACTAAGTTGACAAAGCCCTTGGTACGTCAACTTAGTAGGCCCACAGGTCAGCTTCCGAAACGGTGTGCCCTAGATGTCAGGGGGAGGAATCATTTTTTGGGCGGGTGAAGCTAGAATATCTGAGATTGAAGAAGAAGCACGGCATCCGTTGGATGGACATCCAACGGCCACTGCTGCTAGAACCGTGTGTTGACTAGAAGTTGACAAAGCCTTGCATACGCGTCAACTCTATTTTTTTACGGGACGCGTCAACTTAGTAAGGCCAGAAGTGTGTGGCAGAGAACTTATAGCCCATTTGAGATATGTAAGAATGTGTAGCCCATTTTTGAATTCTAATGGAATTTACTACAGCCCATTTACAGTTTGTTAAAAGTACAGCCCATTTCAACCAACCGTTCAAAACAGAATTCAATAAAATTTCCCACATTTTGATGGGACCCAAAATATTTTTATCCCGAAATTTCTAGTCAGATTAAATACAATTTCAATATAAATTTATATTACGTAAAAATCCAACGAAACATTGCGCTCGCAACAATTAATGAAATTAAAATTTTCAATATTCAAAAATAATATGTTATAAAGTAATCATGTGTTTGGTGCATTTTTTATAGTTACTGCCCAGTTTTTATAATTACATCCCATTTATTATTTCTTAAAGCCCATTTTATTGTTAAGCCTAATGCATCCCTCCTAGGAAAGATTTGCAGCCCAGCGGGGCGGAGAATAACAACTTGACCTTGCCTGGGTATTCCTAAAAAAAGTATAGCTGGGCTAGCCATTTTCAGCTTCAAAAAAAATTAATATCTGGGCTGGATATCTGGCCTAGGCTAGACGGGCCACAACCCGCCCAGTTAATACCTGCAGCGATGTTTTTGTTGTTGTTCAGAGGAGAAAAATTAATATCTGGGCTAAACATCGAAAAACTCTTCAGTGCTCACACCTCAAAAACACAAATACTGCTCGAGCTGCTTGGTCCCATGTCAGAGTAAATGGCCACGGGTAGCCTAACCGACTCCCCCCCGGGCTCTTCGAAAAATTACCAGGCCATTCAAGCCTTCAAGCATACAAAGCATAGGGCCGCCTTCCCCCGGCCGGCTATCCCCAGGGCTGACTCCCAGAAGGCGACCCAGCCCCAGAAACCTCCTCCAAGAAAGATACGAGATGGCCGACTCCAGGGAGCCGGCCCCAAGAGGACCGACTCCCAGAAGCCGGCCATGAAGAAAGCCGACTCCCGGAAGCCGGCCATGAAGAAATTCAGCTCCCAGAAGCCGGCCAAGACTGCGCCCACTAAGACTGTACCCACATAACGGCGATAGGATGGGGCGTGGCCGCAGTACAGCCCACTACCCCCAAATCCCGGAACAGGCATGGCCACAGGGCGCCGTACGGGCTGGCCATCCCCCATCCGACGCGGCACTGTAGCCGTGCTGGCCTCGATGTCACCCACGACAGGTGCCAGTACGGCCCGTAGGCGGCGGGCCCCTCCTACCAGAGAGACACCCGAAGGCGGTATGGCCTCCTATAGTCGGCCAGGGGTGTGGCCGGCTCCCAATAGCCGGCTACCTCCCACCCTCGAAACGTGCGCCTCATTAAGGAGACAAGACGGGGTAAGGCTACAGTGAGAGCCCGCAAGGCGGCGACACTGTAGCCACGCTTACCTCAACAAAGCTCTCGTCATCAGAGGCGAGACCACAGTAACCAGCCGCTGACAAAGCCCCCAAGCGGTGGGGCCGGCCTGTCGGCCAAGAAGCCGGCAGCCGGCGGGACCCACCAGTCGGCGGGCCCCAATGACCGGCGGAGAAGCCGGCGTGCATAGACGCTGACGGCTGGGACCTGCGCCCAGCCAGATTACCATTGTACCCCTGGGGGTAGGCCTATATAAACCCCCCGGGACACCCATGCAAAGGGTGGATCTCATAGAGTTTCACACACCACATAGAGAGAAAAGGAGAGCTAGCCTTGCCCTTCTTCTTCCTCTAGCCAGACCGCTCAAGGAGCACTTGTAGCTACTTGTATTGCTCTAGTGATCATGCGGAGACCCCGCAGAGCAGGACTAGGGGTGTTATCTCCACGGAGAGCCCCGAACCTGGGTAAGATCCGCCGGCGTGCATGTCTTCGCCTCATCCCGTTTCCAGGCACCGGCGACGTCTTACTGGCTCCCACAATGATAAGCCACCCGTTGGCACATGTCGCACCTACCACCCGACATTTGGCGCGCACCGTGGGGCCAGGTGCACCGTCGTCCGGAGACCTGTTCTGGACGGGAACCCTTTTCCTCCCCAGCGAGCGCAGCCAACCTGCTGCACCCGATGGCGCTTGCCCCGATGCGCTGCAAGGCGTTGACGACGCCTGCGCAGCGAGCTGCCTCGCCGATCTTCTTGGCGAGACTCGCATCTCCGACGAGCCCGCGTCCGACGCGGTCACGGACTACCCCGAGAGTCGCCACGTCAGTCTCCTCGACCAACTTCACGTCACCAGCGAGCTTGCTGTAGACTTGGAGTCGGTCGGCTCCACCGACCCGATGCTTGTCGACTCCGACACGGCATCGCTCGACGCCTACCCCTCCGACGTGGTAGTCTTCAATGACCCTCTCCCTCGAGCTGACAGCGGCAGCAGCGCTGTCACTGAGGTGCTGGTCATCAGCCACGTCGCCGACTCGGGCGAGAACGCCCATGACGCCCTACAAGCGGCGATGCATGACTTGTCCGTCCCCATCCCGGCCGACGCCGAGACCCTGGAGGCACGCCGCCTTGCCCTCATCACGGAGGGTCAGAAGATAGTCTCCATGAGACGCCTCACCGAGGCTCACCAGTGCGAAGTCGACCGCGCCGCCTTCGGTATGCCGCCTCATGGCGGGCCGAGCTGAGCCGGCCTCGTCAAGAAGCGCGGCGCGGCCATCGCCAGCATGCTGGGGGCAGACCGCCCCGTCTACGCCACACCACTCGAGAATCTACGAGCCGCTCAGGCGGCCGCTGAAGAGCTAAATGGGCTGGGGGCTGATGAGCTCCCCTACATGACAAGGCGCATCCAGCAGCTGATCGACGCGGCCGCAGAATGGCATGAAGCCGGCGCCCGCGCTGAGAGTCCTCCCCCACGCCGAGAGCACGCCGCGACATCCCGGTCGCCGATGGTGAGCGGCGCCCGCGCAAGGAAAGACAAGGAGCCGGCTGCTAGCCGCAGCCGGACTCGGATTACCATCGAGCGCGACGCGGAAGGCCGCCCTTGAGCAATGGAGCGCCAAGGCAATCCGCCTCCACCCCCGCCTCGGGGGGAGAGATATCCCACCCCGCCACCTGTCACACATCCGACTCTCGATGGCCGACTAGGCCACCGTGAAGGAGTCGATGAGAACGACGCCCGCCACCGGATCGACCGCCTAGCTCGGTCCCTGGCGCTAGAAGTAGAAGACGATGTCAGCCCGCCATGCTTTGGCCCCCGCATCCACGACGAGCCCTTCGCCAAAGGGTTTTCGCTCCCCAGAGACACGCCCAAGTACAACGGCTCTGTGAAGCCGGAAGATTGGCTCATCGACTACTCCACCGCTGTCAGCATAGCGAACAGCAACAGGCGCGTAGCCGTGAAGTACGTCCCTCTCATGATGCAAGGCACGACACGCACCTGGCTCAACAGCCTCAAGCCCTACAGCGTCAACAGCTGGCTGGACTTCACAGAAGTCTTCGTCCGCAACTTCACCAGCACGTACAAGCGGCCTCCCAAGCCCCGCCAGCACTCCCTATGCGTCCAAGGGCCCAACGAGTCGACCCACGACTACCTCACGCGGTGGGCCGAGCTCCGCAACTCCTGCGAGGGGGTGCACGAGGTTCAAGCCATCGAATACTTCACCGCCGGGTGCCGAGAGGGCACCCTCCTCAAGCACCGACTCCTCTGCGATAAGCCGGCTACCCTCGACGAGCTGCTGATCATTGCGGACAAGTATGCCACGGCTGACTCCTCGATGAAGACCGAGCTCCGAGTGAACGCCTCTGGGAAGATGCTCGCTCTGGCTCCCAAGACGCCGGCTGGGGACTCCAATCGGCGCCCCTACCAGAACGACCACAAGCGCAAGGCCCCTATGCCGCCTTCCACCAATCGGCAGGTGGCCACAGTCGAAGATGAGCAGCCCGAAGAACGGCCCTCTCCCAAGAAGAAGGGCGGCAGGGCGGCTTGGCAGCCGGCCTTCTCCTACGAGCAGACTCTCGATGCCCCCTGCAAGTTCCACAGCGGCGCGAAGCCGTCCAACCATACGAATCGAAAGTGCCACCGGCTCACACGGATCTCCAAGGGCGAGGGGCTGGTGCCGCCTCCGCCTCCCGGCCCGCTGCCTCCAGCCCCCCAGCAGCCGGCTGCTCGACCAGCAGTCGGAGCCATTCAAGATGAGTTCCCTGATGAGCACGCCGCCTACGTCGTCTTCATGAGCCAGGTTGAAGACAAGCGCAGCCGGCGCCGACAGCACCAAGAGGTCAACGCAGTCGCCTCCAGCAACCCCGAGTTCATGCATTGGTCCGGAAGGCCTATCAACTGGAGCCGGGCCGATCACCCAGAGGTGATGCCGTCCCCTGGCTCCTACGCATTGGTGTTGGATGTCACCCTCGCAACGGAGAGGCGAGCTGCCCGATTCTCCCGCGTTCTAATTGATGGCGGAAGCGGTATCAACATACTGTACCGCGATACCATGGAGAAGTTGAACCTCAAGGCGAAGCAGCTCATGCCAAGTCGGACCGTGTTCCATGGCATCGTACCCGGCCTGTCCTGTTCCCCGATCGGCAAGATCAAGATGGATGTTCTCTTCGGAGACAAGGATCACTTTCGCCGAGAAGCAATCTGGTTCGAGGTAGTGGATCTGGAAAGCCCTTACCACGCCTTGCTTGGCCAAGTTCATGACTGTGCCCCACTACGCCTACCTGAAGATGAAGATGCCGAGCTCGAAGGGGATCATCACTGTAGCCGGCGACTACAAGAAGTCCATCGAGTGCGCTGCAGCCAGCAGCTGGCTGGCCGAGTCCCTCATAGTGGCAGAAGAGAAGAAGATGCTGGAGCGAGTTGTGGCCATGGCCGGCAAGCAGCCGGCCTTGTCCCCCAACCCCAAGGATTATGATGCACAGGGCTCCTTCTAGCCGGCCAAGGAGACGAAGAAGATACCTCTAGACCCGGAGAACCCGGAGAGGTTTGCAGTCATTGGTGCAAACCTGGACAGTAAATAGGAAGGCGAGCTCGTCGACTTCCTCCGTGAGAATCGAGACATCTTTGCATGGTCCCCAAAGGACATGCCGGGTGTTCCGAAGGATTTCGCCGAGCACAAATTACACGTACGAGCGGACGCGAAGCCGGTCAAGCAACCCCTCCGCAGACTGTCAGAAGAGAAGAGAAGAATCGTAGGAGAAGAGATAGCCCGGCTCCTTGCCGCCGGCTTTATTATGGAAGTGTTTTTCCCAGAGTGGCTTGCCAACCCAGTCTTGGTGTTGAAGAAGAACAACAAATGGCGTATGTGTATAGACTACACTAGCCTCAACAAGGCCTGCCCCAAAGATCCGTTTGCTTTGCCACGGATTGATCAAGTGATAGACTCCACAGCCGAATGCGAGCTGTTGAGTTTCTTGGATGCCTACTCAGGATACCACCAGATTAAGTCGGACCCAGCAGACCGCCTGAAGACCGCCTTCATCACACCATTCGGAGCTTTCTGTTACCTGACTATGACATTCGGCTTGAGGAATGCTGGTGCCACTTTTCAGCGTTGCATGCAGAAATGCCTCCTCAAGCAACTCGGCAGAAATACCCACGTCTACGTAGACGATATTGTGGTGAAGACAGAGAAGCGCGGCACCCTGCTGGAGGACCTCAAAGAAACATTTGCCAACTTGCGCCGATTCCAGATCAAGCTCAACCCCGAGAAATGCGTGTTCGGAGTACCAGCCGGCCAGCTTCTAGGCTTTCTGGTCTCTGAACGCGGCATTGAGTGCAACCCTGTGAAGATCAAGGCCATTGAGAGAATGGAGATTCCCACCAAGTTGCGAGATGTTCAGAAGTTCACTGGGTGCCTGGCCTCCCTAAACCGCTTTATCAGCCGGCTAGGAGAGAAGGCTCCCCCCTGTACCGACTCATGAAGAAATCCACTCATTTCGAGTGGAATGACCAAGCAGACCAAGCCTTCCATGAGTTGAAGAAGATGCTGACCACTCCACCTGTCCTGGCGGCGCCGACTGAGAAGGAGGCCATGCTCCTCTACATTGCCGCAACTAGCCGAGTGGTCAGTACAGTCATCGTGGTTCAGCGCCCAGAAGAAGGCCGAGCCCAGCTAGTCCAGAGGCCGGTATATTATCTAAGCGAAGTACTATCCAGCTCAAAGCAAAACTACCCACACTACCAGAAGATGTGCTATGGAGTATACTTCGCCGCCAAGAAACTGAAGCCCTATTTTCAAGAGCATCCCATCACGGTCGTGTGCACCGCCCCGCTTGCCGAGATCATAGGCAGCCGGGATGCATCCGGTCGGGTGGCTAAATGGGCCATTGCGCTTGCACCTTACACAATCTTCGATCAGCCCCACACCGCTATCAAGTCCCAAGCGTTGGCCGACTTCCTCGTCGACTGGGCCGAGACCCAGTACCTACCGCCGGCTCCCGACTCTACTCATTGGCGGATGCACTTTGACGGGTCCAAGATGCGCACCGGCTTGGGAGCCGGCATCGTCCTCACCTCTCCCAAAGGTGACAAGCTCAGATACACGCTGCAAATCCACTTCGCCGCCTCCAACAACGTGGCCGAGTACGAGGCGCTCATACACGGGCTCCGGCTAGCCAAAGAGCTCGGCATACGCCGGATCTTGTGTTATGGCGACTCGGACTTGGTGGTCCAGCAGTCATCTGGCGACTGGGACGCCAGGGATGCAAACATGGCGAGCTATCGATTCCTCGTCCAGCAAATCAGTGGGTACTTCGAAGGGTGCGAGTTCCTTCATGTACCACGGGCCGACAACGACCAAGCAGACGCCCTGGCACGGATCGGCTCCACCCGACAGGCTATACCAACCGGTGTCTCTCTCCAGCGCCTCCTCAAACCATCTATCAAGCCGTCTCCAGAGTCGGACTCTATCTTTGTACTGCCCGCCCCTGATGCAGCCGGATCCGACTGGAGGAACCCAGCACGCGGCTCGAGGACTTCAGAACCCCGCCCGGGGACTGCAGCGACAAAAGAAGCGGTGGCCGACTCCAGCTCCCCACCACCCAACCCACCCACCCGAGTCACAGTGGCCGTACTAACAGTAGAAGAAGTCACCGCTCCATCATGGGCCCAGCCCATCCTCAACTTCCTAGTCAACAGAGAGCTGCCGACTGATGAGATCTCGGCAAGACTAGTGCAACACCGAGCCGGAGCATATGCAATAATAAACAAAGAACTTGTCAAGCGCAGCATCACTGGAGTCTTCCAGCGCTGCGTCGAGCCATAGAAAGGTGTGGCAATCCTCAAGGATATCCACCAAGGCGAATGCGGCCACCACGCAGCCTCAAGATCACTTGTGGCCAAAGCCTTCCGCCATGGTTTCTTTTGGCCGACTGCTTTGGAAGATGCCAAAGAGATAGTCAAAAACTGCAAAGGATGCCAAGTCTTCAGTTCCAAGCAACACCTGCCGGCTTCTGCACTCAAGACCATCCCCCTCTCCTGGCCCTTTGCCGTCTGGGGGCTGGACATGGTGGGCCCATTCAAGACAGCCCGCGGCGGCTTGACACATCTGCTAGTTGCCGTGGACAAATTTACCAAGTAGATCGAAGCAAAGCCGATCAAGAAGCTGAACGGGCCGACTGCCGTGACATTCATTGCCGACATCACTACTCGGTATGGCATGCCGCACAGCATCATCACTGACAACGGCACAAACTTTGCCAAAGGAGCACTGGCACGTTTCTGCGCGACACAGGGCATCCGACTGGACTTAGCGTCCGTTGCCCACCCGCAGTCAAACGGCCAGGTCAAGCGAGCAAACGGACTCATCCTCTCCGGCATGAAGGCCTGACTGGTCGTACCACTGGAGCGATCGGCCGGCTGCTGGCTCGATGAGCTGCCAGCTGTCCTCTGGAGTCTGCGTACTACCCCAAACAAGTCAACCGGCTTCACTCCGTTATTCCTTGTATATGGTGCCGAGGCTGTCATCCCAACTGACATCGAGTTCGACTCGCCTCGGGTCACCATGTACACGGAGGCGGAGGCCAAGGAAGCGCGAGAAGACGGCGTCGACCTGCTGGAAGAAGGCCGACTGTTAGCTCTCAGCCGGTCCGCCATCTACCAGCAGGGTTTGCGCCATTACCACAACCGAAAGGTCAAGCCAAGATCTTTCCAAGAGGGCGACCTTGTGCTTCGGCTGTGTAACGCCCCGAGACCGACGCTTCAGAAGACTTCCTTATTTTCGTCATCGCCGTGTGTTTCTTTTGTGCTTGCTCTTTTATTTTTGCATTGCATCATGTCATCATGCCATCATGTCATTAATCTTTGCATAAAACTCAACTAAAATAAATTGCAAGGATCTTCGATCCATTTAAATCGAGGGAATTCACATGGTGATTTCTCTTTATAACATATCCTCCTAATATTTATGGAGCTATTATAAATATTCCATTAGTTTGGAATCAACCGGAACACACTTGCAAAATAATTTCCATGCCTATTTCCACTTCAAGTTTCACCCCCAAGTTTTGCCAACAATTCTTTTCCCTCTTATCGGGGCCCTTCCTAAATGTTCAACATTTTGGACACTTTGTAATCCTACTCCTTGTTCAAACCATTTGAATTAAATTCATATGCATTTGATTTTAAACCATGCAATCTTACCCACTCCGTTTTTCTTGGAACGAACATATTTTTGTGATGTCCGGGAAAATTATCTGCCTGCCCAAATCCTATCTCTACCTTCCGTTCTTCTTCTTTTTCTTCTTTGACATTTTTCTGTTTTTTGGAAAAAGAAGAAGGAGGAGAGCAGCCGCAGCACGGCCTTCTCACAGCAGTCGGCCCAGGCCACCGCGGCCTCCCGCAGCCCACCACCCAGGCCTAGGCCCAGTCGGCGCCCCACCTAACCCTAGCCCCTCACCACGCTCTCTCCCGATCCCCATCTCTCCCTCGTCCCTCCCTGCGCCGTCACTCACACACACGCACGCATCGAGCCAGGGAGAGGAGCTCCTTTCTGCTCGCACCCTCCATGGCGCTGCCTTGCTGCTCCCTCCAGCGCCCAAGCCTCCTCCTCTGCTTCGCCCCCTCCTCTGCTCCCTCAGCCATGGTCGCGCCGCCGCTTCGTCGGAGAGACGCAGCGCCATCCCCGCCTCCTCTGACTTGCACTTGTCCGCGTCGATGCCGGCAGGTTCCGGCCCTGCCTCGAGCGTCCTCTGCTGCCGCCTCCTCTTCGTCGTCGGGATCTTCCCCGCGCCGCCGCTTCGTCGGAGAGACCACGCCGAGCCCCTCCTCTTCTTCTAATCTGGCGCCGTCCCAGGAGCTTGCCGCCAGATCCGGGCCTCCCCCGTGTAGCCTCTCCGTCGCGCCGCCCGTCGCCGGAGACCTGCGGCAACCTCCAGCCGCGCCCGTCCTGGAGCTCGTCCGCCTCCTCAAGCCGCCGCCCTAGCCTCGGTTCTGGCAGGTTCCCGTGCTCCCTCGCCCCTGCCGTCCCCGCACCTTGCTGCCTCCTAGAGTTCCGCGCGAGACCGCCGTGCCAAGTTCCCGCCGCTGCCGCCAAGTCCCTGCTTCGCGCCCCTGTTGCTGTTGACGCCAAGTCCAACAGTCATCGAGCGTGGATTCGCCATGTACAACTACTGACACCGTGGATTTCACCAAGTACCTCTACCGACGACCGAGACCCTGGTTTCGACAAGTTCCTCACGGCGACCCTGAACATCTACGGGATATGTACGACTTCGAACCGTGTACCACGACGAACATGTACGGCTACACGACGACCCGCCAAGACCCGTGTAACGGAACCGTCAAGTTCGACTACCTCCGCGTGTACCGCTACTTCCACTACGGCTCGTGAACCACTACTTCCCTCGACGATTGTGAACCGCTCCGAAAATGCACGTTTCAAAGGTATAACCGCCGAGACGACGCCCGTGAACGTATGATTGTGTTGTATGAGTTGCGCGTGTGTGCGCCGTTTCCGAGAGAGGACTTTGCACGTTCCTCGTTCGCCATGCCGCCGCTCCGTGGGAACCCGGAATCCGGGAGCACCCCACCATCCTTGCATGACACGATCACGCCCACTTCTGTTGCACCGGTATCTCCGTGAGCTATCAGAACCGATATGTTGCCGTGGCATCATTTTCGTTATCGTTGCCGTGGCACCCTTTTTCGTTCCACCACGGTAACAAATGCTTCATAACATGCTCTTGTCCACGTTTTATAAAATTGATTAAAACTTGCATTGTCATCCGCATCATGATAACAACATTTAAAATGTTTACAATTGATGTTTGCATTAAAATTGCTAATTGACATGTGGATTTTCCGGAATTATTGTTTGTTGTTCCGGCCTCATTTAAATTGCCTATAATAGGTAGTTTCCTTATGCTTCACCTCTTGCCATGGTTAACAACATTTAATATTGTTGGGTACATAAATGGGAGAGAACTAAATAATTGATGTGGTGTTTCGTCAATATGCAACTCGTTGCATATTGAGCGCCACTTAATTTGTAGTGTTGTTTGTTGCACTTTGCCATGCCATGCCTCATTAAACCGGACATGCATCATACTTGATTGTGCATTATGCCATGTTTATGTGGTGGGTGTTTACTATGTTGTTTGTTTCTTTCCGGTTTGCTTCTCCCGTTAGCTTCGGTTTCGTTCCGGAGTTGTGAGGATTCGTTCGACTACGTCCGCTTGTCTTCTTCATGGACTCGTTCTTCTTCCTTGCGGGATCTCAGGCAAGATGACCATACCCTCGAAATCACTTCTATCTTTGCTTGCTAGTTGTTCGCTCTATTGCTATGCCGCGCTACCTACCACTTGCTTTTCAAGCCTCCCAAATTGCCATGAACCTCTAACCTTTGTCACCCTTCCTAGCAAACCATTGTTTGGCTATGTTCCCGCTTTTTCTCAGCCCCTCTTATAGCGTTGCTACTAGCAGGTGAAGATGAAGATTGCTCCATGTTGGATTATGTTTATGTTGGGATATCACAATATCTCTTATTTAATTAATGCATCTATATACTTGGTAAAGGGTGGAAGGCTCGGCCTTATGCCTGGTGTTTTGTTCCACTCTTGCCGCCCTAGTCTCCGTCATACCGATGTTATGTTCCTTGATTTTGCGTTCCTTACGCGGTTGGGTGATTTATGGGACCCCCTTGACAGTTCGCTTTGAATAAAACTCCTCCAACAAGGCCCAACCTTGGTTTTACCATTTGCCTACCTAAGCCTTTTTCCCTTGGGTTCTGCAGACTCAAGGGTCATCTTTATTTTAAACCCCCGGGCCAGTTCTCCTTCGAGTGCTGGTCCAAACCGAGCGATGTCCGGCGCCCCCTGGGCAACCAGGGTCTATGCCAACCCGACGTCTTGCTCATCCGGTGTGCCCTGAGAACGAGATATGTGCAGCTCCTATCGGGATTTGTCGGCACATCCAGGCGGCTTTCCTGGTCTTGTTTTACCATTGTCGAAATGTCTTGTAAACCGGGATTCCGAGACTGATCGGGTCTTCCTGGGAGAAGGTTTATCCTTCGTTGACCATGAGAGCTTATGATGGGCTAAGTTGGGACACCCCTGCAGGGTATTATCTTTCGGAAGCCGTGCCCGCGGTTATGTGGCAGATGGGAATTTGTTAATATCCGGTTGTAGAGAACTTGACACTTGACCTTAATTATAACGCATCAACCGCGTGTGTAGCCGTGATGGTCTCTTCTCGGCGGAGTCTGGGAAGTGAACACGGTTTCTGGGTTATGTTTGACGTAAGTAGGAGTTCAGGATCACTTCTTGATCATTGCTAGCTTCACGACCGTTCCGTTGCTTCTCTTCTCGCTCTTATTTGTGTATGTTAGCCACCATATATGCTTAGTGCTTGCTGCAGCTCCACCTCACTACACCATCTTTTCCTATAAGCTTAAATAGTCTTGATCTCGCGGGTGTGAGATTGCTGAGTCCTCGTGACACAGAGATACTTCCAAACAGTTGCAGGTGCTGATGAGACCAGTGCAGGTGACGCAACTGAGCTCAAGTGGGAGCTCGATGAAGATCTTGTTCGTTGTGTTCTTTCTTTTCATATTGATCAGTAGTGGTGCCCAGTTGGGACGATCGGGGATCTAGCAGTTGGGTTGTCTTCTTTTCTTTTGGTTCCGTAGTCGGACCTATGTGTGTATCTTGAATGATGTATGAATTTATTATGTATTGTGTGAAGTGGCGATTGTAAGCCAACTCTTTATCCCATTCTTGTTCATTACATGGAATTGTGTGAAGATGACCCTTCTTGCGACAAAACCACAATGCGGTTATGCCTCTAAGTCGTGCCTCGACACGTGGGAGATATAGCCGCATCGTGGGCGTTACAAGTTGGTAATCAGAGCCATCCCCGACTTAGGAGCCCCCCTGCTTGATCGAATCGCTGACGTTGTTGAGTCTAGAACGAAAATGTTTTGAGTCTTAGGATAATATATATCGGAGAGTAGGATTCTGTTTACTCCTCAGGGCCTTCGTCGCTCTGGTGAGGTCTCCTGACGTAGAAGTTTTGACTCTTCTCTCCACAAATTTCACTAAAAAAAATTTAGGATCACGCGGGTATCTTGGAATCGTTCCGATGGTTTTGTGAAGAGAACATTGTTCTTGGTGCCTCCTGACATTTAGGGGTTGTGGCAGTGTCCCGGGGAGTTGAGCTCCGAGGTGTTGTCGTCACAATTTTATCATTGCAGTTCTGGAATACCTGAGTTTCGCCGACATCGAAATCTCTTTTATGCAGTTGTTGGTGAGATCACCTCGACGCCACCCAGTACTGGGCGGGAGTTCGGGAGTATTGCCATAACTCGTATAACGGATGCTTTTCAAAGGTTGAGGTAAACGATTTCCGGAGTTTTCTTGGTTATGTGTTGACGGATGGATACAGCTGGATCTAGGTATTGTTAGTTTGGGTGATATATTTTGTGTCCCCTGTATCCCCAACACCAGATTGCATAACCAGAAAGTTTCGGGAGTTTATAAGTGGGAATTCAAGTAGCTCTTAGGATATCTTTCCGACAGATGCATGATATGAGATTGGGGTTCGACGTCTAGTGGCCCGCCTTTCCACGGTTGGTTTTACAGTGGTCTCGTAGTGTCTTAAAGAGTCCTTGGCTATGCCGACTCAGGGACGCTTCGTATGTCATGTGCACAGCCTTGTACATGATGGTGTTGTACGATCGAGCCCGTGTGGTCCCCACCACAAAAACTTCGGACGAAATCTCTATCATATGTTTGTTCCGGCTTATTCTGCAAGCCAAATCCTTTGTTTTGTTTTATTTGTGGTATTCGAGTTGCTTCGAAGTCAAATGTTGAATCCATACCTTTCCTAAACGGTGTTCTCATATTTCTATGTGGATGATAATCCTTCTTGATCATCGAGGTCATCATGTTAATTCCTTCCAACCGGCGTGTTTCTCTCCAAGTGCATCCAGTCATTCCAACATTCGCAAGATCAATTCTAAGCTTTTTCTCAACGGTGTTCGCTTCATCCGACCCAAGTTGCCTTTGTTTTCCCACCCTCCCACCCTTTTTCTTCAAGGACTCAGATTTCTTAATCAAGTATTCATTCTTTTCTTTCAATGTTCTTACCCGATGGTTCTCATGAAGATGTTCTTCAAGTTTATCATTATTCGTTCTCTTTCTTCTCCAGTGGACTAAATTCAAGCTTTCGGTGTTGATCATATTCCCTTCCTCGTTTCAAGTGTTTTCGTATGTCGGTGCATCTCTTAATCATTCCCCGCCTGCTATTCAATTGTTCCGGAGTGCTGAAGTTATCCCAGAAGATTCAAGTTTCTATTCGAAATCCTTTCAAGCTATTTCGAGGTCTTACCTTATTCAAGCCATTTAATTCAACCGATGCTATCTCCTTTTCAAGTAATCATTTCAACGGTGTTTCTTTTGAGTGGGCCCTAACCCACAGGTTTTTTTCCAGGATCTTACCTGACTCATCTAATTTTTCCGGAGTTATTCTCAAATTCTTGTCGAAGTTTGACGTAAGAATGAATTATCATCAGTCATATGTCTTTCTCCAAGATCTTTCAAATTCTTTTCATTGTTGATTCAACCTTTCTATTCTTCATGGTTCCGGAGTGCCTCAATAATTCATGGTGGTGCTTATCATCATCATTCTCAACATTTGAAGACCGAAGAAGAGTTCCTCTTAAATCCTTACCCGCTCTTCCAAAGATTCATGGTTCTAACTTGTTGCCATCCTCTCAAATTGTTTCCATTCGCGCAATTCTTTTCATAACCATCCGGAGCATTTCAAAGTTGTTTTCATTTCTTGATCATCCAAAGGCCATCATTTCAGAAGATTTCTTCGTTCTAAGTTTTCAGCCTCGTTCTCCAATTAGTCTAAATTGATGTCTCTTCGTTCATCTCCATATTCTTCCGGTGCGTCGTTCATGTATTCTCTAATCAGCTCGTGATCTCTTCGTTCTCATGTATCAAATTCCATCAAGTGTCTTCATTCATTCTCAAATTCTTACCGGTGACTCACCCCTTTACTTCGTTCTTTTCAATTCTCGCGGTGGTTCGTTCAAGATTTCTCTTCCTTCGTCACATATCAATTTATTCGTTGTTTCAATCCTACCGGTGGTTCGATGAAGACCTTCACAAGTTTGTGTTTTATCTCTATTAATCCTTTCTACGAGAATAAGTAGTATGACAAATCCATTGCTTGTCATCAATTAATTGGTGGAGGATGAGCATAATGTAATTCTAATTCTTGTTTCATCGAGTAAATTCAATTCCTTATTCCGGAGGTTCATCAAAATTCTTGATTTCATTGTCCATCTTTCTTTTCGGAGTTCCAAGTTTTTCTCGGTTATAGCATTTCAAAGCTCCACCCACATCATTGCAAGGCTTCACCTTGTGTTGTCAACTTCTCTTTCTTTTTATCATCCTTTTATTACCGGAGTTCTTCATGGAGGCTCCACATGGTGGTTCATCAAGGATTCTTTTCATTCCTCAATTGTTCTTCAAGATTTTCTCGAAGTTAAGATCCGCTAAGCTTTACTCTAACATAAACATGGTGTTCGACACATGTTTGTCTTGAGGAGTTCAAGCATTCTTCTTCTTCATTCCGAAGTGCAATTCTTTCTACAATATCTTTTGAGGTGGTGTTATGTCGTTCTTGACAATTTGAGTTCGCGTTTCATGATTCACATGTTGGCAAGAATGAGATATTTTAAATCCACCAATCTCTTCGTTGGATTTATCTTGTGTCATGTTTCACCTAAAGCCTTCCCTAAGGAATGTTGCTATTATGGTGCTTATAAATGACCCAAGTTCTTCATTTGTCCTCCCGGTGAAATAAGTTTCTCGTCTCCTTGTTGATATCGATCTAATCATTTGTTTCCGTTGGTGGCAGAAGCTCACCTCATAATTTTGAGAAAGTGTTTCCATAAGCCCACTACAAGCTTGTTCTTTTCATTCCTGGTTTTCCAACAACTCTGTTCAATCCTAATTCGTAAGGATGCTCTTTAAAAATCCATTTATGGTAGGAGATGTTGGTTTCATTCTTCGTTCTATTCACTCCGACTATCTAACTATCATGCATTGTTCCGGAGGCAGTGTGCTGTTGATTTCATTAAGTATCCTCTCATCTTGTCAAGATCATGTTCAATTCCTTCCATTTATAGTCGGAGTGCTGCCCAAAATTATATCATTCTTATTCCTTCTCTATCTTGTTTTAACCGGAGTGGTTTAAATATCTATTGTGTCAATTAACCTCAAGGTTCACATGGTGTTCCTTGTCTCTCTTTTCTACCGGTGTGCGTTCATATTCCTTTTGATCCGTTAAGCTCTCGTTTCATATTCTTCAGCCTACAAAGGTTCTCGCAATGTTCATTGTTCCTCTTGCTGAACGGAGTGTTTTAAATTTTGTTCATCTCCGTTGTCTAATTTCCTCAAGCTTTGCGACCTCTCAATGGTTTCACTCGTTTGTCAAAGAAGCAATTTGTTTTACCTCTTCCCCTTCCGTTTCTTTCCGGTGTCATCCTAGATCTTGGGCCGAGATCCTCTTGTAGTGGTGGAGTGTTGTAACGCCCCGAGAGCGACGCTTCAGAAGACTTCCTTGTTTTCGTCATCGCCGTGTGTTTCTTTTGTGCTTGCTCTTTTATTTTTGCATTGCATCATGTCATCATGCCATCATGTCATTAATCTTTGCATAAAACTCAACTAAAATAAATTGCATGGATCTTTGATCCATTTAAATCGAGGGAATTCACATGGTGATTTCTCTTTATAACATATCCTCCTAATATTTATGGAGCTATTATAAATATTCCATTAGTTTGGAATCAACCGGAACACACTTGGAAAATAATTTCCATGCCTATTTCCACTTCAAGTTTCTCCCCCAAGTTTTGCCAACAATTCTTTTCCCTCTTATCGAGGCCCTTCCTAAATGTTCAACATTTTGGACACTTTGTAATCCTACTCCTTGTTCAAACCATTTGAATTAAATTCAAATGCATTTGATTTTAAACCGTGCAATCTTACCCACTCCGTTTTTCTTGGAACGAACATATTTTTGTGATGTCCGGGAAAATTATCTGCCTGCCCAAATCCTATCTCTACCTTCCGTTCTTCTTCTTTTTCTTCTTTGACATTTTTTTGTTTTTTGGAAAAAGAAGAAGAAGGAGAGCAGCCGTAGCACGGCCTTCTCACAGCAGTCGGCCCAGGCCACCGCGGCCTCCCGCAGCCCACCACCCAGGCCTAGGCCCAGTCGGCGCCCCACCTAACCCTAGCCCCTCACCACGCTCTCTCCCGATCCCCATCTCTCCCTCTCTTCCCTCCCTGCGCTGTCACTCACACACACGCACGCATCGAGCCAGGGAGAGGAGCTCCTTTCTGCTCGCACCCTCCATGGCACTGCCTTGCTGCTCCCTCCAGCGCCCAAGCCTCCTCCTCTGCTTCGCCCCCTCCTCTGCTCCCTCAGCCATGGTCGCGCCGCCGCTTCGTCGGAGAGACACAGCGCCATCCCCGCCTCCTCTGACTTGCGCTCGTCCGCGTCGACGCCGGCAGGTTCCGGCCCTGCCTCAAGCGTCCTCTGCTGCCGCCTCCTCTTCGTCGTCGGGATCTTCCCCGCGCCGCCGCTTTGTCGGAGAGACCACGCCGAGCCCCTCCTCTTCTTCTGATCTGGCGCCGTCCCAGGAGCTTGCCGCCAGATCCGGGCCTCCCCCGCGTAGCCTCTCTGTCGCGCCGCCCGTCGCCGGAGACCTGCGGCAACCTCCAGCCGCGCCCGTCCTGGAGCTCGTCCGCCTCCTCAAGCCGCCGCCCTAGCCTCGGTTCTGGCAGGTTCCCGTGCTCCCTCGCCCCTGCCGTCCCCGTGCCTTGCTGCCTCCTAGAGTTCCGCGCGAGACCGCCGTGCCAAGTTCCCGCCGCTGCCGCCAAGTCCCTGCTTCGCGCCCCTGTTGCTGTTGACGCCAAGTCCAACAGTCATCGAGCGTGGATTCGCCATGTACAACTACTGACACCCGTGGATTTCACCAAGTACCTCTACCGACGACCGAGACCCTGGTTTCGACAAGTTCCTCACGGCGACCCTGAACATCTACGGGATATGTATGACTTCGAACCGTGTACCACGACGAACATGTACGGCTACACGATGACCCGCCAAGACCCGTGTAACGGAACCGTCAAGTTCGACTACCTCCGCGTGTACCGCTACTTCCACTACGGCTTGTGAACCACTACTTCCCTCGACGATTTTGAACCGCTCCGAAAATGCACGTTTCGAAGGTATAACCGCCGAGACGACGCCCGTGAACGTATGATTGTGTTGTATGAGTTGCGCGTGTGTGCACCGTTTTTGAGAGAGGACTTTGCACGTTCCTCGTTCGCCATGCCGCCGCTCCGTGGGAACCCGGAATCCGGGAGCACCCCACCATCCTTGCATGACACGCTCACGCCCACTTCTGTTGCACCGGTATCTCCGTGAGCTATCAGAACCGATATGTTGCCGTGGCATCATTTTCGTTATCGTTGCCGTGGCACCCTTTTTCGTTCCACCACGGTAACAAATGCTTCATAACATGCTCTTGTCCACGTTTTATAAAATTGATTAAAACTTGCATTGTCATCCGCATCATGATAACAACATTTAAAATGTTTACAATTGATGTTTGCATTAAATTTGCTAATTGACATGAGGATTTTCCGGAATTATTGTTTGTTGTTCTGGCCTCATTTAAATTGCCTATAATAGGTAGTTTCCTTATGCTTCACCTCTTGCCATGGTTAACAACATTTAATATTGTTGGGTACATAAATGGGAGAGAACTAAATAATTGATGTGGTGTTTCGTCAATATGCAACTCGTTGCATATTGAGCTCCACTTAATTTGTAGTGTTGTTTGTTGCACTTTGCCATGCCATGCCTCATTAAACCGGACATGCATCATACTTGATTGTGCATCATGCCATGTTTATGTGGTGGTTGTTTACTATGTTGTTTGTTTCTTTCCGGTTTGCTTCTCCCGTTAGCTTCGGTTTCGTTCCGGAGTTGTGAGGATTCGTTCGACTACGTCCGCTTGTCTTCTTCATGGACTCGTTCTTCTTCCTTGCGGGATCTCAGGCAAGATGACCATACCCTCGAAATCACTTCTATCTTTGCTTGCTAGTTGTTCGCTCTATTGCTATGCCGCGCTACCTACCACTTGCTTTTCAAGCCTCCCAAATTGCCATGAACCTCTAACCTTTGTCACCCTTCCTAGCAAACCATTGTTTGGCTATGTTCCCGCTTTTGCTCAGCCCCTCTTATAGCGTTGCTAGTAGCAGGTGAAGATGAAGATTGCTCCATGTTGGATTATGTTTATGTTGGGATATCACAATATCTCTTATTTAATTAATGCATCTATATACTTGGTAAAGGGTGGAAGGCTCGGCCTTATGCCTGGTGTTTTGTTCCACTCTTGCCGCCCTAGTCTCCGTCATACCAATGTTATGTTCCTTGATTTTGCGTTCCTTACGCGGTTGGGTGATTTATGGGACCCCCTTGACAGTTCGCTTTGAATAAAACTCCTCCAACAAGGCCCAACCTTGGTTTTACCATTTGCCTACCTAAGCCTTTTTCCCTTGGGTTCTGCAGACTCAAGGGTCATCTTTATTTTAAACCCCCGGGCCAGTTCTCCTTTGAGTGCTGGTCCAAACCGAGCGATGTCCGGCGCCCCCTGGGCAACCAGGGTCTATGCCAACCCGACGTCTTGCTCATCCGGTGTGCCCTGAGAACGAGATATGTGCAGCTCCTATTGGGATTTGTCGGCACATCCAGGCGGCTTTGCTGGCCTTGTTTTACCATTGTCGAAATGTCTTGTAAACCGGGATTCCGAGACTGATCGGGTCTTCCTGGGAGAAGGTTTATCCTTCGTTGACCGTGAGAGCTTATGATGGGCTAAGTTGGGACACCCCTGCAGGGTATTATCTTTCGGAAGCCGTGCCCGCGGTTATGTGGCAGATGGGAATTTGTTAATATCCGGTTGTAGAGAACTTGACACTTGACCTTAATTATAACGCATCAACCGCGTGTGTAGCCGTGATGGTCTCTTCTCGGCGGAGTCCGGGAAGTGAACACGGTTTCTGGGTTATGTTGGACGTAAGTAGGATTTCAGGATCACTTCTTGATCATTGCTAGCTTCACGACCGTTCCGTTGCTTCTCTTCTCGCTCTTATTTGCGTATGTTAGCCACCATATATGCTTAGTGCTTGCTGCAGCTCCACCTCACTACACCATCTTTTCCTATAAGCTTAAATAGTCTTGATCTCGCGGGTGTGAGATTGCTGAGTCCTCGTGACTCACAGATACTTCCAAATAGTTGCAGGTGCCGATGAGACCAATGCAGGAGACGCAACTGAGCTCAAGTGGGAGCTCGATGAAGATCTTGTTTGTTGTGTTGTTTCTTTTCATATTGATCAGTAGTGGTGCCCAGTTGGGACGATCGGGGATCTAGCAGTTGGGTTGTCTTCTTTTCTTTTGGTTCCATAGTCGGACCTATGTGTGTATCTTGAATGATGTATGAATTTATTATGTATTGTGTGAAGTGGCGATTGAAAGCCAACTCTTTATCCCATTCTTGTTAATTACATGGGATTGTGTGAAGATGACCCTTATTGCGACAAAACCACAATGCGGTTATGCCTCTAAGTCGTGCCTCGACACGTGGGAGATATAGCCGCATCGTGGGCGTTACAGGCTGATCCAGCGAACAGCCGGCCAGCACAAGCTCTCGGCCCCCTGGGAAGGCCCTTTCGTCATCAGCAAGGCACTAGGCAACGACTCCTACTACCTGATCGACGCACAAAAACCAAGAGCATGCAAGAGGGATGATTCCGGCAAGGAGTCGGAGCGACCATGGAACGCGAACCTCCTGAGAAGATTTTACAGTTGAAAGCAGTATGTACCATGCTACCATTTTTATTAAATATCAGACAAACGGGCCCCCCGAGGAGTACTCGGGGACTGCCCTTCTTTATCTATGAATGACGAGTGTCATACTCATAAATGTATTATTACATTTGATTTTCTGTCTGGCACTGGGTTCGACTAGTCGGCCCGGGGACTGGCCGCCTTCAGTTATATTAAAAAGTTCTACCTGAAGTCAGACAAGTAGTGTGCCGGCACCCGAGCCCTCTCTTGTTGAAAGTCGCAGCTCGAAGAACCGACTGTCCGACTGGCAAGAGCCAAAGGCAGAAAGGATGCCCACACGAAAAACGGCTAAGGACTAACGAACTTATATAACGCAAAGACGGCCTCCAACCACGCCTGCCGGCTGTCAAAATAGTCGGCTGGCCGGCCTCCCAATCACTTCGCTATAATCCAACAAAGCTAGAGTACTTGCCCTCCCAAGCACTTCCCCAGCCACAGATTGCAGAGCAGCTGTCCAGCTGGGAAGGCGGCAACCAAGGGAGGGCGACAAAGGAAACAGCAGAAGGATGAAAAGCAAAGAACAAGGGAAAGCCAAACGCATGCATAATTATATTTACACATAAGGCCCCAAACAGGCCAGCAGACAATATAGTTCGAATACACCCCAGTGGGTGGAATTGTGCAAACTTAACAAAACACTGTTCCAAGATGGTGAAACAGGAAAATAGAGGCAGCAGACTAGACTAAGGGCGCAACAGGGGAGCCGGGCTGGTCGAGGGAGACGGCGCCACCGGCTGGAGGAGTGGCCGGCTGGCGGGTCTCGGCTTGATCATCGCCGGCTGCAGGCGGCGCACCCACGCATGCCTTGTTGCTGGAGGCACAGTCAAGCTGAGGCTGACCGGCCGCTCCACCATCTGGCGCGGTGTCTTCACCCTCCTCCTCCTCCTCCTCCTCGCCCTCGTCGCTGGAGTCGATCTCCTCCGCCGAGTCCTCGCCGTCTGCCGGGTTCAGCCCGAACCACTCCTCTGGCTGGGCAACGCCGTTGTCGTCCACCTCAGGAGCGAAGGCGCTGGTGTCGGTGTAGTCGGCAATCGCCGAAGCCCACTGGATGATAGCCGGCGGCGCCGGCTCCAGCTCTGTGTCGGCCTCCTGCCGCCAGGTGGCCAGCTGGTCCAGACTCAGCTCGGGATACCAGGCCTTGGCGAACTCCAGCGCCCGCCTGGCGCCGGACCGAACCGCCGACGCCTTCCAGGCCTCGAAGCGGCCGACCGCCACCTCCAGCCAGTCGGCAGTCCGACTGGGGGTGCGGGGAATCACCTCACCAGGCCAGAGAGCGGCCAACACCTGCGCCCCAACGCGCTGAAGCCAGCGGAGCATGCGATGAGCCGGCTGGAGGCGGGCCTGAATCGCCAAGAGCTGCTCCTCCAGCGACCGGCGAGCGTTTGGCGCGATCTCGGCGCCAGCCTGCCTTCGTGTCTCGCGGTGGGCCTCGACGACCTGGTTGGCGGCGGTAGAGTAGCCAGGGAAGTACTCTGCGCAAGGAAGAAAGAGAAAGAAGAGAAAAACACCAAGTCGGAAAGTGAGCTAAACGGCAAGCGGCAAGCAAGGACGAAGAGGAAGGCGGCCTATCGTCAACCAAGCCTTCGATCTGGCCATAGCCGTTGATCAGCGTCTGCTTCGCTTCAGCCCAGCTGGCCGCCTCTGTCTCATACTCGGCTTGGAGGGCGACTTCGCTGTCCTGCACCGCCTTCAGGGCCGCCTTGTGGCTCTTCTCCTGGTCGGCCAATCTCTTGGCCAGGCGGTCACGCTCCTGTGCCAAGGCGGCAAACTCGGCCTCCTTAGCGCGGAGGGCGGCCTGAGCCCCGCCCAGCTGTTCCCTCAGACTGGCGTTGGCCGCTGCAGGGATGGCAGAAAAGAAAGAAGCCATAAGGAAGAAGTCGTCAAGGAAGATCCGACCCGACTGCTCAGCAGTCAGCCCGAATCTCGGGGACTACACCCAGTGGGTGCGCTGACGCGCCCCCACGTGAGATAAAAGACGAAGCACTTACCCCGGCTCTCAGATAGGTCAGCAGTCTTCTGGGTCAGCTCCCGAGCCTGGGAGTTGAAGGCAGCCGCGCGAAGGTTGTGGTAGTCCTGCAAGTCAGTCAGAGGAGCGAATGAGAACAAGAATAGCAAAACAAGGCCCGCTAAGAAGTTCCAAGCCGCCTGCTCTGCAGCCGACTCGGAACTCGGGGACTACACCCAGTGGGTGCGCTGACGCGCCCCCACAGAAGAAACCAAGATCAAAAAAGCAAAAATAAGAAGACTAACCCGAATGGCCGCCCGCGTCACAAGGAACTCATCATTATATTTCCTCAGCGCCGCAGCCTGGGACTGAAGTCGGTTCCGGACGTCCTGCGCTGCCACATTCACCACAGCCGTCCCTCCACCCGACGTCCACCCCGAGCTGGCGGTGGCCGCCTCCATGTCCCGGGCCGACGAGCTGGAGCCCGCGGCCTTCTGCGGCTCCGATGCGGCCTTCCCCGTGCGCTGGCGCGAGGGCGACTGGACCACCAGATCCGTCTTCGCAGCCGGCTCGCCCCCGGCCGATTGTGCAGGCGGCAAGTTAGGCCGGCCGCCTTGGGTCGCCCCAGTCGGCGGGGCCGGTGCCGCCTCCCTCTCCGGGACGACGACGTTGTCCTCCCTCTCCAATCCCGGCTGGTCGCCGCCGGCTTCCCCTGGCGGGGGCTCTGGGGCCTCAGGCGCCGCGACGCGCAGAGGTGTGACAAGCAAGGCCCCCTCCGCCATCGCCGCGGCCGCAGCCTCCGCTTGGGCCTTGGCCGCTGCATCGGCATGCGCCTTCGCCGCCTCCTCCTCCTGTGCCGCCTTGGCGGCAGCCGCCCTCAACTCCTCCGCCTCCCGCTCCTCCCGCGCGTTTCGCTCCATCGCCGCCTGAAGCTCGGCGTGGGGGTCCACGCGACGAGTGCTCCCGGATCCTCCCGGCGATCCAACGACGGAGGCGGCAGCAACCCGCTCGAGCGACAGCGGAGCCCTGATTTTTTGAGGAAGGACAAGGATTCAGAAACAACCAAAGAAAATAAGAAAGAATGTAAAAAGGAGTATACGCTTACGCCGACACCGTCTGCGGCTGCTTCACCACCTTGCGGAAGCGGGCCGCCTTTGCGGCCGCCTCATCTCGCTTGGTCGCCGCCGCCCCGCCCTTGGGCTTCTTCTGCCGGCTGCCGAACAAGCCCGACGCGGCACGACGCTTCTGCCCACCGCCCTGAGCAGGCGGCGCGGCGGAGGAACCCGCGCCATGGCCGGATGCCGGCTGGCGGCGTGGGACGATTTCCGCCTCGTCGTCGTCCGGCTAGTCGTCGAAGCTGGCTCCAAGCCCAGAGCTGCCTGCCTCGCCGCCGGCTTCGCCGCCACCCGCCTCGGTGTTGTCCTCGATGGCGGCCGCCCCCAAGTCGTGGTCCTCCAGGTCATGCTCCGCCCGGTCGGGGAGGAATCGGCGCTCCGTCTCCGACCCGGCAGCAGGTCGAAGGAGAGAGCTCTGCCAAGGCGTGCCGACTGGTCAGAGACGGCCAGAAGGAATTCGGCAACAAAACTAAGAAAAGAAAAGGAAAAAAGAAAACATACCGTGGGCGGAGGATGCGCACGGGAATATGGCTCCTTGCCAAACCGCCACTCTGCGGAGAGCTTGCAGTTCGCAAGGTAATTCACCATGTGGGCCACCTCGTCATGCGGCATGTCCTTGGTGCACATCCGGCTCGGATCGAGCTGGCCGCTCATCTGACAGATCAGGTGAGGGCGGCTCTGAAGCGGAAGCACCCGGCGCACGATGAAGGCGGCCAGCAAGTCGGACCCAGTCAGGCCCTCCGACTGGATCATCACCCGCAGTCGAGCGACGGCCGCGGCTCCAGCCGGCGTCAGCGACGCAGCCCGATAGGACCAATGGGGCTGCCTCCCAGCTGGCGGGCCGGCTACGTAAGCCGGCAAGTTGACGTAGTCGCCTTGCGGGGCAACGTTCTTCATGTAGAAATAGGATTTCTGCCAGCGCTTCACCGACTGGATTAACGTGATTATGGGGAAGGTGTTGTCGGCCGCCGCTCTGGGCCGGCACGCCCTGCATGCGCGTGCCCAGCTTAGATTGGAAGAACTCCCCCCAGAGCTCGAGGGTGGGGAGAACGCCAAGGAAGCCTTCGCACAAGGTGACGAAGGCGGACAGCAGCACCACCGTGTTTGGAGTGAGGTGGTGCGGCTGGAGTTGATAGAAGTCGAGGAAGGAGCGGAAGAAAGAGCTCGCCGGCAAGCCGATACCGCGCAGGAAATGCGAGCGGAAGACTACCTGCTCGCCTTCCTCCGGCTCCGGCATGATCTCCCTCGCAGGTGCGAGACGGACCCGCACCTGGTCCGCACTGGGCAACCGCCGCGTCTTGCAGAGGAACTCGATGTGGTCCATGTGGACGTTGGAGACGTCCCAGTCCCCGCCGTACTGCATGGTGGCGAGAAGCTAGCGAGGAAGAGTGCGGCGGCGGAGAAAGCACGGCCCTGCGGCGGCAGAGCTGCGGGGCGGAGTGAAGAATGGTGGGACGGCGCGGCAGCGAGGCGCTGCTGTGAGGGAAAGCAGGAGGAAGAAGATGGCAGAGAGGAGAGGAGCGTGTGAGCGTCTGCCGCTTCCCCTCCCCCCCTACTTATAGCCTCGTGCGGCGAAGCCGAGGAGGCGAGGCATGGGGAGGAACGTGGGATTAACTGCGCCCACTCCCCCATGTCCCGCGATTATTGCGCCCTAACGGCGTGCGGAAACCGTCGCCGGAAGACATGCGGACGGCTTTGGGCCGCAAAGAATCCGCACCTGGGCCTAGGCGTAGGAGTGGTGGGCCCTTGGCCTGCGGCGACGTCTTGTCGCGCGTGTGGGTTGGCAGGCTCTCTTCAGCCAGGGGACGCCACGTGGTTCGCAGGCGGCGAGCGGCCGGCCCACAGCCCGGCGCACGCGCCAACAGACTCCCGCCTTCCGACTTTAAAATTTTCGCCAAGACGGCGCGCCCAACAGAAGCCGGCTCCCAGCTAGCGGCTCATCAAGATAAGAAGCTGACCGAGCTTCTCGACCTCCACTCAGCCTCGAAGCCCAACCAGCTTCGGGGACTACTGTCAGAGTAAATGGCCACGGGTAGCCTAACCGACTCCCCCCGGCTCTTCAAAAAATTACCAGGCCATTCAAGCCTTCAAGCATACAAAGCATAGGGCCGCCTTCCCCCGGCCGGCTATCCCCAGGGCCGACTCCTAGAAGGCGACCCGGCCCCAGAAACCTCCTCCAAGAAAGATACGAGATGGCCGACTCCAGGGAGCCGGCCCCAAGAGGACCGACTCCAAGAAGCCGGCCATGAAGAAAGCCGACTCCCGGAAGCCGGCCATGAAGAAATTCAGCTCCCAGAAGCCGGCCAAGACTGCGCCCACTAAGACTGTACCCACATAACGGCGATAGGATGGGGCGTGGCCGCAGTACAGCCCACTACCCCCGAATCCCGGAACAGGCATGGCCACAGGGCGCCGTACGGGCCGGCCATCCCCCGTCCGGCGCGGCACTGTAGCCGTGCTGGCCTCGATGTCACCCACGACAGGCGCCAGTACGGCCCGTAGGCGGCGGGCCCCTCTTGCCAGAGAGACACCCGAAGGCGGTATGGCCTCCTATAGTTGTCCAGGGGTGTGGCCGGCTCCCAATAGCCGGCTACCTCCCACCCTCGAAACATGCGCCTCATTAAGGAGACAAGACGAGGTAAGGCTACAGTGAGAGCCCACAAGGCGACGACACTGTAGCCACGCTTACCTCAACAAAGCTCTCGTCATCAGAGGCGAGGCAACAGTAACCAGCCGCCGACAAAGCCCCCAAGCGGTGGGGCCGGCCTGTCGGCCAAGAAGCCGGCAGCCGGCGGGACCCACCTGTCGGCGGGCCCCAATGACCGGTGGAGAAGCCGGCGTGCATAGACGCTGACGGCTGGGACCTGCGCCCAGCCGGATTACCATTGTACCCCTGGGGGGTAGGCCTATATAAACCCCCCGGGACACCCATGCAAAGGGTGGATCTCATAGAGTTTCACACACCACATAGAGAGAAAAGGAGAGCTAGCCTTGCCCTTCTTCTTCCTCTAGCCAGACCGCTCAAGGAGCACTTATAGCTACTTTTATTGATCTAGTGATCATGCGGAGACCCCGCAGAGCAGGACTAGGGGTGTTATCTCCACGGAGAGCCCCGAACCAGGGTAAGATTCACCGGCGTGCATGTCTTCGCCTCATCCCGTTTCCAGGCACCGGCGACGTCTTACTGGCTCCCACAATGATAAGCCACCCGTTGGCATATGTCGCACCTACCACCCGACATCCCAGCTGTCGGCCGCTTCTTGTGCAATTCTCTCGTTTATTGACTACTACATAGGTTGACAATGGTGTGGGACCGTGATGTCACGAAACCAGGAGGAAGCAAAATAAATTATAGATATATATATATAAGGAGGCACTTGCGTACATGAGGCTATGGACCTGGTGGGTCCCCATTGTCATCCTCTCCAAGTAAAGTCATCTCCTCGCCCGCGCGTGCTTTCCGCGCGAAACAGTCAGCGCCGCCCGCCCCGCTTCCCGGTGCAGGCGATTGCTCCGCCTTTAAACGACACAAGTGCCGTCCGTCCGTCCATCTGCCACCCACATTAATGATACGCGGTTGCCGAGGCGGCTACTCCGGCGCCACACGTCCGTCCCTCCGCCCGCCCACCATTGCTATATAAACTGCTGCGCCGGCCATAGCCGCAGTCATCCGCATCCATTCCCTTTCTCCTGTCCACTCCACTACTGCCCACCATGGCTTCCTCGCGTTCCAACGCTCTTCGGGACGGGCGGACGACGGACCACAAGGAGATGGCAGCCATTGCTGCCGACCGGCTGGCCGGCAGGCAGCCGGAGGACGACGACGTCCCAATGGAGAATGTGGTAGTCGACGATCCGGCGCCAACCCCCTCCTCCGTGCCATCCTCGCCGGTGCATTGCACCATGACCATCGGCGAGTCCCGTGCCCAATATATGGACAGGGTGAGGCAGATGCGTGAGGAGCAGTTCCGGGAGGCGCAGGCCGACGCCGCCTACAACCACCATCTCCTCCAGGATCACCTGCAGGTGGAGGAGCAGATCGCCGCGGAGCGGGCGGAGCAGGAGGCGCTGCTCGACTTGTACCGCTCCGCCCGCAAGGGCCGCCTCGAGTGCTGGCGGTACCGCATGCGGGTGACGGAGGCTGCGGCCGCCTACAAAGAGGCTAGCAAAGAGGGCGATGAAGTGGGCGAGGTGCTGTTTGGCGAGACCGAGGACGAGGCAGAGGACAATGCCGGCTCCGACGAGTCCCCGCTCCGCTGGCGTCGACGAGGCCCTGCTCCGCCGAGGCCCCGCGGTGCCAACAACGAGGCAGAGGACACTGCCGGCTCCGTCGAGGCCCCGCCCCGCCAACAATGAGGCAGAGGACATCGCCGGCTCAGCCAAGGCCCCAGCCTGCCGGCAACGTGGGGGAGGATTTCCACCGCTCCGCTGAGGCGCCGCCCGCCGGCAATGAGACACAGGACATCGCCGGCTCCGCTGAAGCCCCGCCCCGCTGCCAACGAGGCCGCGCCGCACAGAAAACGAGGAAGAGTAGAACACGGTAGGTCGCCGCCGCTCGGGTCCAAGTAAGGCCACCGCTGCTACCCTCCGGTTGAAGCCAAGCTAGGCGGGTTGACCATTGACGGCCGGTTAGCTTCTTGGCGGCGACGTGGAGTCGGAGAGCTGCGCTGGAGAAGAACGCTGCTTCTACTTAACTGCTGGTGCAGTTGGCTAACTGACACATGGGCCCAACAGGCCACATGTCAGTTACGCAACTGCACCTGCAGTTAAGTCACTGAAGCTTCTGTTTGGCTCAGTGGGACACAGGTGGGTAGCTTCGGTTAATTAATTATACCTCCAGCGCACCCCTTTTTAGTTGAAGAATGTATGAAATGTAATGAAATCCGGCATGTTTATATGAAATCCGACCGTGTATGAATGAATTTATTTCGATTAGTTCGAATTCCTGTATCACTGGCATTGGATGAACATGCAAAACAATACGTACTAGCATTATTCCCAGGGTGATCACCTCGTTTGCAGCAGTTTCACATGTACTCCCTCCGGTCCTTTCTAGTCTGCATACAAGTTTTGTCTGCAGTCAAAGTATCTCTACTTTGACCAATCTTATACAAAAAAGTATGTACTTTCACCATGTGCAAAGTAAAAAGGAACAGAAGGAGTACAAAGAGTTTGAGCAGCTTTTTAGCGTTTCTGTACATTGCAATCAAACACACAGGCCTGGCAATTCATAGAGAACATTCAAAACAATCGATAATTATGCATCTCAGCGACTCACATGTCAGAGGCAATATTTACTTCACAACTAAAGAATAAAGAAAAAATTGATCGACGCTGCTGACAGCAAAGGGCGTCCCGTTCGAAAATATCAAACGCATGTCTTGCTAAAATCAATGAGCAAAATTTGACAAGGTTGTCCCATTCCAAAATATCAAATGCCTATGATTGTGGAATGGGCAGGGTTTGCCATCATTTCAGACATTGACATGGCACCTCGTGCTAAATAAACTAGCTGTTCTTTTTGTGCAGTTCCACCAAAATCAACCAAATTCGCGCGTAGCTTGTATGATTTCGCCCTCATATGTTGCAACGCCTTGAACTTATCGGCACCTCCTTTCTTGTGGTGGAAATGAATGATTTGATGTATTCATGAACATTTTGTGCAGTTCCCATTGAAATCAAGCTGAGCACCCCTGTTTGCACAAATACAAAAAAGTGATTAGTATAAAGCAAACTGTACTATGAATTGACAATTTCAACAGGCACATACATGGTCCATGTAGAGCACACTTTTAGAAAAATGGAACTCACCAGAAAGAATCCTAGAACAACATTGTACTCGCGCATCACAGCAAAAAATTGAGATTTGTCAGTCCTTCTGAGCTGAAGTTAGTTTGGTCTTGTGGGGAGTAATGTAACCATCCTTCAACTGCTCCTTCTGATGAGAAGATAGACAGGGCTTCTTCATCCTGGCATAATCGGAACTAGTCACTTCACGTACTCCATATTCTTCTTCAGAGGAAGATGATCCTGTTGTGCAAAGACAAGAGGACTACTAAATGCTAGCATCCCTGTTTGCTCGAAAAAAAGGAAAGGAAATATTTAAAACAGCACAGATGAAGCACTTCTCAAGGACAATACCACTTTTTCATGACAGTATCTAAACAGTAGCACAACACCAATAGAGATGACAAAGCTCAATCATATCGATGAAATCAGTGGGCGAGTACCAACCTTTGTCAGGAGGCTTATTGTGTAGAGCATATAGATGAAGCACTTCTCCGGAACCATCTGTTGCTATCTACGGTGGTGGCCATGCTTATTATATACTCCTTGATTAGTTTAATGTTTCCAACATCTTCTTGTGCAGTTCCACTAAAATATATGGTATCTTCAAAGAAGATCCCTGTCTGCACAAGTAGAGATAATTACATATTACATTAAGAGTGGCATCAAATCAGTGGCAAAACAATTACTCATTCCAGCCATAGCAATAAATTAAGATGCAAAACTATATCATTACTTGTGTCATCACAGTTCCAGTGCTTCATTACAGCACCGGGAGTTGATTTTTGTTTTTCTTCCGCTTGTTCTTCCCCTTCATCACTTGGTTCAATAACAGACAAGCTTCGCCTTCAATGTAAGATTTGGCATGTCAATTAGGGAGCACAAGTATAGTACTAAACTTAATTTTCGGATGAAAGTGGCAAAATACAGGCCAGCAGTTGTGAAATATCCTTATCTTACCTCATTGGGATATTACGGTGCACATACAAATTGGAAGTCTTGTCTCCATTTCTGCAATTCACTAAAATCAAGCAACATTATCATACAAGTAGCACAACATATGAAAGCACACTGCAGAATCATGTGAAAGAAGGCTAGTACTGACCTCTCATGATGCGGAATTCAAACAACTCACAAGAAGAAGATCTGAACCAAATTTGCCTTAACGGATAGGAAGTAAGATCTCCTCTTGTGCAGTTCCACTAAGATCAAGCAATCAAGCAACGTTGTCGGTGTGACATTTTGGTTGAACTGCACAAAACACTCTTAAAACAAAAGTGTTTTGTGCAGTGCAACAAAAGGTCACAATGGCGACGAGGTGAAGTAGATAACCCTGTTTACACAGAGGTGCAAAGGAAACAATTAGTGGTCAATAATGGTGGATGACACAGAAGCCAACAAAAAGAAGCATCTACCTTATCTAAATGGGAAAGAAAGCAAGACAGTAGCATTTCTCAAACGGTGGCATTGATTAATGTTAACATAGAGATTATATTAACAATAAAATTCGTTAAACATGTAATTTGCTTTTAACTGTGGCATTGCATCAATTTTCCAGCGGCATTATTAGAGGGTGTTTGTTTATAGGGACATTTTGGTGTAGGGACTAAAAAAACTCCGTGTCAGTCCCATCTAAACCAAACAGGAGGGGCTTTTAGGGACTAAAAGTGGGCATTTGGGACTAAAGAAAGAAGACCCCGAGGGAGTCTTTTTGGGACTTTTTCCAACAGTTGCCCCTGCCACGCATCGCACATTGTCTCTATTTGTTCATTACTAGGGGTAACATGGTCTTTTAGCATGTCATTTAATAACCTCTAGTCCATGTTTAGTCCTGGAACCAAGCAGGTAGGGACTAGGGAGTTTTTAACCAAACAGGGCCTTAGATTAACAACAGCTAATGAGTTGCACGGGACAGTGGACGCACCGGCACCATGTGCATCTACGGATGTACTGTGGTCATGCACAGTCTGTTGCAACAAAGAACAAACAACCAAGGAGCATATTTGTGTTGGTCCTAGTTTTGTTATCTTTAGACACCTTTCCCTATGTGAGCGCAGCAAATCTAGTCCTGCTCAAACTCTACAGCATTGTCCCTTCCTTTCCTTTTTGAACTAGTACTTTCGCCCCTTCCTTTCCTCTTTGAACCACGTCCTAGATTTATGCGATACAACTTTCCCCACTACTTTCCCCCATTCCTTTCCTCTTTGAACCACGTCCTAGATTCATGCTATACAACTTTCCCCCTTCATTTCCTCTTTGAACCACGTCCTAGATTCATGCTATATACAACTTTTCCCACTACTTTCCCCCACTCCTTTCCTCTTTGAACCACGTCCTAGATTCATGGTATACATGCAGCTAGAGCAATGCATGTGGAGTAAGTAAATTATACCTTAAGGTTCTTGGGGCGTGGTTCGGTGGGCGACGGGACGGCAGCGAAGAAGAAGGGGTCGGAGGCCCTCCCGCACCGCCGCTGGGTGGAAAGTGAACAGCTGCGCCGGTAGTCCCTCGCCGACGGCTACAGCGTTAAGCCTCCTTCCCTTCCCTGCGGACGGATCCTGCCGGCTCTTTGAGCAGCAGTGAGGGGAGAGAGGCCAACGAAGTCTTGTTTAGATCTGGAGAGGGCGAGAGAGTGTGAAGAGAGCAACTACAAACGCTGAGGCTCCAGCGGGAGAGGGCGAGAGAGTGTGAAGAGAGCAACTACAAGCGTTGAGGCTCCAGCGTGTATATATATACTGGAGAGAGAGTGTGAAGCGTGCAAACCCTAGAAAACATTTTGACCAGTCAAAGAATCCACCCGAGACCTCAAGTTTGATGAGCGAACAGGCTAACCAGCTACACAACCCTCCCGTTATGTTCAACAAGAGGGAAATAACCTTTTATACATTCCTGCATTCGTGTGACAAGCATGCCGTGTTTTTTTGTGTGTGGGAGTCATTGGGATTTCAATCATAATCGTGACATGTGGCTTTGGTGGTAAGACTATCCACAGTGGTACAGAAATAATGCAGCCTTAGTCACCTTACCTCTCTCCACGTAGTACGTTGGGTCCCACCAGTCAGAGGGTGAAACAAACAAATTAATAAGAAAAATTAAAAGCTCCAGCGGTGTATCTTACCTCACACATCTCGCTACTGCTCGGGAACACTGTCCAATTGATCCCTCTGTTCGCTCACGTACTATTTTAAGTGAATCCTTATTATAACATGCACACAAATTTTGGGCACTTGTATTCGACTTAAGTCAGTGTGCCACCGTATCTCGTATACTTACTACTCCCTCCGTCTAGGTGTAATAAGTCACGTTAGAAGGTGCAACGGGACCAAGGTGCGTGCGTGTGCGTGTGTGTGTGTGTGTGTTTAACAGCATGTGTGTGTTAGAGAGAGCGACAGATCGACCTACTCCTACAGAGAGATGTTGTGTAGTGTAGTACTCCGATATTAGCCGCGAGAGTCGGTGCATCCTCTCGTTTCCGGGCGTGTCCGGTAGGGACATGTGGACAGCTGCCACGCCCGCTCCTGACCAGCCTGGCCCACCCAAAGCCCCTCCATCGCCCGCGCGTGCTTCCCGCCTGAAACGGTCAGCGCCGCTCCAAAGAATCGGTGCCGCATTCATGCCCGGGCAGAGCGGATGCGACCTCTCACTGGCGCAAGAGTGATGGTTGCTTCGTCCGTCCAACTTACTGCTGGGTCTATGTGATTTGACGGCTCATTGGTCTTTATTACTGAGGTGGTAGGACTGCTGGATGTCCCACGCTTTCGGCGAAAGGAGGTACTACTACTAGATTACAATTTTCTCCATTCTTACAGCGGAGGCGTGCAAGAGCAGTGAAAACACACAGGCTCAGTGATTACATGGCCCGCCTCACACTATCACCATGCGACACCTAACTCTTTACATAGTACTCCCTCCGTTCCTAAATATTACTAGATGAGTCCCCGCGCGTTACCGCGGAACAGCGGTATATCTCTCTGCGCAAAATTATCGATTTCATAGAACTAAAAAAACTCTATAACTGCATGACAAATGTGGTAGCCAAACTAAATAAACTCCCATCATCATTTAGATCATCCCACGTAAGGATAAAACATCAGCCAACTCCTACTGCATAATGGGATTATATTTTTCTTTTTGACATGTTAATGGGACTTAAAAGCTCACTTACATGCATGCTGCCGGTGCATGCTTGCATGCAGACATGTTGATGTGATTTAAAACCCACTCACATGCATGTGCCACGGTATTTCTGCATGCTTGCATGTGGCTTAGTGCAGAGCCTCTCAACGTCTAGATCAGACGGCTATTATGGACTGATTTACTTCATCTAATGGCTACATCAATTTTGATGATGTGGCTCAAGGAGAGGATAGAGAATTCCTAGTAGTGGGGGCTAGGTATTACTAGTAGATAAGTCTTTGTAGAGATTCCACTACATACGGAACAAAATGAATGAATCTACACTTAAACTGCATCTATATACATCCGCATGTGGTTCATGGTGAAATCTCTACAAAGACTTATATTTAGGAACGGAGGAAGTACTAGTATAGTACGTACTGTAATTTATCAGCGAGATAAATTTGTACAATGCTATGAAGCTTCCAGCTTCTGTTACATGTATCTTGCGTCCAAGGTTGCCCGTTGCAACATTTCATCAAATACAAAGGAGACTAACATGCATGCTATTGCATCTCAATGATTGACAGATCATAGCAAATATGTACTCCCTCCGTTCCAAAATAAGTGTCTCAACTTTGTGCAAACTTTAGTACAAAGTTGTACTACTACTAAAGTTGACACTTATTTTGGAACAGAGGCGGCTAAAGAAAAAAATGATCCATGCAGTCCCTAGCCCTTGAACCGTGAACCCTGACCAGGCTTCAATTTGCTGGCAACGTTCGAGCTTCCCAATAAATGAAGTTTGCAACCTTTTGACCATCGGATCATTTTGTGCAGTTTCATCAAAATCGAGATGAGCATCCCTGTGGTAAAGAAATTGAAGAAGCGTGATTAGAATAAAATTACTGGGACTAGTTGATGAGACATAAACTCATCACAAATACAGTACGTAGAAGCCAGTAGAGGTATGTGCGGGGCAAAGAAGTAGAGAAATATCCACAGGGAGTGATGTGGGCAGCTGGAGCAGTGGTGCAAGCCGGCTGTAAAGGGAGTTGTACCTGAGGGACGTAGCTCAACCTTGAGGAGGGCGGCGGGAGACGGCAACTGCCCACGTCGTGGCAGTGAGCAAGGGATGAAGGCAACCTCACCAGCTTTGTGAGAGAGAACGGCGGGGACCCCTGATCGGGACGTGCCGACAGTGGGTTTTCGCCGTCGGTGATGACCACCGCATCTACACTAAGCATCCACCCCTTCCCCAAGCGGACGTGATCCGCCGGGATGTTAGAGATGTGGCCACAGTCGTTTTGGGCGAGAGAGTGTGAAGAGAGCAACCCCAGCAAGCAACCATGTAGGCTGGCCCGTCCTGACTATGTATATAGTGGAGCGGTTTCCTTTTCTCTCCATATGAACCTATCATATTGCGTACGTGCTGCTGAAGAAAAAAAAATTATTTATAAATGACGCGGCACCTACTACTCGTTCTCCTATAACCTTGCGCTTGGCATCTCCAAAATATTAACCTTGCGATTGTCTCTTCGCCTTTTCGGGAAGTCGAGCAATAATGGTAGTGCAGTATATATCGTTCTGGCTATATGAGACCGAATGAATTGCTGCACGTCCACCACATGGGCGAGGGTCGAGGGGCGAGGGGGAGTGCTACATACGGAGCAAAATGAGTGAATCTACACTCTAAAATACGTCTATATACATCAGTGTTTGGAGTATGTACTAGTAGTTCATATTGAAATCTACTAAAGGACATATATATATTCCAAACAATATGATATAATCTCTATAACCAAGGTAGTAGGGACGAGGAGTAAACGGAGGGAGTAGTAAATTTTTCTCCTCGTCCTGCGAGCCACCGCGCGCATGAGCGAGGGAGCGGGCGTAAGGCGGAGCAAGCTTCACCTCATCCTACGAGCCACCACGCCCGTGGGTGGGGGAGACGGTGTACTAAGCAAGCTTCTCCTCGTTCTGCGAGTTGACGGGACACATCAAAAGTACTCCAGTGTATAGAGCCTTGCCTCTAAGGTAGGCCCCACATGGTTTGTCTCTTTTTTTAACATAACACGTCAAGTCGCAATTTTTTTGTTCACCTGTGGTAGACGATCCTCCCTCCACCAAGTGGACAACCAGTACACGTGCCAAATTACCACGTGGGCTGCCTTTTTCGTACAGAAATGAGCTCCACCATGTACCTGCGCGGGTGTGGTTGGGAAAGAGACGGGAGTACGTGCGCCGTGCATGCACCTCTTCTCTTCGTGCACGTCCCCCACCTACGTGGGTGTGTGAGAGAGATACAAACCGTGATCGTGAATGTTTTTTGTTTTGGGTGGGGGTGGGGTGGGGGTTGATTTCGTGAATTATTTGTGGGAATATGTGTCGATGACATCTCAAACAAATTTTTGCATGCAATGTGTGTGAAATGGAGGCCTATCCATATCATACATAGAGGGTCGGGCAATCCACGAGAAGAGAGGGAGGGGTCATAGCTATCGATAGAGTCGAAGAGAGGATCAAGTGGGTGGGTGCGAGGTCGATGAAGAGAGCCATCGAAATTGTGTGTGTGTGCAAGTCAAAGATATAGGGCGACTGGCCTACCGGAACGTTAGAGGGCACATGTCATGTTTGTGTGTGGCAGGGAGACATGACTAGAGCGCTTGATGTATTGGTGTGTGGGGGGGAGGGGGTGGGGGAGGGGTAGGCAGATGCCTAACTATAGAGGTAGAACGACTCGTATATGTGTTGAGAAGGAGAGACCCAGCTATGTCTTGAGGGAGATCGGTCGACATCCATACATAACTGAAGGACGAGAAATATGATGGGACACAGAGAGAGAGAGGAGAGAGAGTGGGAGGGGAGGGAGTGAGAGGGGTAGAGTGCTGGATGGGTGATGGAGTTGCTTCTCGAAGATGGTGGGAGAGGCCTACTAGACAAACTGAGGGTGGAACTGCAATGTTATCAATAAGAGTGGGGATGTGTTTCTGTGTGTGCCTGTGCGTGATAGATCTGTCGGGGCGCATCCATGGATGATGAAGGGGAACCATGTGTTTGGTAAGCAAACCTAACTAGATCAGTAGATCAGTTGTTGTTTGTCGGAGGAAGGGAGAGACACAACTAATGAGGTAGATCGATTGACGTGTGGGTAAAAATGAGTTATAAGGACCTAGATAGCTATATGTATAGCGAGAGATCGGTCGGTGTACGTCCATTTGTTAGATGCAAATAAGGCCCAGAGAGACGGATAGACAGAGAGAATGGAGCTAGGAGGTGGTGCGAGAGGCCCAACTACTAGCTAGATAGGGGGAGGAGTGTGCGGTTGTGAGATCGATGAAAAGAGGGGCGAGTGTTTACACGTGTGTCTGGCCGTATGAGAGACACGAGGCAAGGACACATAAAGGAGGAGATTGAAGGTGTGTGTGTATGTTGTAGGCAGGCATCGCTGGAGAGGTTTATCGATCGGTGTGTGTCGGGAAGGAGTTGTGGAGACTCTGGGAGAACAACCTAAAGAAAAAAAAATGAATGTGCCCGGTGGATAGAATGGCGAGGGAGGAGGAGGGCGTGTGCATGCACGAGATAAAGTTAGTGGTAGCTACAAAGGTTAGAGGATTGTGTGGGTGTAAGAGACTAACAAAGATCATAATTTGATATGAAAGCGGATTCATATTTCAATAGGAGATCATAGTGTTTTAAACTTTGCATGCATGAATATAGCGGTGATACACGTGCTGTGCACATGTTATACCATAATGTGATAATGCATGGCGTTTGCAACTCACAGCTAAATGCCGAACAATCTAAACCATACTATACATCAAACAATCTCACATTTTATTTGAATTTTTGATAATGTGTGGCGTTTGCAGCTTACAACTAAATATCGAACAATCTAAACAATACTATATATCGAACATTCTCACATTTTATTTGAATTTGTGGTAATGTGTGGTGTTTGCGTAGGGGGCGGGGCACCATACATAATGTGATAAACACATTATACATATGAGACATGGTTTAGATTATGAAGATCTAGCTAGAGCTAGAAATGTAATGTGATTTGAAATCAAAATAAAGTGGATTCAAAAAATCTAGTTCGAGTTCATATAGTACACATAGTTCATATGTAACTCGAGACTAATCATGTGGTGTGCTGTGAAGATGATACACAAACGATGGTTTAACTTGACAATAATGATGATTGTAGATCTTATTAAAACAGAGAAACGAATTCAAATGCTTTGACTTCACAACAATCATTACTGTAGATCTTATTCAAATAGAGAAACGAATTCAAATTTAGTTCATATTGAAGCGGTAGTATATACGTTTGGAATGCACTAAAACGTTCATTTGAGTAGTAGGTTGCATGCATTATACACGTAGCGAAATATTTTAATTGAACATAACATGAATTCAAAGTTTTGAATGACATTTGTAGTGCGCATTGATTTGGTACTGTACACGTTAGGCTTGTCCGGAAATTTCAACCCGCGCCTTGTTAGCCCGAAATATTTAAGATATATCTTTGTCTTGTTGTGCTCCGACAACTCCCTCCATCTCAACCCGTGCCTTGCTATTCCGAAATTACAACGCGCACGAAAACTCCCACCTCCTGTGAAATCCCGACACGCGAAATTCCCGTGGTACCCCTGAACCAAAAGAACCGCCTCAAATCGGTGGGGGTACTTTCGTAACTTACCCCACATTTCGGACAAGCGCATCTCTAAGCCATGGTTCCCCACTGCCATCCCATCCGCCCACCCATTCGTACACCGAGGCCGCGAAAACCCGGGACGAAACCCCACACCCTGCTCCGTCCGCCACCCAGCCGGAGCCTCTTCCCCGACAACGTCGTCCACAGCAACACCTCGACGTCCCTCATCCACCGTACCGGATGAGGATCCGTCGTCGATCTCATCGTCCCGCCGGTTCAGCCACCCCGTCCTCCACCTCCAAGGAGCTGCCCCGACGTTCCCCTCGTCTTTCGCGCCACCTCCATTCCCACACCGCCGTCTTCACTTGCACCACCGGAAGAGCATCATTATCACCGTTTCCTCGGATGAAGCTACGGCCTAATCGGCGCCACCAAAGAGGTGTACACTAATCGCCGCATTTTCTTCTTGATTCGATCTCACGGTGCTGCCGGCGCTCGGTCCCGAGCCGACACGGCGCGGCTCCATCCACGGCGGCGTCGCCGGCCACTTCCTCCACGGCGTCGCTCCCTCGGCGGCGACGTCCACATCAGTAGGAGTTACTGCTGCTTTAGCTCTCGCTCGCGCTGCTGCTCTGCACTTGCTCTCGGTCCCCTGCCTGGTCTGCTCTTGCTATTGCTCTTGCTCGCGCTGCTGCTCTCGCTCTTGCTCTTGCTTGCGATGCTGCTCCGATTTAGCTACACTTCAGTCGACTGAATCGACTTTTGGTCAATCGATTTTCAGGGGGTGGGGGGCTCGCCGGGGTGAAGGAAGAACCAGCCGCAGCGGGGAAGGGGGCTCGCCGGAGAGGTACCCCACTATCTATCTTAGGGTTCAGGATGGGGCGGTGGTCGCCGGCGGTGGCGGGGCGTCGGCGGGGCGGTGGGGAGTGTTTTCGGGGCGGGCGGGGCGGCGCACCGCCGGCCGCGGGCGGTGGGGGTCTGCTGTTTGGCCGGTGGTGGCTGGCGGCTCAGGGGGGTGGAGGTTGAAGATGAACCGCAGGCCCTTGATTTCGTATCCAACGGCTACAAAATCGACTGACCAGAGATGAAAAAGTCAGTCGACCGATGTGTAGCCTCACCTTGCTAGTGCGTTCAGTTTCGACAGCAAAATTTAGTTTCGACAGTTAAGTTCAGTTTAGTTAAGTTCAGTTTCGACAGTTAAGTTCAGAGATGAGCGGCTGATGTATTTTACATCTAGCACTTTCTGGTTATGTATTTTACGTCATGTATTGGAGATGCTATTAGAATTCCACTCAGGTTAACATTGTTCATTGTCTCTCTTGTCCTGCTTCAGCCTCGGCGTCGTACAACTCACCGGAGCTGCTCCAACGACGAAACCCTCCATCACAGCGGAGCAGTACCTCGGGCTCCATCTCCAGACGCCTAAGATCTTCTTCCCCTCCTCCGACAGCAAACTCAGCCGGAGCATCCTCACCGGCCAACCCAATCACGCTGAGATCGACATGGCTTCGCCAAAGAGGTTGTACATTTTTTGCATCTCTTTTTACTCTACATGTTATATATATTGTCCACTGAGCACACGAATTTGTTCCTTTAGTGTCTCCTTGAAAGAAAAAACGCAGGAATTTTAATTTTTACTTGCCCTCCTTTTCAAATTCCTATTCATGAAGCACAAGACTAAGAGATAGTAGCATAATAGCATTATAACCGTACATTTTCTTGTGGTTTGACTTAATCTCACCATGCTTCTTTGCATCCTGTGATCTTCCAATTGTTGTGAATCAAACACCCAGATTGGCAGAAATCCTGTGTTTTTAAATTCTCTGTTTTGCACGTGCATTCCTATCCTATTCCTATCTATTTCCTATCCCTGCATTGTTGGAATCCTCCAATTCAAACGAGCCCTTACAGAATCACTTCTCTTACAGATAGTTGTCAAAGAAAACCTTGCGTGGTTTGTCCCACTCCTGCTGCATCGTCGTCCACCCCAGCTCAGCTGCTCCAACGACAGAAGGGTCCAGCACAGCAGGGATCCGGCCTCGAGACTGTCTTTCGCCGCCTCAGATCTTCTTCCCCGCCGCTGGCAGCCATGAAAACTACATTACCATCATCAACCGAGCAGATGACCTCGAGGACTACACGGGTCCACAAGAGAGGTCGCACTCTTTCGTGTCTGCTTACGTTATGCATCGCTTAATATTACATGCTACTTTATCGTCCTGTTCACCGATTAGACTCTGAGTCAGCTCCAAACTAATGGTCAAACTTGAGTTTTTAAATGGTTGTGGGGTACATATCGGGGCCGCTATCAATAGTATCTATCTACTATCTGGTTAATCTCCGGTGTCTACTATGAGTTTCATGTTGGGTGGGAAACAAACAGTAAATAAGCCATTATCTGTATTTTTTAACTGAAGCCATTATCTGCCTGCTATTATTGGTTTTGGTCCTATCCACAGGTTGCTACCATCACTCTGGATTTCTGCATGGACTCCTTACATAATCTCACTATGTTTTATTCCTATGCATGACAGTTATTGTAAACAATGGAACTGGACATGTAGAGCAAAAGAGACGAGCCTTGCGTTGCAATAAAATTTCATGCAGACGTCGCTCCATGGTAGGCGCAAAGGCAGCCCCCCTCCACGCATTTCAGATTGTAATCGAGAGGAAGATATCTGTTCTGAGGGGGATTCAGAAGGAGAAGACAACTCATATTTACCCCCTGAGGTCTTCGCTCTAACTTGGCATGCTGATGTTGGTTATATCATGCATATGGTGTCTTGCATTGCTTACTTTATATATCAAATATGTCATCTGCTTAGTTTAGACATCCTTTGTGCGAATGCCATCTGTTTAGTTTATTCATCGTTTATGTGAATTATGCAACGCCATCTTGTTTAGCCAGGCATCGTATATGTGAATTTTGCAATGCCATCCTGCTTAGCCAGTCATCTTATATGTAAATTATATCAGGCCATCCTTTTTTTCGTTACATATTACATTTGTCAACAATGTTAGTACATTCAACTGCTCTTCGTGTGCATCAGCCATTTGACACGGTGATGGCAAATTCTGGAGTGAAAACAAGGTCTTCAGAGCAGACTATGCTATCTGACGAAGCGCATATCTCGCTGGTTACGGATAGCTCCTCAGAGGAGGATTCAGAGACAGATGACCAGTCCTATTCCCCCCCCCCCCCGAGGTGTATACTCTAACTTGGCAGGGTTATGTTGCTCATATCGTGCATATGGTGTTTCGCATTGCTATGTCATTTGATTAGTTTAGACATGCTTTATGTGAATGCCACCTGTTCAGTGTCTAATTACCATATATGTGAATTATGCATTGCCATCTTGTTGCAAGACATTATATATGTGAATTATACAATGCTATCTTGTTGCAAAGGCATTATATATGTGAATTATGCAATGCCATGCTGTTTAGCCAATCGTCATGTATGTGAATTATATCATGCTATCATTTTTTGTATTACGTGTTCCATTTGTCGACAACGTTTTTATATTCAACTACTCTTCCTGTGCATCAGCCATTTGAAGCGGTGATGGAAGTATCTGGAGTGAAAACAAGGTATTCAGAGCAGACAATGCTACCTGCTGAAGCAGACATCTTGTTGGTTACAGAGAGCTCCTCAGAGGAGGATTCAGAGACTGATGACCAGTCCTATTTCCCCCCTGAGGTCTATACTCAAACTTGGCAGGGTTATATTACCCATGTCATGCATGTTGTCTTGCATTGCTTAGTTTTTACATCATATATGGATTGCCATCTGCTTACTTGCTTACTATATAAATCATATATTTGAATTATATCATGCCATCATGTTTACATAGTACATACACATCATCTATCTCAATTATGGCATGGCAACCCATTTAATAAAGACATCATATAGTTATATCATCTCATCCTGTTTAGTGTTTACAGTCATCATATTTTGAATTATGGCATTCTATCCGTGAATGTATGTGAATTATGGCATGCCAACCTATTTAATAAACACATTATATAGTTATGTCATGTCATCCTGTTTACATAGTCTCATATTTTGAACTATGTCTTTCCATCTTTTTTAGTTAGCCATCATAATGTGAAATTGTGTCATGCTATCCTGTTTAGTTAGCCATCATATATGTGAAATTGTGTCATGCTATCCTGTTTGGTTAGACAACATAAATATGAATTATTTCATGCCCTCTTTTATTCCCCACTATCCATTGCACCTGTCTATCATACAATGTCTATACTTTCAATTACTTTTCTTGTTTATCAGCCATTTGAATTGGAGAGCGTGATGGCAGTATCTAAGGGAGTAACAACACGGTCTTCAGAAAAGATAGTGCTACCAGTTGATGCAGATAGAACCACGGTTGTACTTGCCCAAGGACCAGATCCACCACACATAACCCAGACTCTCGCAGATTGTACCCCTACCCAGTTGGACAGAGAACCAGCTACACCCCTTCTAACCCCAACCCCGGCAGATAGTAACCCAGTTCCAGTTGACACAACACCGTCTCCACCACAGAGCACCCAAACACGAGCAGTTAGTAAGGGAACTGCAGTGCCCAAAGCACGAGGACCACCACTCCGAATCCCAACTCAACGCTTAAAGGAGAAGAAGATTTGTTCTCAAGTCAGGTACTGTAGCTATGGTTCATACTCCTTTGCTCTTGCATTACTGTATTTACTCATACCAACTATTTTCAAATTTGAAGGATGGAATTGAAACTCCAATGGCGCAACAGGTATGTTTTAAACCTGTTTCTTTAACTGGTTTGCTGTTGTAACCTGCTCTATGTTGATTTCAGTTTCAATTGAATAAACAGTTATGTTCTCATGTCATGCACATTACAACTGTTGTTATTGCTCTATAGTTACCCACACTTATATTCTGTCTATTCTGCTTTGTCTTGAACAAATATTATTTGAACTGTGTCTCTATCTTGATTTGGCAACAAAAACTAGAATGATATAGACCATAAAGTGACCATGGTACATAGATATATGTTTGTTTCATGTTGTTATCCTATCCACTTTACTACTGAACTCATTTACCAAAATGAGTTTCATATACAACATGGTAAACATGTGATGTGTCTGCTTGTTTCTCTTTTAGAATGCGGACAAAATATTGGAGAACAGTACCGCATTATCCAATGGTAAAGGAAGTAATGCAGATAAGGTTCAAGATAGTGAGACATCCCTGTTGGTCTCCAAGAAAGCTGATAAAAACTATCTTGACGATAGTGAGGGAACCCAGAAGTCCTGTCTTGATGTAGTATTCGAGTTACTGGCCACTACTGCTGGCACAAGCTCTTCGAACTCGCTGCCTGAATCAGTTCATCTTCTTGAGTCTCAACTTCAAGTTGAAAGACATCGATCAGATGTGCTGCGACAGGAAGCTGAAGGACTGAGGAAGTCCCTGCAGAATTCAGATGCATATTTTCTGGTGCAACAGCAAGCGCTGGAGGATTTAAGCGCCAAACAAGAGAAAGTTAATAAGCTTGCTAAGCATCTTGCCAGCGTTATGGGTACCCAGGATATTGTTTCTTGAGATCTTCTGAAGTGGTTTCAATTCTGGATTTGTTTTGCTGCGGCGTTTATTTGCGCTGGTCGCCAACTTTGACAACCATTGTATATGATATGCTGCTTTGTTCCCTATATTTGCACTGGTGGCGAACTTTGATGCCCAGTGGATGTACTATGTGTAATAGCCGTGATAGCCTAGCGTTAGTTGCTTGCTTATTTATTTCCTTGTTGTCTTGTTTATTTGTTTGCTTGTAGTAATTGCAGTTCTTTTTCAGCGGTTAGCTAGTGGCTGCAATAACCTATCTTTTAAAACTAGGCCACAATAACCATGGGCTAATATTTACTGTAGTGACACTGGGCCTTCTACTGGCCGTAGAAATAGCGGGCCTTCTATGGGCCGTAGAAACAATGGGCCTTCTACGAGCCGTAGAAACAATGGGCCTTCTGCGGGTCGTATCATCAATGGGCCTTATACGGGCCGTATGATCGATTGGCCAAACATGGGCCAAACAGACCACATTATGGCCGTAAACGGGCTAGAGTTGGAATCGTCCGTTCATGGGCCGACCATAACGGGCCATCGTTAATAGGCCGTATTTGATGACGCTATGAAAACGGCGCAACGTATTAACGGACCACAAACGGGCCGACTGTAACCACGGGCTGAATTTGGCCCACAAGCAGAAAATGACAGTAACGGGCCGTAAGTAAACGAATGCTGGAAATGAGCCCAAGAATAAATGGGCTCTGAGAAGGCCGAAAGATAACATGGGCTGGAAACGGCCCAACGGAATAACAGGCCTTTAATGGGTATAAAGTGATACACTGTTCATTACGGGCCAGTTTCACCACGGGCCGTTAATGGGTGTAAAGTGATACACTGTTCATTACGGGCCAGTTTCACCACGGGCCGTTAATAGGCCAAGAGTTACATAGGGCCTCATATGGGCCGAAAGACGTCATGGGCCATACATGGGCCAGAAGTGAAAACGGGCTGGAATCATATTGGATGGACCAGATGACGCTACTGGGCCTAATTCGGATAGGGCGTAACGGGCCTTGCGTTAGCGGGCTGTAAATGGGCTATATGCGAACAGGCCGTTAACAGGCTTTCCATGGGCCGGCCCGCCACCTTTTGACCAAGTCAAATGGGCCGGCCTTTTCACAGGAATGGGCCTCTGTTGGGCCGTGCCACGTGTCGACGTATCATATATAGGCGCCTTCTGTCCAATGAGTGGATGACATCTGTCCCAACGATGACCGACACGTGTTTCCTCCAGCCAATGATGATTTTACACGTGGAAAATCCCCATTGGTCGGGGCTGTTAACGGGTTATCGGAAACCCGACCCGATAGCTTAACGGCGTTCCGTTACGGTGGATGCCGCGTGTCAGTCACCCTTGACGAAAGCACTTCTGTGACGCGCGATTTATCGTCATGGAAGTGGACACTTCCGTGATGATAATTTTGGTAATGTCATGGAACACTTCTACGACAGCACAGGTATGACTATCTTGATTTTGTCATAAATTTGTCATGGAGGTACATGCATGACAAAAAATGCGACCTACTGTGACAAACACGTATCATCACGGAAGTGTATTTTTTTTGTAGTGCATGGGTGGCCCCGATGTCAACTCGTGACATCCGCCACCTACGTGGCCAGCCACCATCGTGGCAAAACAAAACGGTCCCAAACGGGGACAAGGTACCTTAAAACAACCACGGGCACACAAGGTTTATGTCCGCCTACCTGATCAAGGTAGCGCGCGCCCATAACCTTTCCTTGTTGGAGGCACCGGCGAGAGGCATGACAATAGACCCAGTTAGGACCTTCCCATAAAAGGCAAATGTGGTTGCACTTTTAGCTCGATTTGGTGGCACCATGACTCAGCCAACAGTTGTTCAAGTTCATCATTATTCGATTAAACTTGAATGCAATTAGCTGAGCCATAATAAAAGGGCCAATTCCAATTATGCCCCTAACTCGAACCCACTACTCAGTTTTGCCCCTAATTTTCAGGTATGCTCAGTTTTGCCCCTCCGCCGTTAGTGTCACTTATAGAAATGCCCTTTTGCGTTGTTACCGTCCGGTCAAAGGATTTTGACCATCCAGAAAAAATAGCAAAAAAATCAAAAAAATTGTGGGATCGAAGATAGTCATGTCCGCAAGGCGCCTGCAATTTTTTGTGTTGGTTGGACACTCCGGGAGCTCGTGGCAAAGGAAAACAAAAATAATCTATGCCAATGAACAGTAAATTCGAAAAAATAGCAAAAAAATAATCAAAAAAAGTTGAATTTTTTTGGCTTCAAAGAGGCTTGAGTGCACAAGGTGCTTGCAAGTTTTGGTGATCAAATGACGTACGAGGCGCTTTAGAGAAAAAAAACAAAATAGTGCATTTTTTCAAATTTTTTTGAGCTAAATTTTGTTTTTTTCCATGAGCTCCTACGATCTCCAAACACAACAAAAATGTGCATACATCTTGCGCACCTGAGTATCTTCAGTCCCACAAAATTTCATATTTTTTGATTTTATCTCTATTTTTGAATTTACTGTTCACATACGTACAAAAATTATATTTTTCCTTTGCCACGAGCTCCCAGGGTGTCCGAACGGCATGAAAATTTGTACACACCTTGCAGACATGAGTATCTTCGATCCCACAAAGTTTCAATTTTGTTTGATTTTTTTGCTATTTTTTCAGGACGGTCAAAGCCCTTTGACCAGACGGTAACGGCACGGAAGGTCATTTCTATAAATGAAACTAACGGCGAAGGGGCAAAACTGAGCCTACCTAAAAATTAGGGGCAAAACTGAGTAGTGGGTTCGAGTTAAGGGCATAGATGTAAATGTCCCATAAAATATTATGCAACTATAATGCATGAGCATGATATCAACATAAGCATGGAGGTGCAACATAATCAACGAGCATAACAACAATGAAGCATATATCCAAATTAGCATGGCATACTGATGAGCATAACACTACACATGAGCATAGCATGACCACTAGCATCATAAATGAATACCATGCAAGAACATAGCAAGAACACTGCCAAGTAAGCATATCACCAACTAGAAGCAAAGGAACATGCATCACAACGGTACTTGATAACACACGACAAGCATGCATCATGATGAACACCACTGCTACCAGCATGTACTACTACTACCAAGCATAACATGTGAACATGATACTAGCAAGTAGTACAAGATAACAAGATGCATCGGAACATAGCATGAAGATGAACATGAATCCACGAGCATAACCGAAACAGCAACAGTAGTAGCAAACAAGCAAGCAGATAATGGGCAAACTTTTATTAAATATTCAAGTAGAAACCATGGCTACTGCATGGCTATCATGCAAGTGGCTGTTGTAGCTTGCCTGGGGGTGACGGAGACTCCGGGAAGAAGTGTGGTGAAGCCGCAGAACGATTTGCCGGACGTTCTTCTCTCTCGAAGGGGGCTGATAAGGGCAAGGGCAAAATTGTCATTTTCACTATGGGACCACCTAGTGAAAATGTTACCAACAGAAAGATCTCGACGAGACGAAGAAGTGAGCGTTGGTTTCACCTCAATCAGAGTTACGGTCGCGGAGATAGGAGAGGTGGAAGAACAGGGACTAATCTGTAATAAAACTACTACAAACAAGTCCCTGTGAGGAAAAACTGAAAGCGCCTTCGGGTGGAATACGCTTCCTGCAATGAAAAGCATATTTTGAGCTGTAGTAGAAAAAAAAGACGCTTTCTGGCTTGGAAAGCGTATTTCCAAGAAATACGTTTCCACTTAAATACCTCGGCCCGGGGTGGAGAGGCTTACATAGGGGGCCCACGCGGCAGGGGGAGGGGGACAGGGCGCTCGTCGTCTACCTCCTCCCCTCGCTCCTGTTCTTCCCCGAGCGGAACATAACATGGAGCAGAGGAGGGGCACGGTGAGGGGGCCAGACGGCTCCGGCCACGGGGAGGGCACAGGCGGGACAGTGGGGCCATGCCGCCTCCGTTCAGGGGGTCGGATGGCGCCAGGGAGGCCTGGAACAGCGGCGAGGCGCGGCGCCAGGAGGGGTACAAAGAGGTGGGGGCGGTGGTGGTGCTCGGCGCTGCGGGGCGCTCCGGCGAGGGGAGAGGGGTGGGGCGGCTCGCAGTGGTGAGGAGGAGGCAGTGGAGGAGGCTCGGGGTGGCCGGGATGGCTCAGACTCCAGCGACCACCGAGGATGAACGGCGAACTCCGACGAGATATGGTCACTCCCATGAGCAAATGAGGTGAGGGAGGAGGTGGTGAGGTGCGGAGGACCTCGGGGCAGCTTAAATAGGCGCGAGGAAGCCTCTAGAGCATCACGGGCGAGTCGAGCAGTTCTCGAATGGAGGACATGGGCTGAACGCGGCACGATCATGGCGTTTGCGGCCGAACAGCGACGAAACAGGAGGGGTCCCGGGCACGGGACGATGAAGTCGATCACGTGGGAGCTCCTAGACAAGGTTGGACGTCGAGACGACGAGGGAGCGGATGAGCACAGCGGCCGGAACGAGCCAGAGCTCGCAATTAGCATGACGCAAGTGTGATCACCGCGTGCACTGGTGCAAGCGGCGCGTTCTGGCCGGGCCGACCATGTCACACGTGTAGTCCCTCCAAGCTGGGTTACAAATGAGGTGATGAATCGACCAGGGGCACTATGGTTAGGTGGTAATGATCCTCTGAAGTTTGTTGTTGCAAACTTAGCTGCAATACAATGATCAACAAACAAAAGCTATGGAACAAAATTGATGTCTGAGAGGTTTAGAGTAGGAAGGACTATGATCTTGTGAAGTTTGGAGGGATTTGGACCAAGATTTAACATGGTTGCTTAACAACTACATAATCTGGTCCAGAATCAAGATCATGAAGGTGCACTCACATAGGTGCATGAAATGAGCTGAAAATGGACATGGCCTAATGATTTGAAGAAATGAAGATGCTCATGCCCTTTGGATTAGCCAAACTAGCACTTGCTTCATATAGCATCTCTCTGGACAGAAACTTCGAAAAATTACACAGGGCAAATGGATTGATGAAATGAGCCAAAAGTTGGTGGAGAGAGTTGATATGGATAGGAAAATGTCCTGGTAAAATTTCACCTTAAATGAAGCAATATAAAATATGGTTGCTTCATAAACTGAAAATCTGACCAGAAACCAAGATTTGGAGCTGGGCTCACATAGATGAGTTATATGAGCTCAAATTTGGTGGAGAGTGATGATTTGATTAAATGATGGACCTTGCAAAATTTCAAATCATTTGGATATGCCTAGCTTGTACTTCCTTCACACAGACTTCCCTCAGACAGGAACTTTGAAAAATTGCTCAGGAATATTTACTAGGCAAATTGAGTTGAATTTTGGCATGGGGCAATTATATGGACAGGAAAATATGTCCAAAAAGTTTGGGGTCAATCAAGCAAAGATAAATGACACTTCCTTCTCAAAAAGCCACTTAGGGCAGAATCAGAAAAAGAAATATTTGTGAATTATCTTTGATGATGCCAAAGAAGGATTTTGACATATTTGAGAAAGATATGACCCAAACAATTTATGAGAATTATTTGGGAATTTTGGGAGTGACAGAAAGATAGGTTGCTTCACAACCTAGGGTTTAAAAGGGTTTTTCTCTTAACAGAAAAGGAATATTCCCTAGAAAAAGAATATTGGATTAGGTCAAGGATGAAAATGACATGATCTTGGGATCATGATGAGGATGACATGCCACTATAAAACCTAGGAAGACATGATCTTCCCATGTTTCAGAACCACATAGCCACAAAAAAGCAAATCGAATCAAGAAATCCAAGAAAATCATCAGAAAAAGAAAAGGGCAAAATCCAGGGTGTTACACAGGCGCCAGGTCACTTTTTGGTTTGCTCAGTTGAGGGCGCCCCCGGGTTGCATTATCCTCAGGCCATCAGGGTCCGCCCCCGCAGTTGCACTGTTTCGATTCATGTAATTTGGACCGGTTATGCTTTCGTAAGCCGCTGTGGCTGTTAACCTCGTGCATGATCATTTATTGCCTCCAGAGTTGCTTCTGCGGGCTCCGCGCATTGCTCCCCTCCCCTTGAACGTCCCACGAGAGGGGGCTACTAGCATGGTGTCTGTTCTCGGGTCTGTCCCTGCAGCGCCGATAAATCTAAGAGACTAAGCTCTGTCTCACGGGCCGGCCTCGTGCACGTCACCTCACCAAGTCCTTAGTGCCTTCGTCTTCTCACGGAACGGTTATGGGCAGATCAGCAAACATGGCCGCCCCCCTTGTATTTCGCAACCAACTAATATGCAGGGACCTCCAGAGACAGGACCTCGAGCGGCCTTGCCAACACCTCACCGCGCCAGAAGGACACGCCGCGGCGTTCTAGCTCGCAAAAGGCCAAGTGAAGTCGCTTCATACACCACGTGCTGCTGGGTATAGCCTCTCCTAAGCACCCCTGTGGGGCGAGCCACTTCTCTCTCGCACAAATCGCTTCCACGTAAAAAGCGGGGCCCTTGAGCATCGCGCCTCAGGGGCTTCTACTGGCTCTCGAGCCCTCACCACCTGGCCTTGACCACGGCACCTGAAGGAAATATGCCCTAGAGGCAATAATAAAGTTGTTATTTATATTTCCTTATATCATGATAGAAGTTTATTATTCATGCTAGAATTGTATTAACCGGAAACATGATACATGTGTGAATACATAGACAAACAGTGTCACTAGTATGCCTCTACTTGACTAGCTCGTTGATCAAAGATGGTTATGTTTCCTAACCATAGACATGAGTTGTCATTTGATTAACGGGATCAGATAATTAGGAGAATGATGTGATTGACTTGACCCATTCCGTTAGCTTAGCACTTGATCGTATAGTATTCTGCTATTGCTTCCTTCATGACTTATACATGTTCCTATGACTATTAGATTATGCAACTCCCGTTTACCGGAGGAACACTTTGTGTGCTACCAAATGTCACAACGTAAATGGGTGATTATAAAGGTGCTCTACAGGTGTCTCCAAAGGTACTTGTTGGGTTGGCGTATTTCGAGATTAGGATTTGTCACTCCGATTGTCGGAGAGGTATCTCTGGGCCCACTCGGTAATGCACATCACTATAAGCCTTGCAAGCATTGTAACTAATGAGTTAGTTGCGGGATGATATATTACGGAACAAGTAAAGAGACTTGCCGGTAACGAGATTGAACTAGGTATTGAGATACTGACGATCGAATCTCGGGCAAGTAACATACCGATGACAATGGGAACAACGTATGTTGTTATGCGGTTTGACCGATAAAGATCTACGTAGAATATGTGGGAGCCAATATGAGCATCCAGGTTCCGCTATTGGTTATTGACCAGAGACGTGTCTCGGTCATGTCTACATAGTTCTCGAACCCGTAGGGTCCGCACGCTTAAAGTTCTGTGACGATTTGTATTATGAGTTATGTGATTTGATGTACCGAAGGTAGTTCGGATCCCGGATGAGATCGGGGACATGACGAGGAGTCTCGAAATGGTCGAGACGTAAAGATCGATATATTGGACGACTATATTCGGACATCGGAAATGTTCGGAGTGATTCGGGTATTTTTGGAGTACCGGGGAGTTACGGGAATTCACCGGGAGAAGTATTGGGCCTTATTGGGCCATACGGGAATAGAGGAGAGAGGCCAAAAGGAAGGAGGCGCGCGCCCCCCTCTGGTCCGAATTGGACAAGGGGTGCAGCCCCTTTTCCTTCTCCCTCTCCCCCTCTTTCCTTCTCTCCTACTCCGGAAAGGAAAGGGGAATCCTACTAGGACTTGGGAGTCTTAATAGGACTCCCCACACTTGGCGCGCCCCCTCTAGGGCCGGCCTCTCCCTCCCTCCTTTATATACGGGGGCAGGGCGGCACCGTGTGCGGTGCCCCCTCCATCATATTCCACCTCGGTCATATCGTAGCTGTGCTTAGGCGAAGCCCTGCGTCGGTAGCAACATCATCACCGTCATCACGCCGTCATGCTCATGGAACTCTCCCGTGAAGCTCTGCTGGATCGGAGTTCACGGGACGTCATTGAGCTGAACGTGTGCTGAACTCAGAGGTGCCGTACATTCGGTACTTGGATCGGTCGGATCGTGAAGACATACGACTACATCAACCGCGTTGTGCTAACGCTTCCGCTTTCGGTCTACGAGGGTACGTGGACAACACTCTCCCCTCTCATTGCTATGCATCACCATGATCCTGTGTGTGCGTAGGATTTTTTTGAAATTACTACGTTCCCCAACAGTGGCATCCGAGCCAGGTTTTATGCGTAGATGTTATATGCACGAGTAGAACACAAGTGAGTTATGGGCGATACAAGTCATACTGCTTACCAGCATGTCATACTTTGGTTCGGCGGTATTGTTGGATGAAGCGGCCCGGACCGACATTACGCGTACGCTTACGCGAGACTGGTTCTACCGACGTGCTTTGCACATAGGTGGCTGGCGGGTGTCAGTTTCTCCAAGTTTAGTTGAACCGAGTGTGGCTACGCCCGGTCCTTGAGAAGGTTAAAACAGCACTAACTTGACGAACTATCGTTGTGGTTTTGATGCGTAGGTAAGAACGGTTCTTGCTCAGCCCGTAGCAGCCACGTAAAACTTGCAACAACAAAGTAGAGGATGTCTAACTTGTTTTTGCAGGGCATGTTGTGATGTGATATGGTCAAGACATGATGCTATATTTTATTGTATGAGATGATCATGTTTTGTAACCGAGTTATCGGCAACTGGCGGGAGCCATATGGTTGTCGCTTTATTGTATGCAATGCAATCGCCCTGTAATTGCTTTACTTCATCACTAAGCGGTAGTGATAGTCGTAGAAGCATAAGTTAACGAGACGACAACGATGCTACGATGGAGATCAAGGTGTCGCACCAGTGACGATGGTGATCATGACGGTGCTTCGGAGATGGAGATCACAAGCACAAGATGATGATGGCCATATCATATCACTTATATTGATTGCATGTGATGTTTATCTTTTATGCATCTTATTTTGCTTAGAACGACGGTAGCATTATAAGATGATCTCTCACTAAATTTCAAGGTATAAGTGTTCTCCCTGAGTATGCACCGTTGCGAAAGTTCTTCGTGCTGAGACACCACGTGATGATCGGGTGTGATAGGCTCTACGTTCAAATACAATGGGTGCAAGACAGTTTTGCACACGCGGAATACTCAGGTTAAACTGGACGAGCCTAGCATATGCAGATATGGCCTCGGAACACTGAGACCGAAAGGTCGAGCGTGAATCATAGAGTAGATATGATCAACATAGTGATGTTCACCATTGAAAACTACTCCATCTCACGTGATGATCGGACATGGTTTAGTTGATTTGGATCACGTGATCACTTAGATGATTAGAGAGATGTCTATCTATGTGGGAGTTCTTAAGTAATATGATTAATTGAACTTTAATTTATCATGAACTTAGTCCTGATAGTATTTGCATATCTATGTTGTAGATCAATAGCTTGCGTTTAGCCCCCTTGTTTTATTTTTGATATGTTCCGAGAGAAAACTAAGTTGAAAGATGTTAGTAGCAATGATGCGGATTGGATCCGTGATCTGAGGATTATCCTCATTGCTGCACAGAAGAATTATGTCCTTGATGCACCGCTAGGTGACAGGCCTATTGCAGGAGCAGATGCAGACGTTATGAACGTTTTGACAAAAGCTCGGTATGATGACTACTTGATAGTTTAGTGCACCATGCTTTATGGCTTAGAACCGGGACTTCAAAAATGTTTTGAACGCCACAGAGCATATAAGATGTTCCAAGAGTTGAAATTGGTATTTCATACTCATGCCCGTGTCGAAAGGTATGAGACCTTTGACAAGTACTTTGCCTACAAGATGGAGGAGAATAGCTCAGCTAGTGAGCATGTGCTCAGAATGTCTGAGTACTACAATCACTTGAATCAAGTGGGAGTTAATCTTCCAGATAAGATAGTGATTGACAGAGTTCTCTAGTCACTATCACCAAGTTACTTGAACTTCGTGATGAACTATAATATGCAAGGGATAACGGAAACGATTCCCAAGCTCTTCGTGATGCTGAAGTCGACGAAGGTAGAAATCAAGAAAAGCATCAAGTGTTGATGGTTGACAAGACCACTAGTTTCAAGAAAAGGGCAAAAGGAAGAAGGGGAACTTCAAGAAGAACGGCAATCAAGTTGCTGCTCAAGTGAAGAAGCCCAAGTCTGGACCTAAGCCTGGGACTAAGTGCTACTACTGCAAAGGGACTAGTCACTGGAAGTGGAACTGCCCCTAGATACTTGGTGGATAAGAAGGATGGCAAAGTGAACAAAGGTATATTGGATATACATGTTATTGATGTGTACTTTACTAGTGTTTATAGCAACCCCTCGGCATTTGATACTGGTTTAGTTGCTAAGATTAGTAACTCGAAACGGGAGTTGCAGAATGAACAGAAACTAGTTAAGGGTGAAGTGACGATGTGTGTTGGAAGTGGTTCCAAGATTGATATGATCATCATCGCACACTCCCTATACTTTCGGGATTAGTGTTGAAATAAGTGTTATTTGGTGTTTGTGTTGAGCATGAATATGATTTGATCATGTTTATTGCAATACAGTTATTCATTTAAGTTAGAGAACAATTGTTGTTCTGTTTACATGAATAAAACCTTCTATGGTCATACACACCAACGAAAATGGTTTATTGGATCTCGATCGTAGTGATACACATATTCATAATATTGAAACCAAAAGATGAAAAGTTAATAATGATAGTGCACCTTATTTGTGGCACTGCCGTTTAAGGTCATATTGGTGTAAAGCGCATGAAGAAACTCCATGCTGGTGGAATTTTGGAATCACTTGATTATGAATCACTTGATGCTTGCGAACCATGCCTCATGGGCAAGATGACTAAGACTCCGTTCTCCGGAACAATGGAGCGAGCAACAGATTTGTTGGAAATCATACATACTGATGTATGTGGTCCGATAAATATTAAGGATCGCGGCAAGTATCGTTATTTTCTAACCTTCACAGATGATTTGAGCAGATATGGGTATATTTATTTGATGAAACACAAGTGTGAAACGTTTGAAAAGTTCAAAGAATTTCAGAGTGAAGTGGAAAATCATCGTAACAAGAAAATAAAGTTTCTACGATCTGATCGCAGAGACGAATATTTGAGTTATGAGTTTGGTCTTCAATTAAAACAATGTGAAATAGTTTCACTACTCACGCCACCTGAAACACCACAATGTAATGGTGTGTCCGAACGTCGTAACCGTACTTTATTAGATATGGTGTGATCTATGATGTCTCTTACCGATCTACCACTATCTTTTTGGGGTTATGCATTAGACACAGCTACATTCACGTTAAATAGGGCACCATATAAATCCGTTGAGACGACACCGTATGAACTATGGTTTGCCAAGAAACCTAAGCTGTCGTTTCTTAAAGTTTGAGGTTGCAATGCTTATGTGAAAAAGTTTCAACCTGATAAGCTCAAACCCAAATCGGACAAGTGCGTCTTCATAGGATACCCAAAAGAAAATGTTGGGTACACCTTCTATCACAGATCCGAAGGCAAGATATTCGTTGCTGAGAATGGATCCTCTCTAGAGAAGGAGTTTCTCTTGAAAGAAGTGAGTAGGAGGAAAGTAGAACTTGATGAGGTAACTGTACCTGCTCCCTTATTGGAAAGTAGTTCATCACAGAAATCTGTTCCTGTGACTCCTACACCAATTAGTGAGGAAGCTAATGATGATGATCATGTAACTTCAGATCAAGTTACTACCGAACCTCGTAGGTCAACCAGAATAAGATCCGCACCAGAGTGGTACGGTAATCCTGTTCTGGAGGTCATGTTACTTGACATGACGAACCTACGAACTATGAGGAAGCGATGATGAGCCCAGATTCTGCAAAATGGCTTGAGGCCATGAAATCTGAGATGGGATCCATGTATAAGAACAACGTGTGGACTTTGGTTGACTTGCCCGATGATTGGCAAGCCATAGAAAATAAATGGATCTTCAAGAGGAAGACGGACGCTGATAGTAGTGTTACTATCTACAAAGCTAGACTTGTCAAAAAAAGGTTTTTCACAAAGTTCAAGGTGTTGACTACAATGAGACTTTCTCACTCGTAGCGAAGCTTAAGTCTGTCCGAATCATGTTAGCAAAATTGCCACATTTTATGAAATCTGGCAAATGGATGTCAAAACTACATTCCTTAATGGATTTATTAAAGAAGAGTTGTATATGATGCAACCAGAAGGTTTTGTTAATCCTAAAAATGCTAACAAAATATGCAAGCTCCAGGGATCCATCTATGGACTGGTGCAAGCATCTCGGAGTTGGAATATACGCTTTGATGAGTTGATCAAAGCATATAGTTTTATACAGACTTGCGGTGAAGCCTGTATTTACAAGAAAGTGAGTGGGAGCACTACAACATTTCTGATAAGTATATGTGAATGACATATTGTTGATCGGAAATAATGTAGAATTTTCTGGAAAGCATAAAGGAGTATTTGAAAGGAGTTTTTCAAAGAAAGACCTCGGTGAAGCTGCTTACATATTGAGCATCAAGATCTATAGAGATAGATCAAGATGCTTGATAAGTTTTTTCAATGAGTACATACTTTGACAAGATTTTGAAGTGGTTCAAAATGGAACAGTCAAAGAAAAAGTTCTTGCCTGTGTTACAAGGTGTGAAATTGAGTAAGACTCAAAGCCCGACCATGGCAGAAGATAGAAAGAGAATGAAAGTCATTCCCTATGCCTCAGCCATAGGTTCTATAAAGTATGCCATGTTGTGTACCAGATCTATTCACTAGTAGAAAAAGGGTCAAATGTCAAGCACATTAGTGCCGGTTTGCTTTTGAGCCGACACTAATATGTGCATTAGTGTCGGTTCCAACGGCTAGCCGGCCGCTTTCATTAGTATCGGTTCGTGGCCGACCTTTAGCACCGGTTCGTGCCACGGACCGGTACTAAAGTGAGTGGTGGCAGGATGTTGTCAGTCCGGGGCCCCTCCAGCACCTTTAGTACCGGTTCGTGGCACGAACCGGTGCTAAAGGTTGTCCTACATAAACCCTTCGTCCACCCGAGCTTGCTCTGTTCTTCCCCTTTCCCCTCTCCTCTCTGTTCTTCCCCTCTTCCTCTCGAGCTCATCACACATTTTGCCCAAAATTTGTCAAGATTTCAAGGCCCCCATCCATTCAAATGATCACAAAGGTAAGCAACTTTGTCCTTTCATCTCTCATTGCTAGATTAGCTCTTGCAATGCTTTGTATAGTGATTAATTTATGAGTTTAGTAATTTGGGAGGAAATATATGTGCCAGTATTTGATTTATATGCAATTTGAGGTCAAAAATAACACTTAGTTTGCATATGTAGGTGTTGTTTACTTAGTGCCTTCTAAATCTCCGTCGTAACCACAGTCGATCGCCCGCACCGTTCCGTCGCCGGCACCACCTTGTGGTGAGCCTCTTGTTCATGAATGTTTTACATTACCAAATTGATGTTTGTGTGATTTGGATATATAGTTACTCGTATAATTATCTTACCCGTATGTTGTTTGTTATACATAGTGCCATGGTTTTGATATCCGTCCCCGTCGGCCCTCGTCCTTGTTATGATTCGGATGTGGTATATTTTCTTTTAAAACTAGTTGTTGAATTTCGTGTTTATGACAAATTATGCCCATCAAGTTGACATAGATATTTTTGTCTAGGAGGTTTGTGAACCAGAAATTCCAACCGACCCTATTGTCGAGAGGTTAAATTTAGTTGAAAGAGAAAACGAGTATTTGAAAGAAAAATTGAAAAGAATTGAGGGGGAGAAGATGGAATTGGAGTTGCATGTTGCCGATGTCGTCGATGATCACAAGATCAAGATGGAGAAAATGCGCTTGAAGATTAGAAAGATTATAAAATATGCCATTGATAGTGAGGCTTGGTATCATTATGCTGTTGGATCAATTGTTACCTTAGTTGCGATCTTGATGGCATTTGTTGTTGCATTTAAATGCTTTAGTTAGAGAGTTATTTGTTTGTTGCATTTAAGTCTTGTATGAACTTTATGTATGAACTTGTATTAATTTGGTCTTTTCGGTGTTGTGTAGTGAAGATAAGCCGACAATGGATGTACGATGACCGATGCTCTCCCGAGTTCATTAATGGCATGCAAACTTTTCTGCTTGCGACTGAGGCAAACAAGCGGGCGGATGGTTTATGCCTTGTCCATGTTTAGTCTGTAAGAATGATCACAATTACTCTACGTCAAGAACCACTCACGTCCACCTGTTTAAGTCCGGTTTCATGCCCCACTATAATGTTTGGACCAAGCACGGAGAAAGAGGGGTTATGATGGAAGACAATGAAGAAGAAGAGGACGACGACAACTATCATGGCCATGGGTTCCCTGAATACGATGATACAACAATGGGGGAAGAAGTTGAGCCGGCAATGCGGGAAGAAGCTGAAGAAGAGGCATCAGATGAGCCCGCTGATGATCTAGGTTGGGCCATTGCCGACGCAAAGAGAAACTGTGCAAGTGATTTGGAGAAGAAGAAGTTGCAGCGCATGTTAGAGGATCACAAGAAATTGTTGTACCCGAATTGCGAAGCTGACAAGAAAAATTTGGGCACCACACTAGAATTGCTGCAATGGAAGGCAGAGAATGGTGTATCTGACAAGGGATTTGGAAAGTTTCTGGTAATGATAAAGAATATGATTCCAAAGGACAACGAATTGCCTGAGAGTACGTACGAAGCAAAGAAGGTTGTCTGCCCTCTAGGGTTAGAGGTGCAGAAGATACATGCATGCCCTAATGACTGCATCCTCTACCGCGGTGAGTACGAGGATTTGAACGCTTGCCCGGTATGCAGTGCATTGCGCTATAAGATCAGGCGCGATGACACTGGTGATGTCGAGGGCGAGCGCCCCAGGAAGAAGATTCCTGCCAAGGTGATGTGGTATGCTCCTATAATACCACGGTTGAAACGTTTGTTCCAAAACAAAGAGCATGCCAAGGCGATGTGATGGCACAGAGAAGACCGTGAGAAAGACGGAAAGTTGAGAGTACCCGCTGACGGGTCGCAGTGGAGAAAAATTGAGAGAAAGTACGGGAAGGAGTTTGCAGATGACGCAAGGAACGTATGGTTTGGTCTAAGCGCAGATGGCATTAATCCTTTTGGGGAGCAGAGCAGCAACCATAGCACTTGGCCTGTGACTCTATGTTTGTATAACCTTCCTCCTTGGTTGTGCATGAAGCGGAAGTTCATTATGATGCCAGTGCTCATCCAAGGCCCTAAGCAACCCGGCAACGACATTGATGTGTACCTAAGGCCATTAGTTGAAGAACTCTTATAGTTGTGGAATGGAACAGGTGTACGTGCGTGGGATGAGCACATGGGGGAAGAATTTGACCTAAAGGCCTTGCTGTTCGTGACCATCAATGATTGGCCTGCTCTCAGTAACCTTTCAGGACAGACAAACAAGGGATACCGCGCATGCATGCACTGTTTGGATGATACCGACAGTATATATTTGGACAATTGTAAGAAGAATGTATACCTGGGACATCGTCGATTTCTTCTGAGCAGGCATCCCGTAAGAAAGAAAGGCAAGCATTTCAAAGGTGAGGCGGATCACCGGACGAAGCCTCACCACCGTACTGGTGCTGATGTACATGATATGGTCAAGGATTTGAAGGTAGTCTTTGGAAAGGGTCCTGGCGGACAACCTGTTCCGAAGGACGCTGACGGACGCGCACCCATGTGGAAGAAGAAATCTATATTTTGGGACCTGCCCTATTGGAAAGACCTAGAGGTCCGCTCTGCAATCGACGTGATGCACGTGACGAAGAATCTTTGTGTGACCCTGCTTGGCTTCTTGGGCGTGTATGGGAAGACAAAAGATACACCTGAGGCACGGGAGGACCAGCAATGTATGCATGGAAAAGACGGCATACATCAGGGTCATGCCAGCTACACTCTTACCAAAGAAGAGAAGGAAATCTTCTTTGAATGCCTGCTCAGTATTAAGGTACCGTCTGGCTTCTCGTCGAATATAAAGGGAATAATAAACATGGCAGATAAAAAGTTCTAGAACCTAAAGTCTCATGACTGCCACGTGATTATGACGCAACTGCTTCCGGGCATTGAGGGGGCTTCTACCGGATAACGTTCGATTAGCCATTGTGAAGCTATGTGCATTCCTCAATGCAATCTCTCAGAAGGTAATCGATCCAGAAATCATACCAAGGTTAGAGAATGATTTGGTGCAATGTCTTGTCAGTTTCGAGTTGGTGTTCCCACCATCCTTCTTCAACATCATGACGCACGTCCTAGTTCACCTATGCGAAGAGATTAACGTTTCGGGTCCTGTATTTCTACACAATATGTTCCCCTTTGAGAGGTTCATGGGAGTCTTAAAGAAATATGTTCATAACCGTGCTAGGCCAGAAGGAAGCATCTCCAAGGGCCATGAAAATGAGGAGGTCATTGAGTTTCGTATTGACTTTAGTCCTGACCTTAAGCCGATTGGTGTTCCTAAATCGCGGCATAAGGGCAGACTGGATGGAAAAGGCACGCTAGGAGGGAATCAAAAAATATGTATGGACGGACATTCTCTCACTGAAGCACACTACACAGTTCTACAGAATTCCACCTTGGTGGCTCCGTATATGGACGAACACAAGAATTTTCTACGCTCCAAACACCCGGAGCGGTCTGATGACTGGATTACACGTGAACAAACCAGGAGTTTCGCCGGCTGGTTGCAAACACGTACCATGCATGACGCCTCTATTGAAGATGACCTGTACTCGTTGTCCCAGTTACCATCTTCGAATATAATGACTTTCAAAGGGTATGAGATAAATGGTAATACATTTTACACGATCGCCCAAGATAAGAAGAGCACCAACCAAAACAGTGGTGTCCGCTTTGATGCAACAACCAAGACGGGAAAGGAAACATATTATGGTTACATAGAGGAGATATGGGAACTTGACTATGGACGTGGTTTGAAGGTCCCTTTGTTTCGGTGCAAATGGGTCAATATGACACGAGGCGGGGTAACGGAAGACCCGCAGTATGGAATGACAATAGTGGATCTCAACAATCTTGCGTATGCAGACGAACCATTCGTCCTAGCTAATGATGTGGCACAGGTTTTCTATGTGAAGGATATGTCTACCAAGCCGAGAAAAAGAAAAGATAAGGAAGCGAATGCATCATATGATGAGCCAAAGCGCCACATAGTTCTTTCTGGGGAGAGAAACATCGTGGGAGTGGATGACAAGACAGACATGTCAGAAGATTATGAAAATTTTGATGAAATTGCTCCATTCACAGTGAATATTGACCCGAGCATCCAGTTAAATGATGAAGATTCTCCATGGCTACGGCGCAAAGGGACACACGCGAAGAAAAAGTTTCACACCCAAAGATCTGGGATGTGATCAGCTTCACTATCATCACTTTCTTCTGTGTTTCACACCCAGGAGGGAATCTCTGTGATAGTTAGGGTAGTTATGTGTTTTAGCATTTGAAACGCGAAGAAATTTTATGTGCAAACAAATTCTTTCTTGCATTTACTGATTTTTTCAGCTAAATGACCCTGAAATTGAAAGGCATTTCAAATGAACTCAGAAAAGGTTGAAAGTTGGCATGGTATCATAATTTCACCCACATAGCATGTGCAAAAAAGTAGAGAGGGTTACCGCAAAAACTGGATGCACTTCGTGTACAAAATGGACAATCTCTTTCGAAGTATCAGGGTTTCGGACGAAAACTCATCCGTTACAAAGGCATTTCATTTTTAAATAACCTAAGCATTACCAAATTGAATATAATGATAAAACACACTAATATTAAACATAAGAAAATAGAATCACTGCAAAAATCTATTTTCAAAGTTAAGTTATTCACAAACTAGTGATTCACACAAATTTCAAATAATTCAAAATGTAAACTATTCAAATTTGTAAACTACCAGCACTAATAGAAAGTTTGTAATTTTTTGTACCTAAAGCAAAAATATTCACAAAGAAACTCTAAATACAGCAAAAAACAACTCAAAAAAATAAAACAAAAATAAATAAAAGCAAAAAATAAGAAAATAAAAAAGCCCGCCTACTGCGCCACATCGGCCTGCATACGACTAGAAACCCAACCTGTTGTTGGGCCAGGATGCAGGCCCGCAAAGGCCCAGTAGGCCCACAGGGCAGCACAGAACATTTAGGCCCAGTAGGCCTACTTTGGAGAGGAGCTCGAGAGAGCTACCGCACTGGGGCTTATAAACCAGTGCGGACGCCCCTCGTCTAGCGAGGTGGGACTAAACATGACGCACCGCACCTGCGCCAGCGCACCCCCTTTAGTACCGGGTGGTGGCTCAAACCGGTACTAAAGGGGGGTCTTTAGTACCGGTTGGAGCCACCACCCGGTACTAAAGGGTGTGCGCTTCCCGCCGCTTGGCCTGGCCAAAACAGACCTTTAGTACCGGTTGGTGGCTCCAACCGGTACTAAAGGGGTGTTCTATATAAGAAAGCACTTCAAAAAAATTCAGTTTCTCATCTCTCCCTCTGCTTCTTTCTCCTCTGCCCTGTCGCCGCCGCCCCTCGTCGCCGTTCGTCGCCATCCCCGTCGGTGTCCGTCGCCCCGGCCGTCCTCGTCCCCGTCGCCGCGCCCCGCCCCGTCGTCCCCGCCCGGCCCGTCCCCGTCCCCGTCGTCGCCGCCCTTGCCTCATCCCCGTCGTCACCGCCCGTCTCCGTCCCCGTCACGGCCCCCCGTCGCTGCGCCTCGCCGGTGAGCTCCTGCCCCGGCCGCCATGTCCACACACACACACATTAGTTTTTTAGTTATAAATTTTAGTTATAGAAATTTTTCTGTTTTTTAGTTATAGAAATATTAGAAATGTTATAAAAATGTTAGTTATATAGAAATGTTATAAATTTTTTCTGTTTTTAGTTATATAAATATTTATAGAAATGTTAGCAATTTTTCTGTTTTTTAGTTATAGAAATATTAGAAATGTTAGTTATATATATATAAATGTTAGGAATTTTAGAATTAGTTTTAGTTAGATGAATTAGATTAATGTCAAATTGTTAGAATTTGCATATAGAATTTTAGTTATCACAATCCAATCATTTAAAAAATCTTACTTTTTGCGGGCATATAGTATTTGTTCTCGACGATGCCCGGCCCGCATCCTCGCCGTTGACCCGTTCGCGGCGACGTTCGGCTGACCCATGTCCGGGATTGGGCTCCGCCGGGCTGGCACTGGGAGGTCCTACCTGGAGGGGCGTGCCGCTTGGTGAGGAACCCGGCCTCGGGTCCCGTCGTCGACCCTGGTCTCCTTTGGTGGCGTTCGCGTGGGCCACATTCGGTGCAGAGGGAGCCGGCCCTGCCGGAGGTGGTGCGTCGTCATGTCAGGGAGGAGGACGAGCACGTCCATCGCTACATGGCTGCTATGGACGTCAGGTTCTCCAATACCTGGCAGGTTCTTTGGGCAGATGACCGGAGATATGATCCTGTGATGGTTCCTTGTCTTTGGGTGTCCACCGCCCGCGCCCCAGGAACCGCGAGTGGCCTAGATTCTTCTATAGTATTCGATCTTTATTAGCTACCTAGCCAGTGATGTATTCGAGATTATATATTATTCGAGAAGATGTATTCGAGATTATATATTATTCGAGACGATGCATATTATGTACTATATGATTCAGTTTTTCCTTATTGATTGCATCCATGCATTGTAATTTGAATACTAAATTGTTTTATATTTCTTCTGTATTAGTTAAATAAAAGCTATGGCGGATAATATCGGCAGAGAGGGAGAAGAGGCCCTGTTCGAGATCATACGCAGCCCTAACAGGCCAGATGATCTGAATGAAGCAAATGACGGCTCCCAATATCTGAACAATACCGGGGAGGGTGATGATAAGTTATTCGATCTCGACGACCGAGCTGATGAAGTCATGAACTATGATTATGATTATGATGACACAGACAATGATTATGATGACGAATACAATGTTGATCTTGAAATAACAAAGACTACCGGCGAGGTATATTTATATAAGCAGGCATCTAGTGATCATCACATGTTTTTTTATTTGAAGATATATTAACGAATCGATCTTTCTTCTTTCAGCCCTCCAGATCGAGCAAATCGGCTTCTATAGACAGCAGGCCAAAGCGCGGCCCGGGCAAAAAGTTGAAGGAGGGTGTAAAGTACAACATCGATTCCATCAAAGCTAGTGGCGAACCCCTCACGCCTAAGAACATTGCGAACAAGTTCGTTCGTCAGTGCGGAGTTCTTGTGAAGGACCAACCCCCGATCTCCATTCAAGAATGGAAAGAGCCAAAAACTAAACGCCGAGATGTTACTTGGGTCGACGACAGAGCAAAACAAAAGCTTTGGGAATCTCTGATGGAACATTTCACCCTACCAGATTATTTCACTGATGCAGATGTGCAGAAAGTCAAGGACGCTGCTCTTAAGAAGATGGCAATTGCATTCAACACCCACAAGAAAACTGTATGGGCCAACTACCTCGCTGCAAAAAGGAAGACTCCAGAATTCAAGGGAACACTGGAAAAGCAAAGAGAACACTGGCCCGCTTTCATTAAATTCAAGGAATCAGAATTATCTAAGGAACGGTTGAGAAAAAACAAGGCCAATGCCGCAAAAAAGACGCAGTTCCATAGGCTGGGTCCAGGTGGCTACGTGGTGGCAATGCCTAAGTGGGATAAGTCTGAGCAAGAGATGGAGGATGCAGGGGTCACTCCAGTTACTAGGAGCTTCCCCCCAAGTGCAGAACTTGGTTCTATGCGCATGGGGGGCGTTGGACCCGAAGACAGGCCTGGTTTCGAAGAAGGCAAGTCTAAAAGGAGCAGAACAAAAGTTACTTGACGCAATAGAAGATGCTCAAAAGGGGGTGTTCACGCCCAACAGAGAGAACGACGAGCTTACGCGCCCCCTGGGAAATCCTGAACACCCGGGAAGAACACGAGGCAAGGGCGTTATTCCCTTGTATGAGGGCTTTTCGGAATGGAACGACGACTACAGGACTCGTGCAAGAAAGAAGATGGAGGAGGATAAGAAGAGGAAGCTGGAGGAGGAGCAGAGGAAGCAGGACACGGAATGCCTTCAAGGCCTAGAAGCAAGGCACGCGGACTTGGCACTCAAATTCCAGCAGCAGCAGACCGACTCACTTAGCCAGGAAAGGGGGTCTCAGCAGCGGCAGCAGCAAGCGGATGATCATCCAGCATTGGATAGCACCATCCCACCCATGCCAAGAAGCAGCGTTGGTTCCGCCCCCGGCGACGCACTGCTGGATACATACCCTGTGGATGACATCATAGAGAACACTAACTGTGAGCTACACTTCAAAATGAAGAACATATCCATGAAGGTGGTGGACGCCGTTGCTTTTACAATTACTCCCGAAGCAACCTTCCATTGCGCCCCGATTCCAGCGGGCTATGCTCGTGTCTTGGTTGATGAGGTGGTGGACCCATATTCAGGGCTACAGCTTGACATTCCTGGAGGTGACGATGAGCACACACTGGGAGAGGCCATACATCGTATCATCCTATGGAGAAAGGATTGCATCATCTTTCGAAGTCCACCGACATCGCGTCTGCCGACTCCTCCTCGAAGTCCACGAATGCGTGAGCAGACTCCTGCTTCAAGTCCGGCACAGCGTCAGGCCACTCCTCATGTTTCAAGTCCGACACCGTGTCAGGCCACACCTCCTGCTTCAAGTCCGGCACAGCGTCAGGCCACACCTCCTGCTTCAAGTCCGACACCGTGTCAGGCCACACCTCCTGCTTCAAGTCCGGCACAGCGTCAGGCCACTCCTCCTGCTCCAACTAAGCCACGTCAGCCGTCTCCGTCGCCTAAGCAATCGCAGAAGAGACACGCCGCAGCTATGGTGCGTAGCGGTACGAGTCGAGGTAGTACAGGAAGTACAGGCGGAGACAAGCGATATAAATATGGTCCAAGCAGCCTCGCTCCTCTTCCTCAGAGGCCTTGCGACATGACCGACGAGCAAAACGATGCAATAGTGCGGGCCGAAGTGGACGCCCATTTTGGACCGAAACCGGCACCGCCGCCGAGGGAGAAAGTGCCCGAGGAAAAGATTGACCACTTCATTCGTATGGCTAGACCACCAGCTCCCAAGCCTGTTGACTCAGACTATGAGCGCCAAATCAGGAAGGCACATCGAGCACGACTACAGAAAGAAGCGAGCTTGAGCTCGAGCCAACAAGCAGTTGCCAAAAAATGCGGGAAAACCGTTCCCCAGCTGGGAGAATAGGCGGCGCAATCGATCCCCCCGCTTGTTGTGCCAACAACACATGAGAGTACGCGCGCCCAATATTATTGTGGGCAAACCGTTTACGTTCCCGAGCTGGGCGATGTGGTAATAACCGAGGAGCATATAATGCAGGAAGAAATGCTCAAGATCACTGTTGGACAACTCCTCGATATCGAGCCCATGTCTCCGCTTAGAGAGGAGGAAATAAAACGGAAATATGTCCGGGGCCAACCTTTGGTCGAGCCCGAGGAGGTTAAGAACCTCCCAACGAGAATGTATGAATTGCATGATTGGTACATGAAAATTACCAAGATTTCCAATCGAGAGTCCCTCATGGTGCAAGTCGAGGAAGATCATTACTTCAATAAGAAAGCTCTATCCGTTGAGTATTCAGAACTATTTCAGTTATTCAATCAAGATGCACTCGACAAATCTATCGTCAGTTGCTATTGTCTGTAAGTGATTTCTTTCTGTAATTTAAGTCTCAAGCTAGCTCTAGTGCTCATTGATTGATCATTAATTACCTGTAATTATATATCCTCACTATATATTCTTTTCTGTGGTATTACGCAGGATGAAGATGTATGAAATGAAAAAATCTGGACGCTATGGCATTGGGTTCATTGACCCAAATACCGTTAATGAATACACATGGAAATTGGAATGGTGTAGACAAGATGTAGAGAAAAACATGCTAGAGTTCTTGAAGCGCCTCAATAGCAATGAAGATATACTACTTCCTTACAACTTCGAGTGAGTCACACTGTCTTGTACTACAAATTCTGTTTTTGCTTACTAGCTAGATGTTAATAAGTGTATAGGGTTTAGGGTTATAGTTGATTAGTGTTATGCACATGCCCGCTTAATTTATACATGCAAACGTATGCGCATGCAGGTTCCACTGGATCTTGTTAGACATTAAAGTTGACGAAGGAAAAGTTGAAGTACTGGACTCACTACTTAAAAAAGATAGTGACTACAGCATCGTGAAGGGGATAGTCGACAGGTTATTTCAATCATTATTAACTATATCTCGGCCTATTTAGTTCGTCATTTCCTGATATGAACTATTTTTAATAACCCCTTTATTAATTTTCTTTGCCGGCGGGCAGGGCTTGGGCAAAGTACATCAAGGTGACTCCAGGAAAATGGCGACAAAAGCTATGTTGGTATCGACCCAAGGTAAGTAATTAAGTAGTACTAGCTAGCTAGCTACCATCTCTTTAATTCTTGTTTCAATACCATTAATTAATTAACATGCTTGATTAATTATTATCTGATTAAATTCTATTATCGTAAAGGCCCTGAAGCAGGCGCCGAGGACTGAAGTGTGTGCATACTACGTTTGCGAGAACATTCGCATGATGGCGTCCGAAAGGAGCAGATCTGATAGACAGGACTGGGTACGTTTGCCAGAACACTATTCACAAATCTTACATGATTGTCGATATCTAGTCACACAACTAATACACATGCATATTGATCTCCTTCTTAACAGTTCAAAGAGGTGCGGGACCAGCTCCTACCAACAGAGCGCATACGAGCACTTCAAGAGGAAATAGCGGGATTTTTGCTCGACCAGGTCATAGATCCCAAAGGAGAATACTATTACCCGCTACCGCCCCCATGAACCACTTGTCATCATGCTCCGAAGGCACCAATGCAACATGTAGGAGAAATTGTATATATATACATGTGTATGTGTGAATAATTAATGGTGGTTGTGAGACATTCGATTATATATATATGATCGTTTCTACGAGAAAATCTATTTATATATATGCATAATGTGTACAATATGTAGTATCGTAAAATACCAGCAAACAAAAAAGAATTAAATGGAAAACACAAAATTAATGGAAAAATAAAAATTGAAACCAAACCCCCCCCAAAGATTTAGTACCGGTTGGTGCTACCAACCGGTACTAATGGTCTACCAGCACCCGGGCCTGGCTCGTGCCACGTGGTGGCACTTTAGCGCCGGTTCATGCCGAACCGGTAGTAAAGGGGGGGCCTTTAGTCTCCACTCTTTAGTGCCGGTTGCAGAACCGGCACTAAAGGCCCTTATGAACCGGCGCTAAAGCTCGGTTCTGCACTAGTGATTGTATACCCTACAATGATTTTGGCAAGGGAGTACAATAGTGATCTAGGAGTAGATCACTGGACAGCGGTCAAAATTATCCTCAGCGGAATAAGGATATGTTTCTCAATTATGGAGATGACAAAAGGTTCGTCATAAAGATTTACGTCGATGCAAGTTTTGACACTGATCCAGATGACTCTAAGTCTCAATCTGGATACATATTGAAAGTGGGAGCAATTAGCTAAAGTAGCTCCGTGCAGAGCATTGTAGACATAGAAATTTGCAAAATACATATGGATCTGAATTTGGCAGACCCGTTGACTAAACTTCTCTCACAAGCAGAACATGATCACACCTTAGTACTCTTTGGGTGTTAATCACATGGCGATGTGAACTAGATCACTGACTCTAGTAAACCCTTTGAGTGTTGGCCACATGGCAATGTGAACTATGGATATTAATCACATGGTGATGTGAACTATTGGTGTTAAATCACATGGCGATGTGAACTAGATTATTGACTCTAGTGCAAGTGGGAGACTGAAGGAAATATGCCCTAGAGGCAATAATAAAGTTGTTATTTATATTTCCTTATATCATGATAAAAGTTTATTATTCATGCTAGAATTGTATTAACCAGAAACATGATACATGTGTGAATACATAGACAAACAGAGTGTCACTAGTATGCCTCTACTTGACTAGCTCGTTGATCAAATATGGTTATGTTTCCTAACCATAGACATGAGTAGTCATTTGATTAACGGGATCACATCATTAGGAGAATGATGTGATTGACTTGACCCATTCCGTTAGCTTAGCACTTGATCGTATAGTATTCTGCTATTGCTTTCTTCATGACTTATACATGTTCCTATGACTATGAGATTATGCAACTCCCGTTTACCGGAGGAACACTTTGTGTGCTACCAAACGTCACAACGTAAATGGGTGATTATAAAGGTGCTCTACAGGTGTCTCCAAAGGTACTTGTTGGGTTGGCGTATTTCGAGATTAGGATTTGTCACTCCGATTGTCGGAGAGGTATCTCTGGGCCCACTCGGTAATGCACATCACTATAAGCCTTGCAAGCATTGTAACTAATGAGTTAGTTGCGGGATGATGTATTACGGAACGAGTAAAGAGACTTGCCAGTAACGAGATTGAACTAGGTATTGAGATACCGACGATCGAATCTCGGGCAAGTAACATACCGATGACAAAGGGAACAACGTATGTTGTTATGCGGTTTGACCGATAAAGATCTTCGTAGAATATGTGGGAGCCAATATGAGCATCCAGGTTCCGCTATTGGTTATTGACCAGAGACGTGTCTCAGTCATGTCTACATAGTTCTCGAACCCGTAGGGTCCGCACGCTTAAAGTTCTGTGACGATTTGTATTATGAGTTATGTGATTTGATGTACCGAAGGTAGTTCTGAGTCCCGGATGAGATCGGGGACATGACGAGGAGTCTCGAAATGGTCGAGGCGTAAAGATTGATATATTGGACGACTATATTCGAACATCGGAAAGGTTCCGAGTGATTCGGGTATTTTTGGAGTACCGGGGAGTTACGGGAATTCACCGGGAGAAGTATTGGGCCTTATTGGGCCATACGGGAATAGAGGAGAGAGGCCAAAAGGAAGGAGGCACCCCCCCCCTCTGGTCCGAATTGGACAAGGGGTGCAGCCCCCTTTTCCTTCTCCCTCTCCCCCTCTTTCCTTCTCTCCTACTCTGGAAAGGAAAGGGGAATCCTACTAGGACTTGGGAGTCCTAGTAGGACTCCCCACACTTGGCCGGCCTCTCCCTCCCTCCTTTATATACGGGGGCAGGGGGGCACCTCTAGACACAACAATTGATCATTGATCTCTTGGCCGTGTGCGGTGCCCCCTCCATCATATTCCACCTCGGTCATATCGTAGCAGTGCTTAGGCGAAGCCCTGCGTCGGTAGCAACATCATCACCGTCATCACGCCGTCGTGCTGACGGAACTCTCCATGAAGCTCTGCTGGATCGGAGTTCGCGGGACGTCATCGAGCTGAATGTGTGCTGAACTCGGAGGTGTCGTACGTTCGGTACTTGGATCGGTCGGATCGTGAAGACATACGACTACATCAACCGCATTGTGCTAACGCTTCCGCTTTCGGTCTACGAGGGTACATGGACAACACTCTCCCCTCTCGTTGCTATGCATCACCATGATCTTGTGTGTGCATAGGAAGTTTTTTGAAATTACTACGTTCCCCAACAGCAACGCGACCTGGCATACCAGCGGCGGCTGAGCCCTACTCGAGGGCTGGGTCCTGGGAACATAGAGCACCATGACGAGCGGAGAGAGGGGGGTCGCTGGCCTCGCAGAGGAGTACAAGGGGAAGGATGTGGCCCCAACGCCGGTGGTATTTTTTTCGAAATATGATGGGCATCAGTCTCCTCACACACCTCTTGCGGGGTTTACCTTAGTTCATTACAGTACAGGGAGCATGCCCAAGACCAAAAGCCTGAAGAAGCTCGCCCTCACGACGAGAGAACCGCCGTAGGCCACAAGCTCGCTAAGCTAAGTTATCTCACACGCGCCAGCATGAGCCATGCCGCTGATGCTTTGCCTTCTCGCGACCTCGCTCAGGCAAGGAATTCCCCCTCTTAATCTTTCGGGAGCCGCTTGCATGCCAAGGAGGACCTCCTGAGCATCACACCTCAGGGGCTCTTACCGGACCTGGGCCGCTCACCTCCTGGCCTTGACCACAGCATCGCGACCTGGCATACCAGCGACGACCGAAGCTTGCCTGGGGATTGGGTCATGTCGGCGTAGAGCACAAAGTCACCACGAAGAGCGAAAAGGGGGCCCGTGCCCAAGAGAGAAACGCAAATATGTAATAAGCTGGAAATATTAACATTAAGGCGCAAGCGCCACGTTTCTTACACACCCTCATGGGGCCCTTTACGATTTTTACACAGGAAACAAAACAAAAGGAAAGGTCTCCCGAGGACCACAGCTCAGGAGGCGCCGACATCATGACGCCTAGTCGGTGCCATCCCCCTCCTAGATCCGGGCGCGGCGGCTCATCGTAGTCGTCGTTGCTTGAGCTTGACCCGGAGGAAGCGCCACTGCTGCGGGAGGTGCCAAGGCCAAGGGCAAGTTCACCACGGGAGGCCTCACCGCCACTGTTGCCGCCCCTAGGGCAGCACTCCAGGCACTCGCCGCCTTTCCCGAAGACCTTGAAGAAGAGCAACGACGCCCCATCGTACCTAAAATGAAGGGCGTGCCTCCCCTCCGAGCCACAGGCGTGGGCGACCGTTCCCCATCCCCGGGTCATGAAGACGTCGCCGAAGAAGGTGGCTTCAACCTCCGCCTACGAGGCTTGGCCACAACAGCCGTCATGCTGTAGCCACAGCTCGACAGGTCCCCGCGCCGGCAGCTCCTCAGCCAAGGCACGCGAGAGTCGGGTCGAGGTGCGCGGTGGTATTGTCACCCACACCACAAACTTGCGGCCTGTGTCGTCGGCATGGGCCCGTGGGTGAAATGGTCAGGCGATCGTCGCCTGCTTCTCTCCACGGGCTCTTCATCCACAGTGCCCGCGACCACCCCCGTAGGAAGGAACCTCTGCACGGACGATCGGGCCGGCTTGGACTCCCGGCGGCGCGCACTCATGTCGAGAAGGGGCAGCCGTAGGCGTTGCGGTGGCCCAGCGAGGGCGGCCGCCCCTCTTCGGCGGGAGTGGATCTGGCTCCTCCCGCAGAGCCTTCCCTTTCTCGGCGGCGGAGAAGCTCCTAATCGGTGCCATGGATGCTGTTGCAAGAGTGCGGGATGAGGAGCAAGAAGACGAAGATGGGCTAGGGGGCTCCGCCCTCCTCCCCCCTCTTTATAGGAGGAAGAAGACTAACCGGTGCCCCTCCATGTTCTGAGTGATGATGGCCCTACTGCATGCACCAGGTTGCTGTCAACTCAGAGCAGTTGCCGAGGCGACGTGGGGAAGTGGAGGCGTCCGCGTCCAGTCAAGCGCCACGCATCAAGCCTGGCCCGCAGGCGATTGGGGCCCGCAACGCTTCGCCCTTGTCCCTTGGATTCGCCTCGAAGCCAGCCCAAGCGCGCCTTGGGCCCGGGGGCTACTATAGATGTTCTGGGAATCAGGGTACCCATACCTGCCTGCCTGCGGCCCATGGCGTGGCCCCCTCGACAGCCCGGTACGGCCCAGTGGCAAGACCTCCTGAAGGAAATATGCCCTAGAGGCAATAACAAAGTTGTTATTTATATTTCCTTATATCATGATAAATGTTTATTATTCATGCTAGAATTGTATTAACCGGAAACTTAGTACATGTGCGAATACATAGACAAAACAGAGTGTCCCTAGTATGCCTCTACTTGACTAGCTCGTTAATCAAAGATGGTTAAGTTTCCTGACCATAGACATGTGTTGTCATTTGATGTACGGGATCACATCATTAGAGAATGATGTGATGGACAAGACCCATCTGTTAGCTTAGCATTATGATCGTTTAGTTTTATTGCTATTGTTTTCTTCATGACTTATACATATTCCTCTGACTATGAGATTATGCAACTACCGAATACCGGAGGAACACCTTGTGTGCTATCAAACGTCACAACGTAACTGGGTGATTATAAAGATGCTCTACAGGTGTCTCCGAAGGTGTTTGTTGAGTTGGCATAGATCAAGATTAGGATTTGTCACTCAGTGGATCGGAGAGATATCTCTGGGCCCTCTCGGTAATGCACATCACAATAAGCCTTGCAAGCAATGTGACTAATGAGTTAGTTACGGGATGATGCATTACGGAATGAGTAAAGAGACTTGCCGGTAATGAGATTGAACTAGGTATGATGATATCGACGATCGAATCTTGGGCAAGTAACATACTGATGACAAAGGGAATGGCATATGTTGTTATGCGGTTTGACCGATAAAGATCTTTGTAGAATATGTAGGAACCAATATGAGCATCCAGGTTCCGCTATTGGTTATTGACCGGAGATGTGTCTCGGTCATGTCTACATAGTTCTCGAACCCGTAGGGTCCGCACGCTTAACGTCCGATGACGATTTGTATTATGAGTTGTGTGTTTTGGTGACCGAAGTATGTTCGGAGTGCCGGATGAGATCACGGGCATGAAGAGGAGTCTTGAAATGGTCGAGAGGTAAAGATTCATATATTGGAAGGTTGTATTCAGACATCGGAATGGTTCCGAGTGATTTGGGTATTTTACCGGAATACCCAGGGGTTACCGGAACCCCCCGGGGGAAATATTGGGCCTTAGTGGGACTTAGTGGAGAGAGAAGAGGGCCGCAAGGGGTGGCCGCGCCCCCCCATGGCAGTCCGAATTGGACTAGGGGGAGGGGGTGGCGCCCCCCTTTCCCTCTCCCTCTCCCTCTCCTTCCTTTTCCCTCCGATGGAGAAAGGAAAAGGGGGGGGGCGAATCCTACTTGAACTAGGAGTCCAAGTAGGACTCCCCCCATGGCGCGCCCCTCCTGGCCGCCGGCCTCCTCCTCCCCTCCTTTATATACGGGGGCAGGGGGCACCCCAAAGGCACACCAAGAATTCTCTTAGCCGTGTGCGGTGCCCCCTCCACAGTTTACTCCTCCGGTCATAGCTTCGTAGCGCTTAGGCGGAGCCCTGCACGGATCACATCACCAACACCATCACCACACAGTCGTGCTGACGGAACTCTCCCTCGACCCTCTACTGGATCAAGAGTTCGAGGGACGTCATCGAGCAGAACGTGTGCTAAACACGGAGGTGCGTATGTTCGGTACTTGGATCGGTTGGATCGTGAAGACGTTCGACTACATCAACTGCGTTAATCTAACGCTTCCGCTTTCGGTCTATGAGGGTACGTGGACACACTCTCCCCTCTTGTTGCTATGCATCTCCTAGATAGATCTTGCGTGATCGTAGGAAATGTTTTGAAATTGGATGCTACGTTCCCCAACACCTCCAAGACAAGACCCTCACGAGGGCCCTGGCCTCGCGAGGTGGACGACACCAAGACCTCCAGAGGAAGCGGCCTCCCCAGGTTGCCTCCCGAGGAGCGGAGATTTCTATGCAAGTACCCAGCCCCCCGAGACTGCGGTGACGTGAGCCATGACGACCAAGGCCAGGCGGGCGCCAGCAGGCGCACATGAGGCAGTTTCCCTTTTGGTGCTAAGGGAGCAAGGACAGGCGTGGGTTCCCAAGGAATCCCCCAAAGTTTTCCATTTCGGTGCTACAAGACCAAGACCACGGGCTCGGTAGGACGGATGTCATCACCGAGCCCACCGCTGCGTCATGGCCTGAAGCTTTGCAGGAGAGGACCACCTTTTGTCATGACTAGATGTACTTCTTGTCCCCTTTCAAATTGGCCACTGTGGGATCCCTTCCCGCCTAAGTTTTGAGGGAAGAGGACCAAGGCCACTATAAATATAGGTTAGCCACCACCGTAGGAAGGGGAGATCGATTCGACACACACCACTCGAGCCCTCGCGAGGTCGCTCAAGCCATTGTACGAGTCCATCCTCAGCCCCTCATGAGGCCAATCCACCACAAAGCAGGAGTAGGGTTTTACACTGCAAGGTGGCCCGAACCTGGGTAAACTGCCGTGTTCACCTTCTTCCCCGCTCATGCGAATCCGACGAGGCTAGGCTATAGGGCGACGAGCTCGAGACTTGAGAGGTTGAGATCTTCGCACACGCCCCAGAGTTCGAACCTTCTTGGCTCTGCGGAGCCCTGAATCCGACAAGTGCCCGTTGCAAGTTCCTGTTTGTTGCATATTTTTTGTTTCGCGGAATATCCATATCAAACAAAGTCCAAATGCGATAAAAATTTACGGATAATTATTTTGGAATATATGTGATTTTTGGGAGGTGGAATCAACGCAAACGGAGGCCCACGGCCTCCACAAGACACCCGGGCGCGGCCCAGTCCCCAAGCGCGTGGTGGTGGGTGGTGGCCACCTCGTAAGGTGGTTGCTTCTCTACTTCGGGCACAAGGAAGATTATATCCGAAAAAAATCGTGTTAAAATCTCAGCGCAATCGGAGTTACGGATCTCCGGGAATTTAAGAAACGATGAAGGGCCAGAAAACAGGAACGTGAAACAGAAGAGAACAGAGAGGGAGATCCAATCTCGGAGGAGCTCCTGCCCCTCCGCCGCCATGGAAGCCATGGACCAGAGGTGAAACCCTCCTTCCATCTAGGGTGAGGCCAGGGAAGAAGAAGGAGGGGGGCTCTCTCCCCCTCTCTCTCGGTGGCGCCGGAATGCCGCCGGGGCAAGAATCGTGACGGCGATCTACATCAACAATCTTGCTACCGTCAACACCAACTTTCTCCCCCTCTATGCAGCGGTGTGACCTCTCTATTCTCGCTGCAATTCTCTACTTAAACATGGTGCTCAACACTATATATTATTATCCAATGATATGTGGTTATCCTATGATGTTTGAGTAGATCTGTTTTGTCCTGTGGGTTGATTGATGATCGTGATTGGTTTGAGTTGTATATTTTATTTTGGTGATGTCCTATGGTGCCCTCCATGTCACGCAAACATGAGGGATCCCCGCTGTAGGGTGTTGCAATACGTTCATCATTCACTTATGGTGGGTGGCGTGAGTGACAGAAGCACATACCCGAGTAAGGGGGTTGTTGCGTATGGGATAAAGAGGACTTGATACTTAATGCTATGGTTGGGTTTTACCTTAATGATCTTTGGTAGTTGCGGATGCTTGCTAGATTTCCAATCATAAGTGCATATGATCCAAGTACGGAAAATATGTTAGCTCATGCCTCTCCCTCATATAAAATTGCAACAATGATTACCGGTTTAGTTATCGATCACCTAGGGACAAACAACCTTCTTGTGTGACAAAAAGCTATTTACTAAACAACTAACTTTTATTATCTCGCAAAGTACTCCTAGTTTTATTCTTGCAAAGTAGTTCTAGCATCGCACCTACAAAATAGTTTCATACTTGTTTTAGGTAAAGCAAACGTCAACTGTGTGTAGAGTTGTATCGGTGGTCGATAAAACTTGAGGGAATATTTGTTCTATCTTTAGCTCCTCGCTGGGTTCGACACTCTTATTTATCAAAAAAAAGCTACAAATGATCCCCTATACTTGTGGGTTATCAATGCACTATTCACGCCTATGTGGCAGGCGTTCAAGGCTAAGTTATCTAAAGACATCGGATGTCGAAATACGACTCTTGAAACATATGGCTGGCGGGCAATCCCATTAGAGGGGGAGCTCGGTAATTGCCTTGAATAAAAACCCCGGGTTTTCATAATAGCCACTTAGAGGGGGGAACTTGCCTGTCAAGCCGAAGACATGGGGCCAAGGAAGATTGCGGACTCCTGCTTCGAAGACCAGTTCAGGGGCTACTGATGGTGTCCTGGACTAAGGGGTACCAACATAGTTGGCCCACAGTCCATGGGCCGAGCTTATCGCCCACCGATCTCATAAGGAAGGACACCGGAAGCCTCTAACCCCGGCATGACTAAGATGGACTCTGCCGAAGACTTGACATGTACCCCAAGGATTGCTCTAGCTGTCGGCATGTGTTTCCCTAGTTGGTAACCGACCATGTGTAACCCTAGATACTCCAGTACCTATATAAGCTGAGGGGTTTAGTCCGTAGAGACACGACCACAATTACTCACCTTAGGGTTAGAACACAACGTATGATCTTCAGGTAGATATAGCCTGTAGATGATACATCAGCATCAATACAATCAAAACAGGACGTAGGGTTTTACCTCCTCGAGAGGACCCTAACCTGGGTAAACATCGTCTCCTGTTACCCATTGACCCGGGATCCACAGCTCAGGGCCCCCTATCCGAGATCCGCCAGTTTTAGTACTGACAGATGGTTTTTCGTCCGGTTTTTGTTATAATTAATTGGACAATCTGGTTTTCCCTAATTAACCGAGCAACTCTTTTCTTTTAATGAATGTAGGAATCCCGCCATTTCCAAAAAAAAAATATAGGTGTTTATGTTTGTGTAACGGAATGAATGAATTATACTGTATTAAACTGAATCGTCCAACTCCGGACCTCTTACTCCACACCCTTGCGTGACATGAGGAGTGCTACTGGTATGTAGTAGAGGTGTTGTGCTGGAAGCCTTCCTTCTATTAGTCGTGCGACTGACTGACTAAATAATTGTTGTGTCGCCTTGAGAGAGAAAGAGAGTCGAGCTGAAATTACACATATACAATCAAAAGTGCTGTTCTAATCCCGAGCTCATGTCAGTTCGGGTGAACAATATAATCAAAAAAATTAATTTTTTCTGTGAAACATTAACAAATGTTTTGATAGGCAAAATTTCACCATGAAATGATATTAGTGGAAAATGTAAAAAAAAAAATCAATGCTTGAAAATGCATTTGAAAATAACATTTTGGAGCATCAATTTTTTTGCCATGTTTTTCATGAATATCATCTGGTGATGAAATTTTGCAAGCTAAGAGCAACTCTAACGCGCCGACCCATTTTGTCTGTGCGCGTTTGTTTGGGTCGGCACGGACAGAAAAGTCGGCCCAAAGTGCCGACCTAATTGGACGCGCGTCCGCCTTTTGTCCGTCTGCTGACCCATTCTCGGCCCATTTTTTAGCCTCATTTGCGTCGGCGCGGACACGAGGCGAACGCGCGTCGCGCCCGCCTACTCCCCCTGACCCGCTATTTGGTGGCACATTGGTCATCCTTTCCCATTCCAACAGCAAACCCTCGCCCGCCTCCTTCTGGTGCCTCATTTTTTCGGTGCCTCTGCGAGCTGCCAGTGCCGCAACATCCCCCCCCCCCCCCCCCCCTACAATGCCGTCACCCATTTTTATTCGGCTTGCAAAACTATAGGGCGGACGTCGAGCGGGCGATCGACCCAAACGGACAAAAGCGCCGGGTCGGCCCGAGTTGCTCTAACAAACATTTTGTCAATGCCTCACACAAAAAATTCAGATTTTTTATATTATAAAAAACTACTGTTTTATTTTACTGTTCGCCCGAGCTGTGAACTCCGGGTCAGAACAGCCTGCTTTTACACTTGTTCATGACTGTAGAAGAGACCCACACGACAGGGACCTCCACAGCGGCCAACGAACGAGCCAAACCAACCCCAATCCATTCCACGGGCAGAGACGTCTCTGCGACGCGCGTGGCGCCACGACGCCTCTCTTGGGCGCACCAGCAGCATAACACAGAGTACATGGCGGCACCGCGTTGCGCCCCCCTCCTAACGGCCGCCGTCTGCCCGTCTCCACGTCCATGGCCACCCTCGCGCCACGCCCCGACCTCCTCCTCGTCGCTCTGAGAAGGTCCCGCGCTAGGACACTTCGCGCACGCGCCGCCGCCGTCCCACGTGCCTGCCGCCCTCCGGTGCCGCCGCATGCAGCGCGGCGCGTCTTCCTCGGCCTCGGCGCCGCTTTCGTCGACCAGCTCGCCCGCATGGCCTCCGGTGGTGCCCCATCCCGCTCGTTCGTGGCCGCGGCGCGGCCAAGGCAGGGGGTCTCCCCGGTCGAACAGGTTCGTATGCGCCACAGGCCACACTTTCTTTGCTTCCTCCTAGAGTTCATATACTCCTAGTGCGCCGTGCGCGCGGCGCGGCACCGGCATGTCTTTGAGCTGTGCGGACTGTGCGTCGTGCTTTGCAGATTTTGAAGAATGTGGAGTGGCCGGACGAGTTCCCTTTCAAGCCCGATGACTTCAGCCGCTTCGACGAGTAAGTAGCTCGGAGCACACTCACCACGCAGTGCGCGTGCAAAATTTTCAGGATTCAGGGTAGCCAGTGGCTTATGATTCTTGTATCTATTCGTATGACCTGATGCCCCGATGATGTATGGTTCGTTCTTGTTACTTGGCAGGTCATCAGATACTGTGTTCTATTCGGCTCCCCGTTTTGTCACGCACATTGACGACCCAGCAATCAGAGCGCTCACAGAATACTACTCCCAAGTTCTTCCTCCAAGCAACACTCCAGGCGTGGCCATCCTGGACATGTGCAGTAGCTGGGTAGGAATTTTGGAGTTCGCAAGTATCCACGTTCATCTAAACGTCGTCTTGTGAGGTGGCTTACTGGTTTCCACCTTATGTAGGTGAGCCATTATCCAGGTGGGTACAAGCAAGAGAAGATCGTAGGGATGGGTATGAATGAAGACGAGCTGAAAAAGAATCCGGTATTGCTTCCTTACTGGACTAGTGTGATTTTGTACATTTGGTCTGCTATTCTCCTTTTCAGTTATAATCTTATACTAGCAATCCAGCATTATGGATTGAAGTACATGGTCTTGATTTTTATTTTATTTTGGATTGAGCAACAGTTGACTCAGTTGGTGAGTTATGCTACATTCTGATTCTCCTGATGTTCTGTGAGATAGTAGTCATATGACTTGTGAGAACTCAAATATGTATCTATGTTGCTACAGAAGAAATGACTGTTCAGAAAAAGAAACCTTTTTCTTGTGGTAATAAGGTAAAAGTTAAGATAGGCATTATTTGGAATACATGGCAATTAGTCTCTTTCTATAACTGAAGTATAGTAACTCGATACGATATAGTAACTTCATTTCTTTCAAATACAACATTGGTTTACGGTTGTGAAATGTGTGTTTTGGAATATATGTACTCCCTCTGTAAACTAATATAAGAACGTTTAGATCACTACTTTAGTGATCTAAACGCTAGTGATCTAAACGTTCTTATATTAGTTTACGGAGGGAGTATTCATTAACTATTGAGTCTAGTTGAGGGCTCTCCATTGGTGCCATGGCAAGTAATTCTAAACATGATACTGTACATGTACTCTGCTAGAAATGGCTCTTTGTACTATTAACACGTCTTGCCACTTGCTATTTCTTTTCGGCTGATACACCAAACCTAAATCTTTGCTGATGATAATAGGTTTTGACAGAGTATGTTGTGCAAGACCTCAATGTGAACCCGAAGCTTCCTTTCGACGATAACACCTTTGATGTTATAACCAACGTGGTATGGTGTTCTTATGATGAATTCAGTCCTGCTGAACAATAGGGTCCATCTTTTGTAGGCCATACCACATATTACTAATTGTACTTCTAGGCCTCTATCTCTAGTTGCATTTACGGCATGATATTAAATTTCCTTTTTTTGCTTCTAGGTTAGTGTAGACTACTTGACAAAACCAATGGATGTTTTTAAGGAGATGAGACGAATACTTAAACCATCTGGGTTAGCTATCATGAGGTAAGAACTAGCATGACCATTTTGTAAGAACATTTTTTTTCGAATATCAGTTTTTGTTTCTGTAATTAGCTCTAAACATGATTTAACCCCGGATATAGCTTTTCAAATCGCTGCTTCTGGACAAAAGCTATATCCATTTGGACATCAACTGGTGATGCTGACCATGCTTGGATAGTTGGTGCATACTTCCATTATGCTGGAGGGTTTGAGCCCCCTGAGGTATGCCATTTGTCTAATAATCACGCCACGACATGGTGTTCCTAGCAAGGGTTCAATGGCCTCCTAAAATTTGCATTTGCATGTACCTGTACATACTAGGTACATGGTTGTAACAATCTCCGCCTTTATGTGTTCAAATCAAGCCCCTTGATGCAGATCCTTTTCTGTTTTTACAGGCTGTTGATATATCTCCCAATCCAGGACAAACAGATCCGATGTACATTGTTTGCTCTAGAAAGAAAACAGCTTAATTAAATATAGTTTGTATCGGAATTTTGCTTAAAAGACCAAATACTAGCTGACGCACATATGTTTCTACCAAGAGGTGACTACTGACGACTCCGATGTACTCCCTCCATAAACTAATATAAGAGCATTTAGATAACTACTTTAGTGATCTAAACGCTCTTATATTAGTTTACAGAGGGAGTACATTGTTTGCTCTAGAAAGAAAACAGCTTAATTGGAGTACATGACTTCGTTTGTTTATTTATTATGTGGCACTCACTTTTATATTCTGCAGTGTTGAGTTTTTTTCTGTTAGGAAAAGGTAGGCGTTCTGTCATTCACATACTTGTATATCTCTAAAAGGTGAATAATGGGCTAATATGTTTTGTTAACTAAAAAAATCTGAATTAATCCCTGAACTTTGATGATTGGGCCACCTAAACTCTGACGTGAAAATAATGTATCCATTCTACCACCAAACGTTCAAAACAAAAGTACAAACGTTTTAGTGGTACAATATTCCATAGCTACGTATGGTTTAGTTGCTTCAAAATTTGTAGATTATGTTTATGGTGTGATAGCATAGAAGGACCACACCTAAAATTTGTCACGTGTAACAACTATCAACAGAGTAATTGATCATCTGTTAAGAAACAGAAAAGGTTCTAATATAACGTTCGTTCCTCATCTTTGGTTCGGGAACCAAACGTTCTGTCGCCGCCAGATCTAGGAAGATGAGTGGCTCGGAGGAGTAATAAAAAATGAGGGTGGTGCTGTGGGGTCTGCAGGGAGGAAGGAAGAACTCTGATGCATGGATGTGTTCGCGTACAAACATGTCCCTGTCCTCAAGCGCGGTACGCCGACTATGTATCGTGAAAACCAGAAACCTCACACGCCTTGGAGGGACCGCCCTAGGCTGGCCTAACCGACACCGGGGCTTTGATGATCGATGTCCTGCAACACGAAAAGAATGAG